>NC_091438.1:19186227-19786227 GCF_964237555.1 Oryctolagus cuniculus
CCTTGGTCTCCCATGCAGGTGTAGGGCCCAAGCACCTGGGCCATCCTTCACTGCACTGCCTGGCCACAGCAGAGAGCCGGACTGGAAGAGGGGCATCTGGGACAGAATCTGGCGCCCCGACCGGGACTAGAACCCGGTGTGCCAGCACCGCAGGCAGAGGATTAGCCTAGTAAGCCACGGCACCAGCCTGTTGGTATGGTTTTAAAAATGTTATACACAAAAATGAACTGAATTTTAATTCCACTTTGTAGGAAATTTGAGATATTTTCATATTCAAAAATGTTGACTCCAGTCTTCTTTATAAAACAGAAAATCTGGATAAATGGATCTGCCTATCTATACACGCATGATGAAGAAAGTTGTGGTCTATCTGCACAGTGGAATATTCTGAAGCTCTTAACAAAAATGATTGTGAAAGCTATGTAGTAACATGGAATAAAAATATGATAAAATGTTAAATGACTAAAAGTAGGTTTTGTATTAAAATAATTATGTGGGAAAACATATATGCAAGTAACCTAGAATATGTGGTCTTCCTTGTTATTGTCTCTTTGTGGGCGACTACCAGATAGAATAAATACTTTTTCTACTTGGACTAGGGAAAAGAACGTATTAACAGAAGAAAATCAACAGTAACTGGTAAAGAAGGCTAACAGTTACAGACAAAGTAAACTACAAGAGGGAAGCAGGTTGAACACATCATTGCTAAGTAATCACAAGCTCCTAAAACCATTGAATACTACATCTTTGCACGGTTTGCACCTTGTTTATTTGGCTTGTGCTTCTTTCCAACACTCAACATGGGCTAACACATCAATGGCAGACGGCAGAGTCTGCCAGCAGGGGCAAGTGCTGCCTGGCTTGAAGTGAAGTATAGTGAGCAGAGGGCAAGAGAGAGAAAACTGAAGACTACTTTCAAGAGGAACAGATAGTATTAAATATAAGAATTAAAATCTTAAACCTTAGAAAGTACACATTGAAATCACTGCTGAAAATCCCCATAGCCAACTGGTTAAATGTAGGGTAATATCAACTATTAAACAACTTTGGAGGTTTCAACGCCTACCATAAATATATTGTAGACACATTCTCAGCAGGCTCCCAAGTCATCCCATAGTTGCTAGGGGAAGCAAAAACAGTCAAACATGATGTCTCAGATGGGGCAGGAACAAATGACTATTTATTAAAATTCATATCCAGAGTCGAATAGTGTTGGAGAAAAAAGAACTCTTAACTGTAGAGAAAGAACAAAGAAAGGGAAAGGAAGGGAGGGAAGAAGGAAGGAAGGGAGGTATCATATCTTTTTTTTGACAGGCAGAGTGGACAGTGAGAGAGAGAGACAGAGAGAAAGGTCTTCCTTTTGCCGTTGGTTCACCCTCCAATGGCTGCCACGCTGCAGCCGGTGCACTGCGCCGATTCGAAGGTAGGAGCCAGGTGCTTCTCCTGGTCTCCCATTGGGTGCAGGGCCCAAGGACTTGGGCCATCCTCCACTGCACTCCCTGGCCACAGCAGAGAGCTGGCCTGGAAGAGGGGCAACCGGGACAGAATCCAGCACCCCGAATGGGACTAGAACCCGGTGTGCCGGCGCCGCAAGGCGGAGGATTAGCTTATTGAACCGCGGCACCAGCCTCATTATATCCTTTGAGCTGTGTTTATGGACTGCATGGAATCTGTTCTCTTTGCATTAAGATCACATTAACATGAGAATTCATCAACTGATGAGAATCACACTGTAGTAACTATCAGGCATTGCTATAACCCTGAGAATCCAATGTCTTCAAGGACACCATCCACAACTTCCACACCCAGGAGTTGAAAGACGCCAGCTTCTGAGAGTAAGCACACACTTCTGGGTATTCACTGAAGGAGCGGATGCTCCACTAAACACAGGCATAGCTCAAAGATAAAACCCATCAGAGGAGGAAACCAGTGATCAGTCCCATGAATGCCTAAAAATAAATGCAGAAATTCAAGAAACAAGGAAGACAACATGACTCCCCAAAAGGAACAAAACACCACTTCAGTACTAGAATGCGAGGACGAAGAGATTGATAAAGTATCTGAAAGTGAATTCAAAAGAATGATCATAAAATTACTCAGAAACAGAAATAAATTCATGAGATAGAGAAACCCATACATGATATGAATGAGAAATTTTGCCAAGATATTGAGATATTGAAGAGAATGCAAACTTAAATATTAGAAATGAAGAATTAAATTTATAAAATAAAAAATACAATACAAAGCCTCAACAATATTCTTGGTGAAGTAGAAGAAAGAGTATCTGAGCTAGAAAACCAACCCTTGGAAATATCTCAGTGAGACAAAAAAATAAAAAGAAATTAGAAAAACTGCAAACAGTGTTTGAGATTTACAGGGTACTATCAAATGACCAAACATACTTGCCTTAGGAGCTCCTGACACTGTAGAAAGAGAACAGATTATAAAGCCTATTCAGCAAAATAGCAGAAAATGTCCCTAATTTGGAGAAAGAAGGGGACATCCTGGAACAGGAAGCACATAGAACTCCTAACACACATGATTAGAAAAGACTTTCAACACAACACGTTATAGTCAAACTTGCAGCAGTAAAACAAAGATCCTCAAATATGCAGGAGAGAAATGTCAGATTAGAGAGTCCCAAATTAGACTAACAGCTGGTTGATCATAAGAAACCCTACAGTTTGGGAGAGAATTCAAGTCCAGAAACAAAGGAACTGTCAATCACTTTCAGGTACAGCATACTGTGCCCAGCAAAGCTCTCATTTATAAATTAAGGTGAAATAAAGAACTTCCAAAACAGAAACTGAATTTGTCACCACTTCTTCAGCCTTATAAATGATTGTTAAGGATATATTACACACAGAAATGGAGAATAGTAATCATTATGAAAGAATGTGAAGGCAGAAAGTCTAGTAAAAGTACAAAGTAATTCCAAAGCAAACTATAGGAATACATATGAAAAACGGTAGGAGCAAATTATTACTTATTAATAATAAAGTCGTATGTAGATGGCCTAAATTCTCCAATCAAAAGAACAGGCTGGCTGAATAGATTAACAAGATGCATCTATTTGCTCCTAAAAGAAACACATCTCACCAAGAAATATACACACAGACTGAAAATGAAAGGATGGAAAAAGATATTCCATGCTAACAAAAACCAAAAAGAGCCAGTGTGACCATCCTAATATCAGACAGAAACTGTTAAGAGAAAAAGGGCATTATTTAATGATTAAAGGATCAATACAATAGGAAGATGTGACTATAATAAATGTATAGGCAACCAACCAATGCCAGGGTACCTGGCTTTATAAAACAAATATTAATGGATCTAAAGGGAGACAGACTCCAATACAATAGTAATGGGGTTATTAATACCCCACCTTCATCACTGGACAAAACAAAGAAACAGAGCTAATCTATACTAATCAAATAATCTATAGCTAATCAAATGGACCTAACTGATATCTACAGAACATTTCAACCCACAGTGGAAGATAACATTCTTTTCATCAGTGCATGGAACTTTCTCTAGGATAGATCATATAATAGGCCACAAATCAAGCCTCAAACTCAAAAAATTTAAACCATTTCATGTATCCTTTCTGATCACAATGGAATAAAGCTGGAAGTTAACAATTTGAGAATCTCTAGAAAATATGCAAACACATACTCCTGAATGAACAGTGGGTCATAGAAGAAATCAAAGTGGAAATAAAAATATTTCTGGAATCAAGATGACAATACAATATATCAAAACTTTTAGGATACACAAAAGCAGTGTTAAGAGAGAAGTTTGTAGCACTCGGTGCCTACACCAAGTAACTAAAAAGGCACCAGATAAATGAGCTATCAATGCATCTCTAAGACCTAGAAAAACAACCAAAGCCAAAATTAGTAAGGGGAAAGAAATTATTAAAATTAGAGAATAAACAAAAGATCAGTGAAATGAGCTGGATTTTTGAAAAAAAAATTGATATACCATTGGCACAGCAAAATAAAAAGAGGGAGAGGACCCAAATCAATAAATCAAAGATGAAAAAGGAGATGTAACAATGGATGCCACATAAATAAAAATATCAGGAATTACTATAAAAGCTATAAACCAACAAATCACAAAATCTAGAAGAAATGGTTAGATTCTTGGACACATACAATCTACCAGAGATTGAATCAGTAATAGAGACCCTCCCAGGAAAGAAAAGTTTAGACTTGATGACTTCACTGCTGAATTCTGTTAGGGTTTTAAGAACTACTACCAAATAT
This sequence comes from Oryctolagus cuniculus, assembly GCF_964237555.1. Lineage (NCBI taxonomy): Eukaryota > Metazoa > Chordata > Mammalia > Lagomorpha > Leporidae > Oryctolagus > Oryctolagus cuniculus. The sequence goes on from NC_091438.1 coordinate 19,190,496, forward strand.
TCTCAAACTACTCAAAACAATTAAAAGGCAGGGAACCCTCCAAACTATTTCTATATGGTCAGAAATACATTACTAGAAAATGTTACAACAAAAGAAAAATCTACAGACCAATATCCCTGAAGATCACAGAAATAAAAATCCTCAATAAAATACTAGCTAATTGAATCCAACAACACATCAGAAAGATCATTCACTCAGACCAAGTGGGATATATTCCTGCTAGGAAGGGATGGTTTAACACAAATCAATAAATGTGATACATCACATTAACAAATTGAGAATAAAAACCATGATTATCTCAATAGATACGGAGAAAGCATTTTTAAAAATATAACACCTTTTCATGATAAAAACCTTAAGCAGGTCAGCACCATGGCTCACTAGGCTAATCCTCCACCTGTGGCGCCAGCACCCCGGGTTCTAGTCCCGGTTGGGGTGCCGGTTCTGTCCTGGTTGCCCCTCTTCCAGTCCAGCTCTCTGCTGTGGCCCGGGAAGGCAGTGGAGGATGGCCCAAGTGCTTGGGCCCCTGCACCCACATGGGAGGCCAGGAGGAAGCTCCTGGCTTCAGAACGGCGCAGCGCGCTGGCCAGGGCAGCCATTTGTGGGGGTGAACCAATGGAAGGAAGACCTTTCTATGTCTCTCTAATTCTGCCTGTCAAAAACAAAACAAAACAAAACAAACCTTAAGCAAATAATGGTATAGAAGGAACATTTGTCAACACCATCAAGATAATATATATGACAAACCCACAGCATCATATTGAATGGGGAAAACTTGGAAGCATTCCCGCTAAGATCAGAAACTAGAGAGGCAAAGGGATACAAATTGGAAAGGAGGAAGTCAAACTATCCCTCTTTGTAGATGACATAACTCTAAAGCTATAGGAGAACCTAAAGCTCCACTACTGGAACTCATAAAAGAGTGACAAATTGGCAGGGTATAATAGTCACAAAAATATATTAACACACAAAAATCAATAGTTTGTGTAAACAGACAATGCCGTGACTGAGAAAGAACTTACAAGATCAATCCCTTTCATCATGGGTTCAAATAATTTAAAATCTTGGAATAAATTTAACCAAGGAGGTGCAAGATCTCCACAATGAAAATTATAAAACATTAAAAAGAAATAGAAGACACCAAAAATGGAAAAATCTTTCATGTTCATGGATTGGCAGAATCAGTATTATCAAAATGCCCATACTACCGAAAGCAATTTACAGATTCAATGTCATACCCATCAAAATACCAAGAACATTCTTCACAGATATAGAAAAAAAATGATGCTGAAATTTGCATGGAAACACAGGAGACCACGAACAGGTAATGCAATCTTATAGAACAAATATAAAACTGGAGACATCACAGCACCATACCAGATTTCAAGACATACTACAGGGCAGTTATACTCAAAACAGCCTGGTACTGGCATAAAAATAGACATCTAGACCAGTGGAACAGAACAGAAACCCCAGAAATCAATCCACACATCTACAACCAACTAATATTTGACAAAGGAGCTAAAAATCAATCCCTGGACAATCTCTTCAACAAATTGTGTTGGGAAAATTGGGTCTTCATGTGCTATACTAGAAAAGTCCCCTACCTTATACCTTATATAAAAATCAACTCAAGATGGATCTAGGATCCAAATGTATGAATTGATACCCTCAAATTACTAGTGAAGAACATTGGAGAAACTCTACAAGACATAGGCATTGGCAAAGACTCCTTGGAAAAGATCCTAGAATCACAGGCAATCAATTCCAAAATAGACAAATGGGATTACATCAAGCTGAAAAGCTTCTGCACTGCAAAGGTAACACTCAACAAAGTGAAGAGGCAACCATCAGAATGGGAGAAAATATTTGCAAACTATGCAACTGATAAAGGATTACTACCCAGAATCTATAAATAGCTCAAGGAACTCAACAATAAAACAATCAAGAAATGGGCAAAGGACTTCAACAGTTATTTTTCAAAAGATGAAATCCAAATGGCCACCAGCCACATCAAAAAATGCTCAGGATCACTAGCTATCAGGGAAATGCAAATAAAAACCACAATGAGGTTTCACCTCTCCCCAGTAAGAATGGCTCTCATACAGAAATCAACAAACAATGAATGCTGGTAAGGATGTGGCGAAAATGGTACCTTAATCTACTGTTAGTGGGAATGTAAACTAGTACAGCCAGTATGGAGGTTCCTCAGAAATCTGAAGATAGAGCTATCATATCACCCAGCCTTCTCTTTTCTGGGAATTTACTAAAATGAAATGAAGTAAGCATATGAAATAGTTATCTATACCATGAAGTTTATTACAGCTGTATTCACAATAGCCAAGATATGGAATCAACCCAGATGTGCATCAAGCGATGACTAGATAAAGAAAATGTGGTCTCACATGCACACACTATAGATTACTACTCATAGAAAATGAAATCCTGTCTTTTGCAACAAAATTGATATAATTGAAAATTATTATTCTTAGGGAAATAAGCCAGACCCCAAAAGACAAATATCATGTTTTCCCTGAATTGGGTTAACCAAGTACAAAAAATGATAATGTATATGATTGAAATAGACATTTTGAGATTTGGTTATTGTTTGTAGCCCTCATCTCTACTGTTGAGAAACTTTTCTTTTTACTATTTTTGAATTATTTACTTAGTGGAGGATTAATATTGTGATTATAAAATGAACTGAAAGTATGTCATTGTAAAAAAGAATGGTGGGGTAGTAGCTGGAGTACGGCTTAAATTTTCAGTTCTAAAAATAGGCTTTTTATGAATCCATGAATGTCCATATATTTTTGTAGTCTTAGAAGATTTCAAAGTGTAGGACATTCTAGAAAAAGGTATAGGTGATCTTAAAATGACATTTATTTGAAGTTTGCAGCTATTTTGATAGGCTTTGGGTTGTGTGTGGTGTAAGCTTTGGTCTTACAGTGAGTTGTCTGCCACTTTAGAAGAGGATCACAGGATGGAGAGATCAAAATAACACAGAAAAAAAAAAACACTGATATATGGTTCAATCCGTTCAATCCTGCATATGAAAGCAAAACTGTGCAAATGAAGATATGGAAATAAATGTAAACAAATGTAAAAGAGTGCTCTAATTGCTGACAGGGGCAATTACTGTTGCTTTTACCATAAGTAGAGAAGATTCTATAGGCAGTGCCAAAGGGAAGAAAAACCTATTTAGTTAAAATTACTCATGCAGAGGGGAAAAATGCAGTCTGCTTGAACATTAAGATTGTTTCTGAGCCTCCTATCCTAATTGGCAATTTTGTGTGTAGTGAAATTTCATATTCTACAAAAGTGGACTCTATATATATCTTCCCATTTTGACAATTCCAAATACATTGGAGGAATCACAGCATGTTTTGCTTCCGAGATGAATTTTAAACTAGGGCTAGGAGGAAAGGGAGGTGACATCTTAATGCACGGCTTTCTGATGCTGCATGATTATGATGAAACTGACATTAAAAAGTGATCAGTCGGTTCTGACTGTGCATTCGCCATATGGTTAAGGTCCTCTAATGAACATTTAAGGAAGAATAGTTCTGCATTTGGACTGGGTTGCAGAAATTTTTTCATCTTTTTCTGGAACTAAAAATACAGGAGGTGATGAGCTGGCATGGCTCCTCAGAACTCACCAGATGGCTATGTGTGGCTTCTGTAAGAGCTGTGTTTGCAGCACAGCTTTCAAGGTGTGGTCCTCGGAATACTTGCATCAGACTCTTTCTGTGTGCTTGCTGATTGTGCAGCTCCCTGGGTTGGCCCCAGATTTAGTGCACACAGTCTTTGGAGCTTGGAATTTGCATTTTGACAAATGTAAACAATTTAACACCTCTAGGTGAGCATACCAATGTTGAGACTCTGTTAAGAGTCTTCTTTACAGACTTGGTTCCATTTTTAACTACCCAAGACCTTCTTTTTATTTATTTTTTTGACAGGCAGAGTGGACAGTGAGAGAGAGAGACAAAGAGAAAGGTCTTCCTTTGCCGTTGGTTCACCCTCCAATGGCCGCCACGGCTGGCGCGCTGCGACCAGCGCACGGCGCTGATCCAATGGCAGGAGCCAGGTGCTTCTCCTGGTCTCCCATGGGGTGCAGGGCCCAAGCACTTGGGCCATCCTCCACTGCACTCCGTGGCCACAGCAGAGAGCTGGCCTGGAAGAGGGGTAGCCGGGACAGAATCCGGCGCCCCGACCGGGACTAGAACCCGGTGTGCCGGCGCCGCAAGGCGGAGGATTAGCCTAGTGAGCCGCGGCGCTGGCCTTTAACTACCCAAGACCTTCTAAATAGTGCTGATGCTTGTCTCCATCTTCAGAATCTGATTTACTCAATTCCCTCATGCAACCCATCCTTGTAAGTATAATATACAGTGTTACTGAATTACCTATCTCTATACTGAATTATCTAATATCTATATTGTATTACCTAATACCTATACTGAATTTACTATATATGCATACTGAACGACCTACACATCCATACCGAACGACCTACACATCTATAAAGCTGTATTTCTCTGCATAAATGTACACAAAGTGAGTTACTTAACTACTGGCCATCTGCTGAAGATTCTTTCACTGAATGTTACCAGACCTCATTCAGGAGCTCTAACCCACAGTATAATGAACCTTTAAGTCCCTCAAGAACCAGAAATACAGCCTTCCTGACCATCTGACATAGGTCAGAGTTCTCACAAGCGTGTACATTTATTGCTAGTGGTAGGTGAGGTCATTTTTCAATAGCATTCTCTCATTACCATAATGCTCTACTTGTTTCCACATATAATTGCAAAAATATAAGTAGCCCATCAAACCTGGATTCCATTGACTTTATTCTTAGTACAAAGTAGCAACAGGTAACAATGCTACACTTAAGCTGATTTAAGGAGAGCTATAAGTCAATAAGAGGTGGTGGATGATATACTTTTGAATCATGAACTTGAAATGCAGATGTCCCTGGTATGATGATTAACAGCATTGACTCAGTATAACCTCTCAGCTGTGCCACTCAATGACTGTACAAATTTAGGCAAGTTACAAACATATTCTGAATCTCATTTCCCTCATCTATGAAATAATAATCTGAGCTTAAACAATTAAGTTCAAATGTGATACTGCATATAAAGCATTTATTCAGGGCAGACATGTGTTTAGTTCTCAATATGTGTACATACAGCCATGGAATCTGTACCCAACAGGGCTGTAGTCCTGCCTTCAAATGACAGCATGATTCTGCACATATCAAACTTTTTGGGTTTCAATTTAATATGACTAAAATATAGGGTTATATAAAAATACAGTGAGCATCAAGCCAGGTGATGTCTGAGGGTCCTTTCTGCACCATGATTTGGAAACGTAAAGCAATCAGCGATCTAGGGATGCAAGGATGAAAACACAGCAGTCAGTCCTGTGAGTGCACAAACATGCAGAATGCAGAATGCAGCTCACAGCAACTCCCTGAGGCTGCTCTCCCTGACACCTGTGTCCATGCATCTCTGTCTGGCTTCTCAGTGAACCCACTCTAATACCAAAGAATCTCTGTTTGGGGTTGGGAGTGGGACTTGACCCTGGAAAATCCATTTCAGACAAAGGAATTTGTTGATGGGTGCAAAAAAGTGGATGTGCTATTCTCTGCAGGATATCATTCTGTAGTGATACAGTCCTGCGCACTCATGGCAGCTGTCCCATAGCCATAGGAGAGGAAGAGCTACAGGATGTAGCCAGCACAGACAAACGAGAAACCAGTGTGAGTGAAATTGAAAGACAGAAAACCAGTCCTGCTCAGATTAGAGTCCTGGGTTTTCAGCTCCTCGAGTCTCTCTGGACTGGTCAGTTAAGTAGGTCTCTCTCTGTTTGTTACTTAACCACCCTGGGTAAAGTTTGCTACCCCATGAGAAGAAAGCAGTGACACCTGCCATTTACTCAAAGAGTCCCTGTCTTCCTCCAATTTCAATTGCTTTTAAACTTTCTCTTTCCCCAACCTGTCTACCATTGGCATGGATGTTGGAGTTTCTCTTTAGTCTTCCTCACTGAGAATGATTTATCTTTGGAGGAAAGATAGAGATATCTTCAGTTATACATTAATAAGTTAACAAATAATAAGCATCCTAATGCATTTATCAGTCTGTTTATCCACTGACACATGCATCTCATCTTTGTCCACCCATCCAGCAAATGTTCACCAAGCACTTGCCAACATGCAGGGATTCTGGTGGGTAGTGAAGTCCACTCCTACATATTACAGATCAGAGAGAATATAGAGCCCAAACATTGAGTTCAGTTTTGGTTTGTATATCAACTTTTCATTGATATAATGAAATAACAGGGATAGGCTAACTTTAAAAAGAAAAGAGGTTTACTCAGCCCACAGTTTGAGGCTGAAATTCCAAGGAGCACAGTACAGGCTGTCCCAAGGGACCCTTGGTGGGTAGCAGGAGCAGGTGCAGGAGTAAATGATCATACCTTGATAAAGGAAGCCAGAAAGCAGCTCAGGTGTCAGGCTCAGGCTTTTATAACAACTTGCTCTTGGGATAGTTCACCTCAGGAGAACTTTATTTTTCCCCAGGGCAGTGTCCTCAGTGACCTAAACACCTCTAGGTCTTTTTTTTTTTTTTTTTTGACAGGCAGAGTGGATAGAGAGAGACAGAGAGAAAGGTCTTCCTTTTTGCTGTTGGTTCACCCTCCAATGGCCGCCATGCTGCAGCCGGTGCACCGCGCTGATCCGAAGGCAGGAGCCAGGTGCTTCTGGTCTCCCAGGGGGTGCAGGGCCCAAGCACTTGGGCCATCCTCCACTGCACTCCCGGGCCATAGCAGAGAGCTGGCCTGGAAGAGGGGCAACCGGGATAGAATCCGGCGCCCTGACTGGGCCTAGAACCTGGTGTGCCGGCGCCACAGGTGGAGGATTAGCCTATTGAGCCCTGGCGCCAGACCTCTCTCTAGGGCTTAGCACCTTTCAAATCCACCCACCTCGGGGACCAAGCCTCCAGCACATGAACCTTTGGAGGGCAAACAAAATCCAAATCGCAGCCTTCAGCAAGTCTTTGTAGATGGCCTTTCATTCCTGATTGGCGTGCCCAGTTACTGTATACCTCTAAAAGTTCATTGCTATTCCTGGGAGGGAGAGCAGAGTAGTATTAGAATATTGGGCACTGTCATTCTGGGATCCTCTACTGTAGAAGACAATTTCTAACCATATATATTGTATCCCCAAGGAAAATGCTTCTGCTTTCAGCATGGGCTAGGGGGTGAAGCGAGAGATCCATGTAGGAATAAAGAAAATATACCTTGCTACCCCTTTGTCCTCACAGCTGGCTTTTGTCTTTGGTACACAGAACAAGTGCTGGGCTCTCTCCCAGGCTTGGTAAATGTGTGCTCTAGGCCATGGGCTAAGTTGATGAGCCTGCTTAAAATCCAAACTAAGTGCAGTCTATCAGAGATACATTAAAACACAGCAGAAACTTAGCAGATGCTTGTTGGAGTGATGAAGGCCAACTGCTGATGGTGTCTGAAGTGAGCAGGTGCATGTTGTCTTTGTTAAAGGTCATAGGCTTCCAACTTGATGAAATAATATGCTTAAGGAGATAAAATTAGACTAGCACTTGGTTATTTCAAACAAGATGGAATTCCCTGTCACTATAGCTATCTCAAGGTGACCACTTATTGCTTCTCCTTAGGTAGATAGAGGCACAGGGTCTTATTTTTGTGTTTATCTTTTCCCGTATTATTTGTGTTGGCTCTATTTACTTTGTTGAACCTAGTTCTTGGGTAAAGGACCCTCTGATACTTGGAGAAAATGATTATCTGGTGCCTAAGAGTCACGCCCTAGAAGGATTTTTCTCTCTATGCTCTCCCTCTCAGCCTGTTTTACACCCAGGCCCTTAATCCTTTGTACTTTCAAATTCCCTCTAATGCTGTTTTGGTTCCTATCTTCTTCCAATTAAAGAAAATAAAGGGGGATTTTGGAAATTTAAGCTCACAGGATTGTTTACAGTAGATAGTATTCAATTTTAAAAAGACACTGGGAGCAATGGAATCTATTTTAGGGGCTGGCGCTGTGATTCAGGTTAAGACTCTGCCTGCAGTGCCGGCATCCCATATGGGCGCCGGTTCTAGTCTCGGGTGCCCCTCTTCCAATCCAGCTCTCTGCTATGGCCTGGGAAAGTAGCAGAAGATGGCCCAAGGGCTTGGGCCCTTGCATCTGTATGCAAGACCCAGAAGAAGCTCTTGGATTCTGGCCTTGGATTGGCTCAGTCCAGCTGTTGTGGCCATCTGGGGAGTAAACCAGTGGATGGAAGACCTCTCTCTCTCTGCTCCTCACCGTCTATAATCTACCTGTTAAAAAATAATTAAAAAAAAATGTAGCCTCCATACATGAGACACTAATTAGGGTCTCTACAGGGTGAAGCTGAGAGTCAGATAATTAGACAATGACTAGGAGCTTTTTCATGCTCATCCACATGGGGGCCAGTGGCCCCTGTGACGTCAGTCAGATGGCCCATCTGGGAGGTTTGTTAAGAGACTCGCAAGACACCCAAGAGCTTCACACAGAGCTGACCCTTGTGAGGGGGATAGCTGCCCGTCCTCGAACTGTGTGAGGCTCCACCAGCTCAGAGGCAGGTGGCTTTTCAATGGAGTAACTGACCAGAATGACAAAGCCAAAATTAAGGGTCTCTGGGTGGGTGGGATTGTACTTGTCATCCCAGGTACAATCGCACAAAGCTGGCATCTTTTGTTAAAAATACCCTGGGAAAGAAGCTTCTCTTAGAACTGGAAGGGAAACATTATGCTAAGAGTAGTAAGGTAGACACATAAGACAGATATAACATTCTGTTTGTAGAAAGAATCTGGAATAGGCAGATTCAAAGGGAAGAAAAGAAGAATATCTATTACTGCCAGTAGGTAGGAAGAGGGAGAAAAGGAGAATCAGTGTTTAATGGTACAGATTTGCAGCTGGGGATGATGAATAAGTTTTGGGTACAGATAGTGATGACAGTCAAATCCTACTGCAGTTGTCCTTAATGCCACTGAAATCCATGCTTCCAGATGGTTAAAATGATATCAGGAAGCCACTATAGGGGAAAGATGGGTTATAACATTTTAAAATTAAATATGTGATTAATAGTTACTTAGAAATTTATATGGAAATAATAGCCATTTAGAAAGAAAATTTAAATGCATTCTGTGATAATAAGTCTAGGAGGAACAGAATTTTATTAGGTTTGTGAAGTATGATTTGATGGGCTCCCAATTTTTTTTTTTTTTTTACTGTTAATGATAACATCTAACTAGCCATTCACAAACTACGTGTAATTGCTAGAACTGTAGAGCTAATTATGGAAGGTCATTGAGGATTATCTCCTACTCCTCGCATTCTGTAGGGGAGGCAGCTACTTGGCTGTAGTCCCTGGTCCCAGAAACGTATGAATAAGGATGGACGAGCACCTAGGTCTTGTGATTTCCAGCCCAATCTGCTTCACTGCACAACTCTCCTGCACAGGAAACGTCAAAGGCTGCTAGGGAAATGCAGAATCTAAATTCTTTGCATTCCCTGCCACTCTTGGGACGCCAGCTGACCACAGCACCCAAGGCAGGCCCCTCTGTAGGCTCTCCGTGTATCAGCCAAGTGAAGCTAAAACAGCAACCCCATGTGGGACGTGAATTATTAGCTTGCACATTGAGATGGGAATTGGGACACAACAACATTTGACACACTTCAACCATTTTGCAATTTTTTGTCAAGGGCAAGTCCTCAATAAACGTCTAACAGAAATGACTTACAGTAGTCAGGGCTTTTTCTCTCCTTTCCTCTGCTTTGTTATCTAATAAAAACACTCCCGACAGTTAATGCTAATATCTACAAATGCTTCAATTAAATGAAACATTAACATTTTACGTTGGTTCCCGGAAGAGTTTAACTTGCAGCTTCCACTGCTCCCTTTGTTGCTGACATTAATTTAAGCATGAGCAATAAAGGAGCCCCGAAACAGTTCAGAATAGCATGGTTTACAAGCAAAGGTAGGACAACCATGTCAGAGAAAAGAAAACAGAGCCGTAAAACCCACTAAGCCATTCAAAACAAAAAGGCACAGGAATCTGACTTCAGTGAAAACCTGTTCATTTGCCCTTAAATTCTGCTTTGAAAGAAGATACATCAACGCTTGACAAAGAAAACCTGCACACAGAATGGAAGTCTGCTTTCCGTTCTCATTTCCTTCCCATATCAGACTCCAACTCTTCCCATAATTATACCGACTCAAAAAAACAGGAAAATTAAACACCAACCAACCAAAGCCACTTGAAAAAAAATACACAGAAGGTAACCCAGTGTCAGCCCTATTTATAGAGATAAAGGAAAAGAGCAGCAAGAAAGAAAAGGGATGAGGGGGTCACACAGACGTGCTGGATCAGGAAGGCCGAAGAGCGATGCAGAGATGGCAGGGAGAGGGAGAAGAGAAAGGGAGGAGCCCTGTGCATGGGCAAGGCCACCGGGAGAGAGGCGACACAGTGGCTACAGAGGGGCTGCTACGAGGCCAAGTTAAAAGGAAGCAGGAGGAAAAGAGCAGGGATGGTTTTCTACCCAGTCCTCTGCATCTGGAGGCCTGATCCAGGGACCACTGGCCACTGAGTCCCCTCTAACAGAGGCCCTGCCACTCAGCGTGTAAGTAACATTCCAGAGTCATGGTCCGAGGTATACAAGTTTAGGAATGACAGATTTTTATTGTTTGTTAGATGTTTAATTGAATCGGGAGAAGAAATGAAGGGTCTTCACAAAGATAATGCAAAATGCATATTATGAAAAAAATAGGCAAGAGATCCCCAGGCCACTGGTTCATTCCTGCAAATGCCCACAAGAGCCAAGGCTGAGGCAAGTTCAGTCTGGGGGCCTGGAATTCCATCTGGGTCTCCCACATGGGTGGCAGGGACTTGAGCACTTGAGCCATCACCTCCTGCTTCCCAGAGTGTGCATTCCCAGGAAGCTTGGACAGGGAGTAGGGCCAGGACTCAAAACTAGGCACTGCCAAATGGGATGACAGCATCCCAAGTGGTAGCTTAAGCAGTGCACCAAATGGTTGCCTCCCTTAATGAAAATTTTAAATAAGTGAGATCAAGAGCCTGACACATTTCTTGGAATAACTGTAATAGGAGATGAAGCATGGATTTACCAATATGGTCCTCAAGACAAGGCACTAACAAGTCAATGGCTACCAAGTACGTGGACTTGGTCCACTCAGATCAAAAGTGGGCCTCTCAAAACCAAAGGTCATGGCAACAGTTTTTTTGGGTGACTTCAAGAATTTTGCTTGTTAGCTTCTTGTTTGGATAAGGAATGATGGTGTCTGCTTATCATGAGCGTTTTGAGGATATAAGACAAAGGTTTAGCAGAAAAACATGAGACAATCTCAAGAGCCCTTCTCCATCCTAACCCCAGGCTTGCTTGTTTCTGGCATCAAACAAAGGCAATTCTGTGAGTATTTCAATGGGAAACTATTAGTCTACTTTGGCTTGTCTTACTTTCTGTATAAAAATCCTTAAACATTTTTCTTCAGTTAATAACATAAAACTGGTTTCATTCTTTAGTGGAGGGTTAATCTTGTGATCACAAAATAAACTGGAAGTAAGACATTGTAAAAATTAAAATAAAAAATAAGAAAGGGAAGAGAAGGGAGGGTAGCTGTATGAGTGGGATGGAAGGTAGGGTTATTATGCTCCTACATCTGTGTATATGAGTTACATGAAATTTGTCTACCTTATATAAATAAAAAAATTAAAATAGAAAAAAAAACAGCAGAAAAAATAGTCTGCATTTGTATGCTTAAATTCTCAGGACCCTCAGTTCTTTAGGGATGGACTATTTGGCTGATATTGTTTACAAAAGTGTACTGAAACTAATGGAGCTGCTGTTGAGAAATCAAGTTTACTTTCTATTTTTGTCTTCAGAGGTAATTAGGATTAGAAGAAAATACAAGGGAAGACTGTCATGAATGAGAACAGTGTCCTTATAATAATCACGAGAGAGCCTGTCTGCTTGAGGAAACAAGGCGACTGAAACCCGGAAGAGGGTCCTCACTAGAACTGGGCCTGTCCTTGCATTTCCAGTCCCCAGAATGGAACAAAGTTATCTGTTGATTATAAGCCACCCAGTCTATGGTAATTTACCCAAATGGACTAAGACAATTCCTATTAGAATGGTTAAAATTCAAAATACTATCAGGGGCCACTGCTATGACCTAGCGGGTAAAGCCACCACCTGCTGTGCTGGCATTCCCATATGGGTGCTGGTTCGAGACCTGGCTCTTTCACTTCTGATCCAGCTCTCTATGGTCTAGGAAAGCAGTGGAAGATGTCCCAAGTCCTTGGGCCCCTGCACCCCCGTGGAAAACTGGAAGAAATTCCTAGCCTCTGGCTTCGGATCAGCACAGCGCCAGCCACTGCAGCCAACTGGGGAGTGAACCAGCGGATGGAAGACCTCTCTCTCTCTGCCTCTCCTTTATTTATTTGAAAGTCAGAGTTACACAAATCTTAAAAAATCAAACACTCCTGCAGATATGCAAAAATTGAATTGCATACTGCTGGTGAGAATGTAAAATGATGCAGTCTTCCTGGAAAGCAGTGGTAATTTAAAAAACTAAACATCCAATCACCATGTGACCCAGCCATTGTGTTCCAGAGAAATGAAGTTATATTCACATAAAAATCCTGTACATTAATGTTCACAGAAACTGTGTTAGTCAGAAATGGCTGCCTTCCGTTAACCAATGAATAGTTAAACTGTTACCCCTATAGCACGGAATACCACTAAGCAGTCAAAGGGAACAAACTACTGATACATGCAAAAACTTAGATGGATCTCAGGGGAATTATGCTAAACAGAAGGAACCGATTTTAAAAAGTTATACTCTGGGGCCAGCTGTGGCACAGTGGGTTAAAGCCCTGGCCTGAAGCACCAGCATCCCATATGGGTGCCGGTTCTAGTCCCAGCTACTCCTCTTCTGATCCAGCTCTCTGCTGTGACCTGGGAGAGCAGAAGATGGCCCAAGTCGTTGGGCCCCTGCACCCATGTGGGAGACCTGGAAGAAGCTCCTGGCTCCTGGCTTTGGATCAGTGCAGTTCTGGCCATTGCAGCCATCTGGGGAGTGAACCAGCAGATGAAGACCTCTTTGTCTCTCCCTCTCTTTCAAATAAATAAAACAAATCTTTTTTTAAAAAAGTTATATAATCTATGCTTCTGTCTGCATAAAATCTTGAATTGATAAAATAGAGATGGACAAAAGCTTAATGGTAACACGGGCTAAGGAGGAATGGAGGGTGAGGGGTGGGTTGGGGCTATAAAAGTGTCACAAAGGGTGCCTGTCACAGAACTGTTCTGCACTTGATTGTGGTGGTGGCTTACTCTGTTCTGCACTGCTATAAGTTAACACCATGAACTGGGTAATTCAGAATGGACAGTTCTAGAAGCTAGAAAGCCCCTGCTGTGTTATCACATGGCAGAAAGCAGAAGGGGAAGAGACTGAATGCACAGTTCAAGTTCTCTTTATAACTGGCATTAATCCATTCATGAGGGCGGAACCCTCATGACCTAATCACTATCCTGAAGGCTCCACTTCCCACCACTGTTGAATTGAAGATTGAGTTTAATACATTTTTTTGGGGGGAGGGTACAAATTCAAATCATAGGAGGCAGTGTTACGTGAACCTAAGATTGTACAGGACTGACTAAATACATACGCATTCTCCCTTTCCTTACAAATGTGTACAAGTGAAAAATGGGGAAATTGAATTGAGATCTGTTGATTTTATCAATGCCAATGTTTTGCTTGTACCATGGGCTTGTAAAGTGTTAAAGAGAAACTGAGCAAATGGGTACAGGAGAGCTCTCTACATTATTTCTTACAACTGTAAGTGAATCTCCAATTATCTCAAAACACAAAGCTTAATTTTCAAAATGTGAAAGACATACAAAGCTAAAGCATTAGTGTTATTAACAGGAGTCTAATAGTAATAAGGGTATAGTCCACTGATGAGGAGCGGCTGGTTGAGTGGAAGTAAGAAGTGTCTTCATGGAAGCAGGAAGAACATTCTAGGATCAAGAGACAGAAAATTTCTTATCATTTGGACCTCTTTGGATATCCATAATTATGTACTGTTGTCCTACAAACATTTGCTTTCTAGTTTATAAAAAAAAAATGAAGACACCCACTGCCCTACCCAACACCCAAGGTGCATGAGTGCAAGGTAAGCTACATCAGTGTAAAAAAGTAGTATTTATCTGAGCCATCATGTGTTTTCTGTCAAAAAGACTCCATATTATCTAGCCAGGGTAGAGGGTATAAGCACTCAGTGCACCAACATTTAGAAGACGTGTATGCCGGAAGTCACAAGGGAAACATAGTTTTGACTTGCTTGCCTATCCTTAGTCCCTCTGCATGGTCAATTTCATGATACCAACTATAATGTAATAATGGATACAAACTCATCTGGGCAGGTCACCCAAGTAAACGAATCTACTTGTATAAATAAGGACACACTCACTCTTGCACAGTAAATGAATTTTCCTGGCAGCCTGATGGGGTTTAAGACATATTTAGAGTTTGAAAGAACTGAAGTTGATTCAGCATCAGTCTTAGAAAGGTGAGCAATTGTTGTGTTGAAATTATCATCCAGTAAGAAAAAGCCCAACACTGCACAAGCTGTTGGGATTTAAACTGAGAGGACATATCAGACTGGTGAATAAGGAGAAATCAGCATAAGTCTTGGCAAAAAGTGTCCATAATAGAATTTTCTGGAGCAGCAATAAGACAAATGGAGGAACCTACAGATACACATACACAAAACAGCACCCAGGCACAAATAACGTAACATAAAAAATGGGTTTCAAGTCCAATATTCTCGATGGGACACTAAAATCTTTAATATTAGAGATCAAAATCAGTCATGGAAGCAACATGCTATTGCAGAAATCAAATAAGGAATTTTCAGGTACAAAGAACCCATTTGCTTCAAGAAATCATAGGTTCATTTTCAGAAGCTGATAGGGGACCGTTTCCAGCCCATCCCTTCTCCACTCTCTCCTCACTCTGACCCACCTTTTCTTTCCTCCCATATAACACTGGGCACATTATCACCTCAGTCTTTATTCACTCCCTTTCTCCACCTGAAGTGCCTTCTTGCCTCTGTTTCTAGCCTGGATAAATGCTGTCTTTTTTAAGACTTGGTTTCAATCCTGTCTTTTAGATGAATGCATTTGGAAACACATCAACCTACAATGCTTTTGGTTACCTCTAACACACAGCAGTTGATCTCAGTACCACTCATTTCACACTCAGAGTTTGCTGCCTAAAGTTGCTAAGTTAAAGTCTCACCTCTTCAACTGAGCCACGTATGTATTCTATGGGGCACAGGTTGTCTGTTTACTAGTGTGTACACCCAACATCTACAAATACTACTATGTGATAGTTGCTCAACAAATATCTATTAAACAAAGAACAGATGAATAGATTGATGTCAGGTCTGTATGTTGATATATGATGCTAAGGGCAAAGGTCAAGGCTAACACTTCTGTTTTTCAAAGAGAATATTAATAGCAACAAAGGTTTCTTGAAAATTCCAGCAGGTAAAGGAACCAATGGATGTATTAATAGTGGAGATTGAGCACAGAAAGTCATATGTAGGTTATAACACATTCTATAGAGATCATATAAAATGGACCAATATCTTGGGAAGGCAAGGGTCAGATGTAAGAACAGCGAGTGGCCTGTGTATATGAACGTTACACAAGCAAGTTTGTTCTGTGACAGTGAACAGATTGTATTCCTGTGTGCCAAGAAGTGTGTGTGTGTGTGTGTGTACACATGAGTGTGACTATCTGATTGCCTTTGGGCACATATGTGAGGCTGTGTGCATACATGTGTGAGTGCATGTGTGTGAGTGATACAGACTCACTAGAGATGTACTGAAGTTGCTTGAGCTTATAGGAGAACATTTTATTTCAAGTACAGGAGAAGAAACAAATATACCTGTATAAATCAACAAGATTTAGATCAAAACAACCTTTCTGCAAAACAAATCCCTAAGTGAACTCACTTGTAAGCTTGCATTTTATGTGATACCTTCCTCAAAACTCTTAAAATGTATCAGATCCACAGACAGGGAAAGTCCTATAGAAGCACTCGCCTACACACACAACATAGAAGACTAAAGGCAGCTCCAGCTCCTGCCACATAGTCCATTAAAAGCCAACACAGAAAATCCTCCCAGTAAATACACATAGACACAACAACACAAAGTGTGTATGTAAAGCTTAAAATAAAGGAAATCTCTGGATGCCAGAAATGAGGATAAAATTCCCATTCATAATGGGAACATGCAATGCCTGCTTAAGCGTGGGTCGTTAATGAGGGATTTGGGCCTGAATATAAGCTTAGGGTTGGGCTCTCAGGTTTAATGACTCATGAGCTCCATGGAGCCAGGCAAAACCATGAGCTTTTTCTTTATAGATTTATTTATTTTTGAAAGGCAGAGTGACAGAAATGGAGGGAGAGACTGAGAAAGCTCTTTGATCTGCTGGTGCACTCCAAATGGTGACAGCAGGGTCTCCTATATGGGAAGCAGAGCAGCAGGGACTCAAAGCGTGCACTCCAATATGTGTGCTGGTGTCACAAACATCTTCATGTGCTGTGCCATAATACCAGCCCCAACTATGGACTTTAAAAAAATTGTTTTTTAAGATTCATTTATTTGTTTTGAGAGTCAGACTTACAGAATGGGGGAGGGGGAGGGAGTAAACCAGTACAGATGTCCACCATGGCCAGCAAAGGGCCAGACTGAAGCCAGAAGCCAGGTCTCCCACATGAGTGGCAGGGGCACAAACACTTGAGCCAGTTTCTGCTTTTTCCAGTTCATTACCAGGGGGCGGGGTCAGAAGTGGAGCAGCTGGGACAAGAACTGGTGCCCATTTAACCACTAGGCCACAATGCTGGCCCTGACCATGGTCTAAGCATGTGCTAATCTTCCTTGAAAATGGGACTAGACAGTTCCACTTGTCTTCCTTGAAAGGAGTAATAAAGTCCTCTGTCAGTGTTCTGGGTGAGAATCACTGGGCGAAATCAATGTGTCCTAATTCACGGAAGTTAGAACCCCTGTGACCCCCAGCAAAATAATTTTTAAAAACCAAACAATATTTCTGGATATAACACAACTTACATCCATTGAAATGGAAAATTTAATGGACCCCTGACATAATAGATTAAATATAACTGATGTGAAATTAATGAACTGGAGCACAGATTCGAACAAAGCATGCACAATGAATATAGTCCAGAGAGAAAATGAGATACAAACAAACATGAAAAGATACAGAAGATAAAATAAGACCCAATATGCATGGCAGGTACCCTAGCAGGAAGGAAAAGATTGTGAGAAAAATACTTTCTGTGAATAAAGGGAATATGGACATAAATTTGTTTAGATTTAACTCATGGTTCTTCAAAGTATAGTAAAGAGCTGTAAAAATAAAAATAAGTCCATGCATATATGAGGGCACCTCCAAAAGCATACAGAACAGGGATTTAAAAGGAAGTTTATTTTGTCGCAAAAATCTTGAAATTCATGCATAGTGTTTTCATAATACACATTTTCCATGAACTTTTTGAATACCCCTTGTCTAAATCACAGTGAAAATTCAAGTGTGCTTAAAAGCAGACAGGAAGAAAGAAGATTCCCTACAAAAGAGATTATAGGCAGAATTATAATCAGCAGCAGAAGCTAGGAGAAAATGATTTGTCATTTTCAAGAGTGGAAGGAGAAAGGCCAACATAAAATAGCTAAACTGTTATGTTTGATGACCAAAGACATGAGAGTTTATCAGTCATATTCCCTGAGTACTCAAGGGTACAATTCCTGAAAAGTGTGAAATGCTGTTGTCTGTTATGCACAAAGAAGTTACTAAATATGTGAAATACGTAGGTGAAGCTAAGTAGGCTGCATAAGTCAGTAATGACTGTGATGACTAATGGGGGGGCTGCACAAGGTGGAATCAAATGTGGACAGCAGCGACAAGTGCACTGGTGCATGGATGACTGCGGTGGAGAACAGCAGGAAAGAACACATTGCATAAGAGGGAAGAAAAGGAGAAAGTGTCAAATTTAAGAAAAATAAAATACAATTTTAGGAGTTTACAAATGCATGCAATTCAGAAAAGATATAATTAAGTCACAAGGAGTGAAAACAGGCACACAATAGGGGATCTAAAATAACCAGAAGAAAATTAATGCAATTACCCTAAAATCAGATAAGTATGACTTTGAGGGGAAAAAACTCTCAGGGCTAGGGATAAAGAGAGTAATTGATTAATGGAAAAAGTATTATTGAGATGCTACATCATGTCTCAACTTGTAGTCACTGAACAAAATAGCTTTATAACAAAGCAAACAGAAAGCATATGCTTAAACCAGGGAAGCAGAATAAAAAACTCTTCAGAGAAAGAAAAGCAGAGAGAAAGTACTTTCAGAAGACCTACTTTACAAAGTGACAAGCAATTCTTCAGGAAGAAAAAAGTGATACAAGAAATTTGTACTCACAAATTTAAGATTTAAGAATCGGTGGGTTATTATAAAACATTCTTTTCTTCATTTTAATATAGTTGGTTTTCTCTAAAAGTAATGAGAACATATTATAGGGTTTAAACTCATGTATAAATAAAGTATATGACAAAATATCAGAGAAATAGTATAAGTGCAAGAATATGGTTCTAAAACTTTGATAATTTTAGTATATCATTTGAATATAAATTGTGACAAGTTAAAAGCTGTTCATCGTAGACATAGAGCAACTACCAAAACAAAGAGCTGATAGTGAAAATCTTGTAAACAAAAGAAAAATTGAATAAAAAAACATAGTGTGCATAAACGGATTCTGATGACTAAATAGTGTGTGTATGTGTATTGTGGAATACTACTCAGCCTTAAAGAATGAAATCCTGTCTTTTTCAACAAAATGGATGCAACTGGAAACTGTTATACTAGTGAAATAAGCCAGTCCCAGAAAGACAAATACCATATGTTTTTCCTCATCTGTGGTAACTAATAGAGTAAAAAAAGGTCATCTATAGGAATGAAAGTGATATTTTAAGATTCCACGATTGTTTACCACCCTTATCTCTGTTGAACACTTTTTCCTTCTTACTGTTTCTTGAACTTCTTACTATTTATTTGCTGAACTCTTTACTTAGTGTAGGGTTAGTCTTATGAGCATAAAATAAACTGAAAGTTGATCATTGTAAAAATGAGAGGGAACAAGAGGAGGAGGAGGAAGAAGGGTTGGAGCATGGTGGGAGGGGAATTATTACTCTGTTACTAACTCTGTATATGAAATACAGGAAATTTTTTCATCTTAAACTTTAAAAAAACAAATTAGGTTGAGATTATAACAAATATAATTGTCTAAACAAGGTTTCAGATATTTTCTGTGAAGAACAGATAATAAGTTTAAGTTTTGAAGGCCAAGCAGGAGGACCACTCGGGAGGACAAAAATAGCCTTTAACAATTTATAAGCCGGCGCTGCGGCTCACTAGGCTAATCCTTCACCTTGCGGCGCCGGCACACCAGGTTCTAGTCCCAGTTGGGGTGCCGGATTCTGTCCCGGTTGCCCCTCTTCCAGGCCAGCTCTCTGCTGTGGCCCGGGAGTGCAGTGGAGGATGGCCCAAGTGCTTGGACCCTGCACCCCATGAGAGACCAGGAGAAGTACCTGGCTCCTGTCATCGGATCAGTGCGGTGCGCCGGCTGCAGTGCGCGGGCTGCGGTGGCCATTGGAGGGTGAACCAACGGCAAAGGAAGACCTTTCTCTCTGTCTCTCTCTCACTGTCCACTCTGCCTGTCAAAAAAATAAAAAATTTCATAAAAAAGTTTGAATATTTTCCAATATAACTTTATTTACAAAAACCTGCAGCGGATGAATTTGGCTCAGAGGCATAGTTTGTTGATCTCTTGTCTAAATAGTCTGTTTATAAGGCAGAGATCATCAAATTGAAAAAAAAAAAGAAGGCAAGACCAAATTATCTACAGAAAACACACTTTCCGTATAGATAGAAAGGTTAAAAGTATAAGGACGGAAGAAGTCCTTCCATGCAAACACTAATCAAAAGAAAGACAATATGGTTATATTAATATGGAACATACTGCAGAACAAGGTATATGAACATAAATAAAGGGATTCTACCAGGGACATGTCACAGTGATATAACAGTCAATTCATCACGAAGACATAAAAATCCTAACATATATACTTCATGGGAGAGCTTCACTATTAAGCCAAATTGATGGGCTTGAAAAGAGAGCTAAACAAATCTTCAAACACAATTTGAGTGTTTAATACTTCTCAGTATTTGCTAGAAAAATTAGACAATATACCATAATTAAATAGAACACTGAACCAAAGTACTCACTAGTTTGACCCAATTGACATACTCTAAAACAAGTTACATCAGAATCCACATTTTCTCTAAGTGTATGGCACATTCATCAATATGGATCATATTTGTTAAACGTGAATGCTCCAGACATAGGTGTTTACAAATAATGCCATCTGGACTTTCCCATTCATTGGAAATATTTTATGATTAAACAATGGCAACAAATCAAATATTCCTTTCCCTTAAAAAAAAAAAAAAATCCATGGGCCGGCACCATGGCTCACTAGGCTAATCCTCTGCCTGCGGCCCCAGCACCTCAGGTTCTAGTCCTGGTTGGGGCGCTGGATACTAGTCCCGGTTGCACCTCTTCCAGTCCAGCTCTCTGCTGTGGGCCGGGAAGGCAGTGGAGGATGGCCCAAGTCCTTGGGCCCTGCACCTGCCTGGGAGACCAGGAGGAAGCACCTGGTTCCTGGCTTTGGATCGGCACAGTGCTGGCCGTAGCAGCCATTAGGGGAGTGAGCCAATGGAAGGAAGACCTTTCTCTGTCTCTCTCTCTCTCACTGTCTAACTCTGCCTGGCAAAAAAAAAAAAAAAAAAAAAAAAAAAAAAAAAAAAAATCCAAGCTTTCAAAGAGGATAGATTTGTGTTTGCAACTTTGCTTCCCAAATTACCAAATAACTGAGTGACCTTGCACGGTTTGTTAAATTTCTCTTAGCTCTGGTTTTTTCAACTGCCAAATGGTGCCATAACAGGCTTCTTATGAACCTCTGGACATAATGTATACAAAGTTTTTAACACAGTGTCTGGTATGTATTAAGCAGCAAAAATGCTATTATTTTACAAACTTGCCATTGGGACAGTATAAAAAATTACATAAAAGCACTATGATTTAAGAAGCTTGCATTGCCTATAAAAGATGGAAAATTAGGGTAAGGCATAAGCAGTGGAATAGAGTTAGTTTGGATGAGGGCCCATCCGTGAGGTTGCTTTGGAAAGAAAATGAGCACTCCCACAAGGAAGAGCAGGGGTGAGGTGTTGTCACCACAGATGAACACGCCCCAAAATGTGAGGGACTGAAGAATACACTTTCAACACTTCTTGCTTCAACCCTGTCACAGATTTTCATTTAACCATCTGGGCCACTTTTCCTTTATACATAAAATGAGGATAATAGCTTGTACCCTGTCAGGTTCATACAAATAGTTTGTGAAATAAAAGAGGTAAATAATATGAGAGTACCCTATGACTTTCAACAGAATGGTTAGTGTTCAGACAGACCTGTAGGATTGTTACCATAGTGGGGCTGCATTTGCTCTCAAACAGCTGAATTCTATACCTATACACTCACTCCCTTCCATTCTCTGTGTTTCCAAGTGTGGGTTGCTACATAAGGAACCAGCAATTCATGGGGTTTATCACCCCAAATAGAAGGTGCATCTATAAGCAGATCTGCTTCTCAGAGAGCCCAGTGCACTGCTGCAGGGTCTCTTCTACATGAAACCCGTTCCTGGAGCACCTGACTCCCTTACTTCAGTGCCCTTAGTAACACCAACCATTAGCATCAGAGGTCATGGGTTCACGACAGGGTCTCCGAAGACAGACACACCAACTACACTTGTCCTTAGTTTTGCTTTCTCTTGTTTCAGTTACTCACAGTTAACAACAACTCTCCAAAAATATTAGATGGAAAATTCCAGAAATAAATAATTTATAAGCTTAAAACTGCTTGCCACTCTGTGGGGCACAATGAGATCCCATCATGCCCAAGACATGCATCATCCTTTTGTCCAGTACATGAGAGTTGTATACACTAATCTCTTAGTCACTCAGCAGCCAGTTTGGTTATCATATCCACTCTCATGGCATCACTGTGCTTACATTCAAATAACTTATTGTACCTCATAAAGGCCCCAATGCACAAGAGTAGTGATGCTGGCAATTAAGATAGGCCAAAGAGAAGTCCTAAGTGTTTCCTCTAAGTGAATCAGTGAAAGTCCTTAAGAAAAAAAATTGTAAACTGAGGTTACTAAGATCTATAGTATAAGATTTTGAGTGAAAGAAACCATATTGACATAAATTACAATTTACCATTGTAATTATTCTATGTATTAGTTATTAGTCTCACTATGCCTAATATCTGATCTTTTACGATTGGTTATTTTTACTTGTCTTACTATGCCTAATGTATAAATTAAGTTTTACTATAGGTATATATAAACATAGGAAAAAGAGTCTATATAAGGTTGAGTACATTGCGGTTTCAGAGATCCCCTGGGGGTCTGGGAGCATAATCCCTATGGATAAGCAGGGGGTTTACTGTAGCACTTTAAAAATTTAACCATGAAATGAAGCACTATGAACAAACACAACACACAACAGCCCACTAGACTTCCCTGAGCACCCTTGCTCACTTAAAGATGCCCCCGGGTTGTTCCACCCGACTCTTGGCAACAACGCAGCAGAGTTTTAGATAGTGAAAAATGAGGCACTGCATCTCTTCTGTTGCTAGGTCCCTTTCTTGAATTACAAAGAGGTATTTGGCAGACTCTTACTGGAATTGTGTTCATTTGTTTCCAGGGGATAATTGCAGCCTTTTATCTCTGAGTTGCTATAATCTATTTATAAGGTGGTTAATTTCATGCACCACTGTTTTGCTGTTGGAGTCAGTGACACCAACAAATGCGGGCTGGCAGTCGGAACCTGAGCAATGATGCCACTGCATGCATTTCACCACATCCGGGATCTATGCAACAGCCAAGGACGGTCTGCCATAAGTGACATCGCCTGAAAAACTGTTCTGTTCTTTCTCACCTACATCTAGAGGCTCAAGCCTAGACTGTTTCTACGAGTGTACTTTTTACTTCCTAAAGTGGTTTTTACTTTATGAAGTGTTGACACACCCACAGCCAGGAGTTCACAAGTTTACTTAAATTTGAAAAGCAAAAAGTTTCATGTATTAACCAGATGGACCTCTAGTTTGGTCCCAATTTTGGTAAACATCTCATTGTTCTAACAGAAGTTTAAACAGATTACAAAATTGGCTAACTTTTTGTTAATATTTGCTATGTATAAAATTTTCCTTCTCCAAAAAGGTATGCTGGAGTCTAACCCTCAGTCCTAAGAATGCAACTGTATTTGGAAGAGAGATTTATAGAGGTAATTTACAGGGTAACATTAAGCTCATGAGGTCTTTAAGGTTAGGCCTTAGTCTAATCTGACATCCTTATGAAAAGGGAAAATTTGGGCACAGAAATGGGTATAAACACGGGGAGAACATCATTGTGGATGAAGGCCAAGTTTGGGGCTATGCTTCTATAAGGTAGGAGACAATGACACCTGGCAAGCCCCCAGAAGCTAGCACAGAGCTCTGGGCCAGTTATTCCTCATGGAATTCACAAGGAGCCCACACTGCTGACACCCGATCTCTCACTTTGGCCCCCCTAGCTGTGAAATGACAAATCTGATGTTTCAGCCACCCAGTCTATATTACTTTCACATAGCAAAGACCAGCATGGCAACTCTAGCAAAGAATGAACTCAAATAACTCAATAAGCCTTGAGCCACGAGAGATCAACACTTCACCTTCCTCCATTCTCTCCCCTCCGCCCTGCTAGTGCTCAAGTCACTAGCTTTCAGTGCCTGGTGAAAGCCTGGGTTCTCCTGTACTCGAGTCTTCTTGTATGGCCTCCCCCTGCCTCAAGGCACACAGAAGTCCAAGGCTGTTTCTTCACCACTTTGAAAATGTCATGACAGTGAGATGGCTCACTAGATAATCAGCAGATGGTGACATTACCTAATTATCAGCCTATAACTTCATGGATATGTTGCTAATGTCCTTTCTAGCTCATATTTTAAAATTTCTAAAACAAATGGATTAAAACATAGTTCCATGTGCTTTCACAGATCTGTGGAAATGAATTTTATCTCCCTATGTTGGGATGGTATTATTTTCATAAAGTTATTCAGGTTTGCTCATTTATTTGGTTGTAAGGATTCAGACTGGCATTTAAAGGTGGTTTGTTCTTAGGTACTCAAAACAGTGAATTCTTTAGTGTTGCCACTGATTCTTCAATGTTTCCTCCATTTCTCCATTCTAGTCTCCAGAATCCTTGGCTTCTCCCGAGTACAATGTGCACTTTTGATACAAGGTCTGGCTTGATGTCCATATTCTTTCTAGAAGCTTCCTCTATATGAACCTACATCATACTGGTCTTGGCATTCCATTTCATCAACACCTTCCTATATAGTGTATATAAAGACATCGTGGACAGCCCTGGGGTTTTCTCTAGGTTGTGCTTGAAAATTGTGATAATTAACAGCTGTGATGACAGCAAGACACTGACAATGGTCACATAGCCAAGCCAATGTCCATTCCACACAGACAAGGGTTAACCCCTCTCCTTTTCTCAGAACACCTAACTCAGCACTCAGCAAATAGAAGGCACTTCCTACTGAAAGCATGAAGACAAAAATGGAACAGTTTTACTTCAACAGTTTTTATAATTTGGGTCAAATGGCCTTTTCCTTTTCATGACCAAGATGAATATCTGATCCTGGAAAAAGTGACTACCGCACTGTTCTAAATGTGAGATGAAAGTTTTACTACACGAGGAAAAATGCTCCAAAGCGGAACTCCACTCAGATGTCAGGGCCGATTACGCACAGCGCACCGAATAGAAGAACAGCACAGCTTTCTTCCCAAAGAAAGGCCATTCTTGCCTCCACTGCCGTACCGCCCCCTCTCCTGATGCGTGAGAGAGGACAAAAGCTGTTTCACTTGGCAAATGGGTGGTATTGCTGTTAGCCACGTCCTCCACAATGGGCTGGAAAGGGCCACCTATCGGAATTTTTAACTCGGTATTAACCCTGGAAAAAGAAAACCATTAGCCAGCACCACAAGTATGGTGACTCAGTAAAATCCACATGTAATTTATGATCCTAGATAGCATAGTCTTTAACAAAAGAGATCTTGTATGGGAGACCCTCCCAGTGCCTGGCACAAAGCTGCACACACTCAAGGTGCCTGGTCCCAGTGTGCCGAATTGTTAGGTATAACCATGAGTACCTGTCCTCCAGAGCTGGATAGAGTGGCTCACATCAGAAGCCCATTGTACTGGACAGATGATCCATTGCATCTCCCATTTAGTCAGATTGTGGAAGCAAAGCAAGAAAGAATGTGTGGCAAAAAACATGCGCATTCCCCAACATTCTAAATCAACAGCATGGTAGAGTTGAAAACCACTGGTTCAACATCTAAGGGAAACCAATTCATAATTTGAATAGCACAGCAAATGAGTACAATCTAATTTTCGAAGTGAGATCTCTTATATTTGGTTTTCCAAACATTCATAAAACAGAAAATCTGCTCTGTGATCCTGGGGAGGTAGCATTCATGCTCCCAGCATTATGAACAACGCAAAAATGCATCATTATTCATTGTTCTGCTTTCCTCCTGCCAAGCCAATCAGAATTTAGCTGGACTGCAGCTATGCAGTCTGATTCTAACACAGCGTGGTAAACCACACCATGCCTGGTGTGAACACAGCCAACGGAACAGGAATGCTGGTTAATTTGCAGTGTCTGTAACACCCGTCAGGTGCCCCCACAGCGCATCATACCCTGCTGACCATAATATCACACCATTAAGGATGGGGGCTGGAAAAGTTAGTGCCATGTGCTGCCCTTCCCACCATGGCTCAGGGCTCATTCCCAGGTTTGGACTTCTGACACCACAGCTTCAGGTGGAAGCCGGGATCGAGGATGTATGTGTTAGAGGTGCTTCTGCTCTTACTTCAGCCCTCTGTGCAAAGAAGGGCTGCTGATAAGGAAAAGATTCATGTCGTTCCCCCCCCCCCCCCCCCCCCCCCAGTGCAGCCCTGGCGTATGGATGTTTCTCCTCCCCTCATGCTCATTTTGTGAAGTTGTATCTGGTAGTCTGGGAACAGAGTGAGGGAGGGGATAAGAACGCTGTGTGTCTTCAGGAGGAAGTGCTCAGACATCCCATTTGCTAGTCTGGAACATCACACGCTGTGGTTCTCTGGGCTGTCCATTGTCCATCCCAAGGGCAGTGCTGGATGCAGGGCCAGGCCTGGGCATCCCTGGCCCATGTCTTTGCTCCCACTCCCCTCCAATATCTGCTTCCATGTGAACCCCCTCCAGAGGTATCTGCTACTCGTCCTCCCTCACGTAGCCATTCTCTTTGTCCTTTGCCTTTTTTCATTTTCTTGGCGAGCACATGTCCTCACCTGACATATAACACTCTCATTTCTGGGTGCTCTCTTCCCAGTAGGAAGGCAAAGGCTATGTTCTCTGTACTTCCAGAACCCCCAGTGCATGTTCAGGGCTAAATAAGCTGCTGTGGAATAAAAGAACACATATTGGCAAGGGTGAGGAGAGAACCAACAGGTGGATATTTGATGATTTCACAGAACCCATCTCCTTTCACACTACTGCTTCTTCCTTTCTCCCTCCTTCTTCCAGGTCCTAACAAGGACTGTTGTAAGCGAAAATGGACATGGGCACATGTCTGAGATCACCAATCCCAACACCACTATAGAGTCAGAAGCTCCAACTATGGTTGCTGCAGACTGGGACTCCCCTGGAATCCAGAGGTGGCAGAACAGCAGATCCTCTCAACTGGTCTGCGAGTCCCTCTGCAGGTGGGACTGAGGGGCCTCAGAGCCAGGAACCAGCAGAACAGGGAGCTTGGTGACTACCTACCCCACCAGAGTCCTGCCATTTCCTTGTGCACAGCCCCACCGCGGTAGTCACGCTAGTTGGTGGTCTTCTTGGTACCTTGTCTGTACCATCAACGATCTGGGAATTGGGGCATCTGAGGCCTCCTCCTGACACCCTCCAGTCTTGCTCTGGGGTCCCTGGTCTGACATTCCTTAAACTTAGAATATATTCCTAGGCTCAGGTGTTTTGGAGTCTGTGGCATATCCTGGAGATATTTTCTTCCTGGAGAATTTTGGTCAGGGCCTGCAGCTGGTGATGGACTTGGCAGCTGTGGTCTCTTCTGCTGGATCAGTGCCTGAGGCTGTTTATATTTAGATGTGGAAGTGCTATTGAAAGGACAAAGCCCTTAATCTTGACAGCTTCACTCCCAGCATGCAGTGGAGCAGATGATGCAATCCACACATCAGAGGTGCTCTAAGTCCTTGGTTCTCTCATCTCCTACCAGGCTTCTACTACTTCATGCTCCTCTCAGAGAGAGACCAGAGAAATGAGAGCAAGTCCTCCTCCGGTCGTTGTCATGATCACCACTTTAATTATATTTGACATTGTCAGCTTCATAATTACAAGAGTTGTTCTCATTGTCCTTGCCAATATTGTTTTCTTCATCTCCATCATGATCATCATCACAATTCAATCCTGTCAAATCCTGTCCAAATCCAAATAGCTCCTTTCCTGTACCAAAACTTGACAGCCATTTAAGAACTCACCATTGGCACACATGATGGTGGTGAATTAAAGAACCAGAGAAGTGGCCCATCCTCCTTCAGTATCTAATCACTGGCTTCTATTACCCCTCTCCAGTTGTCTTTGTAGAATCAGCTTGGCAACACCAGTCTATAACCTTAATACCAAGAACTCAAAGGAACAATTCAATGCTATGACACTCAAAAAAGACACAACCAACCCAATTTCTATTCTCCGTTCTAGACTAAGCTTGTTTCCTTCACTGCCTATCCTGGGGCTCAGCACTGTACCATGTACACATCTTTTGGTTCTCCACATCCATCTCTTTCCTAACAGTGACACTGACTATGACTTTCACATTGTGGAGCCATTGTACTGGCTTAACACTTGATGGGTAGTCCATGCACACTTCTTAACAAAATGGATTTTCTGGTTTGAGTGTCTTCTTAGTATACAAGGATGTATAGGCTTAGCTTAGCTCTTCTATTTCAAATGCAAGCATAACATGGAGCATGCCCTTGGTTTAGACTGAATTTGAATTCTATGATACTGGAAGCTTCTAAAAAGACATGAGTACATGGTGTTCAAGCTTGCATGAGAGATAAAAGTGCAGAAAACTGAATCTCCAGAAAAAGGAGCAGGATGTAATTTTTGATTAATAAAGATGTTTGGGTTTACATGTTGAATTTGCTTCATCTTTACCCCTAGGTGCTTTCTTGCGATTTGAATGAATGGAGACACACTGCTGAGTCAGATGGACCATGTTGCCAAACAAGTGACAATCCTAGCTGTCACTGCAGGATCATCTGCATTGCTGGGTACATCTTAATTTAATAAGCCCATGGTACCCGAGTGCCCAAAAGGCTGTGTTTTCTGTTTTAATTGGGTCAGGAAAGATGGCCTTCCCAGGTTCTGTCTTCTGCATATCCCTCTCCACCAATGGTCATGAAACCAAAGACTTCATTCATTTTATGTAAGACAAGAGGTTTAGATAGGATGAGATTTATATGAAGAATTAAAACTTAACTTATTCACTAATTTCCTCAATTAATTACTTCAGTCATTAGCTGATAGATTTAACAAGGTCAATTCTGCTGATAAAGGAGACTTGTTCTAGGACATGCTCTCACTTCCAAAGGGAAGACTGAGGGCAGTGTACCCAGTAGAGCTGGCCTTAAATGTTTTGAGGTCATCCAGGCTATATAAAGGTCATCCATCTTAAGCTAATACAATTAGAAATTGCATCCCTTAGGCACAGTACCCACATTTCAAGTGCTCCATAGCCAAGCGGGAGCATGCTACCTCTTGGTCAGCAAAACTGCAGGATATGTCCATTACTGCAGAACACTCCAGTGGACACCACCGTGTCAAAGGTTGAACAAGAGTCAGTGGATGGGAAGTTTTAAAAAGTAGTCTTAAACCAGATAGAGAAGCACTTGACAAAAATCAGAGCTGTCTGCTCTCAGGACAGGGTGGTCTGCATGGCTGAACTCGGTGTGAGCAGAATTCACTAATGAGAGGTGGGAGAGCTCACTTCCAGAGATAAGGGGCTGGACAGCAACTTGGGTACCTGCTGGTTCCCTTCAGTCCTAAAATTCTACGACTCCATGAGCATAAAATATGCCAAAATCAGCAGAGGAAAATGTATACCATCATGCCGAGAAAGGTAAAGAAAGGGAGCCTTCACAAACACCTGTAAATCCTAAACACCTGTAAATCCTAAAAAGCAGGGCCGGCGCTGTGGTGCAGCAGGTTAACACCCTGGCCTGAAGCGCTGGCATCCCATATGGGTACCAGTTCAAGACACGGCTGCTCCACTTCCCATCCAGCTCTCTGCTGTGGCCTGGGAAAGCAGAAGAGGGCCCAAGTCCTTGGGCCCTTGCACCCTCGTGGGAGACCCAGAGGAGGCTCTTGGCTCCTGGCTTCGGTTCGGCACAGCTCTGGCCTTTGCAGCCGATTGGGGAGTGAACCAGCTGATGGAAGACCTACCTCTCTCTCTCTCTCTCTCTCTCTCTCTCTCTGCCTTTCTGTGTAACTCTGATTTTTAAATAAATATATCTTTTAAAAAATCCTAATAAGCGGAAAACACTGGGACTAATCAGAATGCTGAACCCTACCACTCCACAATAATAGCAAGAATAAAAAATTTAAATAAAGCAACCCCAACAAACCTAGGACCAAACACTCAAGTGACAGCTGAAAGATGTGGATAATTGACCCACATGGGCACAGTTTTTAGCATCCAGATTCTATTTTTCCATTGATAAATGACTTTGATAGAACAGAATGATAAATCAGCTTAATAAGCCTCCTGCTCATTAGCGGAGGAATGTTTATCTACCAAGCTAGCATGACGACTGCGTGAACATCAAAATTCACTTGTAATAAATACTAGCTTTACACAAGATGATTTTACATTATATTTAAATTTTGATTTAATTTATAAAACAATAGTTTTAGAAATGCATAAATTGTAAATTCAGTGAGGCCATGGATACTTGGCTTCAAGAGAAAAACTAGTTCTGTTATTTAGCCAAATATTACTAAAACTTTATGAGTCTTCAGTAGATAGTTATAGGTATAACCTGTTGGATGAAACCCTAAAATAAATCAGAATCTAATAAAGAAGGCAAAAAAAAGTTTTCAATAATGAGAAACCTCAGATAAGGGTTATTTCTCACTGTAATGACTAGGAAAAATTAATCTGGGGCACTAGAGGCCTCAAATGTAGACATACGAAGCTAATCACCTTGCCACTCAGAAATCCTGAAGGAATCAAAGAAAAACAGTCTCCTTTCCCTGATCCGGAATTAGATATTTACAGGTATCCATCACCAGCATCCAATGGGGCATTGTAACCAGTGAAGGGGCCCTCCCTCCTGGGTGGGACACTCCCAGGGTATCCAGTCATCAGGACAGGATGGAGAAAACAGCTTTATTGGGCTCGATGGGGCACATCTTCCCTCCCACCAGTGCTGAGTGAGGAAGCTGGTGCCAGTGACAGATGCTGCAGGCCTCTGCTCCTCTGCCCCTAGACCTGTCAACAGCTGCTCTCCATTGTCATCTGGGTGAGCAGACTTGATTGGAAAAAATTCATGAGTGACCAAAGCCTGGCCCTGCTATGCACACATTAAGGCTGATGAGCACTGCCCGTGGGCTGCAGCTGCACGCTTGCAAAGGCTGGTGCTTTGGCAAGCCTGGCTCTTCCAACTGCCTCAAGCCTCGGGACCAGAGCCTCATGCAGAATATCTGAAACAGATCCACTTTGTACCTGGCCAGCCGGAAGTGCTATGAGGTATCGGTCAGTGGCTGGGACACGTCCACACCAGGCGACGAAGTCAGAGAGATAGGATGACGTCATGGACAAAACAGCCCTAGGTGGAAACATGGGTTATGCTCTAGACTTCACTGCTACTGAGTCACAAACTTGGATGAGGCAAATGCACCTCTCCGTACCTCACTTTCTTCATCCATTAAGTGGGAAATACACAGAATGGTGTTCAAAAGGTTCATTTCAACCCTTTAGTTCCATGATGCTATTTTGGCTAAGGGTGTGGGAGATGGGGACGGAGAAATAAAAACCAGAGTGGTCTCCACGGAGGAGGTAGCATTCACATTGGGTCTTTAAACACGGGCACAAAGGTCTGAATGCACAAATGTCATGTTCAGAACTGTTCTAAGGCAGTGCCACCAGGAATAGCCGGACCGTGATGCACAGGAGGGAAAGATTCAGTGGAAGCTGCAGTATTAGTCCAGGTGAGAGGCGCCAAGAGTCCAGACCAAAGGGAAGACAGTGGAAATGAAAAGAAATAAGGTTTCCAGCCAGTGGGAAAGTCACCCACGTGGCCCGACTCAGAAACAAAGCAACCACATCACGGTTGATCAGACAAGAACAGTGAGCTGAGGATCCAGAATTCAGAGTCAGAGGCCATCAAGGAGCCAGACAATGGACTGTGGCACATGACATGTGCTTACTGACCCCGTGGGGATTGTGGCAAAGCTTTGATGAGCAATACCACATGCAACACCATTCGGTTGTCACAGTCAAGAATCTCAGCCACTCCCCATCTCCTACTATGATGGACTCAAGGCCACCAGTGGAAGAATGTGTAGAACTGCTTCCCCTTTCGTGTTCTTTTATTTAACAACTAAGTGTGGGTTGCTTATTATCTTGCAGAGAGAGATAAGGACCAGTCCTTGCTCTTTAGGAGTGCACAGCTCAGTGTTGAAGGAGTTGGCACAGGGAGTGATATATTGAGTTTGACAACTGGAGAAGTGTTCGTTCCTGAAGAAGTTAAACTTCTGAACTGAAGGGATCACCGGTTGGACAAGGTTAAGAAGGGGTTGTAGAGTGAACCAAGTCATCTGGGACTCATTTAGCTACAATTAAGGGAAAATCCTATGGGCAGCAGCTTAGACAAATGGGGTTCATTTTTCTAGCATAACACTCCAGTGGCCGAGAGCATCAGATTGATGGCGCTGTCCAGGGCCCTGTATCTTGCTCTAACATTTTCCCCTGGTTACTTTGGCCCTTGTATGTACACCCAGAACCTCAACATCACAGCTGTGCATAGCCCCAAAGCTCAATACCACAAAGGCACCCACATACAGAGGGAGGGGTGGAGTCTTTTGCCCCTTTTTCAAGAGAGCCAGAGCTTTCTCGAAGGTCCTCCAGCAAACTCCCCCCTTAAGTGTAGGCAACCAAAACCATGGGATGTGTACCCTGGAAATATACTTGAGAACAAGACAGTGTTCAGCAGGGGGTAGGAAAGACAATGTGAATGGAGGCTGGCAAACAGGAAGTGATCCCCAAGAAGGTCTTCCATCCCAAGGAACAAAGTCCCACTGGCCTTTTACATCGTCACTTTGCTCTGCCCTCTATCCAGGAACCCTTAACTCTCTAAGATGGCAGCATCAAGGCTCAGTCCCCTAGGCTTCGGCCCCATCACACCCTACATTCCTGCTAAACTCAACTCCAGCTTCTCCTTGCACACTGTCTGCTCCCAGAGAAGCTGTAGCTCCTTCCTAACCTCCCCTCCCTGTGTGCTGCCCCCTTCTATTCTTGCACTTGTGGAGTCCTCTTTTCACCTGCCTCCCACTCTGGTGACCACAGCCATCACCATGCACCAAGTCTCTGGCTCCCTGCCTGCAGCTTCCTAGCTTCCTGCTGGCCCCACTCCACAGACCTTCTCCTTTGGAGCTACCACTCCCAGGACCTATGCACAATGCAGCAGCTCCTCTCCCCTGTCCTCCCTGCTCCTCTGTGGTCACTCTTCTGTGTCTCAGACTTCCTGAGTGCATGGATGCCACCGCTGTACACAGAGGTTGTGATTAATAAAGGCCTTGCAGAGTTTTAGAGTTAGCAGCCCAGTGTAACTACATCTTCCACAATTCAATCTAGCATGGCATACTTCATCCAAACAGATTTTTTTTTTTTACAGGCAGAGTGGACAGTGAGATAGAGACAGAAAGGTCTTCCTTTTCTGTTGGTTCACCCGCAATGGCCACTGTGGCTGGTGCGCTGCGGCCAGCGCACCGTGCTGATCTGATGCCAGGAGCCAGGTGTTTCTCCTGGTCTCCCATGTGCGTGCAGGGACCCAAGCACTTGGGCCATCCTCCACTGCATTCCTGGGCCACAGCAAGAGCTGGACAGGAAGAGGAGCAACCAAGACAGAATCCGGCGCCCCAACCGAGACTAGAACCTGGGGTGCCAGTGCCGCAGGCGGAGGATTAGCCTATTGAGTCAGAGGCGCCAGCCCAACAGAAATTTAAGATTTTTTTTTTTTTGAAAGGCAGAGTTGGAGAGAGAAAGAGACAGACATCTTTCATCTGCTGGTTCATACCCTAAATGATTGCAATGGCCAGGGCTAGGGCAGGCTGGAGTCAGGAGCTTCTTCTGGGTCTCTCATGTGGGTGGCAGGGACCCAAGGACTTGGGCCATCATTTGCTATTTTCCCAGGCACATTAGCAGGGAGTTGGATCAAAAGTGGAGCAGATAGAACTTGAACTGTTGTCCATATGGGATGCTGGCACTGCAAGCAGCAACTTAACACTGTGCCACAGTGCCAGCCCCATTGAAAAAATTTTTACAGTGAAAATGCTCTACATGCCAAAATATTGAAGGCAATTATGATGTTAAAGAAGGTTTTCTTTGGGGCATCACTGTGGCACAGCAGATTATGCTGCTGTCTGCAGTGCCGGCATCCCATACAGGTGCCAATTTGAGTACCGGCTGCTCCACTTCTGAGCCAGCTCCCCAAGTCCTTGAGCCTCTGCACTCACATGGGAGATCTGGATGAAGCTCCTGGCCCCTGGCTTTGGCCTGGCCCAGCCCTGGTCACTGTGGCTTTCTGGGGATTGAACCAGCAGATAGAAGAGCAATATCTGTCTCTCCCTCTGCAATTCTTTCAAATAAATAAATCTTCTAAAAATATTTTCTTCATATTTGGACATAAAAATATTCTCTACTCTCAAGTTAGTCTTGAAAGGTGATATATGGTTTCATGTCATTTATATGACATATTAAAAGAGGCCAAAATACCATGATTACGGTCGCTTGGGGCTGGGTTAGGGGAAGGACTTGACCACAAAGGGGTAGCACAAGGGGGTTTTCTGGGGTGATGGCACAAGTAACCAAGAAGATCTTCAAACTCACTGAATAGCATACAAAAGAGCTTTAAACATTAAAATAAACAAAGTAAAATAAGATGGGCAGGTGATCTGGTGTAGTGGGTGAAGTTGCTCTTTTGCTCACATGTATCTCATGTTGGAATGCCTAGGACCAAGTCTTGCCCCCATTCCCAATTCCAGCTTCCCGCTATTGGGTAGCCTGGGAGGAAGCACATGATGGCCCAAATACTTGGGTTCCGGCCACCCACAGTGGAGACACAGATGGCGTTCCTGGTTTCCAGCTTTAGCCTAACTGGAGTAGGCATTTGGAGAATGAATCAGCAGATGGAAGATCATGATCTGTCTCTATGTATCTGTTACGCTTCTCCTCAAATAAAAATAAAATTTACAGAAGATCAAAGAGGGGTCAGCTTTGTGGCACAGCAGATAAGGTGGGCTCCTGCAACACCCACATCCATATGGTTGCCAGTTTCTGCCCCAGCTGTTCCATTTCTAATCCAGCTCCTTGCTAACCACCTAGGAAAACCAGCAGAAGATGGCTCAAGTGCTTGGGCTCCTGCCACCCATGTGGAAGACTTGTGAGAAGCTCTTGGCTCCTGGCTTTGCCTTGGCCATTGTGGCCATCTAGGGAATGAACCAGTGGATGGAAGACCTCTCTCTGTAGCTCTTTAAAATCAGTAAATCAATCTTTGTAAAAAAAAATCAA
This sequence comes from Oryctolagus cuniculus, assembly GCF_964237555.1. Taxonomy (NCBI): domain Eukaryota; kingdom Metazoa; phylum Chordata; class Mammalia; order Lagomorpha; family Leporidae; genus Oryctolagus; species Oryctolagus cuniculus. Next base: position 19,225,677 of record NC_091438.1, read on the forward strand.
TCTTGTATCATGTGTTATAAACATTTGCTTCTTTTTTTATTTTTTTTATTTTTGACAGGCAGAGTGGATAGTGAGAGAGAGACACACACACAGAGAGAAAGGTCTTCCTTTACCGTTGGTTCACCCTCCAATGGCCACTGCGGCTGGCGCACCGCACTGATCCGATGGCAGGAGCCAGGTACTTCTCCTGGTCTCCCATGGGGTGCAGGGCCCAAGCACTTGGGCCATCCTCCACTGCCTTCCCTGGCCACAGCAGAGAGCTGGCCTGGAAGAGGGGCAACAGGGACAGAATCCGGTGCCCCGACCGGGACTAGAACCCAGTGTGCCGGCACCGCAAGGCGGAGGATTAGCCTATTGAGCCGCGGCGCCGGCCATAAACATTTGCTTCTAAAAATTATGCTTCTAAATTGAAGTCATAGAAGAATTTGAAGCTAAGTTGATGGATCCTATGATAGTCCAAGACAGGCAGAATTTCTACATGCATTCTGAAATGAGTAATATGGAGATCAGTGGCAAAGCATTCTTGAATATCTGTAACGTTAAAGGCCTTCACATGAAGGGCTTTAAGATGTATTTCATCACAACAGAGCTCCTATATGTAGAGCTTAACAAAAATACATTGAAGAAATCAAAATTCTGGAAGGTAAACTTGTGTGATGCAATGACAGGCTTCCTGAGCACTGTGGGTAAACACTGCTTACACAAATGCTCACAGCTCAGGAGTGGCCATGGCAACCACATGGAGGGGGCAAGGCAGTTGTGCCTTGTAACTGAAATGACAGGTCTGGAGGGCCCATGACTGGTCAGCCTGTGTGTGAGACCACCTGCAGGGCTCTTAAAGTCCATTGAATCAAATCCTCATTAGCAAAAACTGACACTGTCAAGAATCTCTGTGGGCCCTGCAGTAGCACACAGAGGGGGGCACTAGCTCACCCTTGCAAACCAAGGAAGGATTTCCCATTTAACTAGGAGAACAAGCGCGAATTTTGAGGTGAATGGAGGCAGCAGAGCTCCTGGCAGAGGTACAGCAAGACACAAGCTGGAGCTAAGAGGGTGCTCTGTGTTCTGTGGAGCCAAGGCAGGGGTGGATGTTAGCGTGCACAGGTGTTCAGTCACCAAGGACCCTTCCTGAAGAGAGCTCTGGGAATGGTAGCAGAAAGATGAGTGGGGAAATCAGGAATGTTTGTGGAATGTCTATTGCAATTGGCATCTGAACCAGCTATCAATCCTCAAGGTAACACGGAGAACAGATTGGTGCTGTGTTGGGGTCAGGGGACGTCTGAGGCAAGTGGCGAATGTGGTTCTTTGGAGAAAACAAAGGCGAGCTGCACCAGATAGTGCAATGAAGGAGCAGAAGGGACATTGCCGAAAGTCAGGAGAATGGGGATGATGCCAGGGGCTCAGAGATGCTGTTGCTTTTGCTGATGTGATGGGATTGCAGACAAAGAGTACAGACAACTCGGGTCCAAATGATGCATTGTTTGCACATAGTGTGTTTGAGGTCCCTCCGGGCTTCCATGAGAAGGCTGGGCACGCGGATGTGGAGGCTTGGTGAGAGATCTAGACCAGAGATATGATTTGCAAGTCAAGACTGACTAGATGACTGTCTCAAAAGTAAGTTTCAAAACGAATCAAGTCTAGATCTCCTTACAGTGCATTAGGGTTTGAGCTGGGGGCTAAGGTTCAGCATTTCTAACAAGCTCCCTGGAGAAATATCCACTCTCACTCAGTGGTTCTCAATCAGTAACCATGGTTTGTGCAATAATCACAGTGGTAGATAAAGTTGCCTGGGCTGGGGGAGGTGGGGTGTGGCTTGAGAAGATATCCCTGAACATGACAATAAGGGAAAACCAGTCACATCTGATCTCAGGACAAACTCCAAACTGCAGAGCCAAGTGGGAGCAGCCACAGGACCACCAGGGCTGTGGAACCAAGGATGCCATGCAGGATAGAAAGACAGGGAGCCTCAACTTCTTCCAAAAGGCCAAGCCACAGAAGGCACAAGGGGGAGAGCAGCACAAATTTGGGGGGTGGGGTGGGAAGACTGCTGGGAGTTCTGCCACAGAGTTAGTGGTGGTACAGATGAGGGTGGGCCCAGGAGCAGCAAGGCATGGGGTTAGGAGCAGGTGCCTCACCAAGAGGAAGACCTTGATTCACAGCATCCAAGAAGGCCTGCAGTCTCCTACAGCCCCTGTGCCCCAGGCTGTACAATGGGAATAACAGAGGTACCTTCCCTTTGCTCTACTGCTGGGGTGACCAGCACTCTGCACTGCTTTGCATTATATGGGAGATGGGACTCACAGAAGAGTGAATGGGGTGGGAACAGGGTGGAGGGGTGAGTTCAGGCTCTTCTACTTGTAGTGATTTCACTGGGAAGGGAAGGATAACAGGGGGAGGTGGGTTTGGGTCAAAGAGAAGGCTGTTTTGTCTTTGCTTTGTTTCAACATGGAAGAGACCCGAGTCACCACCGATGCTCACGGCATGGCAGCTGGGTTGGAGGAGCTGACCTTACAGGAGCCAGGAAACCTTGGAATCCAGGCTACAAATGAGAGGCTTGGGATGGAAGAGGAGAGGTCAGCATGGAAGCATGGGTGGGTGAGGGGCAACCCTCTTTCTCCGTCCACTCAGCTCCCTCCTCACCAGCTCGGCTGCCCAGAGAGAACCAGGGAGGGGCCTTCCATTCTGTTCCAGAAACCTAGATAAATGGGGTCCATCACAGGAAGCTTATAAACTCTTATTTCTGGGCCCATCTGCCCTTTGTTTTCAGAAATGTTGGGAGCAAGTCATCACAGCCGACTTGATAATCCTCACAAATGCCTTTTTGGCTGCCTTCCCCCATTCCCAGGGTCTCGCTAGGCATCAGGACAGCTGGTGCTGTGAAGCTTTGGGTTCTCATCACAGGTGACTTATGGCAGGTTTTTAACCAGCAATGAGGGTAACCTTGGTAAGTGCCCAGGTTCAAATGTTTCTAAAAATGCATTTGTTGACAGTTATATGACAGAATAGGCAGCTGTCATTAAGTAAAGCAAGGCATCGTGGGCACCTGGGGTCCACCCTCCAGTAACCCTAGAGGCAGCTCTGCAGCAGTACTGGGGTCCAGGGCTGAATCCCAACACAAGGAGGGTAGTCTGCAAGGAGACCTGGGAAATTCTGGGAATACAAGAGATTCTAAAATGAGATGTGGGCTATGAACAGGCACACACAAGTCACTCCCCTCCCCAACTCCAGTAGCAATTATCCTGCTGGTCTCAGTCTAGTTGTTCCCTGTAGCCCCCAGGGCCCCGCTGTTGTTTCTCGCTGTTATATTATACATGTGGGTGCTAGGGAAAGATGCCTATTTCAAAGGGCTTGAAAGACTCAAAACTCTTTGTTACAAATAAAAGTTGGAGCTAATGAACTCCCATCCCCCCATGTCAGATCTTGTAAAAGGGTTTGAGAATCCACAAGGCACCCTAACCACCCCAGTCATCTCTTGCCTCTTTTGAAGCCTGGCTGTGTTTTTAATCTACCTCTTTCTGAAGCTGCTGCAGTGCCCAGAGCAGTCCTGGGCTGAGGTTCTGATGCACCTGAGAGAGAAGCAGGCAGGACTGAGAGTGAGGTCAGGCTTCCTCGAGGGGCTGTGCTGCTTGTCCCATCTTGGCCCTTTCTCCTTTCCCTCTTTCATCCCCTTGTTGTCGGTGAATCTTCTATTCAGTTTGATCTCAGACTCTTCCCCATCATACCACCCTGAATGCCACAATCAAAACAGAAATGGCCCAGGATGTCTTTGGCTTGTGTTTCCTATCTCCTATTTTTATTCAGGACTGTTTATCACATTCTCTGTAGAACACCTGCTCTTGCCCTAAGATGTCAGTGGTCACAGGTTTCCTGCGTCCTCCCTCTCCTCTGTCCAACATGGCCATACTTGAAAATACCCCCTGGGAGCAGGCATTCAGCCTAGTGGTTAAGATGGGCACATCTCATATCAGAATACACAGCCCTGACTCATCTCCAGCGTCCTGCTCATGCACACCCCGGGAGGCAGTGATGACGGCTCAAGTACCTGGGTCCTTGCCACCCGTATGGGAGACCTGGATTGAATTCCTAACTCCTGGCTTCAGCCTGCCCAGCTCTGGTCATTGTGGGCATTTGAGGAGTGAACCAGTGAATGGGAGCTTTCTTTCCTTCCCAAAAATATACCTTCAAGAATTTAGTGTAGCCCAAGTAGAAGAAAGAATTTGGGATTAGACAGGACAAAGGCCGTGTGCAGCCGAGGTCATGCCAGGAAAATGGCTGTTTATGTACATAGTAGAAAGGTGTCTACTGGCAGAAGGGACCATTTTCTAGGTTTTTAAATAGTTTTTCCTATTTTGCCTTCTTTCTTTGATTTCTTTTGATACATAAGCATTTCCAACTCTTAAAATATTCTCCATACTGTTCCCTACTCCGGCATCTTCCCATGGCCACCTCTGTGGTTTTTTTCTCCAGTGTTCTCAGGAAGGTCCTTTCCCTTCCCCTCTCCATCAATAAACCCAACCCTCCCCTCCTCCCAGGCTTTCTTCTCCAGCTCAAGGCCCCTGCAAACAAGGAGAACACACACAGGTTTTCTAACCCATGCAATTCAGCCCGTATTGACCGTTTCTAACTCTGACGCAATCTGCCCAACAAGCAGGCACACCTGACACTCCACTGGCTGCTCATGGAGACTTGGTCCCCTGACTCATTCCCACAGACTCCACAGAGAAACGTGAAGGGGGAACAAGACAAGGTTGCAAGGTAGCATCATGGTTGGAGGTGGCTTACAGCTCTGCAGGCCACACAGCTTCCATGGAGTCACTAACAAGCAAACAATCAACAGGTTTTCCCCATTCATCAAAGATGAGGTTATACCACAGGAAAGCACAGGTTGCCCAGGTAGGAAAGAACACAGAAGGAGGGTTGTGGTAGTCTTTCCTTACGAAAGGAGAAATGTGTCAATGATAAAAGCTAGGAATGTAATATATATTAAGCACAATGAATAAGCTGCTTTAATTAGTGTGTGTGTGAGGGGGAGGGGGAGCGGGAGGAGGGGGGGAGCGGGAGGAGGGGGGGAGCGGGAGGAGGGGGGGAGCGGGAGGAGAGGGGGAGCGGGAGGAGAGGGGGAGCGGGAGGAGAGGGGGAGCGGGAGGAGAGGGGGAGCGGGAGGAGAGGGGGAGCGGGAGGAGAGGGGACATTGGACATACAGACTTAACCATTATCTACTCAATCCTACCTCCTCCTAGACAGAGCAGACTTGGTTTTCCAAGGGGAACCAAGGGCCCTGCCAGTTGGAAAACTTAGTTTCTGACCATGGGGCTCATTCCAGGGAGAGTGGTCTCTCTGTCAATGATTTTGTGAAGGGATACACAAGGACTTTCATCTACTTTTTGCCTCAAGTAATCCCAGAGTCATGCTGACAATCTGCATCAGCGTCACATCTCTGCCTCTCCTCTCCATCCAGTGCACGAGGAAGACATGTGTGGTTTAAAAACTGTTCTCACGTGCCTGACCTTTTCTGGCTTGCACTCCAAGATGCTCTTTTCCCTCAGGGGTCGGACAGATGACATTTAAATACCCGGTGATGTGCCGGCACCTGCCGGCTTGTCTCCTCCTTCCCCGTCTGCCCCTTCTCTCTTCCCTTTGGTGCTGGGACTTACTCAGCGTCCACTGCAAGCTCCCTCGGAAGCATCAGCGGGAGTGAGGCCCTGACAGTCGAGTCGTGGCAATGTGAAGGAGCAGTTTTGCCAACAGCAGCCTGTGACCTAGCTTCTAAGAACCTCTGTAGACTCTGACCTGGCCTAGATCAACTGATCAGAGCAGGATCAAACAAGTAAAACTGACTGATGTGATATTATGTAGATTAAAATTTTGGATGATTTCATCCATTCTTATTTTGAAGGAGTCATGTCATTGGAGCTAGATACCTTCCAAATCTGTTCCCGAATTTCAGTACCTTCATACTTCTTCATTCCAATGTAAAGAAAATAAATGATTTCACTTCTTGTAGTAACTGAATGTCTATGGTTGTTATTATGGTGGCCCCCCAATAATCCAGATTCCCAGAGCTCCGAATCCACAGGGGAGGTGGAGAGCCAGACTGGGGAATGATTCTGAAACATGATTTAAGCCCACTCCTCATGAGAGAATGCATACTTTTTCAGTTTCTCAGTTATGCAACAGATTGCAATCCTGTTCAAAGAATAACTGCAGAGGCCTCCTGGGAACAACTCCCTTTGCACCAGCACAGGCACACACACCAGAGGCACATCCTGCAAACACAGCCAGTCGGGTTTGCATTCTATTGGCACTGTCCAGGCGAGGCAAATCATCGAGAGCCCCGAGGCGGCACCCAATTTAGGACTCACTCAAGCAACTCATCCCTTGTGCTCATTAATTTCTACAGATTCAAAAACTGTGGACATGGACTTGGTCCAGAGTTACCACCACAGCAGACGCCTCAGGAAACCCTGCCAAGCCTTCCTGGTTCCCCTGCCTTACCAAAGGGAGCCTGCCAGGGCAGGGCTGGGCGCTTGTGCTCTTGCTTTTAGGCATTAACACTCTCAACACAGCAAGGAAATACAAAGACAATTAGCAAATGAAAACCTACTGTTGGCCAAAACCAGTCAATTCCAAGGCACTTGCCTTATCACACACAGAGTCCGTGCACAGAGCTTGCACATAATATAGTCTACTCCATGAAGACCACAGGAGGGAAGTGGGGGCACTGTGAGCTTCTGAAAATTACCTTCCACAAAGCCTCTCTGCTATCATAAATAATAATGCTAGTTGCCCAAGAGAAAACACAACAGCATGCCCCGACCTGTTTCTAGAAATGGGTTTTGTTTCATTTTACCACCGTGCCCAAATGGCGATATGTTGTGATATTGTGCAAACACTGGAGACCGTATCTTCATTTAACACTTTGTAAAGTCATTTTCTTAACAGGAGAGGGAGCTGAAACTCACAAATGGAACTGGCCTTAACCCACAGCCATGATGAATCCTTATAGTTCTGAGTCGTTCCCGCCACAACTTAGGACGTTCCCTGGCAAAAAGTCTCTCTCGGCCCTAATGGTGGTTTGGAAGGCCTCGGCAGCTTGGGCCGCATTAATCAGCTTTGAATCTCTGCATATAATTGCTGCTAATGAGCTCGCCCACAATCATGGACTGCTAAATCGGAACCAAAGAAGACATCTTTCAAGAAGAATTTGAGTCTTTTTTGCCCTCACCATATTACAATGAGGGCCATTCATAACAAAAGCAATTAAGTGTTCTCTGTGTAATATCGCCCCATGTCACACACAGCAAACCCACTTTTCTCATTTCCATTTCTTCATTTCTTTTAGTATCAATTACACAAACTTCACTGGTTAATTTAGATTACTCAGAGCCCCTCCACGAGTGGGTGGTCTTTAAAAATTATTTATATTATTACATTACCACTGCAGGACTGCGGGGGGTGCTAAGGCAGCTGCCACTCTCCAAGCTGTCTTTATAGACACTCAATAGCCCATCTGCTTGGATGACCCGTTCCGTGACCTGTCTCTCCTGTCACCAACACCTGTTGTTTGATTAGCAGCTGCTTGTACGTCTTCAGCCCATCCTGGAATACTGTCCCTTCTAGTGCTTGCTTGCATGGAAGCCTGGCTCCCAGCAGGCTATAAGGACCCCTTGCCAATGGAGGCTCTTCCTTTTCAGGCTCCCCCTCCCGCGTTCCATGCTGGAAGATGAAATAAGAGCCCCTGCTGCGTCTCCGACTGCAAGCCCCAGAGCTTCGGAGCTCGGGTCCTCTCTCTCCTACAGCAACATGGAGACTTCTCCAAGCCATGCCCACCAGCCCCCCAGCATACCTCCTTCCAGGCTTGTCAGCTCCTTGATCCGCCTCCTTTGTCTTCTCATTTCGTCCTGCTAATCTCATCCCTACCAGAAACTGGTCATACTTTCTGATAACCACACTATCTCTCTACTACGATCTCAGACGTCTGACCCAGCTCAAGACCAGCAATCCACAGCCTCCTCTCCTCGATTTTATACCTGGAGCCACTCCTGGCTGCACCGCCCCCATGACCAGGTGAGTTTCCATGGTGATGATCACTCCTTTGAAAACACCCTTAACTCTCTATATCACTCACCTGCCAATCCCAGTCCCACGTGGGCTAAATGCTCCTGGGGAGAAGCACGCAGCTGGGCAAAGCTCGAGGAGCCTGGCAGTGCTCCAGCACTGACATGGATGCTTGCTTTCCTGTTGTGTGAGGCTGCTCTCGCCTTCCTCTCTTTTCAGACCACACTCCATCGTCCTTACCTACTCCTCCATCATCACCCTCAACAAATGGCCTCATCTCAACATTTTTTGGGAGAAACAAACAAACAAAAAATGTTATGGAAGGGAACTCATGGGTCCTTCCACAACTAAGCCCAGGAACAAACCCAGTCATTTTCTCCTTCTTTCTCACCACAATGAGGAAATGTCTTTCCTCGCAGCCTGGACATTGTGGATGAAAGTGCAGCAAGTGCAAAGGCCCTGAGGCTGGCAGGGCCTGGCATGTTTGGGTCACAAAGGAAGACTACTGTGGCGGGACAGAAAGCACAGAGATGTGAGTGGTATTGCTCTCGGGAGGGAGTCAGCTAGCGAGGAGCTGAGGATTGCCGGCACCTGTGCTAGGGCCCCACGTGCACCACCAGAACCTACCCCCTTCCATGCAGAGAGCAGCTGCCTCTGTTTCCCCACTGAGCTACTGGGCGTTGGCTAACACATACCGAATACAGCTGCTGGCTGTGTCCCTGTGATGACCACTATAATAAAATTGCCATGGCCAGCGCTCCCACGCCCATCAAGAACCTGACACGAAGACACTTTTGAGATCTCCAAAGCAATGCAAGGAAATTGGGAGTACTCAAGAACCAGCCCAGACACTGGTCTCTTTGAATCAATTCAGCCCTACCCCAGACACAACCCCTATACCTCCAGATCATATAAAAGCATGGCCCTAACACTGGTTTTTTTTTTTTTTTAATTTTATTTTTTTGATAGGCAGAGTGGACAGTGAGAGAGAGAGACAGAGAGAAAGGTCTTCCTTTTTCCGTTGGTTTATTCCCCAATGGCTGCTGCGGCGCACCACGCTGATCCGTAGCCAGGAGCCAGATGTTTCTCCTGATCTCCTTTGCGGGTGCAGGGCCCAAGCACTTGGGCCATCCTCAACTGCACTCCCGGGCCATAGCAGAGAGCTGGAATGGAAGAGGAGCAACCAGGACAGAATCCGGCGCCTCCACTGGGACTAGAACCCAGTGTGCCGGCGCTGCTAGGTGGAGGATTAGCCTATTGAGCTGTGGCACTGGCCTGTTTGTTTTTTTAAAGATTTATTTATTTATTTGAAAGAGTTACACACTGAGAGAAGAGGCAGAGAGAGAGAGAGAGAGAGAGAGAGAGAGAGAGGTCTTCCATCCACTGGTTTGCTCCCCAGTTGGCTGCAATGGCCCAAGCTGAGCTGATCTGAAGCCAAGGGTCAGGAGCCCCTTCCGGGGCTCCACTTGGGTCCAAGGGTCCAAGGATTTGGGGCATCTTCTACTGTTTCCCAGGGCATAGCAGTGAGCTGGATCAGAAGAGAAGCAGCTGGGACATGACCCAGCGCCCATTTGTGATGCTGGCACTGCAGGCGGCGGCTTTACCTTGCTTTTCTGCTCTCCTTGATCTATGTCTCATTCCTGAATTCCTCTGGTGTCCACACAAAAACCTGGTGCAAGCCTAGCCAGGAGCCACTCCTCCAACAGTATGGAGCCAAGCTCCTCATTCAGGCCTCCTAATGATTGAGCACCCGGTCATTTTGTTGAAGGAGTGGGAAGCAGAGAGTGATGAGACCTGGTTTGCATGAGTCTAAGATCACTTTGGCCATGCTGTGGAGATGAGTCTGCCCAGAGCAGAAGCAGAGAGACCAATTAGGGGGTGACTTGCACAAGTGTCTGGGTTGGGAGTGGTGGTGGGTGAGGTGTTTCCTGGCACTCCGCGAATCGCAGACACAACCCCCTGCCACCACTTAGCACAACCCCTCCAACTGTGGGGCCGACCTGCCTGCACAGCCTTATTAAAACCCTTCTCCTGCCTATGGACAAGTCCCAGAGGCCTCTTTGGGTAGCACTGCAAGGTACAAATCAATATTTCAAGTACCCTGTAGAAACTACATTCGGAAGTGCTCCTTTTTAAATTGCTGGATCCATGGAATCTCTCTGGTAAGTAAAATCCGCTACTTCTGCACTCCAGTCACAGCAACACACACTCACAATGGCCTTAACCATGCTTGCCTTCTATTGAGAGAAGAACCATTGTTTGGGCTACATTTTTTTCTATACCCACTTTTGCGCTTTTTCATTTCAGTTTGTGCTTTTAAATTTAGTTCCCTGACCTGAATAGACATATATATAAACAATAAAGCAAGAAAAAAATCTGCGTTTTGAACCAGCTTTGTATTGAAATAGCACAACAACAAAGAATATATCAACCTCATCCCCAACCACACACACACACAAATACCCGTAATTTCATAAGCAAAAAAAACCAAACAATCACAGTCAGTGAACTTCCAGGACAGGAAAAATGGCCCCCTCCACTCAGGCTGTTGATCGGGTTCCTGACACCGCCACAAGTTCCCAACGTCAGCCTTGGCTTAACACTGCCTTTTATGCTGGCTTAGGCTTTCAATAGTTTCCCAAGGACTTGGGCATATTTGATTTTTACAATGGTGTGAAGCCATGTGCATAGTGTGAGCTGTGTGGAAACACACATTTCTAAAGTCTAATGATGGTTTTCAGTAATCTGAGAGTTTGAGTCAATTTTGGTGTCAGCCTTAATATATATGGAAATGTACAAGGATGCCTCCAGCTTGAACCACTAGGATCAGACCATTGCTGGAAACTGGCTTGTAAAAGACTCTGTAGACAATGCAGAAAGAAATGAACCAGCAGCACAAGAATCAAGAAACACATTCCTTTAGACTCCTGGGCAAAGATTCCATGAGTGTATCTAATGAAGAAAGGATAGTAGTAAGCCAGAGAGCCACCTTTCAGCAGGAGTTATATTCATTGCAATACAGAAACTCATACTTTTAGAATTGTGTAAACTGACTTTTTTTTTTTTTTTTTTGACAGGCAGAGTGGACAGTGAGAGAGCGAGACAGAGAGAAAGGTCTTCCTTTGATGTTGGTTCAACCTGCAATGGCTGCTCCTGCCGGCGCACCGTGGCCGGCGCACTGCAGTGATCCGATGCCAGGAGCCAGGTGCTTTTCCTGGTCTCCCATGGGGTGCAGGGCCCAAGCACTTGGGCCATCCTCCACTGCACTCCCGGGCCACAGCAGAGAGCTGGCCTGGAAGAGGGGCAACCGGGACAGAATCCGGCGTCTCCACTGGGACTAGAACCCAGTGTGCCGGCACCGCAGGCGGAAGATTAGCCTAGTGAGCCGTGGCACCAGCAGTAAATTGACTTGTAATTCAGAGTTGTAATTCAGTAAAGAGGAGTTATAATTCAGTGCCTAAATATGGGCTTAGTACTTAGAGCTATCCTTTATATGATGTTTATGAAGTCTCAAGTTATTTTAAAAAATTAAATCTTGTAAATAAATGGTTAACTCCAATGGACAGGTGCACTGAAGATCCTGGAATTCAGTGGGGTTCACCTCACCATACCTGGTTGGTCAGGCCTATCCATGTTTGGGTGTTGTGTAAGCTTTACGTAAGTTATAAATTTCACAGTCCCTTAAATGATACAATAGGTTGTATTAACTCACATAAGGCCAGGGAAGGAATAGAAATTTATCAGTGTGAGAACTGCTTCAGATTCCTGCAATGAAAAGCCCCCCAACCTTTCTCAGGATAGAGTAGGCTAAGGCCGCAGGGGGAAAAGCACGCAGCTGAGAGCTGTTGTCCACTGCGCCTCCCTCTGAGACAGAAGCTGCCAGAGCCAAGGGATCATTCAATTTCCTGTCTTGTTCCCAGCATCTGCCCTCTGACTGGAAAAAAAAAAAAAAAAAAAAAAAAAAAAAGATGAGAAAAGGTCTGTGACTTGGTTAAAACCAGCATAGGAAACATTTTAAGTGCTGGAGACACAAGAAAAATGCCACTTCCTGTCTCTGCACTGGGACAAATGCCTAAGGCCGCACACGCCTCACAATTCAATTTCCAGAGATTCTTTGTCATGGGCTGCAGGCAGGGCTTTCTGGAGATGGCTGGGAGACAAGGAACTTGATAACAAGGACGCCTCCGTGTGATTCTGAATGTCAGCTCTAGGGACCACAGCTGGCTGTCCATGGAATGACAAAGTACTTGATTGGCTTCCCCAATGAGTCAGTAAACTCATCCTTAACTGCTGAGACATAATCCTTAGAAGAAAAATGGACATATTGGATACTTCCTTTTTGTAGTTCACATTAAAAAAAAAACTTTAAGAAATGTACCAGTAAACCAAAAGAAATATATTCATATTTATAATGGTTCCTCATTGAACACTAAGTTTATAGTTAAATTTAAGAGTCTGGAAGTAGTTAGCAGCTCCCAAAAGTAAGATTTTGACTTGAGTTTCTAAGAGATTTGTAGGAGTGCTCAATTTCTATGGATTTATTCCACTGAGCTTGAATATATAATAAAAGTAACAGGGATGGGCAGTTAGCCTAGTGGTTACTGCGCCTGTGTCCCACATCAGAGTGACTAAGTTCCAGTCCCAGGTCTGGCTGCTGATTTCCGCGTCTCTCCAATGCAGACCCTAGAAGGCAATGGGTGACTGCTCAAATAATTGGGTTCCTGCCACCCATGCGGCAGACCTGGATTGAATTTCCACCTCCTGTCTCTGGCCCCAACCCAGCTCCAGTCACTGTGGGCATTTGGGAGTACACTAACACATGGGAGATCTTTCTGTCTCTTTGCCTCTCAAATGAATAAAACTTGAAAAAGTAATAGCAGTACAGAGAATTCTTACATTACTTATTTAATTTGCACAAACCCAGGCAGTCATGTTTTTGTCCACATTGGCTTCCACAATGCTCTCGAGTCACTGGGGAACACCTTGTTATCTCCATTGCTCTGACAGCAACATTGAAGCTGCTTGGCCCACCTCGGGTCCTCTACCTACTTGCAGAGGAGCAAGAACTTGGTTTCCCTGATGCCCAGCCCAGACTCTCTTTCAAGACAAGATTAACATCATAAGATTACCATCATAAGATTAATTCATTTCAAAGAGGGAGAGAGAGATTTTATATATCCTGGTTCATTTCCCCAATGAATACAACAGCCAGGTCTGAGCCAGGCTGAAGCCAGGAGCCAGGAACGCCACCATGGTCTCTCATATGGGTGTCAGGCCCAAGCTCTTGGGCCATCCTCCACTGCCTTTCCTAGTGCATGAGCAGAGAACTGGATCAGAAGCAGAGCAGCTGGGGCAGAATGGGCAGTAAGGGATTCAGGCATTCCAAACAGTGACTTAACTCCCTGTGCCACAGTGGCTGGTTCGGTCATTAAATTTTTGGGTAATTTGTTACGTAGTAAAAAATAACTAAAATCAGCACATACATCAGCATATTTTGCTAATTAAATGACTGTGGGGCCGGTGCTGTGGCATAGCAGGTAAAGCCACCATCTGCAGCGCCGGCATCCCATATGGGTGCCAGTTCAAGACCCAGCTGCTCCACTTCTGATCCAGCTCTCTGCTGGGAAAGCAGTAGAAAATGGCCCAAGTCCTTGGGCCCCTGCATCCACATGGGAGACCCGGAAGAAGCTCCTGGCTCTTGGCTTCAGATTGGCGCAGCTCGGGCCGTTGCGGCCAATTGGGGAGTGAACCAGAAGTTGGAAGACCTCTCCCTCTCTCTGCATCTCCTTTCTCTGTGTAACTCTGACTTTCATATAAAATAAATAAATCTTTAAAAAAAAAAAAGACTATGTTACTGACTGGTATTTTATTTAGACCACATCTTGGACAAAATTTTCTTTTGACCGAAATGATGTTCCATTGACCATAAGGATTATCATTCCAATTAACTCCCTTCAACATTGTGATGAAACTACATAAATTGTAAGTGGCTTTCTCAGAAAAGATACTGTAAGGAAGAATATTTTGCAGATATAATTCCTCTCTCTTCTTTGAAACTCACACAATATGTTAATATTCTTAAATATTCTAAGATATTGCATTTAAAAATTTTCTTCCTCTTCCTGAATGCGCTTTGTGAACTTTCCATATTTGTCAAACATGCATCAGTATGAAGGAACATTATGCTCTAATTAAATAAGTTTGTTTTATGGCATTTTTCTCCTTTCAGTAGAGGTGGTACAGTTAGCATAATTTTCAAATTAAACATAAAAACATAGTATTCCCCCAGCATCTACATTGGTTTCAAGAGAACTGTTCAGAAACTGTACATTGTGAAATGATGCAAAGTTCTACATAAAGTAAACAAAATAAAACTCATTTGGCAAGCATTTGCTCATTTGGGGGGGGATAATCTTTTGAAAAGAAACAAGATGAAGTAAACAAGCACACTTTGGAAACTATAAAGACGGCACCCCATAAATAAAAATATGATTTTAAACTATTTTCCACGTTTCACACACACCATGTATGGACCTGTAGGTGTCTTCATCTTAGAAAAAATGTAAAACTGTTCTTTGGTTTACTCTTTTTCAAATCTACATGAGAATTGATTTTTTTTTAATTAAAAAAAATTTTTTTTAAGTGGAAGAGTAGACAGTGAGAGAGAGAGAGACAGAGAGAAAGGTCTTCCTTTTGCCGTTGGTTCACCCTCCAATGGCTGCCACGCTGCGGCCGGCGCACCGCGCTGATCCAATGGCAGGAGCCAGGTGCTTCTCCTGGTCTCCCATGGGGTGCAGGGCCCAAGCACTTGGGCCATCCTCCACTGCACTCCCTGGCCACAGCAGAGAGCTGGCCTGGAAGAGGGGCAACCGGGACAGAATCCGGCGCCCCGACCGGGACTAGAACCCCGTGTGCCGACGCTGCAAGGCAGAGGATTAGCCTAGTGAACCATGGCGCCGGCGAGAATTGATTTTTTTAACTTCTTGAAAGGAACTCTTGATGCCATCAATGAAGCAGAGTTGACGGAGTTAAAACTAACTAATCTGTGAGTGTTCAAGAATGTTAGCCAAGTCACAGATTTGTAGTATTTAGGGGACTTTACAGAAACAAGTTTGCTGATTAGCATGATACACATTTCTAGAATGAACATGAAGTGTCACTCAGATATATTATGACTGGGGTCTCCTTCTTTTATTATGTAATTTGTATGTTTGATGTAATTTCAAGAATTTGCAGTGCATCTTGACCTAGTGCTATGAGGTTCAGAGAGAAGATAATACCACAAACATGTCTGTCTGGCAGCAAATGCACCCAGATGGTCCTGTGTTAGGTCTTGAGAGCGGTGATATACAAGAGATAAAAAGGCCTGTCCGTCTCTCCAAGTAGCTGACTGTGTAAGCATAGGCAAATGAAACCAGTCCACGTCAAACAACTGAGAAATAGTACAACACTGTGATTAGTCTGAATAAATAAGAGAAAGTGACACATAATAAAATATAGAAACCAAAATCTCTCCTCCAACTCTTACTCTCCTCAAGATCTTATCTTAGAATTTATATCTAAACCCCTTGATCACTGGTTCTTGTTTACTCATTTCTCTCTCCACCCACGCTGCATTGGACAGCTCTTCCATACTTCTGCTCAAGCCAGCTCCGCCCATTGTGGCCATTTGGGGAGTAGATAGTGGATAGAAGACCTCCCTCTCTGATTCTCCCTCCTTCTCCCTCTCTCTTTCTCTGTGTGTCTCTGTAACTCTGCCTTTCAAATAAATAAACAAATTTTTTTTTAAAATCTACATTGGGAGGAATAAAGGTGAAATTTCCAATAAATAATTCAGCTATGAAATCAACTTTCAAAAGAGAAACGTTAAGTTCTAGGATTGGACTTGTAGCTTTGTGCAAGCCTAACCTGGGTTTCCTAGGTTAACATTTCTCAAACTGCACATTTCAAAAGTTGCTAATCTCATAAACGCTGAACATTTGCTTTACTTGTACAAATGCATTTCACCTGCTTGCTCATTTAAAATTAAAGAGCTGAGATAAATTCTAATATATTAGTATCTTGGAAAAAAAAAGTAAAAGAAGAAAGAAAATCCAAGCTTAGGAAAGTTCAGGCTGCTACTAAGGTCCAGGGTGAGATTTTATAGCAAATTCATATGAAATTTTATGGGAGATTCATATCTAGGTGGTGCGATAAGTAGGGATTGAAACAATGAAACTTATAATTCAGCTCTTCACTTGAACCCTGTGATGGCCACCTAATAAACATCACTACTTTCGTTTAGGGAGAATCCAGTAGCTGCTTTTCGAGTTAGGATTAAAATTATAGCTTGAGAACAAGACAAGAAAAATCATTGCACAAAAGGGTACGATAAATCTCTATAAAAAGACAAATTCTCACGTTCTCCCCAAGAAAATCCTATGAGAAGCCTCTAAGATGAGTGATTTTTTTTTCTGCCAAAGAAGTTTTTATACCTTTCCTCTCTCCTAGGTGGCAGTATGACATACAAAAGAGAGCCACAGAATATTTCAGGATTCAAAGAGCATTACAAATGAGGATTCGAGGAGGTACATTTAATGCAGTGCCAGAATAAAGCAACAATTCTTTGGGAAAAGGTAGTACTCACTGGTCCCACGTTATATGAGAAAAGTGCATACTCCTTATCTGGAGATATTTCATATCTGACGGCTCTTAACGATTCCTAGAAGAAAAAGAAAACAAAGAATTGTAAAGGATCCCATGTAACAACTCAGAACTGGTGCTGTTTTCAAAATGTGCTAATAAGATCAGCATGTAGCAAACTGGCTAACATCTATTACAAATGGCTCTATCTTTGTTAGTTAAATGATATTTGGCTTATAAATGCTTTCTCACATTTTATCTGTACTTGTTTCAAATTTCAACAAAATGATACTTACCAAAACAAATCGATGCAAATGAGCATAAAAAAAAATCTTTGCTCATAGAACTCCCAACCTCTTGACATCTATTTCTTTTCTATTTTTTTTTACAAAAAAAGATTTTTATTTATTTATTTGATAGAGTTACAGAGAAAGGAAAGAGAGAGAGGCTTTTTTTTTTTTGACAGGCAGAGTTAGACAGAGAGAGAGAGAGAGAGAGAGAGAGAGAGAGAGAGAGAGAAAGGTCTTCCTTCCATTGGTTCACCCCCCAAATGGTTGCTATGGCCGGTGCGCTGCGCTGTTCCGAAGCCAGGAGCCAGGTGCTTCCTCCTGGTCTCCCATGTGGGTGCAGGGTCCCAAGCACTTGGGCCATCCTCCACTGCCTTCCCGGGCCACAGCAGAGAGCTGGACTGGATGAGGGGCAACCGGGACAGAATCCGGTGCCCCAACCGGAACTAGAACCCAGAGTGCCGGCGCCACAGGTGGAGGATTAGCCTAGTGAGCCACCGTGCCGGCCAAGAGAGAGGTCTTTTATCTGCTGGTTCACTCCCCCAAGTGGCTGCAACAGCCAGGACTTTAGCCAGAAGCCAGGAGCCAGGAGCTTCATCTGGGTCTCTCATGTGGGTAGTAGGGGTCCAAGCACTCGAGCCATCTTTCATTGCTTTTCCCAGGCCATTTTTAGGGAGCTGGATTGGAAGTGGAGTAGCCGGGACTTGAACCAGTGCTAGTATGGGATGCCAGCGTTGCAGGCAGTGGCTTAATCTGCTATACCATAGCATTGGCCCCTACACATCTATTTCTTCACTCATTCTCATACTTAGGCATGCTAAGCAAGTTTTTACTAAAATAGAATCAAATTTTACATGTTATTTTGCAACTTTTTTTAACCATCCCAACAATCAGTATACAGAGGACTAACTATCAGTTTTTCCAACAGATGTCATCACAGTACACAAGTCATTCTATACAAATCATCAATCATGCTGTTTCCTTAACCTACCCCAGCCTCTTTACAACAAGCAACTGCTACTCAGACACCCACCCTCACTCTGAAGAGCCCTCTGTTCCCACCCTGGTGTGCTGATACCACATGGCAACACACAGAGAGATGACAGATGACAGTCAAAGATGACATATATTATACATCCCTGCAAGTTAAGTTGTCTCATGCAACCGTACTTTATGGAAATAACTCTGGGGAATTCAGTTCGCTTGAATCAGTGATCTTTAACATTTCATGGGGCCTGCATCATGGCATAGCAGGTTAAGCTGCTGACTGCGATGCTGGCATCCAATATGGGTGCTGGTTCAAGACCCAGCCGCCCCACTTCTGATCCAGCTCCTTACTAAAATGCATGGGAAAGTAACAGAAGATGGCCCAAGTACTTAGGCTCCTGAACCCACATGGAGGACCTGGATGAGATTCCTGGGACTGGCCTAGTCTTGACAATTGTGGCCTTTTGGGGAGTGAGCTAGCAGATAAAAGTGCTCGCTCGCTAGCTCTCTCTCTCTCTTTCCCTTTCTCTCTGCATAACTAAATAAATCCTTAAAAAATTTTTTTTGAATTTCCATGGGGTCTATCTTAATTTACTGAGTCCTTACAAAAGGGTAACAGTCTGTGCTTGTTATTAAATGCAGTCATATTCTATAAAGTCACCACAAATACTGAAGTGAGTACCACACCATTGCTCCAAGGGGAAATTCAAGGTTAAATTCCTTCAAGTCTCCCTGGTCACATTTTTGTCAACTTATAAACATGTAATTTTTCTTATGTATGTTTCTGCTTAAAGCCATCTCATTGAATATATACTGTTGATTTGTTAACATTGAACTCATAGCCGACAGCACCATAACTCATGCCTGAACAAGGATTACCTAACACACATATTTTCTCTGTAAGGCACTTCTTGCACTTAGGAACACCAGACAGTACTTCGCCCTGCATCTGAGGGTCATTTAAAATGGTGACTTCATCAACATAAACCACAATGATGTGAAAAATGTGACACTAAATGGACCACAAAAAAGGCTGTTGTTTACAGAACGAGAGTTGAAACAAGAAAGCAGAATATTGTCTTGTTCTACCTCTGCTGGGAACGCAAGCATTGGACAATATGATTTTATTTTTATTTTTTCCTTCTGTGCCCTGGAATGATTACAAACATGGTGTGATTATTATTTTTGAAAATCAATTTTATCACCAAGTGAATTTGCAAATATGGAAGTTGTGAATAAGGAGGATGGACTCCACAGTGTCTCCAGCCAACTGTTCCTATAAACAATGCTGTAATAAACACCCTCACCTTTGTGTCTTACTGATGAGTGTGTGGTTTTTAAGTCATTTCATAGGATAGACATCAAAGGGTGGGATTGTAATTAATGAGCTTTTACAAAATTTAAATAGATATTGCCAAATGACTTCCAAAAATGCTTCTGGAAGTTGCAACTCCCATCACTGATGGAACGCATCCTTTCCCTTTTCTAGGAAGCATAACATGGTTTTTTTTTTCTTCCTTTAATTTTGAGATTCTAATGGTTGTAAAGTCAAGTCGTGCTTCGTCGATGGATTAGTTTCTGTGTCCCTGTTTATGGGTGCATTTGATCCTCATCATCTGTTTCAGGCAATGTGGACTTTATCTTCAGGAAACTACCTATCCCCTGGCAAATCTTATGTATATGTTCTCTGTGCTCCGCTTCCTTCTTAAACTCATTCCTATCCTGTTTCATCCCCACCACTCAATCAAAGCAGCCCTTGAAGAGGCTGCCAAAGACCCACCTTGCCAAACGTCACAGTTTCCCAGTTGCCATCTTTCTTGACACAGCTAAGCACAGTCCCCTCCTCAAAACCCAGAGTTCACTTGGCCTCAGGAGCACACTCCAGTTTCTCCTCTATCGGCCTCACTGCTTCCTTTTATGCTTTGTGCTTCCCTTCATTTCCCTTTCTTTCTCTTTCTTTTTCTTACAGTCAGTTAGAAAGTAACCATTGATTTACCTCCAAAACATATGCAAAGCCATCCTCTCTCTTCTCCGCTGCCACCATCCTTGCTAAAGACATGCACTTTTTTTTTTTTTTTGAGATATTGCCTTCTGGCTGCTTTATTAGGCTCACTCTCTGCTCCCCTGATGTGGTCAGGAGCATGGTTTAAATGCATAAATCATCACCTCATCCCTTGCTAGAAACCTGCCCACAGCTTCCCATCTCCACTGTTGTGAAAGCCCGAGTCTAGAATGAGTAGCCCACCTGGCCTGCTCTCTTATTCTTCCCTCATCCCCTTCAGCATCGCCAAGCTAGTCTCCATGCACTCCACGAGCAAGCCAGGCACACTGAAATGCGGAAGGAAGTTCTTTCATTTTTTGGGCCTTTTCTCAAAGGTTGCCTTTTTTTTTTTTTTTTTTTTTTTTTGACAGGCAGGGTGGACAGTGAGAGAGAGACAGAGAGAAAGGTCTTCCTTTGCTGTTGGTTCACCCTCCAATGGCCGCCGCGGCCGGCGTGCTGCGGCCGGCGCACCGCACTGATCCGATGGCAGGAGCCAGGTACTTCTCCTGGTCTCCCATGGGGGGCAGGGCCCAAGGACTTGGGCCATCCTCCACTGCACTCCCTGGCCACAGCAGAGAGCTGGCCTGGAAGAGGGGCAACTGGGACAGAATCCGGCGCCCCGACCGGGACTAGAACCCGGTGTGCTGGCGCCTCAAGGCAGAGGATTAGCCTAGTGAGCTGCAGCGCTGGCCAAAGGTTGCCTTCTAAGTAAGCCTATCTATATACTTTTTTATTCCATTCTAAAAAAATTATTTATAATAAAATTAATTATTGCTTAAAGAATTTATTTATTGCTTAAAGGAAGTCTTAATAATACAACAGAAAAAAAAAAACTCAGAAACAATTTAGAGTAGTTAAGGAAAACTTCATAGCACAGACATCTTGGTCCCCCTAACATTTTCTCATGTTGGTTAGGACGAGAAGGCTCAGAATAAGGGTCCTTCCTCCCTGCTGTTACCTTAGCTAATGAATAACACGCAGCCACAGGGCTAAAAACCCAACAGAACAAAGATGAGCAGCAGCAAGAAAGCGCCCCAGAGTAAGAAGGCAGCCCTGTTACCTGAACAGAGACAAGACACAGCCTAGTATTAACTGCTGCAATGGCGGCTCTTAACTCCACTGCAGAAGACCCAAGCCCTTGGTAGAAATGACTCAATTCTTCTCTTACAGGGAATACTTAAACAGAAGAGTTTGTACAAGCTAAAACATATGCAGCCTGGCTGAACAGCATCGAGGCTAGAACGTCTGTCTTCGGCAAGCATTGTTGAATCATCTGATGGCACCATGGCAGAAGCAGGGCCATTACGCCCAGATATCAACAACCGTGCTGCCAAGATTTTGTGAACCACTTCTCTCATTTATTTCCCTAGACATAATCGTTATGTAAGATAATATATATTTTAGTTACTTATCTTACATATCACTGGTTTCCTTTACTGGAATGTAAGCTTCTATACAGGAGGATACTTGTTTGATTTTAATTTCTCTTAGCAATGTTTTATCATCTTCTTGCTGTTATGAATATCATCTTCATGCTGTTATGCATATTTTGCTAAACTTATCCCTAAGAGTTTAACCAGATTAATATTTTGTACGTGTAAAATATATGCGTGTTTTAATGTGAATATGTAATTGCTTATTGCTAATGAAAAGAAATATAGATTTTGGAAACTTATATTTGAAACATTGTTAAATCAATTTTTTGTAGATTTCTTAGAATTTCTATATATGTTCTATGGATAAAAACAGGTTTTTTTCCCTTCCCTCCATAATTGGACTCTTTTATTTCTTTCTGTTGACTTACTACACTTTAGAGAACAACAGTGCTAAGTAGTGAGAATAGGCATCTTTGAACTTTTCCTAATCTTTCAGAGAAAGGATTTTACTTTTCATCATTTACTATGAATATTAGTGGTAGAGTTTTTGCAGTTTTTTTTTTAAATCAGGTTGAAGATGTTCCTGTACATTTCTAGTTTGCTCAGAATTTTTATAATGAACCTGTGTTGGATTTTTTCAAATGCTTTCTCTGCGTTTAAATAATTATGTTGTTTTCATTTTCTTATTCTATCTACATGGAAAATTACATTGTTTCATTTTCAAATATCAAATAGACCTTGGATTGGTGGGATAAACTCTATTCAATTCTAATATGTCATCTCTTTTATATATTGCTGGACTCAATTTGCTAGTATTTTGTTGAGGATTTTTGATTTATGTTCATGAAGGAAACTGATCTTTGGTTTTTACCTCCTGGTAATATCTGTTAGATTTTCATTTCAAAATAAATGTTAGCCTAAGAAGTGGACTTCGAAGTATTTTCTCTCCTTTTCTTTTTGTCTTTATCTTACTTTTTTAAAATAAAAAAATCTATTTATTTATTTATTTATTTTTGGACAGGCAGAGTGGACAGTGAGAGAGAGAGAGACAGAGAGAATGGTCTTCCTTTACCCTTGGTTCACCCCCCAATGGCCGCTGTGGCCAGTGCGCTGCAGCTGGCGTACCGTGCTGATCTGAAGCCAGGAGCCAGGTGCTTCTCCTGGTCTCCCATGCAGGTGCAGGGCCCAAGGACTTGGGCCATCCTCCACTGCACTCCCGGGCCACAGCAGAGAGCTGTACTGGAAGAGGAGCAACCGGGACAGAATCCGGTGCCCCAACCGGGACTAGAACCTGGGGTGCTGGTGCTGCAGGCGGAGGATTAGCCTATTGAGCCGCGGTGCCGGCCTGTCTTATATCTTATTACTTTTTTCTTGCTGTAGCAAAATACTTAAGTCTTGGTCATATATAAAGAATAGGAGTTTACTTTACTTAACACAGAATTATTCTTAGCTGTTTAAATCTAATTGAAAATTGATCCCTGTTAAAAAGAATAGTGAGAATAAGAGAGGGAGGAGATGTACAATTTGGCACACATTCCCTTACACTTACCCTAATGGTAAAGCTAAAAATCTGCCATGGGACTCCAAATCCCATTAAGTTGGCAGGTACCAATGCCATCTTACTAGTAATGTGATCATTTTAAGTGCATAACTGATTATAAAGATAGGAATAAGTGTCAAAAGGATCACATAAATAAGATCAAGTGTCTGCTAATAACAATAGATAGAATTAAAAAGGAGAGAACAATCCAACATGGGAAGGAGGCCACACAACAGACTCATAGAATGACAAACACCCTAAACAGCACACTGGCCTGAGAATCAGCCCTTAAGGCATCTGGATCAGGCTAAAAAGCCCATGAGAGCATTTCAGTCATGGAAAGCCAAGACACTGGGGCAAAAAAAATGGCCTACATGAAGGATCTCTGTGACTGAGATCCCAGTGGAAAAAAGGGAACATCAAAGAAGGAGGTACTGGGGCTGGTGCTGTGGTGTAGCAGGTGAAGATGCTGCCTTCAGAGCTGGTGTCCTATTTGGGTGATGGTTCAAGTCCCTGCTGCTCCACTTCTGATCCAGCTCTCTGTTATGGCCTGGGAAAGCAGTGGAAGATGGCCTGGGCCTTGGACCCTGCATCCACATGGGAGACCCAGGAGGCTCCTGGCTCCTGGCTTCGGATTGGTGCAGCTCCACCTGTTGCGGCCATTTGGGGAGTGAACCAGTGGATAGAAGACCTCTCTCTCTGTCTCTGTCTCTCCTTCTCTCTCTGTGTAACTCTGACCTTCAAATAATCTAAAAAAATAATCTCATCTAACCATCATTATTTCTCCAAGGTCCTGCCTAGAAGTAACTTCGACATATGAATTTGAGGATTAAGCTTCTGACACATAAACTTTGGGAACATTTTCCCATCACAGCATATTTGTGTATAATTGGTATAATTTACTCCTTAAATATTTGCTAGAATTGACCAGTGAAGGAGTTTGGGACTTGAGATTTTGAACTGTGAATTCAACCTATTATATCAATATGGGGCTATTAAGTTACTTATTTCTCCATTAGTGAGCTGTAATGATTTATGTCTTTCAAAGATTTATCTATTTTACAAATGTTAGCAAATTTATTGATATTAGGTCTTCAAAACATTTTTATTATCTTTTTAATATCTGTAGTAATGGCCTCTGGATTTAATAAATGCTCCATAAATGTTTGCTGGATAAACAAATGATTATATATTCTCAACTGTTCAAGGATAGCAACGTTAGACTGATGCAAACATATTTCAAACAGCAATCAGCAAAGGATGCAACTTAATATACTTAGAAATCAGTACAGGTCATATTCCTTGAAGGAGGTCAACTACTAATGATACCAGCTGAAACAGCAAGGACCTCCCTCTTTGGGTAGCTCACTGCTGCCATTCTTACGTATGATTTCATGCTTTTTTGACAATTCCAGTCTCCCTGCCCTGAACAGTTGTGGAAATGTTCAGCTATAAGTCCACCTTTTCACCAAGTGCAAATATTAGATGCAAAAAACACCTAGCACATTCCTAAACCTTTGTCCCAATATTTGATATAAGATCAATTTCCCAAGAAAAAGTAGACTTTGCCTTGAGGCTTGCCTGACCTGTCCCAGGCATCTTTTTATCTATTTTATAATAGTCATCTGTCTTTCCTGATCAAGTTGAGAGAACTATTTAGAGTTCAGACATTATCTGATGGCCACAGGGTGGGTTCAAATGCCCTGTCCCTAGCCACTGACCTAAGGGGCTCCAGGGTTCTGCCTGGTCCTGCACTTCACTGTTGCAGGCTGGGCACTGGGTCTGGATGGAAAGCCTGGATTTAATTCCCTCTGACTCCTCCAGGCAGTGGACATCCCTGTCTATGCTACTGCATTGCTGGAAGTGGGGGGTAGGGGTGACTTTGGCAATTCTTTTCTTCCTGCCTTCCTCAACGTGCTGAAGCCTGGTCCTGTGATGGCTCTCCTGGTTTCTTTAGCTCTTGTGAAAGGAGTTCACAACTTGATATTAACGCTGACGTGGTATTAACTAGACATTTTTGAGGAGAGAAGATCACTGGAGGGTCTTGTCCTGCCCTCTCAAAAGCTTTCCCTTTTGTGTTACACTAAATGGCAGACTTTTGAAAACATTTAAGTCTTTAATTCAACTGGAATTTAGTTTTGTGTATTTGTGGAAAAGGCTTGTATCAATTTCCTGCTGATAGAGTTAACTCTTTCAGCCCTATTTACCTATTGTGTCACCATTCTCCCAGTATTTTTCATATATCAAATATTCATTTCTATTGGATCCTACTTCTGAATTCTTCAGGCTTTCACACACTATTCCTATATAAAATTTGATGATTTCAATACTGAAATATGGATTCATATCCTGCTTACACCATTTACTATGTAAAATTTAGAAAGTTCCCTAATTTCTTGTGCTTCTATAAAATATAAGTAATTTTTAAAATTTATTTGACAGGTAGAGTTATAGACAGTGAGAGAGAGAGACAGAGAGAAAGTTCTCCCTTCTGTTGGTTCACTCCCCAAATGGCTGCCACAGCTGTCGTTGCACCAATCCAAAGCCAGGAGCAGGTGCTTCTTCCCGGTCTCCTATGCGGGTGCAGGGGCCCAAGCACTTGGGCCATCCTCCACTGCCCTCCCAGGCCACAGCACAGAGCTGGACTGGAAGAGGAGCAACTAGGAGACTAGAAGCCGGTGCCCATATGGGATGCCGGCGCCGCAGGCAGAGGATTAACCAAGTGAGCTACGGCGCCAGCCCCCATTTTTTTTTTTATGAAGATTTTATTTATTTATTTGAGAGGTAGAGTTACATACAGTGAGAGGAAGAGACAGAGAGAAAGGTCTTCCTTCTGTTGGTTCACTCCCAAATGGCTGCAACGGCCGGAGCTGCACCAATCCGAAGCCAGGAGCCAGGTGCTTCTTCCTGATCTCCTACATGGGTGCAGGGGCCCAAGCACTTGAGCCATCTTCCGCTGCTTTCCCAGGCCACAGCTGAGAGCTAGATTGGAAGAGGAACAGCCGGGACTAGAACTGGCACCTATATGGGGTGCTAGTGCTGCAGGCAGAGGATTAACCCACTGCGCCACAGCGCCAGCCCCTAGAATTAATATTTGTGCTTATCTCATGGAGTATGTGAAAAATCAATGGAGTAATTAAGTATTAATGTTTACAGTGAGTATTCTTGCCTGATGCAATTGTAACTGAAATGGTTTTATTGTTTGTCATTTACAATGATTTTCCTTTCTGGTTGGTTCTTTGAAAACAAACTTTATCGTATTTAAGCAGTTTTTTCATTATTATCTTACCTTGAATTTGTATTGGGATGTGCTTATAAATGTTATCACATGCCCTTTCAGTATCTAGTGATTTAATAATAACTTTCCTATTACTTTATAGTTGTGATGAGTTTTTGATTGATTTCCTATTATATAAATGCTCTTGTAATGATTAAACTATATGTGTTCACAGCATTGAATTCAGACACTCAAATGTGGATGTAGGTATCCCAAGAGGTGCCTTATCTGCTATGCCAAACACTCACCCCAGAATAAGCTTATCATAAAAATTTTATTAGTTGATTTTCTTCTTGTTTGAAAGATAGAGACAGATAGAGATCTTCCATTCGCTGGTTCACTCCCTAGATGGTTGCAACACTCAGAAGTGGCCTAGGCTGAAGCCGGAAGCCGGAAGCCAGAAACTCACCTCATGTCTTTTACAGGAATGAAAGAGACTCAACTACTTGGGAATATGCTGTCTTCCAGGGTTTGTGTTATCAAAAAGCTGGCACTGGGAGCGGAGGTGTGTTTCTTTGTTTTTCTTCTTTGTATTTATTTATTTGTTGTTAAAATGTCTCCCCCTTCATTCCAGATTTTACTAAATTACAATGTAAATTTCCCAGATGAAATACCTAGGACCCTATCCAAAATATCTCAGGCTCCTTCAGTCAATACTTCCCACCCTACTGCTGCCAAGCTGGCCAGTCACTTAGAAAACTGCCCCAGCTCAGCCAGTCCTATGACACAAATACTCATGCTTCTGAACCCACCGCTTGTCCTTCGTTACTACCATGGATGTTCTCTTGGAAAGCAATGACCTCCAAATTAGACTTCCGTACTCCTTCACAATTTTATAAATAGTGTCAAATAATTACCTTCTAATGAGTTTCCAAAATTTATTTTATACAAGCAAAACCCTTTTGTAATTAAGGCATTAGGTTAAAAATAACTTATGAATTCAGTGACCTTAATACAATAACACTTCATTGGAAACCATACTGACTCTGATCCTGTTTACTGATAAGATCACTCAGCACAATGACTCTCCAAAGGTCATTCAGCTTGTGAATGAAGGAGACCAACAGAACTGAATGCAATTGGAGGCTTGGGTCTAATAGGACCAGTGCTACTAGTGGGAAAATCAGGTCATGACTTACATACCAATTTCAAATTCCAAGGCATTATTTTTACTGTGGAGGTGGGATTTGAACCCAGTACTCTGATACAGGATGTAGGTGTCCCAAGTGGCATGTTAACCACTATGCCAAAGAGCTGACCCTGGCAATACTCTTGATGATGGCAGCCACATCCTGTCTCTTGGCACATAATTTATATAAAATCATTTCAAATCAGACAGACCCAGTTGCTGCTCCTACTACTGTATTCACTGGGTATGAAATTCAGAGACAACTTGAAATGCATTTGCTTCAGAATAGGTTGAAAGGACGTAAGGCTCTACCGCTGAAAAAGCATAGTAGCCCTGGAGCTAGGAAGATTAAACCACATCTTCACTTCTTTGCAGTTCTTCTAATGAGAAGCATAAAAAATCCTATTCACTTAATTTAAAAATTAAAAGGCTAGCCCATGAAGTAAAAGGAGAAAAAAAAATTAGTAAAAGCCATTTTTGTTGTCTGTTCTGTTTGACAGAGAGAAGCAAAAGAAAAGGGAGAAAGAGAAAAGCAGAAAAAGAACAAAAAAAAAAAAAAAGGAGAGAGAGCATCTGAGACCCAGGAGGAAATGCAAGTGCCAGGGGCATACAGATAATAGGAGTGATGGAGCCAGCGACACACGGAAGACGGAGGTCGTTCAGGCCACAGCTCTTTAAGATGTGCTCACAAAGATGGTCAGCTGTCACGCCATCCTTCGGTTGCTGGACTAAAGAGGGTTCCAGCTCAGAGGCCAGCCTTGCTGGACAGGGAGTGAGGGTCACTGTGAGGACTGGCCACTGCACATGCTGTCCAGGGGAGGGCTGCTACCCAGCTCCAGCCACATTTTGCTGTGAGACAACGAGGACTCAAGGCTGTGCTGCCAGATCTTCCAATTTTTCAAGCAATGCCAGAAATTCAGCATCCTAGAGTTTATAAAAACCATTACTGTGGGCCCAAACAAACATTTCAGAGGACAGCTGAGCTGCCACGTTTCACCCTCTTCACTATAGACAAGCAAAGCTTTTCCAGGTCACTTCTGTGCTAAGTGAAATCCAGTCTCAGAGCAGAGGCGTAGGCTCGGTTTAGAGATTGCCTGCTACTGCCTGCCTGCCGCCGTTGTCAGCCCTATCCTGGAGGCCTGTTACCTGAGCATCAGGGCTGTGAACCCAGCCTGAGGGAGCTGAACTGTGGACAAGACCTGTTTCCCCTATGCCTCCTGCACAGCTGTGCTCTGGGCTCTGGGAACAAGGCTAAGGATATGTCTGCTTCTTCCCTAGTGCAGTACCTAGCAGGGCTAAGACAGGAGTGCAGAGAGTACTGGAAGGAAATAATATGAAGAAGGATGAAGTGAACAGTATCGACAGTCCAATATCTAGTGCAGCTTACTGGACAAAGTAACAAAAACCAAAAGTCAGACTCTCTTGAGTTCTAATCTCCATCAAATTCTGAGGTTCCTCTGTAGCAGATTTTGTGCTTGATTTTGGAATCGGTCTAACAAGACTTGCCTAAATCTGTCCCTCGCTGAGGAGTCAAAATTCATTTTTAGGGACTGAGGTAAAATTAAAATTATACATCGAGAGACTGTATACCTGTAAAATTAAAGGAGGATGTAAATGAGAGAAACAAAATACCTTTATTTAAATTTTTAATTTAGCACTTAAAATAATTAAAATAATTACATTAGTAAACAAAACAAGAAGAGATATAAAACAGAACACCCAACAAAGCTTAACGCTATTTTTGTTTAATGGATTTATTTTCCCCTGCAAGTGTTTCCAGGAACTTTCTAGAGTTCTTACATATTCATCATTGGAGGAAGTCTAATCTCTTCAAAGCAAGAGACTGAATTTTTAAAAATCTGATTACATTGGTTGAACTCTGTAATTAACACACAATTATTCTTAGGTGTTTAAATTTTAACTGAAAAGTGATCCCTGTTAGCAATTTGGAAAACATTATGCTGAGTGTAATAACCCAATCCCAAAGGGACAAATACCACTTGTTCTCCTTGATAGGTGACAACTGAGCACCAAAAAGGAAACCTGTTAAAGTGAAATGAACACTATGAGAAACGGTGACTTGATCAGCCCTCACCCTGACTGTTGATGAGCAACTTGATACGTTATCCCTCTTAGTATTTTTTTTTGTTTGTTCTACTTAATACTTTTGGTTGAATACTGTAATCAATACACAATTCTTCTTAAGTGCTGAAACTTAACTGAAAAGTGATCACTGTTAAATGTAAGAGTGGGAATAAGAGAGGGAAGAGATGTGCAATTCGGGACATGCTCAAGCTGACTTACCTCAAATGGTAGAGTTAGAAACATACCAGGGGATTCCAATTCAATCCCATTAAGATGGCATGTACCAATGCCATCTCACTAGTCCAAGTGATCAATTTCTGTTCACAATTGATCATAATGATAGGACTAAGAACCAAAGGGAGCACATAAACAAGACTAGTGTCTGCAAATACTAGCTGATAGAATAAAAAAGGGAGAGAACGATCCAACATGGGAAGTGAGATACACAGCAGACTCATAGAATGGCAGATGTCCTAAACAGCACTCTGGCCTCAGAATCAGCCCTTAAGGCATGCGGATCTGGCTGAAAAGCCCATGAGACTATTTCAGGCATGGAAAGCCAAGACACTCTG
The DNA here is from genome assembly GCF_964237555.1 of Oryctolagus cuniculus. Taxonomy (NCBI): domain Eukaryota; kingdom Metazoa; phylum Chordata; class Mammalia; order Lagomorpha; family Leporidae; genus Oryctolagus; species Oryctolagus cuniculus. Next base: position 19,255,651 of record NC_091438.1, read on the forward strand.
GGGAAAAAAAAAAAAAAAAACTAAATGAAAGATCTCCATGAGTGAGATCCCAGTGGAAAGAACAGGTCATCAAAGAAGGAGGTACCTTTCCCTGAAGGGAGGAGAGAACTTCCACTTTGACCATGGCCTTGTCTAAATATGATCAGAGTCGGTGAACTCAGGGGGCTTCCATAGCCTTGGCAGCTCATGACAAGAGCCTAGGGTGATTACTGAGGCCATAAACAAGAGTGTCAATTTGTTAAGTCAACAACAGGAGTCACTGTGCACTTACTCCTCATGTAGGATCTTTGTCCTTAGTGTGCTGTACATTGAGATTTAATGCTATAACTAGTACTCAAACAGTATTTTTCACTTTATGTTTCTGTGTGGGAGCAAACTGTTGAAATCTTTACTTAATGTATGCTAAACTGATCTTCTGTATATAAAGAGAATTGAAAATGAATCTTGATGTGAATGGAAGGGGAGAGGGAGTGGGAAAGGGGAGGGGAGGGTTGCGGGTGGGAGGGACGTTATGGGGGGGAAGCCATTGTAATCCATAAGCTGTACTTTGGAAATTTATATTCATTAAATAAAAGTTTGAAAGCAAAAAAAAAAAATCTGATTACAATGATTGAATAAATGTTATTAAGACTGCAATTATGGAAACCGCCACACTAGAATATAATACACAGAATTTCACTATCAAAAAAATGAAATATTTTCACAGTTCAATATCCACTGCCATCTTTTCAATACACCTTGATGATGTTTGCAACAGAAGCCTAAGTATTATATTGTATTCTTCTATTTACTTCATATAACATCACAAATATTTTTCATATTACTTTATAACCCTCACAGCTACTATTTTAGTGGAAACATTGTAGTTCGTCTATTTTTATATACTTATCTCATTCGCCGAGTTTCAGGTATTTCCACTAGAATAAATAATGCTGCAAACTTTGTACATTGTAGAATGTTTACTTATGAAAATTTTCCTGGAGTGAATCAAAAATGTATAAATATGTTCATGGGTCTTGAAATATATTGCTGTGTTGCTTTTTAAGCACCTGGGATAAAGAAAATGATGCAATGAATTACTGCATCAGTATCACCACTTCTTGTCTTCAGTAGTGGTGCTGATTAAAAAGGCAGAAGAAGTGTGAGGATTATGGGAGAGAATAGTGATCACTCCTACAGTGACCCCTGGAGCAACAGCACCATGGAGGTCACGCCATAGTTCTGTTTGTGGCGCTTCTTGGTTTCTTCATCTAAGAACACAAGAGTTTTGATGATATGATCTCCAAGGACTACTCCAGCTTTAAATATCCAAGGTCAAACATTTCACCCTTCTGAAACTTTTTGCTGTGTTATGTCTTAGAAGAATCAGATAGATATGGTTAGGCTTCCATAAAGAATGACAGACCTCTTGAAATCCAATTTAATTTGGCAAAATATATTAACTTTATTTTAGGTATATTCTGGAAAGGAAGGAGAGAAGTGAAGCAAAAGAAGAAGAAAAAATCAGTGTTCTACTCAGTGAGATTTTTCAGGAACTAGGTGACCATTAACCAGATGTTTAAAGATCCATTTTGGGTTGTGAGATATACTTGCATTTTATAGTGGCTAATTTTTTTTTCTCCCCAGAAACAGTCAAATTCCCTGCCTTGGTCTCAGTCTTTTTTTTTTTTAAGATTTTTATTTATTTTATTTGAGAGTTAGAGTTATAGACAGTGAGAGGGAGAGACGGAGAGAAAGGTCCTCCCTCTGCTGGTTCACTCCCCAAACGGCCGCAACAGCCAGAGCAGAGCTGATCCAAAGCCAGGAGCCAGGAGCCTCCTCTGGGTTTCCCATGCAGGTGCAGGGGCCCAAGGACCTAGGCCATCTTCTACTGCTTTCCCATGACAGTGCAGAGAGCTGGACTGGAAGAGGAGCAGCCGGGACCAGAACTGGCATATAGTGGCTAATTTTTAAAGGGAGAAGTAAGTTACAGAGTGTAACGAGGACCTTTTTATAATTTATTGATTTATTGACAAAAGAGTCTTGCAAGGAGCATGAAAACAAAATAACATTGTCCTTTATTTTAAATACAGGAATTAAATAAAATGTCCCTGAATTCATAGGATATCAAAAATGTAATTTAAATAAATTGGTTTAGGTTTGATTTTAGAAATATGAGAGTGTCTCTTACTATGATTACCAGGTTTTGATGACTCCAGCTTACTCTGGTGTAGGAAATGTCAAACTCTCCTCCTGAAGATTCTATATCTGAGAATGTTTAAACAAACCAACAATTGGCAGAATAACAGGAGAAAAATCATAGAAATTGGGGCCAGTGCTGTGGCGTAGTGAGTTAAAGCCCTGGCCCGCAGCGCAGGCATCTCATATGGGTGCCAGTTCAAGCCCCAGCTGCTCCACTTCAGATCCAGCTCTCCCTGCTAATGTGCCTGGGAAAGCAGCAGAGGATGGCCCAAGTGCTTGGGCCCCTGCACCCACGTGCAAGACCTGGGAGAAGCGCCTGGATCCTGGCTTCGGATCAGCACACTTCCAGCCGTTTGGGGAGTGAACCAGTGGATGAAAGACCTCTTTCTCTCTCTGTCTCTGCCTCTCTCTCTAACTCTGTCTTTTAAACAAATAAAAAAAAACTTTAAAAATCATATACATTATTAATTGTTCATAAGCATGGGAGCTGTACAAAATATGAAATTCCAAGAAGGGTCAGATGGTCGAGACTTAAATACTCTCTTCATACGGGAGAGGGAAATGGGGGATGATGGTACTTTAAGTAGAGAGGAAATGCATTATTTTTAAAGGAGAGACTGAGCCCAGAGAACCAGCAATGGCCTGGAACAGAGTGTTTCTCTCTGCGATAGGAGCTTAGTCTTCCTTAAGGAAATTCCAGCAAGAAGATGTGAAGACTGTGTTTGTCCTTGGCAGGCTGGTCTTCAGGTAGACAGGGGAACTCAGGGAAAGCCCTTCCATGTATTTGCTGCTCTCTTACAGGTACTCAGTTTGAAGTTCAAGGTGGCATATGTGGGGGTCACATTTGCAGACCCCACAGTAGGGAGCTCCAATCAAGGAAGTATGCATTCTATCACCTGTTACTACTGTTGGAAACAAGGGGCTACACACACCCCACAGAGTGCTCTTACCACACTCCTTTGCTGGACTGTCTTCTGGGTTTGCCTGCTTAGAACCACTGCACTCACGCTGCTTGAGCCCTGATCCTTGCCTAAGCTCTCTGGTCCAGTTCAACGTATGTGGCTTATGCTCACATTCCAGCACTTTACATTTTATCTCTAAGTGAGTCCAGGCAACACTCCTGAGAGGCAGGACTGAGATGTACAGAAATTATACAACTGGCCTTACGACTGAGCAGAGTGACATTCCAGCATGCGGACGAAGATCCAAGGCTCAAGGTCATTACCTTAGAGTTGAATGACCCCTTAAAATCTATCAACCATATTGGATGTTTCTTGAAATCTGCTGCCTTGTATCGCCATTCATAAAACACATAGCCATGGAGCACCTATTATGTCTAGGTCACGTTGCTAAGCACTATGGGCGACAACATTAACTCAAAGAGCCTCAAACCTTGTAACATGAAGAGTTTTTCTAGAGAAGATGTGCTTGTGATTTGAGAGGCAACCACACTATCATTGAGTTCGTTTTCTGTAGAAACCAAAAATTTTAAAAGAAGATGAATATTTTGATAAATGTTCTCTCAGATTATTTCCTACTACCAAATATGTCTTACTATCAAATAATAAAGAGCTGAACATATTCTATCATCAAAAAATACACATGAAATCAAAGAATGTCCACAAAAAAAGGTGAGCCATAGCATGCATGTGCGATTTAAAGTGTTTGCAGGATTCTGAAATATATCACAGTTTCTACTGGGAAGCATGAAAAAGAATAACTGAATTAAAATTTTTGGTCAAAAGCATTTGCTTAGGGAAGGCAGGGTGAGACACTTGCTTGTAACTCTAGCACTTAGCACAAGCCTACATTTGCATAATTGTCAATGATCTTAACCACTTTTCTGCAGGACTGGCAGTGTTGGCTCTCATTTGCATTTGTTTGCATGCCCTCCATCAATTCCTGTCAGGAAAGAGCCAGTCTCCATGAGCCAAAGAGCCAGGAACTGGCTGGAAGCAAACAGATGTGGGTACCTTAACATGGAGAGTACACACATATGCAAACGCACACACAGAGTCTGCTTTTATGGGCTGGGGAAAGAGAGTGAAGTGAGAGGTCAGGGTTGCAGAGAACATTTTAAAATCCTGCGTACACAGAGTTCATAGTTTCTTTTTTTCTTTGACAGGCAGAGGGGACAGTGAGAGAGAGAGAGACAGAGAGAAAGGTCTTCCTTTGCCATTGGTTCACCCTCCAATGGCCGCCGTGACCGGCACGCTGCGCTGATCCGAAGCCAGGAGCCAGGCGCTTCTCCTTGTCTCCCATGGGGTGCAGGGCCCAAGCACTTGGGCCATCCTCCACTGTACTCCTGTGCCTTAGCAGAGGGCTGGCCTGGAAGAGGGGCAACCGGGACAGAATCTGGTGCCCCAACCGGGACTAGAACCCGGTGTGCCGGCGCTGCAAGGCGGAGGATTAGCCTAGTGAGCCTCGGCGCAAGCTGATCCTTGCTTTTTAACATAGGTTTTAGTTCAGTTTATTCCTTTGGTTTCCCCCAGTGTACCAGATAAGAAAATGATCAACTCCTGAAAGTTGGAGATTTATTTTTTCAATAATGAATGTGGATATGTTGTCAACAAAGTTAATTCTCTTACACTGATTTTTGCTACATCACTTTGGTCAATGTTTTTGATGAACATCTTTAACTGTACACAGACCAGAAATCGTATTGTCATTCAAATCTTTGGGAAAACAAGTTTTCCCAGGTTACGAGGCAGTGGCATTCAGAGGGACTCTGCACAAGTTTTAAATCCTAGCCACCACTTACTGTCATTAGGGAAAGTGCAGTCATAGTGCCCAAGTTAATATTCCCTGTAATTGTGGAGATGAGCTTTTTTTTTTTTTCCAAATGAGTTTTGAACAAGTTTTTCTGAAGTATTCTATAGGCATTATTGCAACTGTTCCATAAATGTGTAAAAGCCTTAGGACTTTATCTTTCAATTATATATGATATGCAACGCTTGTTTCCAACACCTGCAGAGAAATTTCCCGGACACCAAAAGAAACTGTGCTTTCATCTTATTAAATTGGTGTGGCTTCAGTTTCACATTATCTTTCGTTGCTCAGCCCATAGTATTACAAGTTTATTGCTCCTCCTTGGCTAAAAGTTGAAACCTAAAGTCATTTTCTGCTTTATTGATTTGTAGGAGGAAAACTGGAATTATCCTGGTCATTAGAGAGAGTACTTACAATTTTTTTGCCTTCTATTAACACAGTAGGAATATTTGTTTCAACGTTCTGCAGTATCACATTTCCTTTCTTTTCTCTGTAGATGAATTCTTTATCTAGAAGAAAGGAAATAAAAAAGAAACTTGAAACATCAAGGAAGTTACCTAGGCTTTTGATGGACACTTATGTAAAATGAGTTGACTGGTTCTGAAAGAGATCTGGTGCTTTTCATCAAAGCGCTCTTAAAAAGTGGGGAAATGTGTTCAACTCATCTTAACAAAGTCTCATATGCAGCCTCCTTCTGAACTTTTCCTCCTATTTTATACACTCAAACAGAAAGTACAAGCACAAGCACATAGAATCTTTAGAACATGCTAGAACTTTCTTGCTCAGGACACATGGAATGGACACACAGTAGATTAAGAAACCAGACACCTTAAGGGATGCAGGGTAACTGGTAGTAAAGGGACCAGTTTCCTATGTCTGAAACTTTGGGGTGAAATTGTGTGCATAATGTTCACATCCGTATCCTGCAAAACTCATTTTCATGTTGTCTACAAGAGACCCTGGAAGGATTTAACTCTCATACTGCCATGAATACCTGGGCATCTATCTCGTATTGCCTGTGACTCTCTCTTTTGTATGCAATCAACCAAGATTTCAATTATCTCTTAGAAAATTAATAAGTCGTTGATGCTATGTACATATACTGTGAAGGAAAAGGTAAGCTTTCTTAAATACAGGATTGCTGATAGAGAGGTAGGGCACACAATGGGAAAAGAGAAATACTGTCTGGGCGAAGGCTCTAACACAGCCAGTTTGACAATAAGGGCATTTCACACTGTAACAGTTGACTGGATAGTGTTGTGCCAGTTGCATTAATTCAAAAGAAGAGTTGTGATTCAAGAATGTCTAGTTTTGGGGCCAGCACTGTGGCATACCAGGTAAAGCAGCCACCTGCAGTGCTGGCATCCCATATTGGTGTCGGTTCGAATCCTGGCTGCTCCACTTCCGATCCAGCTCTCTGCTATAGCCTGGGAAAGCAGTAGAAGATGGCCCGAGTCCTTGGCCCCTGCACCCATGTGGGAGACCCAGAAGAAACTCCTGGCTTCTGGGTTTGGATTGGTGCAGCTCCAGCCATTGCAGCCATCTGGGGAGTGAACCAGAAGATGGAAGACATCTCTCTCTCTCTCTCTCTCTCTCTCTCTCTCTGGCTCTCTGTAATTCTGAATTTCAAATAATAAATAAATAAATCTTTAAAAAAGAACATCTATTTTTATAAGGGAAATTAAGTCTATCAATGCAGTAAAACTTTCGACATTACATGATTCTAGCCCAATTCAATTTATACATTATGTAAATTGCCTTCAAAAGTTCAGTGCTAAAGCTACTACTAATTGATACCTAGAAGAAATTGTTTCTATTTATTTTCCTGGTAATACTTTCATGTACAAATCAATGAGTCATGGTTTTCTCTCTCTTTCTTTCTTCCTTTCTCTTTCTTTCTCTCCTTCCTTCCTTCCTTCCTTCCTTCCTTCCTTCCTTCCTTCCTTCCTTCCTTCCTTCCTTCCTCTCTCCCCCTCTTCCCCTCTCCCCCTCCCCACCTCTCCCCTCTCTCCTCTCCCCTTCTCCCCTTTTCCCCCTCTCCCCCTCTCCATGTCGTTCTCCTGGCCAGGAGCCAGGAGCTTCCTCTGGGTCTCCCATAGCTTTTCCTAGAACATTAGCAGGGAGCTGCATTGGAAGTGGAGTAGCCAAAACACAAACCAGAGCCCACCATAAGGGATACCAGCATCACAGGCAGTGACTTTATCTGCTACGATGCAATGCCAGCCTCTAATTTTCTTTTCACACTGTGTTACGTTAGGAACCTAGGTGTTTGGTTGATAATTTCTAATCTTTGCAATAAAAATATTAAAGCTGAAAAATTCCCTTATGATGATATTAACTACATCTCTCTCTCTCTCTCTCTCTCTCTTTTTTTTTTTTTTTTGACAGGCAGAGGGGACAGTGAGAGAGAGAGACAGAGAGAGAAAGGTCTTCCTTTGCTGTTGGTTCACCCTCCAATGGCCGCCGCGGCCGGCATGCTGTGGCCAGCGCACTGCGCTGATCCGATGGCAGGAGCCAGGTACTTACCCTGGTCTCCCATGGGGTGCAGGGCCCAAGCTTTGGGCCATCCTCCACTGCACTCCCGGGCCATAGCAGAGAGCTGGTTTGGAAGAGGGGCAACCGGGACAGAATCTGGCGCCCTGACCCGGACTAGAACCCGGTGTGCTGGCGCCGCAAGGCGGAGGATTAGCCTTTTGAGCCACGGCGCCGGCCAGAAATTAACTACATCTCACAAACTGATTTGCTGGATTATGTTACTCTTCAGTGTGAAATACTCAAAGTGATCCACAGATTCACTGCAATCCATATAAAAATTCCAATGTCGGCCGGCGCCGCGGCTCAGTTCGAGACCCGGCTGCTCCACTTCCGATCTAGCTCTCTGCTGTGGCCTGGGAAAGCAGTGGAGGATGGCTCAAGTCCTTGGGCCCTTGCACCTGCGTGGGAGACCCAGAGGAAGCTCCTGGCTCCTGGCTTCAGATCAGCACAGCTCTGGCCGTTGTGACCATCTGGGGAGTGAACCAATAGATGGAAGACCTCTCTCTCTCTCTCTCTCTGCCTTTCCTCTTTCTCTGTTAATCTGACTTTCAAATAAATAAATAGTTAAAAAATATAGACACATGAACCAATGGAACAGAACTGAAAGCCCAGAAATAAAGTCACACGTTTATTTGACAAAGGTGTCAATAAGACACAGTGGAGAAGGGACAGTCTCTTCAATAAATGGCATTGGGAAAACTGGCTATCCACATGCAGAGGAATTAAACTGTACTCTTAGTTTATATACAAAAATCAAGTCGAAATATACTATAGCCTTAATATAAAATCTGAAACTGTGAAACTACTGGAAAGAAGAAAGAGGGGAAATGATTTATGACCATGGTATAGGCAATGATTCTTGTATATGACCCTGAAACTCAGCCAATCACAAAGAAAGCCAAAGAAAGTGACCTCAGATTAATTAAAAAGTTTCTGCAATGCAAAGGAAACAATGAACAAAGTGAAGAGAAAATCCAGAGACTGGGAGGAAGCAAATCATCTATCAATTAAAACTATTTCTAGTTTTTTTTTCCTGTAATATCTGCTGAAATCAGTGGTTATTAGAAATTTTATTGCTATATATTTTTATTTAAGTCCACTGGATCAGAGGACATTCTGTACACAATTTCAGGTGTTTAAAATTCATTAAGAGAAGCTGGCATTATGACACAGAACATTAAGTTGCCACTTGCAATGCTGGCTCCTTATACTGGACTATACTGAACTGATTGGAGTTCTAGCCGCTCTGCGGGCAATCCAGTTTTCTGTTTATGTGCCTTGCAAGGCAGTGGAAGAAGGCCCATGGTCCTTGATACCATATTGGAAACACAGAGGATATTCCAGAATCTTTTGGCCTGGTGCATCCATGGATTTTGTGGCCATTTGGGGAGTAACCCAGTGGATGGAAGCTCTCCCTTTCTCTGTTGTTTTGGTGGCAGGGGAACCCATGTACTTGGGCCATCATCCACTGCTTTCCTAATTGCACAGCAGAGAGCTGGATTGGAAGTGAAACAGCTGGGACTAAAGCTGGTGTTCAAATGGGATGCTGGCATTGCAGAGGTGGCTTAACCCACTGTGCCATAACACTGGCCCCCATTCATTCTTAAAGGACATTTCCTTTGACTATAGATCTCCAAGTTGACAGTTCTTTTTTCCCTTTTTAGCATTTTGACCAACATAGTTTCTAATGAGAAGTCAGACATTAATTTAATTGCTATTTCTCAACATTTAATATTCATTTTAATTTTGGAGCTTTTTCTTTTATTAAAAAATTATTTCTCTCAAGGTAAACAAGTTTCATATTTTTCATATATATATATTTATTTAGGAACATAGTGATATTTTCCACCCTACCTTCCCTCCCACCCACACTCCCACCTTTCCTCCTCCTTCCTTTCTTATTCCTTCTCAATTTCTACAGTGATCTATTTTCAGGTTATTTTATACTCATAAGATTAACCCAGTAAAGTGTTTACCCAGTAAAGTAAAGTGTTCAAAAAATAGAAGAAAAAAACACTGTTCCTAAACAATAGAGACAAGGGGTGTAAGCATCAACTCTCAAAATGACAATTTTATTCCTATACATTACATTTCTGTACATTAGCTACACAGATCAGGGAAAACATATGATATTTGTCTTTCTAGGACTAGTTTATTTTACTAAGTATAATGGTTTCCAGTTGCATCCATTTTGATGCAGAAGACAGGATTTCATCCTTTTTTATGGCTGAGTAGTACTTCATAGTGTTTACATATCATAATTTCTTTAGTCATCAGGTGATGGGCATCTGTGTAGATTCCTTATCTTAGCTATTGTGAATTGAGCTGCAATGAACATGGGGGTAAAGATAACTCTTTCATATGTTGATTTCATTTCCTTTGGGCAAGTTCCCAGGAGTGGGCTTTCAAGACTTACCCACTACCTTTGGTTTTCAACAGGCTGATAGTGTTGAACTTTAGATTGGGTTTCTTTGCAATTATTTTGTTTGATGTATACTGAGCACCTAGTATCTGCAAATTTTATTTTTCTCATCACATTTAAAAGCCATTTTATTTAAGAGGCAGAGAGAAGGGAAAGGGAGAGAGAGAGTGAGAGAGCGAGAGAGCGAGAGATTCCAATTGTCTGGTTCACCCCCAAACACCAGGGAGCCAGAACTGAACCTGGGTTTCTCACACGGGTGGCAAGGGTCTAACTATTTGAGCTAACACCTGTTGCCTCCCAGAGTGAACATTACGTAGAAGCTAAAATTGGGAGCTGAGTTTGGACTCAGACCTAAGCATTCTGATATAGATGTCAACATCCCAGGAGACATCATACTTCTTAAATATTAATTTGCCAATTATTTTTATACCTCTCACAAATATCAATATCCTCTCATCCTAGTATTCTAATTATACATATAAGGTGTCTTTCAGAAGTTATCAATATCAATATTGATATTAATATCCTCTCATCCTAGTATTCTACTTATACATATACGGTGTCTTTCAAAAGTTCATTGAAGGGCTGGTGCTGTGGCGTAATAAATAAAACTGCTGCCTGTAGTGCCGGCATCCCATATGAGTGCTGGTTCGAGTTCTGGCTGTTCCACTTCTGATCCAGCTCTCTCCTAATGCATCTGGGAATGCAGCAGAAGATGGCCAAAACTCACGTGCCCCTGCACCAACGTGGGAGACCCAGTGGAACCTCCTGGCTCCTGGCTCTGGACCAGCCCAGCTCTGGCTGTTGTAGCCATTTGTGTAGAGAACCAGCAGATGGAAGACCTCTCTCTGTCTCTCTGTCTCTCTCTGTATTTATTACTTTCAAATAAAGTAATAAAATCTTTGAAAAAAAGTTCACTGAAAGTACATCTTATGAAAAAACTGGACAAATTACAAAATTCTTTTGCAAAAAATAAACATGCTTTAATTCCATTTTTTCTCACGAACTTCTTGAAATATGCTGGAAAGTCTGATACCATCTCACAGGTATCTGATGCTTTATTCATTAAAAAATCGTGTTTTCTCTCTGTTCCCCTTGTATAATTTCTGTTGAATTACTACCAAGGTTACTTTGTCTTCCCTTTGTGCTGATCATTCAACTATCAAGTCCACTCAGTCAATTTTATAATTTCAGAATTTGTACTTTACTATGTAGGAATCTCCTTTGCTTCTTTTGTTTCTGCTGTGGTTTCCCATCTCTCTACCGAGATGTTTTCACTGAAAACATGTTTACTTTCATTCATTCAGGATAGCTATACAAGCAGTTTTAAAATACTTTCAGCTCTGGCTGGCGCTGTGGCTCACTTGGGTAATCCTCTGCCTGTGGTGCCGGCACCCCAGGTTCTAGTCATGGGTGCCGGTTCTAGTCCTGGTTGCTCCTCTTCCAGTACAGCTCTCTGCTGTGGCCCGGGAGGGCAGTTGAGGATGGCCCAAGTGCTTGGGTCCCTGCACCCCATGGGAGACCGGAAGAAAGCACCTGGCTCCTGGCTTCAGATTGGCGCAGCGCCAGCCAAGGTGGCCATTAGGGGAGTGAACCAATGGAAGGAAGACCTTTCTCTCTGTCTATCTCTCACTGTCTACAACTCTCTATCTCTCTCACTGTCTAACTCTGCCTGTCAAAAAAAAATATTTTCAGCTCCAAAATGTTTCCTTTGCAGGTGTGTTCCATTTTCAGGGTTCTTCATATGTCAGGTAATTTTGGATTATATCCTAGACATCATGACATTAATTTCTGGACATCCTGTTTTGTTATTCCCCAGTGAGTGCTGTCTTTTGCTACAGCTGTAACTTTCTTTGCTGTGGTAAGACTACCAGCTTCATTTCTTGGGCAGCAGCTTCACTTTCAATTCAGACAGTTTATTGTTAGCTGAACGACTTTGACTTTCCTCCATACGCGTGTGATGCCTGGGTCAGAGGTATAGGAGGGTGGTAATGGGAGATCTCTTCCCTGGATCTTCCTCTCCCCTACTCATTCTTCTTGAAGGTTTTAAGAATACACCTTGCTCTTGGAGCTCTCTTATTTCCATTCTCTGGTACTTGGAAAATTGTTGTTGTTATTGTTCCCTTTTGCAGAAACTACTTTGGGTAGATTCTCCAGCCTGACATTCATGGTCCTTCAAACTCTGGCCTGGATCTCTTTTCCTATTTTAATTTCTTGCCACCTCACGCTAAGCATCCTGAACACTTGCATGTAACTCACGGCTCTGTGCGTCCTCATGCAGTTGTGCTTGCTGCAATGCCCATCTCACACTCCTGCCAGGCTGCAGCTTTCCAGGCTCAGCATAAAGGTCACTTCCTTTGTAAGGTTTCCATGTCTCTGCCAGGCAGAATTAATCATCTTTGCTTTCAGTCCACATTTCATTCAGTCTTACACCATTGATCATACAAGCCAGAGTTATTTGTCTGTGAGAATTCTCTGTTTCAGGGCTGGTGCTGTGGCATAACTGGTTAAGCCGCAGCCATCAGCATCCCATATGGGCACAGGTTTGAGTCCCAGCTGCTCCACTTCCGATCCAGCTTCCTGCTAATGCAACTGGGAAAGCTGTGGAAGATGGCCTAAGTGCTTGGGCCCTTGCATACACATGGGAGACCTGGAAGAAGCTCCTAGCTCCTAGTCCAAGCCAAGGCGGCCATTTGTAGAGTGAACTAGTAGATGGAAGATCTCTCTCTCTCTCTCTCTCTCTCTCTCTCTCTCTCCCTTTCTCTCTCTGTAACTCTGCCTTTTAAATAAATAATAAAATCTTTAAAAAAATAAAACAAAACCTAAATTCTCTGTCTCCTGCACTACAGTGTGTTATTCCCATGGAAAGAGGTTGTACCTTACTGTTTTTCCATCTATACACCCAGAATAGTGACTGGTCTGAAATAAGGTGCTAAATAAATATATGGTGAATTGAGAGAGATAATCTTGCCATAAATCCTACTCATCAAATTTATACCTTTCATGTGAAACAATGAGCAGAACCACTTTTGTGAGCGTCACTGCTGGAAGATAAAGGAATTATATAATTCACAGTACAGAGTAAAAAGAAAAGACAGAAACGGTGGATTTTTCAAATTATATCATCTTGTGCCTTGTCTTGAAATTCTGCTTTGGTCATTTTATTCCTGCCATTGCATTGTACTACAAAGTTACACAGGGAGATGTACAGTGCATTTGAATGTTGCAGAGTTAGGGGGATACAGTTAAAATCCCTGCTCCATGGGAGTTCTAAGAAACATAAAATGGCAGGGCGGGAGGAGCGGAGCCAACATGGCAGAATAGAGAGGACGCGCACTGATAGTCCGGGAAAAGATAGGTTAATAAAAGTGGAATTACGATAATCTCAGGGAGAGGCACAGGAAAAAAATTGCAGCGGAAACACTTCTGGATCCAGTGGATGTGACACGGATGACCTGCGGAGAAAGCAAGGATGACCACGATTCTGAAGCCAAACAGCAGAGTCTAGACATCTGTGTGGAAGGGGAGGTGAGCTCTGTAACCCGAGACATTGGTGGGGAAACTGGCTTGAAGCCCCGCTGGGGAAAGTTCACCAGACTAACTACAGGAGAGAGGAAAAAAAAAGGGGGGACCAGTACAGTCTCTCTCCACCTACCTCACAAAGGCGAGCAGGAGACAAAGAGCAGGAGCCATTTTGGGCATATGTAAAAGGTGCGCCACCTCAGGACTGTGCGCGAACTCAGAGCTGTGCCCACCCCCAGTCAAACAGAAAAAACCTGACTTTGGGGGGGGGTGAAATAACAGGAGGTTAGGACTTAGTGAAAGGGTGGAGCTAATGAACTGAGGCGGTGAAAAAAGAGACGGTGGGTGAGAGAACTCACAGAGTTCACACGAGTACTCTCCAGAGATGCTACAATTTTGTAACCTTGGCAACCCGGTGGGAGACTGCAGGAGAATTTGAGCCCATACTGAGGGCAGAACAGATTCTTTGTGTGGTCCTGGGGAAAAATGATATACCCACAGAAGGCAGAGATCGGAAGCTGACTACCTTCAATTTCGCTCAGCTGTGCAGTATTACTTCCCTCCTGAATCAAAAAATTATATATAAATAAATAAGAGAGAGAGAGAGAGAGAGAGAGAGAGAGAGAGAGAGATTTACCATGCTTAACCTGAGTGTGTCACCTTTGGCACACTCTTAACCCTGAAGAACCAAGCAAAGCTCTCTGGCCACACCCATCTCAAGCCTCAAGCCTCTAAAGCTCCTCCAAAAGCAGACAGTCCACTTAACACAGTCATAGTATAACAAGAAAAACACACAACAACGAGGGAAGAAGAATTCAAACAATATCTCAACAATGCCAAGCAACAAACACAAAAACCGAGGGAACAAGATCAAGGAAGACATTATGATGCCCCAAATGAAAAAGACACCCCAAGCCAAGATTATGAAGATGATGAGATAGAAGAAATGCAAGATACGGATTTCAAAAAATTTATGATATGAGCATTTAGAAGTTTTCAAAAGCAAATCCTTGAACTACAGAAATCCTTACTGGACAGGATAGAAAATCTCTCTCGTGAAAATGAGATCTTAAGGAGAAATCAAAATGAAACGCAGAAACTAGTAGAACAGGAAAGTGTGATAGTGAAGAGAAATCAAAATGAAATGAAGAACTCAATAGATCAAATGACAAACACATTACAGAGCATAAAAAACAGAGTCAGTGAGACAGAAGAGAGAATATCAGACTTAGAAGACAGAGCACAGGAAAGTATACAGTCAAACCAAAGAAAAGAAGAGGAAATTAGAAATCTAAAAAATATTGTTGGGAATCTGCAGGATACTATTAAAAAACCCAACATTTGAGTTCTAGGAGTTCCTGAAGGCATGGAGAGAGAGAAAGGATTAGAGGGCCTTTTTAGTGAGATACTAGCAGAGAACTTTCCAGGTTTGGAGAAGGACAGAGACATCCTAGTACAGGAAGCTCATAGAACCCCTAGTAACCATGACCAAAAGAGATCCTTACCACGACACGTTGTAATTAAACTCACCACAGTGAAACATAAAGAAAAGATCCTAAAATGTGCAAGAGAGAAACATCAGATTACTTTCAGAGGATCTCCAATTAGACTCACAGCAGACTTCTCATCAGAAACCCTACAAGCTAGGAGGGAATGGCGAGACATAGCCCAGGTGCTAAGAGAGAAAAACTGCCAGCCCAGAATATTATACCCTGCAAAGCTCTCATTCGTGGATGAAGGTGAAATAAAGACCTTTCACAGCAAACAGAAATTGAAAGAATTTGTCGCCACTTGTCCAGCCCTGCAAAAGATGCTTAAAGATGTGTTACACACAGAAACACAGAAACACGGTCATCAATATGAAAGAAGGTAAAAGAAGGAAACCTCACAGCAAAAGATCAAAGGAAGTTCAAAACATACATTAGAAAATATCTTTGAGAAAGGTACCTCCTTCTTTGATGACCTGTTCTTTTCACTGGGATTTCACTCGCGGAGATCTTTCATGTAGGGGTGTTTTTTTTTTTTTTTTCCAGAGTGTTTTGACTTTCCATGGCTGTAATACTCTCATGGGCGTTTCAGCCAGATCTGCATGCCTTAAGGGCTGATTCTAAGGCCAGAGTGCTGTTTAGGACATCTGCCATTCTATGGGTCTGCTGTGTATCTCACTTCCCATGTTGGATTGTTCTCTCCCTTTTTTATTCTATCAGCTAGTATTTGCAGACACTGGTCTTGTTTATGTGCTTCCTTTGGCTCTTGGTCCTATCATTATGATCAATTGTGAACAGAAATTGATCACTGGGACTAGTGAGATGGCATTGGTACATGCCACCTTGATGGGATTGAATTGGAATCCCCTGGTATGTTTCTAACTCTACCGTTTGAGGTAAGTCAGCTTGAGCATGTCTCAAATTGCACATCTCTTCCCTCTCTTATTCCCACTCTTATATTTAACAGCGATCACTTTTCAGTTAAGTTTCAACACTTGACAATAACTGTGTATTGATTACAGTATTCAACCAAAAGTATTAAGTAGAACAAACAAAAAAAATACTAAGAGGGATAACGTATTAAGTTGTTCATCAACAGTCAGGGCAAGGGCTGATTAAGTCACCGTTTCTCATAGTGTTCATTTCACTTTAACAGGTTTCCCTTTTGGTGCTCAGTTAGTTGTCACCGATCAGGGAGAACATATGGTATTTGTCCCTTTGGGACTGGCTTATTTCACTCAGCGTAATGCTTTCCAGATTCCTAATAGGGATCACTTTTCAGTTAAAATTTAAACACCTAAGAATAAATGTGTGTTAATTACTGAGTTCAACCAATAGTACTAGACAAAAAAAATGTACAGACCTAAATCTATGACCTGACACCATCAAATTATTAGAGAACATTGGAGAAACCCTGCAAGATATTGGCACAGGCAAAGACTTCTTGGAAAAGACCCCGGAAGCACAGGCAGTCAAAGCCAAAATGAACATTTGGGATTGCATCAAGTTGAGAAGTTTCTGTACTGCAAAAGAAATAGTTAGGAAAGTGAAGAGGCAACCAACAGAATGGGAAAAAATATTTGTAACCTATGCAACAGATAAAGGGTTAATAACCAGAATCTACAAAGAGATCAAGAAACTCCACAACATCAAAACAAACAACTCACTTAAGAGATGGTCCAAGGACCTCAATAGACATTTTCAAAAGAGGAAATCCAAATGGCCAACAGACACATGAAAAAATGTTCAGGATCACTAGCAATCAGGGAAATGCAAATCAAAACCACAATGAGGTTTCACCTCACCCCAGTGAGAATGGTTCACATTAAGAAATCTGCCAACAACAGATGCTGCCGAGGATATGGGGAAAAAGGGACACTAACCTACTGTTGGTGAGAATGCAAACTGGTCAAGCCACTATGGAAGTCAGTCTGGAGATTCCTCAGAAATCTGAATATAAGCCTACCATTTAACACAGCCACCCCACTCCTTGGAATTTACCCAAAGGAAATTAAATTGGCAAACACAAAAGCTGTCTGCACCTTAATGTTTATTGCAGCTCAATTCACAATAGCTAAGACCTGGAATCAACCCAAATGCCCATCAACAGTAGACTGGATAAAGAAATTATGGGACATGTACTCTATAGAATACTATACAGCTGTAAAAAAAATGAAATCCGGTCATTTGCAACAAAATGGAGGAATCTGGAACACATCATGCTGAGTGAAATAAGCCAGTCCCAGAGGGACAAATAGCATATGTTCTCCCTGATTGGTGACAACTAACTGACCATCAAAAAGGAAACCTGTTGAAGTGAAATGGACACTATGAGAAACAATGACTTGATCAGCCCTTATCATCACTGTTGATGTACAATTTAATACTATATCCCTTTTAGTATTTTTGTTTGTTCTACTTAATACCATTGGTTGAGCTATGTAATTAACACACAATTATTCCTAGGTGTTTAAAGTTAACTGAAAAGTGATCTCTGTTAAATATAAGAGTGGGAATAAGAGAGGGAGGGGATCAATTTGGGACATGCTCAATCGGACTTGCCCCAAGTGGTGGAGTTAGAAACGTGCTAGGGGACTCCAATACAATCCCATCAAGGTGGCGTGTACCAATGCCACCTCACTAGTCCAAGTGATCAATTTCAGGTCACAACAGATCATAATGATAGGTCTAAGAGTCAAAGGGATCACATAAACAAGACCAGTGTCTGCTAATACTAACTGATAGAATTAAAAAGGGAGAGAACAATCCAACATGGGAAGTGGGATACACAGCAGACCCATAGAATGGCAGATGTCCTAAACAGCACTCTGGCCTCAGAATCGGCCCTTGAGGCATTTGGATCTGGCTGAAAAGCCCATGAGAGTATGTTAGGCATGGAAAGCCAAGAGACTCTGGCAAACAAACAAACAAACAAACAAAAAAACAAACCCTAAATGAAAGATCTCTGTGAGTGAGATCCCAGTGGAAAGAACGGGCCATCAAAGAAGGAGGTACCTTTCTCTGAAGGGAGGAGAGAACTTCCACTTTGACTATGGCCTTGTCTAAATAAGATCGAAGTCAGTGAGCTCAGGGGGCTTGCAAGGCCTTGGCAACTCGTGACTAGAGCCTGGGGAGATTGCTGATGCCTTAAACCAGAGTGTCAATTTGTTAAGTCAACAACAAGAGTCACTGTGCACTTACTCCACATGTAGGATCTCTGTCCTTAATGTGTAGCTCAGTGTGAATTAATGATATGATTAGTGCTCAAACAGTATTTGGCAATTTGTGTTCTGTGTGGGGGCAAACTGATGAAATCTTTACTTAATATAAACTAAATTGATCTTCTGTATATAAAGATAATTGAAAATGAATCTTGATGTGAATGGAATGGGAGAGGGAGCAGGAAATGGGAGGGTTGTGGTGGGTGGGAAGTTATGGGGGGGGAAGCCATTGTAATCCATAAACTGTACTTTGGAAATTTATATCTACTAAATAAAAGTTTAAAAAAAATGTCAGGCCAGGCACTGTGGCATAGCAGGTAAGGCTTCCACTTGCCATGTCAGCATCCAGTATGGGCATCAGTTCAAGTCCTGGCTGCTCCACTTCCGATCCAGCTCTCTGCTATGGCCTGGAAAGCAGTAGAAGATGGCCTAAGTCCTTGGGCCCCTGTACCCACATGGGAAGACCCAGAGGAAGCTCCTGGCTCCTGGCTTCGGATCTTTGCAGCTCCAGCCGTTGCGGCCATCTGAGGAGTGAACCAGCAGATGGAAGCGCTCTCTCTCTCTCTCTCTGCCTCTCTGTCTGACTTTCAAATAAATAAATCAACCTTAAAAAAAAGGAAACATAGAATGTGATGTTCTTTTTTAGGAGCAGTTTTCCCAAAGAAAAGACAACAGCACTAGCAACCACTGGTTATTTTTCATATATCAAATATCTAGTGCTCAGAATTTAAAGTGTATCATTAGTCTCATTGTTCTATGAATTTATATAATTCTTTAAGGCTAAACATAATAAGGAAACAGAAATAAGTTTCATTGGTAGTAGGACAAAAAAGGTGACTACTTTTCATTTTATTTTGTTTGACCAAACTGTGATACAGAAATATATAGCAAATGAAACTAATTGTTATTCTAAATCTTCCACAAATAAGATAATATTCTAACCATTTACATTCACATAGCAACTGTTGTTATATGTTGCTTACTTTTTTTTTGACAGTAATGCATTTAAAAAAAACTTTCAGAACTCACACCTAAAATGAAAATTTAAATAATGTAATGGTATCTAATAGTACCACAGATTTTAAAAAAATATAAGCTTAGATTTCATTACAAAGCATAATTTGTAGGTGTTTGGTTTTCAAAAGTACATTAATCTTTTTTGGTATAAATATCACAAAGAATCATTACATATGGATAGATTTTGATTTCTTTCTTTTTTAAAGGCTTATTTATTTGAAAGGCAGAGTGATGGAGGGAGGGGAGAGAGAGAGAGAGAGAAAGAGGGTGAGAGTGAGAGAGAGAATCTTTCATCTGCTGGTTCAATCTCCAAACGGTGACAACAGCCAGGGATGGATGGATCAGGCCAAAACCAACACTAAGGACCTTCATCCAGATCTCCCATAAGGGTGTCAGGGTCTCAAATATTCCCAACACTCCTGGAGCTTACTGAGAGCATTAAGAGGGAGCCAGATTGGAAGTGGAGTGGCTCAGACTCGAACTGGCACTCCCATATGGGATGTGGGGATTCCAAGCTGCAGGGTAACCTGCTGCATAATACCACCTGGATTTCTGAAACAAACAGTATACAAAATGAAGAGAGTAATTGACTATTTTTTTTTTTTTGACAGGCAGAGTGGACAGTGAGAGAGAGAGACAGAGAGAAAGGTCTTCCTTTGCCGTTGGTTCACCCTCCAATGGCCGCCGCGGCCGCGCCTATCCGAAGGCAGGAGCCAGGTGCTTCTCCTGGTCTCCCATGGGGGTGCAGGGCCCAAGCACTTGGGCCATCCTCACTGCACTCCCTGGCCACAGCAGAGAGCTGGCCTGGAAGAGGGGCAACCAGGACAGAATCCGGTGCCCCCACTGGGGCTAGAACCGGGTGTGCCGGCGCCGCAAGTCAGAGGATTAGCCTACTGAGCCGCTGCGCCAGCAGGGAGTAATTGACTATTTTGTGATGATCTAATTTTCATTTTAAACTACCACTAGTAGAAACAATGTTCTATTGACTATTTTCTTTGTTTTCTAGATATAACTTATTTATGTTTATGTATATTATGATAATAAATATTCTATGATATACATATATCCCAAGGCAATTGAGATCAATAGGACTGTCAATAAAATATTGATCAGTAATTCCTAGCACTCACATTGTAATCCAAAAATATCACTTCCCAGCACATGAAACCCGATTCTTTCCGTAATTGGCTGGTTTCAGATCTGTGATAGAAAATGTATCAAACCAAGGAAGCTATCAAAGTCTACCAGGATTATGCCAAAATAATTCAATGAGACCATGGTCAGTGAATGAATTATCTCATTGGTCCGGGTTATGACATTTGGAGCATCAATGAGAATAGTAAGTGAAATGGACTGAAGTTCATCAACTGGTCCATGAACATAAAATGCTACTTAAAAAATAAACAACTTATTCAACTGGTAATTATTGGAGAATGATTGTAATTCAATGTATTACATAAAGAGTAATAAGTAAGAAGGAAAGAATCAACAAAGCTTCCCTTTTTCCTATACAAACTATATCATAAGGTAAAAATTACAGACCAGTGGAAGTTTTATCTTATAGACCATATCCCATTTATTGAATGAAAACGGTTGATGAAATTAGAATATCACCATTTCCCATCTTCTAAGGAGTTAAGATATTGATCATCACTGGCTCTCACAAAACAAGAAACAATCAGCATTTACGTGCCTATTCAAGGAACAATAAAAATTTACTGATGAAGAAGTCACACCAAAACCAACAACAACAAAATTGAACATAAACTTAATCAAGCCACTACACCCAATTAGAATTTACAGGAAACACACAGGATAGAAGATCATTTCAACTAATATCATAGGGATGTAAACAGGAGATTCTGAGAAACTATAGGGGAAAATGGCCTGGTTTCTTCAATAAATACTTATGTGACAATTGGAAATTGAAACAATAGAACAATTCATGAATGGAGAAAACCTTTTGATGGCTTTTTTCAGTGTGCTATGGTAGTTACGCTTTTCCATAAAATGTCCTTGTCTTTTAAAGATGCCCACAATGAGACATAGAGTGATAAGTATCGTGCTACCTGAGTTTTGCTCCTAAATAACATGGGTGGAGGGGGAAAAGGTCAGCACAAAGATGAAACAAGATTGGCTATTATGAAATACTTGGTGAAGTTCAGTTATGGGTACTGTGGGGAGCAACCCGGACTAGACTAAGTTACTGGAATTAAGACTTATTCTATGCATCTGCTCTCCCACAATATGGCGCTGAGAAGGGAGAAACAGCTTCTACGCAGCTGCCTCCAGTTCAACCAATAAACTGCAGGACCTGCTCCTGATTGGAGGAGAGCAGCGTACTCGGTGTGTGGGTAGCAGAGTTGGGATTGGTGGAAGAGGACTATAAAGGAGGAGAGAGACAACATGCACCAGGAACATCTGAGGGAACATCTGAGCAGCCCCCGAGAGAGCCGGCCGGCGGTGTGCCGCTCCCCCGAGGAAGTGGGGAATGTGGCAGGGGGAACCGCCCTTCCATGGAGGTGGAAGGGTCGGTAGCCAACCCGGGAAGAACCAGCAGCAAACCCGGGGAGGGCCGAGCAGACGAAAGAACAACGCAGGGTCCTGTGTCGTTCCTCCACGAAGACGGGGAGCGACATAATGGTGCCGTGACTCGGATATGAAGCCTAGGCAGGGTTTAGTGTCGTTCCTCCACGAAGACAGGGAGCGACAGGTACTTAGGGGCTTATTCACTGTTCTTCCTCATTTTGTTTGTTTAAAATTTTCTATAAAAAGGGAATGGCATTACAGTGTAGCAAGTAAAGTTGCTTCCTGTGATGCCACTATCTGATATGGGCACCAGTTCGTGTCCCAGCTGCTCCACTTCTGATCCACCTCCCTGCTCATGGCTGGGAAAAGCAGCAGAAGATCATCTAAGTGCTTGGTCCCCTGCCACACATGTGGGAGACCCGCATGAAGCTCCTAGCTCACAGCTTTGGCCTGTTCCAGTACTGGCTGTGGAGGCCACTTGGGGAGTGAAACAGTGGATGGAAGATCTCTCTCTCTCTCTAACTCTTTTAAATAAATAAATAAATGATGTTAGCCAAAATAAATAAATAAATTTCTTCTATAAAAAATTTAAATTGATTTTAAAGTTCAACATTTGAAAAAATGTAGTTTATAATGGAAATAAAGCTGCATTGTTGCATCATTCTTTATTTTTATTCCTTGTAGGATTGCTAATTTTATTGAAAGAATCAATCTGGTATTTTGTCTACAAGTGTTTTCTGATTGTATTTTCACCATATTTCTCCAGTAACTAGTGGCCACAAACTCTGAAACCTTTCCCTGTAAAAGCATGAGCTTGAGTTTTGAAGTTGTAACGGCCATTGACAGCTCTCAATGCAGAGGTTGTCAGTGCAATCATTGTCTCTGATGAAGAAGGAGTTTTCCCTGTGCCTCCCAAATACTCAGTTTAGCAAGTTACTGGAAAAGTAAAACATGAAAAGAAAGCTGTCATTAGGAATTAAATTTTAGGAAATAAAAAGTGAATGTAAAACCTTTAATATAATCATAATTATATTTAAGAACGGCAATGACAATATGTAACTTCTAGCCATATATTCCTATTAATATAAAATTAAAATTTAATAAAATAAAAATGTAAGCCCTCATTTTTACAAGATTAATTTTATAAAGATTTTTATTTATTTATTTTTGAAAGAGTAATAGAAAAAGAGGGAGAGACAGGTCACTCCCCAGATGGCCACAACAGTAAGCACTGGGCCAGGCCAAAGCCAATAGCTTCATCTGGGTCTCCCACAGGGGTGACAGGGGCCCAAACACTTGGACTATCCTCCACTGTTTTTCCAAGGCTATTAGTAGGGAGCTGGATTGGAAGTGGAGAATCCAGGACAAAACTGGGGCCCATATGGGATGGCGGTATCACAGGTGGTAGCTTTACCTGCTATACCGTCATGCCAACCCCTCAATAAAATTTATTTTTTGTGCTTAATAGCCACACATGGTTGGTGGGAACTGTGCTGGACTCTGTAGTTATTGAATATTTCCATCATTACTGAAAGTTTTTTTTTTATGTAGTAGTATGTAAATAGTTAAAATAAGTAAAGATAAGTAAATATATTTTATTCCCACAGGATATCTTAGCTTATACTATAGTCTATCTTTTTTCAAAGATTTATTTTATTTGAAAGTCAGAGACACACAGATAAAGGAGAGGCAAAGAGAGAGAGAGAGAAAGAGAGAGAGAGGGAGAGAGAGAGAGAGGTCTTCCATCCGCTGGTTCACTCCCCAACTGGCCGCAATGGCCAGAGTTGTGCCGAACCAAAGCCAGGAGCCAGGAGCTTTTTCACAGTCTCCCATGTGGGTGCAGGGGCCCAAGTACTTGGGCCATCTTTCACTGCTTTCCCAGGCCATAGCAGAGAGCTGGATAGGAAGTGGAGCAGCTTGGACTCAAACCGGTGCCCATATGGGATGCTGGCACTTCAGGCAGCAGTTTTACTTGCTATGCCACAGTGCTGGCCCCAAAATAGTCTCTCTTTAATCTAGAAAGATTAATCCACTCTTCTATGGCCATCACTACCAAACAGAAAACCAAAGGATATCCATAAAGGCACTCAGAAGACTTTCCAATTCCTTTTGCCAAAGATGGGTTTCCACTCTTACAATGAAGATGCCAGTTGTTGGGAAAAAAGCTCTTTAAATAATTAAAAATTATTTCCCGAATAACCCAAATGCCATGATACCTTAAAAAGAAATATGGGCTTATATTGATTGTATCAGGAATTCTAGTAACTATCATCCAAATCAATATATTAAAAATTAGAAGACCAAAAGTCACAAAAATGCCAAAGGGACTTTTTAAAATTATGTTGAAATGCATATTTTTAAAGTTCCTAATATGATAACTATATCATTTTACTTGAAATTAAATAACACATCAAATCCCATTAAGTTGGCAGGTACTAATGCCATCATACTAGGTAAAGTAATCATTTTAAGCGCATAACTGATAATATAGATAGGAATAAGTATCATAAATAAGACCAATTGTCTGCTAATAACAATAGATAGAATTAAAAAGGAGAGAATGATCCAACATGGGAAGCAGGCCACACAGCAGACTCATAGAATAACAAATGCCCTAAACAGCCCTCTGGCCTCAGAATCAGCCCTTAAGGCATTAGGATCTGGTCCTAACGTCCATGTGAACTGAAAAAAAAGAAATTAAAATACACAGTCTTCCAACATGTGGAGGAAATATCACACATAGAAATGGTGAGAAATAGAAAGAAATGATGTGGGGCAGGCATTTGACCTAATAGTTAAAGACACATACATCCCTCCATGGAGAGATTGGGTTGAATTCATAGCTAAGACTCTGAAATACAAATTCTTGCTAATACAGATTCTGGAAGAAATGGTGATGACCTGTGTGATTGGGACACTGCAACCCACCTGTAACAACTTGATTAAGTTCCTGGCTCCCTTCAGGTAGGTGTGGACATCTG
The DNA here is from genome assembly GCF_964237555.1 of Oryctolagus cuniculus. NCBI lineage: Eukaryota > Metazoa > Chordata > Mammalia > Lagomorpha > Leporidae > Oryctolagus > Oryctolagus cuniculus. The sequence continues at coordinate 19,280,315 of NC_091438.1, forward strand.
GGGAGTCAACCAGTGGATGGGAGTGCTTTCTCTCTTTATCTGTCCCTCAAATAAAGCCAATTAATTTTTTTAAAAAAGATACCATGTCCACTTGATCAGTGCCTCATTCTCCTGAGATTATGCTTATAGAAGGTGGGTGTTCCAATGAGAAAAATGAGGAGCATACGAAGCAAAACCAAAAGGAAAACAAAAAACCCAATAAGCATTTTATTAATTCAAAACCCATTTACAATGGATGGGACAATCTGTTAGACATTTGGTAGGTAGCACGAACTAGCCATATTCCCCGACTTGAAGAAAATTGACATTGGATGAGAGTTATTCTGTGCTGGCAGTTAATAAAGTTCCATATTAGTCATGGCATTGTACAATAAGACTTCTTCCAAGTGAACAAGTAATTCTGTTAATGTTATTAGAAAGTAAGATTCCTTACATAAAAGGAATCCAAAATTAAAAGAGCCAATTCATTACAAAGTTAAAACTTTTTAATGTTAAATTGTATCAGCAATACCAATAGGAACCAAACATTCCTTTATATGCTGGTTTTGTCCACAGAAGGAGCTGGCAGCATTATTATGCTAGACATTCACATCTTTGTTTCTAAATGCCATTCTCCTTAAGAAAAACCAGGGATCCTTGAAAACAAATGGATGTCCCCAGGTCTGAGACACACACAGTGTGAATACAGAATATTTTATTAGCCAGAGGACAAAGACAAATGACTGATGTGGCAATATCACAAAGACCATGTTGGATTGTAAAAGTGGCCCCAATTCTTCACTCACCCTTTGCCATCTAACTTTTCAGCATCTTTTCTCTGAACCCTGGCCTCAGATACATGAATTGAAATGGTCATTGGAGGGTTAAAAACATGTATATAAACAAGCAGGCATTTTACAAACTCTCACAATTTGACTTGTCCTCTCTTGGCTTCTACCATTGCCAAACCAGACAATCACGCTTAGACTAGTCTTTTGGTCTTAGGAGGAGAACCTAAGACATGTGGAGCAGAGCTGAGTTGCCACAGTCATCCAAGAGGGCGCCACTCTAGGGCAGGGAGCAGCCACCTGCTTTTCTAGTCACATGGACAAACCAGCCGAGAGATAGCAGAGTTGCCTAACTAAATACCCGCTGACAATCAGGTGTGTGAAAAAAATCAAAACTTGTTTTGCATATCACCAAGGGTGGTTGGTTTATCATCAACATTCTTGAGGCACTAGCTAACTAGTAAGAACTAGTCAGAAGGCTCTCAGTAGCCAGTTAGGACAACTGACACACACACAGAAAAAGTGCTATAATTAATTAAAACCAATTGAATATGGATAAAACTTTATGTCCATAACAGTACTCACATAAGATTAAAAAATTCCCAAATACTTCATTTCCCACAGTTGGGCATACTATCATAGCAATTCCTATAAAACTAATAATCAAAATTAGTAATCAAAAATACGTAGGTAAGAATTCAGCCTGCTGGCCACACAGCAGACTCATAGAATGACAAATGTCTTAAACAGCATTCTGGCCTCAGAATCAGAACTTAAGTCATTTGGATCTGGCTAAAAATCCCATGAAAGCATTTCAGGCATGGAAAACCAAGACATTGTGGCCCAAAAAAATGACCTAAATGAAAGATCTTTGTGAGATCCCAGTGGAAAGAAGGAGCCATCAAAGGAGGAGGTACCTTTCTCTGAAGGGAAGAGAGAACTTCCACCTTGATTATGGCCTGGTCTAAAGAGTGTCGGAGTTTGTGGGCTCAAAAGGCTTCCATAGCCTTGCCTTGGGTGATCACTGATATCATAAATAAGAGTGTCAATTGTTAAATTAACAACAGGAGTCACTGTGCACCTGCTCCCCGTGTAGGATCTCTGTCCTTAATGTGTTGTTCTATAAGAATTAACAGTAAAACTACTACTCAAACAGTACGCTACTTTGTGTGTCTTTGTGGGTGCAAACTGTTGAAATCTTTACTTAGTATATACTAAGTTGATATTCTGTATATAAAGATAATTAAAAATGAATCATAATGAAGAATGGGATGGGAGAGGGAAAAAAGGTGGGATGGTTGTGGGTGGGAGGGCGGGTATGGGGGGAAGAACTGCTATAATCCAGAAGATATACTTAAGAAATTTATATTTATTAAATAAAATCTTTCTATAAAAAAAGAATTCAGCCTGCTTTGTCAGTAGTTTGTAGACACCAAATAGCCTGTTTATGATAGAGGGTTCTTCCTTTCAGAAGATTTCCGAGTCGTAAACATAGAAGGAATGACTAACGTAGAAAAATCGTTATGGAGCCCCTACTGAAATCCTTGATTCAGTTAAGAATCGTCAATGAATACTCACCTCATTTGGAGAAAAGTTGATTGGCTATTTGTCTAGTGCACAGAAACATGCCCATCTCAGTGGGAATGGAGAAATGTGGGTGTCACTGCTTTTCTCACTAATTAACCTTAGAGTCCCCAATAGTGGGACAACCAGACGCTAAAGATAAAAATGTACTATACTATGAGGAATCACACAAACCAGAATGCAGGAAATTCAACAACACAATTGGCCTCATTGACTGAAATAGGACCTCACAAAAAAAGAAGAGCTGTTCTATATTGACAGAAATTTAAGAGATGCAATCAAGTATAATCATGATCCTTAATTTGATCCAAGATGGGAAGAAAAAACACCTTTAGAAAGTGTTTTGAGAATGAATGAGGAAATTTGAATATGGTTTTAGTTTAATCATCTTGGGATTACAGTCATTTTTGTCAGGTATGACAATATTCTTACAGATGGGAGGATATACCTTGGTGATGCATGCTTTAGTGATGATGAGAGAAAATAATATGATTTACATTTATGTATTTTCAGCAGAATAATATTGATGAAAGACACAAACATGGCAAAAGTTGAAAATGATATTACTGTGTAAGTAATATGGGTGTGGTTTGCATCATCCCTTGAATTTTTCTGTAAGTATACTTTTTCATTAAGAGAAACAGAAAATGATATGATACAGACCCTGTCTCCCAGGAAAGCACACAGAGTTGGGCAGATTCAAGGGCTTTTATCCACATAACACACACTGTTTGGGAATGAGCTGATCCATGAGGAACAATCATTTGGGCCAATCAGGAAGGTGATTCCCGAGTGATAGGCTGTGAGAGAACCTTGGATGAGGGTAAAATTCAGAAAAAAAGAAAAAATACAGACGAGAAGTCAGGTGGAAGTTCAACTTCAGCAGAGATGCTGAGTAAGCAGCTCATGTTTAGGTAAAACAAGTGCAGGAAGTGGGAGACAAGGTGACAGGCCAGACGTAAGGACCCCTTGGAACACGACGCCTTCATAAAACCCCTCAGTGATTCGCTGAACAGAAACTATTCAGGAGGTCTGGAGCATGGTGGAGGCTTAGCACAAGGAATCCTGAAAAAATTCATGAAAAATGCATATGATGAGAAAGCTTCTAAATTTTTTTCCCACCGAAACAACCTTGCTTTTTAATTCTACTTCATGAACTTTTAAAGTACACTTGTCTATATGTTTAGGCCTAAAGGAGGCAAAATTTTCTTTTCTTTTTAAAGATTTATTTATTTTTATTTGAAAGAGTTACTCAGAGAAAGAGGCAGAGAGAGAGAGAGAGAGAGAGAGATTGTCCATCCAATGGTTCACTCCCCAATTGGCCACAATAGCCAGAGCTGTGCCGATCTGAAGCCAGGAGCCAGGAGCTTCCTCCCAGTCTCCCATGTGGGTGTAAGGGCCCAAGGACTTGGGCCCTTCTCCACTGCTTTCCCAGGCCATAGCAGAGAGCTGGATAGGAAGTGGAGCAGCCGGGACTAGAACCAGCGCCCATATGAGATGCCGGTGTCTCAGGCCGGGGCGTTAACTCACTGCCCCACTGTGCCACAGCACTGGCCCCAGGAGGAAAAGTTTTCTAAAATATAAAAACTAGGGGTAAGTCTGAGTGAGCATGTGCCGAACTGTACATCTCCTCCCTCTCTTATTCTCACTCTTATATTTAACAGGGATCACTTTTCAGTTAAATTTGAATGACTAAGAATAATTATGTGTTAATTAAAGAGTTCTACCAATGGTAATAAGTAGAACAAAAAAAAAAAACACTAAAAGGAATAAAATAGTAAGTTGTGCCTCAACAGGGCTGATCAAGTCATTGTTTCTCATAGTGTCCATTTCACTTCAACAGGTTTCCTTTTAAGTGCTCAGTTAGTTGTCACCAATCATGGAGAACATGTATTTGTCCCTTTGGGACTGGCTTATTTCACTCAGCATGATGTGTTCCAGATTCCTCCATTTTGTTGCAAATGTCCGGATTTCATTTTTTTTTACTGCTGTATAGTATTCTATAGAGTACATATCCCATAATTTCTTTATCCAGTCTTCTGTTAATGGGCATTTAGGTTGATTCCAGGTCTTAGCTATTGTGAATTGAGCTGCAATAAACATTAAGGGTGCAGACAGCTCTTTTATTTGCCAATTTAATTTCCTTTGGGTAAATTCCAAGGAGTGGGAGGGCTGGGTCATGTGGTAGGGCCATATTCAGGTTTCTGAACAGTCTCCAAACTGTCTTCCATAGTGGCTTTACCAGTTTGCATTCCCAACCAACAGTGGATTAGTGTCCCTTTTTCCCCCATTCCCACCAGCATCTGCTGTTAGTTGATTTCTGTATGTAAGCCATTCTAACCGGGGTGAGGTGAAACCTCATTGTGGCACATGCTCACTAGGACTTACCCCACATAGTAGAGCTAGAAACATACCAGGGGATTCCAATTCAATCCCATCAAGGTGGCATGTACCAATGCCATGCCATCTTACTTGTTAACATGATAAGTTTAAGATCATAATTGATCAAAAAGATAGGATTAAGTGTCAAAGGGATTACATTAATAAGACCAGTGTCTGAAAATAATTGATAGGATTAAAAAGGAGAGTGATCCTACATGGGAAGCAGGATACACAGCAGACTCATAGAATGACAAAAGCTCTAAACAGCACTTAAGGCATTTGCATCTGGCTACAGCCCATGAGAGTTTTGCAGGCATGGAAAGCCAAGACATTGTGGCAAAAAAATGTCCTAAATGGAAGATCTCTGTGAGATCCCAGCAGAAAGAACGGGCCATCAAAGAAGGCAGTACCTTCCTCTGCAGAGAGGAGAGAACTTCCACTTTGCATATGGCCTTGTCTAAATAAGATCAGAATCAGTGAACTCAAGAGGCTTCCATAGCCTTGGCAGCTCATGACAACAGCCTCAGGTGATTACTGACGTCATAAATAAGTGTCAATTGTTAAATCAACAACAGGAGTCACTGTGCACCTGCTCCCCATGTAGGACCTCTGCCCTTAATGTGTTGTACTATGAGAATTAATGGTAAAACTACTACTCAAACAGTACTCTATACTTTGTGTATCTTTGTGAGCGCAAACTGTTGATATCTTTACTTAGTATATACTAAGTTGATCTTCTGTATATAAAGATAATTGAAAATGAATCATAATGAAGAATGGGATGGGAGAGGGAGTGGGAGATGGGATGGTTGTAGGTAGGAGGGCAGGTATGGGGGGGAAAAGCTGTTATAATTCAAAAGTTGTACTTTGGAAATTTATATTTATTAAATAAAAGTCGAAAAGGAAAAAAACCCACCATATTGGTGTAAGGAGTAAATAATATCCACAAAAAAACATGTGAAGGTGAACTGGGCCTAGACTTTGTGGTGCCATTGGAAATACCAATAAGAAACTTTCAAGAAGGATATACATTTTCAAAAATTTAAAATGTGACTCATCAAATAAAAAAAATAAAATATTTTCGCCATGCTGGTTTGCATCACAAAAGTTGTCAGAAGAGGCAATGTTGACTCAAAAGATATACAGTGATGTGTATCTTCCAGAAACCTAATTTTATGAGTATAAAGTATACCGGAAATGGATCTTTGTAAAAATTAAGAGTGGGAATGGCAGAAGGAGGAGGAAGCATGGTTGGAATATGTGCAGGAGGGAGTGTAAGGTGGGAAGTAGCACTAAGTTCCTAAATCTGTATATATGAAATACATGAAACTTGTATATCTTAAATAAATAAAAAAGACCAAGCTTTTCTAATTCCATTCCTTTTTTTTTACTTTTATTTAATGAATATAAATTTCCAAAGTATAGCTTATGGATTACAATGGCTTCCCCCCTATAACGTCCCTCCCACCCGTAACCCTCCCCTTTCCCACTCCCTCTCCCTTCCATTCACATCAAGATTCATTTTCGATTCTCTTTATATACAGAAGATCAGTTTAGCATACATTAAGTAAAGATTTCAACAGTTTGCTCCCACACAGAAACATAAAGTGAAAAATACTGTTTGAGTACTAGTTATAGCATTAAATCTCAATGTACAGCACACTAAGGACAAAGATCCTACATGAGGAGTAAGTGCACAGTGACTCCTGTTGCTGACTTAACAAATTGACACTCTTGTTTATGGCCTCAGTAATCACCCTAGGCTCTTGTCATGAGCTGCCAAGGCTATGGAAGCCCCCTGAGTTCACCGACTCTGATCATATTTAGACAAGGCCATGGTCAAAGTGGAAGTTCTCTCCTCCCTTCAGGGAAAGGCACCTCCTTCTTTGATGACCCGTTCTTTCCACTGGGATCTCACTCGTGGAGATCTTTCATTTAGGTTTTTTTTTTTTTTTTTTCCAGAGTGTCTTGACTTTCCATGCCTGCAATACTCTCATGGGCTTTTCAGCCGGATCCGCATGCCTCAAGGGCTGATTCTGAGGCCAGAGTGCTGTTTAGGACATCTGCCATTCTATGAGTCTCCTGTGTATCTCACTTCCCATGTTGGATCGTTCTCTCCCTTTTTTATTCTATCAGCTAGTATTTGCAGACACTATTCTTGTTTATGTGATCCCTTTGGCTCTTGGTCCTATCATTATGATCAATTGTGAACAGAAATTGATCACTGGGACTAGTGAGATGGCATTGGTACATGCCACCTGGATGGAATTGAATTGGAATTCCATTCCTTAACATATTCACTGGCCCTGCCAGCAGGCACTTAACCCATACAGCACTGTTTTGACATCTGGGAGACTTGCTCCTGAGACCCGGTGGTCCCAGCATCACCACCATGCTAAGTGAGAGGTACATGCTAGAATCGCTTGGGGGTCCATTTGCTCCTTCTGGCTCAAGGGCCTCATGCAGGCCTCTCAACTCTAACTTTACATATTGGCAGGACAACCTCAGTGGGACATTATCTGGATCGTCTTTTCCTATGGGGTTTTGAGAATAAAAGTAAGTTAGAAAGACTGCAAGTAATATGTTTTTTCTCCCATTTCAAGAACGCAGCCAGGTGTTAGATTTTCTAAGATTCTGGGTATTAAAAAACAACTACGTTTTTGGAAACAAAGAAGCTGGCTTGTGTGGAGGCTTGTTTGAAGATGGAAAGGGCATGGTGAGTTGTTAAATTCTGTGGACTCGGGCTGTTGTGGTGGTGTAGTAATTCAAGCCTCTGCCTGAGGCATCGGTATCCCATAAGGGCACTGGTTGGAGTCCAGACAGCTTCTCTTCTAATCCAGCTCTCTGGTATGGCCTGGGAGAGCAGTGGAGGATGGCCCAAATGTTTGGGCCCCTGCACCTGCATGGGAGACCCGGGAGAAGATCCTGGCTCCTGGCTTTGGATTGGCCAGAATTGTGGCCAGCTGCGGAGTGAACCAGCAGATGGAAGACCTTTCTCTCTGTCACTCCTTTTGTCTATTTGTAAATTTCACTTAATTTCCACCCTAAGATCTGAGAGTGCCCAATTTTAACTTTGATTAATGGACTGTCCAAAGTGCTTTCAAAATCTTTCAAATTTCCATTCTCCCTATGGAGAACACTTGTTCCATGGATCAACACATCCATATTTTGAGTTTTGACCTATATATTCTAAGTAAGCCCCACTACAAACCAGGAAAGCAGTTCTTTTCTATATTTAACATTGTCAACCATATGCTCCTGTAGCTAATGAAAAGACAGACTCTTTGTAGAATTAGGATTTGGTTTTATAATTTCTCCCTACACTTGAACCTGTCATAAAAGATAATATAGTAAAGCAGATTTTCACATGCTTTGATAGGTAAAGAAAAAGAAAGATCAGCAAAGAATAAATATCCTTAACAATTTACCAAGGAATAAATATCCTTAAAAATGGGCTATCAGCAAAATCTTTGTGCTTTGCTTTCAGGAAAGGACTTTTGCTGATAAATCATTTTTAGGGCTACTTATGATTAGTTGTCATAAAAAAACTAACATTCCCTGCAGGATTTCTAATGTGATTTTAATATGAGTATAATGGTTCCATTATTTGTGAGCTTCATTTAGAATAAATAAACAGTAAATTAAGATCAAAGGTGTCTAAAAAGTTTTAAATACTTTTAAATGGCCAAAAATGATTACTGGCTATTTTTTAATAAAATATGAGTAGTATTATTTTTTCTGGTACACAATTCTGGGTTATTTGATTCCTTAGATGTTTGTTCCTATCATTGTCTCTGAGCTAGCTTATGAGTAATGTAGCCTGTAGAAAACTGATCATAATTCAAAGGATTCTTCCCACAGAAACATGAATGAATTTTGGTGCAGATGCAATGGATTCCTCACTCCCTGCACGCCAAGGGAAAGATTAAATTTGCAGGAAATTCATTTCAACAGTTCTAATTGTCTATATGTAGGTCTGTTTATTATTATTATTTTTCTTTTAACCTGTTACTGATTCTCTCATTAATTCATGAGCTAAATAAAGCCTCCAACTAATAGGTGGGCTGAAAGACAATATGTTATGGGAAGAATCCATCAAGAGTCTGATGAAAAGTTCCAGAGGTAGGAGACAGATTGTTGGAAAAGCCTGATCAAGGAAATTGGAAATCTGGCTTCTCTTTAAGGCTCGGCCACAAACTGGCTGTGTCAGAAGTATGCAATGAAATTTCTCACACAGAATCCTTAAAGGGATAGAGCATTCTAGTCCCCTCTCCTTTATCTGCTAGCAGGAGTACTTTTATGATGGCTGAAGCTAGTACAGCTATCTTGGGTCATTAGGTGATCATGGAAATGCAATGAATATACAAGCAAAACAGAGCAAAGATCCTTTCTCCTGACTTTTATATGAGAGAAATAAATTTGACAGTCAATGTTCTTTCTTATTTAAACTAGTATTGGATTCATTCTTTCTGTTTACAGACGAACTAATCCTAATAAACAGCTATGACCATAGTCTGACCATTAATTTCTGGATTTGGAGTCAGAAGAATTTGGTACTAAGTCAGTTGCAATGTTTTCTGAGACAGGTTACTTTCTCTTGAAGGTTTTCCTTTTTCTTTCTTCTTTTTAAGATTTATTTTCATTTTATTTAAAAGGGAGAGAGAGTTGCTGGCACTGTAGCATAGCAGGTTAAGCTGCTGTCAGCAGTGTCAGTATCCCATATGGGCACCAGTTCGAGTCCCGGCTGCTCCATTTCTTATCCAGTTCCCTGCTAATGCCATGCCTGGAAAAGCAGCAGAAGATGGCCCACGTGTTTGGTCCCTGCCAGCCATGTGGCAGACCCAGAAGAAGCTCCTGGCATTGATCTGGTTCAGCCCTGGCCATTGTGGCCATTTGGGAAGTGAGCCAGTGGATGCAAGACTTTCTCTCTCTGTCTCTCTCTGTCTCTCCCTCTCTGTAACTCTGCCTTTCAAATAAATACATATTTAAAAAAAAAAAAGGAAGGGGAAGAGAGAGAGAAGAGGGAAAGAAAAAGGAGAGGAGAGAGCAGAGGACAGGGAGGGGAGGGGAGGGGAGGAGAGGGGAGAGGAGAGGGGAGGAGAGGGGAGAGGAGAGGAGAGGAGAGGAGAGGAGAGGAGAGGAGAGGAGAGGAGAGGAGAGGTAGAGGGAGATCTTCCACCTGCTGGTTCACTTCCCAAATGTCCACAACAGTTAGCACTGCACCAGGCCAGAGCTAGTTGCCAGAAACTCAACCTGGGTGGCAGGGACCCAAGTACTTGAGCCACCATGTGCTGCCTCCAGGGTGTGCGTTAGCAGGAAGCTGCATCAGAAGCAGAGCTGGGACCCAAACCAGGCACTCCAGAATGGGATGCAGGTGTTAGGTGTTCCACGTGGCATCTCAACAGCAGTGCTGTGTGCAGTAATAAAATTCTGTATTTTTCTGAAAGGGCTACTGTGCTGATTACTGAGATCCGTTAATCTGGAAACATTTTGAAAGTAAGAAAAAATGGTATGTTGTGTAATTACGAGATGCTACCTACACCAGCAGTACTCATCTCCGGAAGGGAGAAACAGCTATGCCTTCTTACTACTCATTCACCAAATAGTTCACTTGTAAGAGAAAAATGTTGTGCATCATATTCAAGGAAAATTGGAGTGGAACCTGGGGAAAAGTTTACCTCTGCAGTCCAAAAAGCCGGCAGTGAGAAGGTTAGGATCTTATTCAGAACGAAGGAAGTCATTACATGACTGCTTATTCATCGGGGTGGAAAATCAGAGAAACGAATGATGAGAGGTTCTTTCACTCTCCTAGGAGAAGTGAGCAGGAGTCCTTAGAAGGAATCATTCACTCCTTCCGATCTGCTCACCCCTGTCTGCCAGGCCTCAAAGTGCCTGATTATATAGTGGATGCCGGTGGGCTGTTTCTTTCAGGGACGACTTGGCGTGTGTAACAAGCATAAAATATCAAAGCAGATCTCTCCCGTGGTGTGTGGTTGCCTGAGTCTATCTGCTTTGGGCACAACATGAATCCACATTTGACCGGCTCTAGGGGTGTCTGTGCCCCCTGGACAGACCACCAGGGTACTCCCACCTACCTAGACTTCTCCTCTGGGTGTGCAGGGCTGGAGGTTTGCCAAAAGGCATTGTTACTGTGAATTCACTGCTGCTTTTTTTTTAATGACTCTGGTTCTGACCGGAGACTCTGTCCTTTCTGGCTGTGACTGGTATGGTTTTGCTGGCATTACTCGAGAAACTTTATCCAATTAGGGAGTAAGAAGTAACAGTCTGACAGCCACAGCATATCTGGGCTCTGACTCTAAGACTCAAGTGGGCAGAAGGCCCATCCCACACTAGTTGTTAATACACCACAGTCATTTTAAGTGAAGAAGTTCCAATGCCTATTCCGTAGCCAAGGGAGAACCCATGTGTGATATACATACTTAGCAGGGAGTGGGAGAAAGTTCTCACCTTTACTAGCTAGTAGCTGTATAACCTTACACAGAGTTTATTTCACTTTTTGAGTCTTGATATTTTCATATGAAAAAAATGGGCATATTAATGATACCAATCTTATATTGTATTAGAACAATGTGGTCAGACCGCAGGTACTATTAAGCATTAAGCACTACCAGTACTATCAGCAGAAAAGTAGTAGCAACAGTTCCCGTAAATCCGAGTCACTGATGTGACCATTCCTAGGACATTCTAGGAAGGCTTTTCCTGTAGGACTGGATAACACTGTAACCTGAATATCAAATATTGCTAATACCCTTCATATATTCATATATTCCTAATCAAACTGTAATTTGTCACCTAAACCAGGACACTCAATAATGCAAGGGGTGTTTTAATCATCAGAGCAGGGCAATGGTATTTCCTGGACGTGCACAGTGATTTATTCCCAAGTCAGGCAGAATTCAGGAGTTGTCCTCTAATTCACAAGGCAGAAACAAATTTTCATATTTATCTCAAAGCTTTTTTAAAAATATTTATTTACGTATTTGAAAGAGCTACAGGGAGGGAAGGAGAGAGACAGAGAGAGAGAGAGAGAGTCTTCTACCTGCCGGTTCACTCCTTAAATGGCCACACGGCTGGGGCAAGGCCAGACCAAAGCCAGGAGCCAGAAGCTTCTTCAGGGTCTTGCATGTGGTTGCAGAAAGCGCTGCTTTCCCAGGTGCATTAGCAGGGAGCCGGATCAGAAGTGGAGCAGCCAGGACTCAAACTGGAGCCCATATGGTATGCTAGCACTGCAGACAGTGGCTTAATCTGCTGAATCACAGCTTCAGCATCCCTCTCCCCACTTTTTAAAAAGATTTATTTATTTATTTGAAAGCCAGAGTTACAGAGACAGGAGAGACAGTGCCCCAAGGTTTTAACTGTCGCTCCCCCTCTTCGCGGAGGAACGACACAGGACCCTGCGCTGTTCTTTTGTCTGCTCGGCCCTTCCCGGGTTTGCTGCTGGTCCTTCCCGGGTTGGCTGCTGATCCTTCCACCTCCGTGGAAGGGCGGTGCCCCCTGCCACTTTCCCCACTTCCGCGGGGGAGCGGCACACCGCCGGCCGGCTCTCTCGGGGGCTGCTCAGATGTTATCTGGATGTTCCCCTTAGATGTTCCCGGTGCATGCCATCTCTCTCCTCCTTTATAGTCCTCTTCCACCAATCCCAACTCTGCTACCCACACGTCGAGTACGCTGCTCTCCTCCAATTAGGAGCAGGATCAGCTCCTGCAGGTTATTGGTCGAACTGGAGGCAGCTGTGTAAAAGTTGTTTACTCCTCTCCCAGCGCCATATTGTGGGAGAGCAGATGCATAGAATAAGTCTTGATTCCAGTAACTTAGTCTAGTCCGAGTTGCTCCCCACATTTAACATCCCAAATCTTCACTTAATGGGTGTAAATTTCATGTAATGTATTGGAAACAAGTGGATAACTAAGCTTCAATTGTCAGAACTGTAAATCTGACAATTATAATCTATTCATGCCATCAATAAAGGTTCTTATTTAAGAAATAGCAAATGAACTCTCTCCAAAAGAACATATTGATCTGCACAGTAATTTAGCAAACATACAATAAAACCCTGCTAATCTTTAGGTTATATCATTATAGTCACCCACAAAATCAATGAATGGTGTTTGAGGTCTCCTTCAGTGAAAAGCATTGTTTTTATGAATGAAATAGCAATCATTTTAATGGTACACATCTCAGTCAAAGGGAACATAACAATCATTGGTCAGTAATGAGTTCTTTCCTGTTAGCCAGTGGGAATTTCAGGTTGATTTATAGGCATTTGTAGGCCGGCGCCGCGGCTCACTAGGCTAATCCTCTGCCTAGCGGCGCCGGCACACCGGGTTCTAGTCCCGGTCGGGGCGCCGGATTCTGTCCCGGTTGCCCCTCTTCCAGGCCAGCCCTCTGCTGTGGCCAGGGAGTGCAGTGGAGGATGGCCCAGGTGCTTGGGCCCTGCACCCCATGGGAGACCAGGAAAAGCACCTGGCTCCTGGCTCCTGCCATCGGATCAGCGCGGTGCGCCGGCCGCAGCGCGCCGGCCGCGGCGGCCATTGGAGGGTGAACCAACGGCAAAGGAAGACCTTTCTCTCTGTCTCTCTCTCTCACTGTCCACTCTGCCTGTCAAAAAATAAAAAATAAATAAATAAATAAAATTTAAAAAAAAAATATAGGCATTTGTAGGGCTGGTAGGATTCATAATTATATCTCATTTATTAGTGTTGCCTTTTTGAAAAAAATATTTATTTGAAAGGTGGAGTTATAGAGAGAGAGAGGGAGAGACAAAGAGAGAGATTTTCCATCTACTGGTTCACTCCCCAAATGGCCAAAACAGCCAGGACTGGGCCAGGCTGAAGCCAGGAGCCAGGAGCTTCTTCTGGGTCTCCCATGTGGATGCAGGGGCCCAAGCACTTGGGCCTTCTTCAGCTGGTTTCCCAGGTACATTAGCAGGAAATTTGATCAGAAGTGGAGCAGCTAGAACTTGAGCCAGCACTTACATGGAATGTCAGTGCTACAGACCATGACTTTAACCTACTGCGCCACAGGGCTGGCCTCAAAAGTTGCCTTTCTAAATGGTGGTAGTGCATGGTAAATTATGCTGAACATCATAACTTGCAATGGAAAATCTGTTTCACTCCCCAAGTGGTCACAACGACTGGGACTGGGGCAAGCAGAAACCAGGAACTCCATCTGGGTTACCCACATGGTTAGTGAGGGCCCAAACACCTGGGCCATCTTCCACTGCTCTTTCCAGGCCATTAGCAGGGAGCTGAATTGTCAGTGGAGCATGTGAGACATGATCTTCCCCTACATTCAACACCACGGAATTACAAAGTAAATTTGCCTCCCTCAGACAATATATTTATACCCATTTCTACCACTGAACTAGACAGTGTCAACTTGATCTGCATTAATAAGTTTCATAGGGGCACGCACACAAGTGCACCCGCATACACACACATGCACACACATACCTTACTACTGCCGAAGTATCTGATTTTAGGAAGAAGGGACTGACCATCCAAGTTCTGTCATAGGCTTGCTAATTCAATTCCATTCAATTCAATTCAATTCAATTCAATTCAATTCAATTCAATTCAATTCAATCCATTCACTTAATATGTTTTTTCAAAGATTTATTTATTTTATTTGAAAGGCAGAGTTGAGGTCGGGGGAAAGACACACACACACACACACACACACACACACACAGAGAGAAAGAGAGAGATCTTCCATCTGCTGGTTCACTCCCCAAATGGCCACATGGCTGGACCATGGCCAGACTAAATCCAGGAGCCAGGAGTTTCATCCAGGTCTCTCACGTGGGCACAGGGGCCCAAGCATTTGCACCATTTTTCACTGCTTTCCCAGGTACATTTGCAGGGAGCTGGATCAGAAGTGGAGCATCAGGGAATCAAACTGGCACCTATATAGGATGCTGGTGTTGAAGGTGGCAGGTTAACCAGCTATACCACAGCACCAATCCCTCACTCAATATTTTTAAAGTCACTGTACTACACACTGTGTGTTGAGTATTTACCTGTGAATGTGTGTGAAAGGTTCCCCAGGGATTCCCTGCTTCACCCAACAGGTTGGTTGAGTGCACCTGTCTCCAGAGCTAAGGAAAACGTTCTGTAATGATTGTGCAAGGTGAGGTGTGATTTAGTGCCCTTCTTCTTTAATGCACTCACTCTATTATTTGAACTTGTAACATCCTACAAATCTTTCCTGCAGGGAACCTCCTGTACAAAGGGCACCACCATAGGAGCTAAGGGAGGAAATTACCTCATCCACATTCAAAACTTTCACCACCATCCTCCAGCTGTTGGTCCATATTTTTCATTCCATGACATCTTCCCTCTGTCTTCTTTGAAAGGAAAGCCCAAGTCATGGTATGTTTGGATGCATTTTCATGTTGTAAACATAATGATTATTCCAAAGAAAAAATAAAAATAATAATAATAGGAGACTGGAAGCATGTGAGTGAGACTGGAAAATTAGGAACAGCCTTCTGGTGCTTGGACCAACCAAAGGCATAGTGCCAGAACAACAACCGAACACCAAGTGCTGGCATACCTGCAGCTAATGGACACCTTAGTCTGGTGTCCACCAACTACTGTTCAAACAGGATGCAGATTTTCTTTTTTTTTTTTTTTTTTTTTTTTGACAGGCAGAGTGGACAGTGAGAGAGAGAGACAGAGAGAGAAAGGTCTTCCTTTGCCGTTCGTTCACCCTCCAATGGCCGCCGCTGCAGCCGGCGCACCGCGCTGATCCTGGCAGGAGCCAGGAGCCAGGTGCTTTTCCTGGTCTCCCATGGGGTGCAGGGCCCAAGCACCTGGGCCATCCTCCACTGCACTCCCTGGCCATAGCAGAGAGCTGGCCTGGAAGAGGGGCAACCGGGACAGAATCCGGCGCCCCAACCGGGACTAGAACCCGGTGTGCCGGCGCCGCAAGGTGGAGGATTAGCCTATTGAGCCACGGCGCCGGCTTTGGATGCAGATTTTCTAAGTTTTGCAGTTTGATTTCTGCTTATGCTGCTCTTCTATTCCTCCAAGTACTTAAACAACTGGCAGAAAACTTTTCAACTTTCTTTTTACTTTTGTATATTATTTTTAATGTTATATATTAAATTTATCATCATAATCTTTTTTAAAGATTTATTTATTTATTTGAAAATCAGAGTTACATAGAGAGAGAAGGAGAGGCGTGCGGGGGGTGGGTGGTGGTTCTTCCATCTACTGGTTCACTCCCCAATTGACCACAAAGGCTGGAACTGTGCCAGTCCAAAGCCAGGAGCCAGGAGCTTCTTCTGAGTCTCCCATACTGGTGCAGGGGCCCAAGTGCTTGGGCCATCTTCCAATGCTTTCCTAGGCCATGGCAGAGAGCAGGATTGGAAATGGAGTAGCCAGGAGTAGAACTGGTGCCCATATAGGATGCCAGCACTGCAAGCGTCTTCTTTACCTGCTATACCACAGCGCTGGCCCCTCTCATCATAATATTAAATATTAAATTAGTACTCTGGGGCCGGCACTGTGGCAGTGAGTTAATACCTTGGCCTAAAGCACTGGCATCCCACATGGGTGTCGGTTTGAGTCCCGGCTGTTCCACTTCCAATCCAGCCCTCTGCTATGGCCTGGGAATTAGTAGAAGATGGCCCAAGTCATTGGGTCCCTGTACCCAAGTAGGAGACCTGGAAGAAGCTCCTGGCTCCTGGCTCCTGGCTTCGGATCAGCGCAGCTCCGGCAGTTGCGGCCAACTGGGGAGTGAACCAGTGGATGGAAGACCTCTCTCTCTCTCTCTCTGCCTCTCCTCTCTCTGTGTAACTCTGACTTTCAAATAGATAAATAAAGCTTTAAAAATTATAACTCTGTGCCAAATCGAAGGATAGAGTCCTACTTGCAGATTAGCCTAGTCATTTCTCCCTATCACAGTCAGCCATCAGCATTCACAATATTTGTCCTAACTATAAGTCACATTTTCTTGCATTAGTTTATGTGTACCTTTCTCCTAGGAGACCTTTAAGGCTTGCCCTGGGGCTGAGCTCCAACTCACTCTTCTCTCAGTAGCACACAGTTTTCTCAGTGCCTTTTCAGGTTGGATAGCAATGTCTCACAACTTTCAAGTCTTTTTGATCACATGCCTCTTGGAACACTGAACATGTGTGTTCATGTTTCTGTTTCTGTTTAAACCAACAACACACCAGAGTTTTAAGTAGGTGTTGAGGAAGCACCTTTGGTCATCAGGGAAAGCAAGAAAACAAATATCATAGAGAGTCATAGAGCAGTCATGAAGTAAGAATAAACAAAACTAGTGCCATAGAATGCTTGGCAAAAAAAAAAAAAAAAAAAAAAAAAAAGGATTGTTAAAAGTCAGTCCAGTGTTCACTGGAATATCATGAGAGCTGAAAAAGACACCAGGAAAACTAGAAGATTTAATATATATCATAAACCAAATTTGGTAAAATATACTGAGTACCAGTGGTAGCCTGGGGATATTTGCCTTGTGGAATTTTAGAGCTAGAAGAGACATTGGTCTTATCCTCACATGGTTACCTTATTTACTTCACCAGTAAAGAATTGAAGACTCAGCACAGTAAATGCCCAACATCAGAAATCTACTACCAGGTTGATGTCTGATCTAGAGGTTAAGACTTCTGTTAAGAGGTTAAGATGCCCATGTCACACATCAGAGTGCCTGAGTTCAACACCCAGAGTTCATTTCCTATTCTAGCTTTGTCAGCACACACCATAGGAGGCAGCAGATCAGGGTGCAAGTAGTTGAGTACCCACCATCCAAATGGGAGACCTGGATTGAGTTCCTGGCTGCTGTCTTCATCCAATGACCCAGTCCCATTGTTGTAGGCATTTGGGGAATAAGTTAGAGCGCCCTCTCTCTCTTTCTCTCTCGCTCTCCTTTTTTATTCCTCCCTCCTTTTTTCTCACTCCTCACCCCTTACTCTTTGACTCTCAAATCTTTTGGAAAAAAAAAAAACTCTAAAATAATTTAAAGAATCCAGCCTGATCCTCCTGCACTGCCCTGCCATACCTCTCCTTTGCTTGGTGGATTTCAATCATTGTGGAGTGCATGTAATGGGAACGAGATGGAAATCATTCAGCAAGGCAACAGCAGATGCATGTAGGTCCAGTCCTACGGTATTCCAGCGGATGGTGGCTGGCCTTTGGAAATACCCCAGTGCAGGCTCCAAGAGTGAATTTTATGTCAGATTAGTCTAAGCAGACTTTATAAATCAGATGTCTCTCTACTCACTTCTCTTGATGTAGTAATGGATTTATGAACAGAAACAACTCTCTTTGAACAGAGTTATGTTATTTGTTCTATAGAATATCAAGCACATTTTTCTCCTTTAGGATTTATTTCCTGGGTGTCAGGTTATCATGGAAACAGCATTTTCCACCTGTATCATCCACTATTTGAGACGATTTCTGGAAACACTAGAGCTCTGGAGAAATGCTCTGACAGTTTCTCAGAACATTAAACATAGAACTACCACATGATCTGGACATTCCACCTCGGGGCAATATACTCAAAAAAGAGAAAGAAGAGTTTTAATAGATTACATGTACGCTTATGTTCATAGCAGCGTTATTCACAAGAAACAGAAGGTAAAAGATCAATGCCCCATGATGGATGAATGGATAAGCAAAATATTATTTAGCTGGAAAAAGAAGGAATCTGTGGCCAGCGCTGTGGCCTAGCAGATAAAGCCACCATCTGCAGCACATGCATTCCATATGGGTGCCAGTTTGAGTCCCAGCAGCTCCACTTCCAACTCCAGCTCCCCGCTAATGCTTCTGGGAAAGCAGTCAAAGATGGATGAAGTCCTTGGGTCCTTGTATCCACATGGGAGACCCAGAAGAAGCTCCTGGCTCCTGGTTTCAGATTGGCCCAGCTCAGTCCGTTGTAACCATTTGGGGAGTGAACTAGCAGATGGAAGATAGATAGATAGATACATAGATAGATAGATAGATCTCTCTCCCTCTCTCTCCTTGTAACTTCGCCTTTCAAATAAATACTTTAAAAAAAAAGAAAAGAAGGAATTTATGATACATGTTACAACATGGATGAACCATGAGGACTTTATGCCTAAAGAAATTAGCCAATCACAAAACGACAAATACTATATGATTCCACTCATACGAAGTACTTGGAGTAATCGAAGTCACAGGCAGAAAAGGGAAAGGGGGAGTGAGGAATAGGGAGCTATTATTTAATGGGTACAAAGTTTCACTTTTGGAAGATGAAGAAGTTCTAAAGATGGATGCTATTGAGTTCTGTACAACAATGTGAACAACGTGAATGCATTTAATGCCATAAAACAGTTAAAGTGGCAAATTTTATATTTTAAATATATTTTACAACAATTAGAAAATAATTCATGAGACAGAAAATGTTTTTGAAGCACAGTATAACAAGATATGTTATGAAAAAGCATATAATTGTTCTTTTGTTCAGACCCAAGGCGATGGCTTTGGGGGAAAAATAGGACACAAAATTGCTTGTCGCTAATTAAAGAAATATTTATGGGGGGGCGGTACTGTGGCGTAGCAGGTAGAGCCGCCGCCTGCGGTGCTGGCATCCCATATGGGCACAAGTTCGAGACCCGGCTGTGCCACTTCCAATCCAGCTCTCTGCTGTGGTCTGGGACAGCAGTGTAAGATGGCCCAAGTCCTTGGGTCCCTGCACCCACATGGGAGACCGGGAAGAAGCTCCTGGCTCCTGACTTTGGATCAGCGCAGCTCCAGCTATTGCAGCCATCTGGGGAGTGAACCAGCAGATTGAAGACCTCGCTCTCCCTCCACCCCCCTCTCTGTGTAACTGTGACTTTCAAGTAAAATAAATAAATCTTTAAAAAAAGAAATATTTATGGGCCCAAGTAAGTATTTATTTGAATTACGCAGCTCCTTCTCTGTCTGCCTTTCTCTGCTCTCCAGTGAGATCTGCTGAGTGACTCTGGGTGGCACATGGGCAGGGACAGAACTGGACAGGTGTTCCTGGGATGGCTCCAAAGTACAGTTTGGAAGGAATTTGTCCTCATACAGAAATACATCAGTGATGACAAAATAGGTGCAGGTCCACTTGGAGTTTGTGGTGGGATTAGTGCAAAGCTTTGGGTTATATGCATTTTTCCCAGTGGATCATCAGAACTCATGGAAAGGCAGAGTCCAGTCCTTGTTTCATGCGCAACATTCCTCCCTGGGATCGGTCAAGACCTACACTTCCCCATGGAGGAGAGAAACAGGGGAAGATACTGTCATGCACTCACCTGAAATATTTTTGTCTTAATATTTGTCCTATACCAATAAAATATTAATGGAGCTCATTAAGCACACACACACACACACACACACACACACACCACTGAACTCATCAATTCCAAGAGTGGGAATTGGGGCAAATAACTTTCCTGATGCTCTTCTGGTCACATTGGATTGATTACACAGGGAGATACCAACTTCTAGGACTGAGGTCCTGGTGGGAATTCTGCTGCAGATTCATCAACAAAGATCAGTGGCATGAGTTTACCAGAATTACAGTAGCATGGAACAGAAGAAATGGAAAACCATTCTATTCTGACCAAAAGCAGTCCCAGAAAACACTTGCAGGAATTGTGTAATTAGCTGGACTTAGGGCTATCAAGCTGAAGAGAAGGAAGAAGAAAACAATGAATGAACAGTGGAGGTCAGAGCTTTCGAGTCAGGGAAGACCCTTCTGGAGACAGTTTCAATATAACAACACATTGTATTTTTGTTCTTGCTGCTTAGTCACATAAAAATTGCAATCTGGCAGGCCGGCGCCGTGGCTCACTAGGCTAATCCTCCACCTGCGGCGCCGGCACCCTGGGTTCTAGTCCCGGATTCTGTCCCGGTTGCCCCTCTTCCAGGCCAGCTCTCTGCTGTGGCCTGGGAGTGCAGTGGAGGATGGCCCAAGTGCTTGGGAGACCAGGAGGAAGCACCTGGCTCCTGGCTTCGGATCGAGCGTAGCGCCGGCCGCAGCGGAAAAGGAAAACCTTTCTCTCTGTCTCTCTCTCACTATCTAACTCTGCCTGTCAAAAAAAAAAAAAAAAAAAATGCAATCTGATGGTGGCAGATCCTGTTCCTACAGGGAAGGAAGACATCACAATTCTATGTTCTCACCCAATTGCCATTAGACTGTACCTCCTGTATCTAATCTACTGACAACTCGGGTTAGAACTGTTTTTGCTCTCACAAGGTAGGTTATCAATCAAGAGACGAAACTTTGTTCAGTCAACAGTCTAGGTTTGGGGCTGGCACTGTGGCACAGTGAGTTAAAGCGCTGGCCTGAAGAGCCAGCATCCCATATGCTCACTGGTTCAAGTCCCAGATGCTCCTCTTCCGATCCAGCTCTCTGCTGTGGCCTGGGAAAGCAGTGGAAGATGGCCCAAGTGCTTGGGCCCCTGCACCCACGTGGGGGACCAGGAAGAAGCTCCTGGCTCCTGACTTTGGATCGGCTCAGTTCTGGCAGTTGCAGCCAATTAGGGGGTGAACCAGTGGATGGAAGACACCTCTCTCTCTCTCTCTCTCTCTCTCTCTCTCTCTGTCTCTACCTCTCTCTGTAACTCTGTCTTTCAAATAAATAAAAATAAATCTTTGAAAAAAAAAAGTTTAGGTTTAACGTGAAGTCATCTTTCTCCTCAGGCATTTGTTACTGCTGGGGGAAATGATTACATTCTCTGCCAATACTTGTGATTCCTATTTGGTAATATGAGTTGAGATTTGCTTTCTGGGACTAACTGACCAGGCACTGCAGGTCTGAGAGTGCTCACTGCCTTCTCCATCAAAGAAATCCCTCTCCCACAGTGAGGAATGACTCATCACAGGGCCAATGAGGCTTTGATCACTATTTTAAATTTGCAATTCTTTTCTTCACCCATGAGCAAGGAGCTTTAACTTTTAAAGTTTTAGTGATACATCAGCATGCCTGGAAGCTACCAGGTATGAAGGGAAGTTATCCTCAGAATTATCAATGATACCATCATGAGAAATAATATAGTATTTGCTAAACTCCTTTATATAATATTGCACATGGATGATGTATGGGCACTTCAATAAAGAATAGAGATAATCATTTTGTAATAGGATTATCTGAAAGTCAATTTAGATTTATTATGCTGTCATAAATAAACTGTCTCACAACTTTATAGCTCTTCCCATTAATTAGGCAATCAAAATGAAAATACAATTATGCTTAAAATATATACAAATTTAGGGGAAATGCACAAGGTTTATGAATTGAGTGCCATGACTGTAGAAGAAAACATAACCTTCTGTCACTGCATGACTTTTAACCTTTCTCATTAGCCATTTGTGACAATTTCAGTTCCATAAAGAATGAGGGAAGTGATTATGTGACAGTTCATGGCGAGCCTTCGTCTTGTCTACATCCAGAGGACTCTGCTATATTCCTAATTCAAATGCTTACATAAAACCTATTAGGATCAATTACAACATGATGAAAATTACATTCCAACCAATGTTTGAATGAACCAATTTCATTTGAAAATATAAAACCATTAAAACAACACTAGAGCAAGATTATCATAATAAACTCTCTCTAAAATTAGGAAAATGAAATATTTTATGTGCTATTTTTATGTTGCATGAAGATATAACATACTTTACACGACATACATGTTTACTACTGCTCTAGAATTTTGCTACTTATCAACAGTAGTCCTGAAGGTTTTACTTACTGTTTTGAAAAAATGTTCAAATTTATTATTGAAAATAATATTTACAATAACAGAATACACCCGTTGAATTTAGATTCCATCTTAAAGATCTGACATACTAAATATCATAAATTACATAGTATTTATATTTATATATATTATTATATATAACGGTGCTTCAAAAAGTTTGCAGGAAAATGGAGTTAAAAGATAATTTTATTTTGGTGAAGCAAATTTTGAAACCTATCCTTGTATTTCCCACACATTTTTTGAAGTACTCGTGTATGTGTGTGCATAAATTCTATGTGCACACATATATATGATACACATGTATTTATTTTTCCTTTTGAAGCAATATTTTTATTGATTTTATTTTAGATAATTGTAAAAGATGTATTTATTTATGTGAAGGCAGGATTACAGAGAGAGATGGAGAGGAAGAGATAGAGAGATCTTCCATCTGTTGGTATACTCTCCAAAGGGCTGCATCCATCAGAGCTGGGCCAGGCTGAAGCCAGGAGCTTCATCCAGGTCTCCCACATAGGTCAGGGGCCCAAGCACATGGGCCATCTTCTGCTGTTTTCCCAGGCACTTTAGCAGGGAACAGGATTGGAAATTCAGTTGCTGGGACTTGAACTGGCACTTTATGGGATGCCAGTGCCGCAGAGAGCAGGTTAACCCACTGTGCCACAGCACCAGCCTGTAGTAATATATTTTTAATTTACTTTACTCAAAGGTTTAATGTTATACTAAATAAAGAATTCAACAAATAAAAAATAAAAACACCACAGTTTAGCAGAAAAATAGGCAAGTGCTATAAACAATAATCAAATGAAAAGAAGTTTGAATTTACTCATATAAAATAAGTATTACAATAGTCACAAAATTATTATCTATACCCCACATTTATTGTAGCCCAATTCACGCAGATAAGATACAGAATCAACTCATGTGTACACCAACTGACAACTGGATAAAGAAATTTTGGTGTATATATATACTATGGAATACTACTCAGCCGTAAAAAAGAGTGAAGGCCTGTCTTTTGCAACAAAATAGATGCAACTAGACAGCATTATACTTAGTGAAATAAGCCAGTCCCAAAAAGACAAATACAATATGTTTTCCCTGATCTATGGTAACTAACAGAGGATTAAAACTGTAACATATTGGAGTGAAATTGACATCTTGAGATTTGATGATTGTTTATGGCCCTTGTCTCTACTGTTTAGACGCAGAGGTTTTTTCTTCCTTCATACTATTTGTTGAACTCATTGCTTACTGTAAGATTAATTTATGAGTATAAAGTAAACTGAAAGTAGATCATTGTAAAAATTAAGAGAGGGAATAGGAGAGGAAATAGGTAGTTGTAAACCTTAAATAAAATACAAATAAAATTTTAAAAACATAGTAGTATAAAACTCTTTACAATTTGACAAATATTAAAACACATTGACAAAACACTTTATTTTCAACAAAACTGATACACAAAGACATTTCTTTATTATTTTTGGTTTTTGATTTTTTGCAAGCTACTTAGCTGACAAAGGATTAATATCCAGAATATATCAGCAACTCAAAAGCTCAAGAACAACAACAACATAAAAAACTGATTCAGTTAAGAAATGGGCAAAGGACCTGAACAGATAGTTCTCAAAGAAAGAAAGAAAGAAAAAAAGAAAGAAATACAAATGGCCAAGAAATACATGAAAAAATGCTGAATAGCACTAGGCACCATGGAAACACAAATCAAAACCACAATGAAATAGGGCCTCTCCCCTGCACGGATGGCTATTATCAGAAAGAGAGCAACAAAATTTGGTGAGAATGTAGAGAAAGGGAGTAGTTCTCTCTTACACTGTTGGTGGGGATGAAAATAGCACAGCCACTGCTGAAAGCAGTATGAAGATTTCTTAAAGAACCAGAAACAGACTTGCCATGTGATCCAGCAATCTCGCTATGGGGATATAGCCCCAAAACAAGAACATACACGATCAGAAACACAAGGACCACCACGTTTATAGCAGCACTGTTCACTATAGGGAATCAACCACGCTGTACATCATCAGATGAATGGTAAAGAAAATGTTGTATGTATATACAGTGGAATATTCTTCAGCTCTAAGATCGAGTGAAATTCTAGCATTTGCATCAACATGGTTGGAACCAGAGGACATCACGTTGAGTGAAATCAGCTGGACACAGAAAGACAAACCCTGCATGTTCTCCCTTATATATGGGAGCTAAAATTTAAGGCAACAGCAACAACAAACATCCTTTCTGATGACTGATACCACTATTTCCTTTTTCCAGCTGTTGAGTCCTCTTAGTTTTGCCTGAACGCTCTTGGAGATTTTTTTTCGTAATTCTGTAATTTCATTGATAAGTCAACTGGTGTTAAGTTAGGAATGGAGTATTTGGATACTGACCACAACTTCACACAAACTTCCTTTACATGCAATGAGTTCCGAAACACAGGCCTTTCTCTCCACCTACACAGAGAGAGGTGTGTTCAAACTGGCTTTGGTCTTGACTGTGTGCATGACTTAGAATAAGTTGCTTTACCTCTATGAATGGGCTACGATGATGTTGCCTACTTTGCAGGACTATTAACAATGACTAAAGGAGATATTTCATGCTTAGTTTTGATGTAGTACCTTAAGCTTATTTTTGTTATCAGCCTATGAAAAATTTACTTTAGACTGAGATAACTAAACCTATCTGAGCAGCGAGGTACTTTCTGTTTCCTCAACCATCTCCCATGCTTTCCCAAGAAATGATGTCTAATTTTCCTTTTTGGTTTTGAATAGCACCCTCCTTACTGGAGAATCTGCATGAATATTTATGGCCATGCCACCCTGTAGACCTCCTGCAAGCAGAGGGTTTATTCTTTCTTTGCTTTATTTGTGTGTA
Source organism: Oryctolagus cuniculus (assembly GCF_964237555.1). Classification (NCBI taxonomy): domain Eukaryota; kingdom Metazoa; phylum Chordata; class Mammalia; order Lagomorpha; family Leporidae; genus Oryctolagus; species Oryctolagus cuniculus. Next base: position 19,305,671 of record NC_091438.1, read on the forward strand.
ACAACTTCAGTGAACTATGATTCATGCTCCATAAAATGCATCCCCTTAAGTGCACCCAAAAATATTTTTTAAAGAATATTTACAGAGATGTGTAATATTTGTGCTCTTTTACTGGCTTCAACGTGTTTTGCAGTTTTCTTTAATGCCCCTTACGCTGTCTATAATCTTCACATCACCCTGGAGCCTGGTCATCTGGGTTACAGCTCCTAATGTTTTGAGTTGGCCACTTTTTTTAAAAAAAGATTTATTTACTTAATTGAAAGGAAGCATGTTAGAGAGGGAGAGACTGAGACAAAGAAGGAGAGATAGTCTATCCACTGGCTCACTGTCCAAATGGTCAGAACAGCTGGGGCCAGGCCAGAACAACACCAAGAGCCAGGAGCTCCATCTGGGACTTCTACACAGGTAGCAGGAAGTCAAGTACTTGGGCCACCATCTGCTTCTTCTTAGGTGCATCAAAAGGAAGCTGAATCAGAAATGCAGAATAGCGGCCGGCGCTGCGGCTCAGTAGGCTAATCCTCCGCCTTGCAGCGCCGGCACACCTGGTTCTAGTCCCGGTCGGGGCGCCGGATTCTGTCCCGGTTGCCCCTCTTCCAGGCCAGCTCTCTGCTGTGGCCAGGGAGTGCAGTGGAGGATGGCCCAAGTGCTTGGGCCCTGCACCCCATGGGAGACCAGGATAAGTACCTGGCTCCTGACAGCGGATCAGCGCGGTGCGCCGGCCGCAGCGCGCCGGCCACGGCGGCCATTGGAGGGTGAACCAACAGCAAAAGGAAGACTTTTCTGTCTCTCTCTCTCACTGTCCACTCTGCCTGTCAAAAAAAAAATGCAGAATAGCTGGGACTTGAACCAGGAACACTGAAATGGGATGCAGGCATCCCAGGTCGTGGCTTAGCCCTCTGCGCCACAATACCCACACTTAATCACAACACCGCATGTACTACCATAAATTCTTAACAGCTTTATTAAGATTGAATTCGCATCCATATAGTTCACTAATTTAAAGTATGCAATTCAACAGTTATTATCATAGTTATAGGTAAGTACAACAATCATCAAAGTCAATTTTAGAATATTTTGTTTACCTCAAAAAAAAAAAAAAAACCTCTTAACTCATTAATTATTGCCCTCCTTGTGCCTCTACTTCTAACACCAACCCTCAGCAACCACGAACCTACATGGAGAGCTCCTTGCCTGGAAATTTCACATCAATATATTCAGGGCTTTTACAATTGATTTCTTCCACAGTTTTCAAAGTTCATCCATGTTATAGCACGTATCAATACTTCATTGCTTTTTATGGCCAAATACTATGGCTCTGTATGGAGGCCCAATTGATGGACATCTGAATAGTTTTCACCTTTTGGCTATTAGGAATACTGTTGTTTAAAATATTTGTGTACTAGTTTTTTAATGGATGTCTGCTTTCATTTCTCTTAGCCGTATACATGGGATTCTAATTCCTGGGTCCAGTGATAACTCTGTGCTTAATTGTTTGAAGAACTACTAAATCATTTTCCAGAGTGCCTACATTGTTTTATATCCTTACTGCCAGAACATGTGGGTTCTCATTTGTCCATATCTTCACCAACATTTATCTGACTTTGATTGTAGTCATATTAGGGAGAAAGAAGTGCTGGGCTATCTCATGGTAATTTTGATGTACATGTTCCTTATGCCTGATGATGTTGAATATTTTTTCATGTGCTTATCAGCTATTTCTGTATCTTCCTTGGAGATCCTTTGTCCATTTCCTAACTGGGATAATTATGGTTTTATTATTGTTATGAGTTCTAAATATAAATGTATTAGCTCAGATGATTTGCAATTATTTTCTTCCATTCTGAGAATTGTCTTTCAACTTTCATGATGGTGTCCTTCTAAACACAAGAGTTTTTAATTTTTATGAAGTACAATTTACTTATTTTTTTCTTTTATTGTTCATGTTTTCAGTGCCATATCTAAGAATCTTGCCAAGTTGCATATCATAAACATTTACGCCTTCTCTGTCTCTCCCTCTCTCTCCATAACCCTGACTTTTAAATAAATAAATAAAATCTTTAAAAAACTAAAGATATATCTCTCACTGTATATAGTGGAGACACACCTTTATAAAGAGAATATATAGGGTGAAAATAATAGAATAAAAAAGATGTAACATGTAAAAAATAACCAAAAAAGAAGTTGATTGGTTAAGTAATAGCAGACAAAAACAATTTTTTAAAGATTATTTATTTATTTATTTATTTGAGAGGTAGAGTACAGACAGTAAGAGGAAGAGACTGAGAAAGATCTTCCTTCCGTTGGTCCACTCCCAAAATGGCCACAATGGCCAGAGCTGCGCCAATCCAAAGCTAGGAGCCAGGAACTTCTTCCGGGTCTCCCACATGGGTACAGGGGTCCAAGCACTTGGGCCATCTTCCACTGCTTTCCCAGGCCACAGCAGAGAGCTGAATCGGAAGAGGAGCAGCTGGGACTGAAGTGCCCATATGGGATGCCAGAACTGCAGGTGGAGGATTAACCTACTGTGCCACAGCACTGGTTCCCATACAAAATAATTTTAAGACAAATAATTGTTATAGAAACAAACAAGTGTATTTTATAATTATGATGGAGCCAATCCAATTAGAGGATAAGATGTAACAATTTTAGGCAATATGCACTTAGCAACATGGCCCCAAAACACATGAGGCAAACACTAGCAGAACTGAGGAGAGAAACAGATAGTCCAACTAAATTTATTAGACATTTCAATACTTCAACTTAAATAATATGCAGAACCAATAGAAGATAAGAAAGGAAATATATGATAGAACTAACTACGTAAACCAACTGGACCTATAAGCTTTCTTTAACACACTCCATCCGACAACCAAAGATACGCACATGAAACATTCTCCAGGATAGATGCTATTCTAGGTCATAAAAGAAGATTCATATGAGGGGGACATGTGGTATTTTTCTTTCTGAATCTAGGTTATTTCTTACAGTGTCAGTCTGGAGGATTGGCATTGTGGAGTCCTGGGTTATGCTACCAGGTGAGACATTGGCATGCCATATTGAAGCACCAGTTCAAGTTCTGGCTGCTCCACTTCTGATCTGGCTTCCTGCTAATGCACCTAGGAAGGCAGAAGATGACAGTCCAAGAGCTTGAATCCCTGCCACTCACGTGGGAGACCAGGATGGAGTTCCTGGCTCCTGCTATGGCCGGGCTCAGTCCTGGCTTTTGCAGGCAGGAACCAGCAGAAGTGAACCAGCAGATGAAAGATCTCTCTCTCTCTCTCTCTTTCTCTCTGCCTTAAGATAAAAAAATGATTTTTTAAAATGTCGATCTGAACTGAAAATAGTGATTACCAGAGGCAGAGGCTGGGAAGGGTTGGGGTAAGGGGTATAGAAGAATGTTCAATAATTTGTATCACATGATGATCAGATAGAAGTAATAAGTAGGAATTATTACAGTTCACAATAATGTATTACGTACTATAAAGGACTGGAAAAGAGTAGGCTTCAAATACAAAGAAAAGATAAGGAAACGAAAAAGCTATTTGCCTTGTTTGATCACTTTATGCTGTGTATATGTGTTGAAATATTTCACTGTGAACCATAAAAATGTGCAGGTATTACACACTGATCAAATATTTTAAAAATCTAAAATAAAAAATTCAGGTCTCAACAAATTTAAATGGATTGACTTCATATTAAATAATATAACAGAATGAAGTTAGAACTCAATAACAGATTTGGGAAATCACAAGTATGTCTTAATTAAATAACACATTCATAATTAACCAATGGGTCAAGAAAGAAATCACCAGAGAGATTAGAAAATACTTTGAGATGAATGAAAATGAAAGCAAACATGCCAAAACATATGAGATTCAGTTAAAGCAGTGTTTAAAGAGAAATTTGTAGCTGACAACACTGATATTAGAGGAGAAATATTAATAACCTAACTACCCATCTAATTAAAGTGTCAAAACAAAAATAAGACCCAAAGAAATCAGAAGAATGAAAATATTTTAGGTCAGAGTGGAAATAAATGAACAAGAAAACAATGAAGAAAATCAATGAAATAAAAATTTCGTCTTTGAAAAGATCAACCAAATGGATAAGATTTTAGCTAGACTTATCAAGAAAAAAAAGACTCAACTGCTAAAATTAGAAATGAAAAAAGTGATATCACTCCTAAGCTTATAGAAATAAAAATTAAATATAGAGAAATGCTTTGCAAAGCCATATTCCAATGGATTTAATAACCTAAATGAAATGGGTAAATCCTATAAAGATGAGCTAACAGATTTTACTAAAAACAATAGGAAATATTAATATTCTCATACCAAGAAAAAACATTGAATTTGTAAGTAAAACACTACCCCAAAAGAAAAGCTCAGTCCCAGATAACTACACTTGTGAATTTTACCAAATACTGAAGAAAAAGTTAACACAAATTCTTCCCATACTTTTTGAAGAAACAGAAGAGGAGAGAGCTTTTTTCAGTTCATTGCATGAGGACAGTATTATTACCTTTATACAAAAAACAGATAAAGACATTAAAAGAAAACTGTAAATGACTGTCTTTTATAATAATAGGTGCAAAAATCCTCAGTAGAATCTTCACACCCAAATCTAGCAAACTAAAGAGAATAATACACCACAAACAAGTTAAATTTATGTTGAAAATGTAAAGTTGGTTCCGGATATGAAATCAATAAGTATAATACACCAAATTAACAGAATAAAGGACAAAAACTACATGATTGCTTTGACTAAATGCAGAAATTGTATTTGGCAAAAATACATCAGTTTTTTTCTTTTTCTTTGTTTCTTTTTTGTTTCATTTGTTTGTTTGTTTGTTTGTTTTACAGAGAGGAGAGAGATCTTCTATCTGCTGGTTTACTCCCCGAATGGCTGCAATGGCCAGGGCTGACCCAGGCTGAAGCCAGGAGCCAGGAATTCCATCCAGGTCTTCCACGTGGATGCACATGGAAAGCGGCACCCATATGGGATTCTGCAGTCAAAGGCAGAGGCTTAACCTGCTATGCCACAATGCAGCCCCCATCAGACTCTTAAGATCAAAGACACTAAACAGACACTCAACACCCTATTAACAAAATGGAACTTCCTTAACTTGATAAAGGGCATTTATGAAAATTCCACAATTGGGATGGACTTGTGGCCTAGCAATTAAGATGTCAATTAGGATGCCCATGTCCAGGTTCAATTGCTGACTCTGGATTCTGATTTCAGCTTCCTGTTTAATGTGGATCTTAGAGGCAATGGTGATCATTCAACTGCTTGGGTTTCTTCCACCCACGTGGTAGACCTATATTGAGTTCCTGGCTCCCAGCTTCAATCCTCCCTCCTCCCCCTAGTTATTGTGGGTTGATGAGTGAACCAGCATATGGGAGCTCCCTGTCTCATCAATCAATCAATAAAAATAAAAATAAATGCATTTTGAAAATCTAAGGCTAATGTCATAATTTTTTAAACATTTTATTTATTTGAAAGCCAGAATGGCAGAGAGAGGGGAAAAAATAGAGAGAGAAAGAGACCTTTTGTTCACTGATTCATTCCTCCGATGGCTGCAACAGCCAGGCTTGGGCCAGGCCAAATCTAGGAGCCTGGAACACCATCCAGGTCTCTCATGTGGGTGGCAAGGGCCCAAGTACTTGGGCCATCATTTGCTGCTTTCCAAAGCACAATAACAGGAAGGTGGATCAGAAGAGGAGCAGCCAGGACTTGAAATGGTGCTCTTTTGTGGGATGTGGTATCTCAATCTGTGCCTTTAACCTATGTGCTGCAACGCTGGTCTCAGTAAATAATTTGTAAAGATTGGTTGCTTTTCTGCACCCCCATGTATATTGAAGCTCAATTCACAATATCCAAGACATGGAATCAACCTAAATACCTATCAACTGAAGGCACAGAATGAACCTAAATGCCTATCAACTTAAAGAAATTATGGGATATGTACTCTATGGAATACCACATAGCAGTAAAAAAAAAATGAAATCTGGTCATTTGCAACAAAATAGATGAAATCTGGAAAACATCATACTTAGTGAAATAAGCCAGTCCCAAAGGGACAAATACCATATTGTCTCCCTGATCTGCGATAAATAACAGAGCACCTAAAGGAAACCTGTAGAAGTGAAATTGACACTTTGAGAAGCAATGACTTGAACAGCCCTTGTCTTGACTGTCAAAGAACAGTTTTTTTTTCCTCTCCCTTCTTAATACCATTGGTTGAACTCTTTACTTAACATAGAAATAATTATATGTGTATAAAGTCAAGTGAAAATAGATCCCAGTAAAAAATAAGAGTGGGGATAAGAGAGGGAGGAGCTATTTAGTTCTGCATGCATTCTTACAGACTTATTTCTAAGGGTACAGCTAAAAACTTGCTATGGGACTCCAAATCCCATTAAGCTGGGTGGTAATAATGCCATCTTAAGTGTCAGAGTGAACATATTAAGTGTTAAATTGATCATACAGATAGGATTAAGTGTTAAAGGTATCATATAAATAAGACCAATAACAATAGATATAATTAAAAAGGAGAAAATGTTCTAACATGGGAAGCAGTCCACACAGCAAACTCATAGAATGACAATCACTTTAAGTAGCACTCTGATCTCAGAAACAGCACTTAAGGCATTCTGGTCTGATTGAAAAGCCCATGAGAGCATTTCAGGCATGGAAATCTGACGCTGGCAAAAAATGCCCTACATATTGGACCCCTTGCTTATGGCCTTATCTAAATTCTGATGGAGTTTATGGATTCAAAAGGCTTCCACAGCCTAGGCAGACTATGTCAAGAGCCTCGGGTGGTCACTGATGTCATACGTAAGAGTGTTAATTGTTAAATTAACAACAGGAGTCATTGTGCACTAACTCCCCATGCAGTATCTCTGTCCTTAACGAGAGTTAACTGTAAAACTTGTTCTCTAACAGTTTTTATATTTTTATGTATGTGTATAAATTGTTGAAATCTTTATTTAGTATAGAGTTGGTCTTCTGTGTATAAAGTCAATTGAAAACGAATATTAATAGAGAATGGGACTGGGAACGGGAGAGGGAAGAGGAGGTGGGTGGGAGTGGTGGTGGGAGGGTGGCTATGGTGGGAAGAATCTCTATATTCCTAAAGTTGTACTTATGAAATTTGTACTCATTAGATAAAAGGCTTATTTGGGAAAAAGAAAAGAAAAGAGAGACAATGAAAGAGGGCGGTAGGCAGGGACTGGGGGTCAGTGAGCAGCCGAGACAAGCCAGCTCTTCAGCCTGAGTGAGTGAAGAAGCTGCAGTTGGTAAGGAGGAAGTCTACTGCTGAGCAGGGTGGAGAGTCCCCAGTAGGTCCCCTCTGAGCTCCCATCTGTTTCCTGAAATGAAACCCAAGGCTCTCTTCCAGCCAGTTTTCCTCTAGGCCAAGGACAGAGTGACTGTGGCCGTAGGTTAGAGGCCAGAGTGTCCAGACAGTCATGATATTTCCCCCAAAGAGCCGAGCGCACTCACTCAGCGCTGAGCAACTCCCACACCCACCTGCATCCAGGAGATGCTTTGTTTTGCACTGTGGTCTGCATAGACTGTGACCAACTTCATGTCTATGCCAAGAAAAGATGGGACAAAAACACACGCACAAGCCATTGGCATTGGCGCTCTCTCCTAGGATGGGAAGAAATGCAGAAGAGTATTACAGAATTTTTTTCTTTCTTAAAAGAAGCAAAGAAATAAATGAAATAAAGTTAGTCAGAGGGAGAGAAAATAACAAAAACTTCAGGGAAGACAGCATAATTCTTTATAGAAAGAGTGCAACGGATACAAAATTCCCACAACAGGTTTCAACTTCATGGGGATCATAAATCCACCTGTAAATTATAACAGAAAAGGAATTTGCTACCTATGAGGATGACCTGGTAGATCTATCCCAAGTTGTTTCCCTACTAATTTTCTCCCTCAAGTAAGTTCTCTCTTTTTTTAATATTTATTTATTTATCTATTTTTATTTTTTGACAGGCAGAGTGGACAGTGAGAGAGAGAGACAGAGAGAAAGGTCTTCCTTTGCCGTTGGTTCACCCTCCAGTGCACTGCGCTGATCTGATGGCAGGAGCCAGGTACTTATCCTGGTCTCCCATGGGGTGCAGGGCCCAACCACTTGGGCCATCCTCCACTGCCTTCCCGGGCCACAGCAGAGAGCTGGCCTGGAAGAGGGGCAACCGGGACAGAATCCGGTGCCCCGACCGGGACTAGAACCCGGTGTGCCGGCGCCGCAAGGCGGAGGATTAGCCTAGTGAGCCGCGGCGCCGGCCCAAGTAAGTTCTCTTAAAAGCTTTTGTAAATAAAGACAACTGGATTACATAAAAAAAAAAGAATGGTTGCTTTAACCCTAAAATCAGAAATAATATTTGTTATGTTTACCATCACTGCTGCTATTCCATATTAAACTGAAGGTTTTACCCAGGGAAAAGTAAAGAAAAGGTAGCCAGATTTGAAAGATATTTTTAGTTGAAGGTGGTATGAATATATTAAAACCACTCATTTACATATTGAAAATAATAACTCAAACCCTTGTTCAATGATTTTCATAGCATCATTATTTACAAAACCAAAAATTGGAAACAGTTAAAATGTTCACCATCAGAGAATGGGTAACAAAACGTGTTATCCACACACAATAGAAATTCTAATTCATTTACAACAGGGATGAATTTTGAAAACATTTTGCTAAATGCAATAAGCCAGACTCAAAGGAACACATATTCTATGATTTCCCGTATATGAGATGCCCAAGAAAGTCAAACTATAGATTGGAAGATATGATGGAGATTGCCAGGGGCTAGGGAAGGATAATTGGGAGGCACTGTCTAATGGGCACAGAATGTCTGTTCGTGATCAAACCAAAAAAATATTCTGGAAATGGAGAGTGGGTACAGTTATATAACATTTTGAATACACTTAATGCTACTGAATTATACACTTAAATGTGCCAATAATGATCAATTTAAACATTTACTTTATAACAGTAAAATACCTTGTAAATAAAACAAATTTTTAAAAGAGCAAAAACTTACGATTGAATAGGAATATATTCTTTTTTATCTTTTTTTTTTATAGGCAGAGTGGACAGTGAGAGACAGAGAAAAAGGTCTTACTTCTGTTGGTTCACCCCCCAAATGGCTGCTACAGCCGGCGCTCTGCGCTGATCCGAAGCCAGGAGCCAGGTGCTTCCTCCTGGTCTCCCACGTGAGTGCAGGGCCCAAGCACTTGGGCCATTCTCCACTGCCATCCTGGGCCACAGCAGAGAGCTGGACTGGAAGAGGAGCGACCGGGACAGAATCCAGCACCCTGACAGGGACTAGAAACTGGGGTGCCGCAGGTGGAGGATTAGCCTAATGAGCCACGGTGCTGGCCTGAGAAATATGTTTTTAATAAATAATAAAATTTAGGGGAAGGCTAAAGAAAAAAGATGTACATTAACACCATATTAGGATTGATAGATCTGCCTCTCATGGGGTACAAGTTAACATTCTGAAACTGTTGTACATGTATATTTGGGTTGCACTAATAAGCTAATGGATGATAGAAGCCAGGTTTCTCAATGTCAGTGAGAACTAACAGCTAGAATGTACTATGTGCAAACATCAACTGAATTCATGTTTGTTTTAAGACAACTACAGATGGAGATACACAGGTAGCTGTAGAAACAGATACAGAAGTAGATGCTATGGATGTGGTGTCTCTGTGTGTGTGCGGTATTACTGGCGCACAGATCAGCATTTACACACGTATTTCCATGTCCTATAGCTACTAGGACCTAATCATATGATGTCCCACTACCAATGAGAACAGATTCTGGTTTCTAATACCATTATTCAACAGAAGAATCTAGGATCCTTGAGAAAGTGGTTAATTATCTAGGCTGGGGATGGGGAACTCTAAGATGAGTCAGGAGCCTCTTGTAGTGTCAGAAAGTGAGAAAGTGTCCTCCCCACCAAAAATGAAGAGAACAAGAAAAGGGGGAAGAAGAAACAGCTACAACATGTGCACATCAACTAGCACAGGAATCAGCTGAAAGACCTTCCTGGGGACAAAGGTGAAAATTTCGCACTCTGCCCTCAAGAAGATGAGGCACAACCTTCCAGTCGTTCATGGTGGATTTGGAAAGGGAGCTCCTTGCAAAGAGAGCAGTGAGGAAAAGGAGGTACTAAGGTAACTTCACAGTGCAGAAACATGGCAGTTACTTCCTCCGTGAGGTGACCAAGGTCAACACTCACGGCTATGAACAATGCTGATAACAGCCCTCTGAGATGATGTGATGAGAATGACATTTTACTTCTATGGTCTTTCTCCCCAGACCCTCTAACCTGGGTCTAACCATAAGAAAAAACCCAGAAATATTGCAGTTGGGTAACAATCTATAAAGGCCTGAGCCATCCCTCTCAAATACTTCATTTTCCTGAAGGTCACCAAAAACAAGGGACAGGAATGTCTCAGGAGTTGCCACAGCAAAAGGAGCCTTATTGACTGCATGCAATGTGGCTTCCTGGATGGGAGCCTTGGCAGGAAAGGACACTGGCTAACAACCAAGGCAGTGAGAATATAGATGTTCATAAACAATTATGCATCTGTATTGGATCATTACTTACGGCATATACACCACATGAATAAAAGGCAACAGTATTGGGGAAACTAAGTGGGGGGTATATGGGAACTCTGTATTATCTATGCAACTGTTCTGTACAGATAAATCTATTCTTAAATTTTAAAAATGTTTATTAAAAATTCACAATAAATTCAAACAAAAGATTAACAGGGTATGAGAGGGCTTTGCTGGGCCCCAGGCAAGACCTTCAGGGTCTAGAATGCCGTGAATTTGAGCTGGAAGTCTTTAGACCACAGAGTTTAGAATTATTTATTTCTGCAGTCCAGGGAAGAGTGGAGAACATGTGTCCCTTCCAGTCATGAGACAGTCAGCTAGTTCCAACTCTCAGTTATAAAGAGCACTGCTTTTTCTCAATTAAATTTACCAAGCATCTATGGTTCTTAGTTTTCCAAACTCTGAAATCTCTCTAAACGTGGTAACTTTGCATGCTCCCAGAAGTACAAATGCTAGGTACACTTGATTAAGGGTTTAAAACTACAAGCTATATATTTCAAAACCATCCTATTTTGATAGGTTTCCATGGGAAAAATGATCTTGCATATTTCCCACTTATTGTTTTTGTCTTTTTAAGCAAAAAGCTGCCTAAATATTTTAAAGGTAAAGTTGGTGGGGCCAGCACTGTGGCATAGTATGCTAAGCCTCTGCTGATACACTGACATCCCATATGTGCACTGGTTGGAGTCCCAGCTACTCCACTTCTGATCCAGCTCTCTGCTAATGGAAAGCAGTACCAGACGGCTAAAGTGCTTGAACCCCTGCACCCACATGGGAGACCCAGAGGAAGCACCTGGTTCCTGGCTTTGGATTGGCTCAGCTCCAGCTGTTTGCGGCCATTTGGGGGGTGAACCAGTGGATGTAAGACCTTTCTCTCTGTCTTTCCCTCTCTCTTTCTTTAACTCTGCCTCTCAAATAAACAAATAAAATAACAAACAAAAAAATAAAGGTAAAGTTGGGTATTTTTCATTAAGAAAAGCTATTTTGAGAAGCAGAATTTAATCTGCATTGTTAAAAACAAGGTATTTAGCTTTGAGATTATAATGATTCATTGGATAAAAAAGAAGGACAAGATAAGAGAAATTTTTCTTAAAAATTGGATCCTGTACGTTGATCCTTTGATTTATCTATTCCTATACCTCATATCTCTTCCAAATCACACCTAGTTACATTTTAAAAAATAACTATTGGGGCTCTCAGCTTTGGCAGAGAGCAGTGCTCTGGCTCAAGTGATCATATGTCACATTGCTAATGTTATTATAAGTGACAGTCAGCTAAATGTACACTCAGGCTAACATTATATATTAATAAGCAAATTAATAGGTCAGTGATCAACACCCACCTAACAAGCCAGATCATATCTGTCTTCATGCTTATTTGCTATATATATCCAGTACACACATCTGTCGCAAGATCATGCATCTCTTTAAATGTTGGCTTCACAATTAATTCTCTAGCTAGACTAAAAATAGCACCATTACTGTAATCGGCAAGTGCAACTTTAGCCACTGGAGGGCACTGTTTCATAAAATGCTGTAAGCACTACCGCGGCTGCTAAGAAAATGAATTAAAACTAATACTGAGTATAGGTTAACAAGACACATGTCTAAATCCACTAACATTACTAAGCAGCGATAGCTCAGCCAACACAATATTTTGAAGTGCACATTATTTATCCACAGATCAGGACCACTGGGTTTTAATCCTAGTCCTTTACTTGGAGACCACTACATCAACTCATTGTCTCGAAACATCTGCAAACCAAAAAAAAGAAAGAAAGAAAGAAAGAAAAAATCACACCTTTGTGGAATCTTTTTACAAAATATATGAATATGATCATAAGTGCTGTGGCTATCAGTCCCACATGTTTCTTGAAATGCTCCATTACCCAGAAGTTTCTGTTGGATTTGATCAAACACTTAGACAAAGTTAAATGAGCCACCGCTTACTGCCTCCCTGGTTGAACATTAGCAGGAAACTGGAATGAGATATGGAGCAGAGACGTGAAACAGTGTTGAGCAATAAGGGATGAGAATGTCGCCAGTTACATCTTAACCACTGCTCCAAATGACTGCATTCTTTCACTACCATTGTAAGGGCCAAAGTTTGTGTTTACAAAGTGTTGTTAGTCAAGTGATCTCATTGCCTCAGACAGTTACATAAGAAAAGCCTGGTGGCAGCTACATTGTGTAGAAACTGGTGATTGGAGTTCATGCAAATTTGGGGACAAATACATAAAATGCTTACACTTTTGCTTTTGTGGCCAAGGGACTTCAGTAGGATGGTGGGAAGCTGTGTGGTTCCACGGGTGTACTTGAAGCCCCCTGCCTCTCAGTTTCCAGAGGGAGAAAGGCAGCAAGGATAAATAGAATTCTCCGGGAACACAGAATCACATGCAGAATGATCCACAGTAGTAGTCATTCCACTACTTGAAAGACAAGGTCAAGTTTCCTGATTATGGGCATTAAAGCCTAATGTCTCAACTTTAAAAGACTCCAAAGAAAATGTCTCAAAAGTCTGTGGCTTCGTTTATCCGCATGCTGCCTTTTTCTCTCCAGCAACAATCTATACCCTGTGTCAGGGCAATTGCCAATAAATGAAACTTTTCGCCAGTTACATCTTAACCACTGCTCCAAATGACTGCATTCTTTCACTACCATTGTAAGGGCCAAAGTTTGTGTTTACAAAGTGTTGTTAGTCAAGTGATCTCATTGCCTCAGACAGTTACATAAGAAAAGCCTGGTGGCAGCTACATTGTGTAGAAACTGGTGATTGGAGTTCATGCAAATTTGGGGACAAATACATAAAATGCTTACACTTTTGCTTTTGTGGCCAAGGGACTTCAGTAGGATGGTGGGAAGCTGTGTGGTTCCACGGGTGTACTTGAAGCCCCCTGCCTCTCAGTTTCCAGAGGGAGAAAGGCAGCAAGGATAAATAGAATTCTCCGGGAACACAGAATCACATGCAGAATGATCCACAGTAGTAGTCATTCCACTACTTGAAAGACAAGGTCAAGTTTCCTGATTATGGGCATTAAAGCCTAATGTCTCAACTTTAAAAGACTCCAAAGAAAATGTCTCAAAAGTCTGTGGCTTCGTTTATCCGCATGCTGCCTTTTTCTCTCCAGCAACAATCTATACCCTGTGTCAGGGCAATTGCCAATAAATGAAACTTTTCCCTACACAAAAACTTCCTAATTGGCTTTCTTGTGAAATACAACATAGAATTCAGTATCCTTGCCTGACATTCAATATCATATTATGTGTTCCAAAATCAACCCATGAGTTTTGTCTCTCACTATTCCTTTTTATAGAAATGGGCTTTTTTTGGTCTTTTTTAAGATAAAATTCACATAACAAAAACATTTTAATAATCTTAAAGCCTACAATTCAGTATTTTTTAGTATAACCATATAGTTGTACAACTATCAGCACTATGTAATTCCAGAATATTTTCATCAGTACTGATAAGTGGCTCTCTGTACATAAACTGCAATGTGGCTTACACTGATCACTGCCCTCCTCTGACAGTCAAGAACTTTGGTGCATCCTAAAGACATACCTCCATGTCTAGTGTGATCAGCCACTGGCAAAAAGCATAGGCATTGATTGTCTCTATTTTTTTTTTTAAAAAGATCTATTGTTTATTTACTTGAAAGGCAGATTTACAGAGGAAGAGACAGTCAGAGAGACAGAGAGGTTGATCTTCCGTCCATTGGTTCACTCCGCAAATGGCTGCAACAGCCAGGGCTGTGTCAGTCTGAAGCCAGGAGTCAGGAGCTTCTTCTAGGGCTCCCACATGGGTGCAGGGGCCCAAGCACTTGGGCCATCTTCCACTGCTTTCTCAGGCACATTAGCAAGGAGCTAGATCAGAAGTAGAGCAGCGGGGACCCAATCCAGCGCCCATATGGGATGCCGGCAGCTCTGGTGGAGGCTTAAACCGCTACACTGCAATGCTGGCCCCAGCACTGAGTCTAATGAGGTTCCCCAAAAGCATTTTATCCACGTTTTCCAACTCTTTGGGGGAACTAGGCACAGACTGATTTCACCAAGAGAGGACCCTTGGAAATTTTGTTTGGTTTCTTCTGAACTTCACCCATTCATATTTTCCCTTTGATAATTTTTCTTTGGATCCATTCACTGTAAAACTGTGAGTCCTCCTAATGACTTATTTTTTTTTTTTTTTGACAGGCAGAGTGGACAGTGAAAGAGAGAGAGACAGAGAGAAAGGTCTTCCTTTCCCATTGGTTCACCCTCCAATGGCCGCCGCGGCCGGTGCACCGCGCTGATCCAATGGCAAGAGCCAGGTGCTTCTCCTGGTCTCCCATGGGGTGCAGAGCCCAAGTACTTGGGCCATCCTCCACTGCACTCCCTGGCCACAGCAGAGAGCTGGCCTGGAAGAGGGGCAACCGGGACAGAATCCGGCGCCCCGACCGGGACTAGAACCCGGTGTGCCGGCGCCGCAAGGCGGAGGATTAGCCTAGTGAGCCGCGGCGCCGGCCCCTAATGACTTATTAAACCTGCCTGGGTAGATCTGAGGACCCTGGACACATGCACCAAAATAGTCACAGATGAAATGACGTAGTCTGCTGGATTTTTTCAAAATTACTGGTAAGGAGGATGCTAGAGAGGGTGTGGATGACATAAGAATTGAACATAACTTGTTAATTGTTGAAGCTAAGGTTGAGCTTACATAGGGATTTATTTTTACCATTCTCTAATTTTAAGTATCATTGAGTTTTAAAAAAATGTGAAAAAGTGCGGAGTTCTAAAGGATCAATTTACCATTTAGAACAACACTTTAAGCTAATAATATAAAAACCTGACAAAAGAGCCTGTTAAAGGATGGTCAATTATGCTACTCACAATTCAGCACTTAGCTGTTGGTGCCACACTTCAGTGATGCGTCATTTGGGATGACTGTGCATATCTACAGAGCCAGATTTCTTCCTGAAGCAGTCAAGTCAAACTGAGCAATGAGATATAAACAAGAACCCAGTGTCTCGGGGAATTGGCTGCTGTAGAGTTCACAGACGCTTTGTGGTCCTAATGGGTAGGAAGCAAGACTTCCATGAATGCATACGGATCTCAAGGGCCCTCTCTTTGTATCCACAAAATACTTTCTCATTGAGCTTGTGGAAATACTTTGTTCTACTCTCTTTTCCTTTAACTTCCTGTGGTAAACACTGCTAACTGCCTGTACCAATCCATTCTTGCCTCTTCTTCCTTATTATCAAGAGTCCAATGTTGCCTAGGAATTCATTATGTCAGCTCAGTAAGAAGGGCACTCACATAATTGAGTTTTCATAAACAGAAAGTTACCATGAGTCTTCCGTAAAGCAGAGATTTGGAATAGAGTTGTCGGTCAGGGGTGATTGACATGTGGCCATATCTGGAGCTGTGTTTGGTTTTTATAGTGCCAATGAGGAGTTGCCACTGGCATCCAATGAGTAGAGGACAAGGATGCTAAGCACCCTGCAGTGCACCGTTGCAGATGTCAATAGTGCTGAAACCGGAAAATCCTGACTCAGAAGATTGAGTTTTTGATGATTTTTTGGGGGGAGGCAGTTATATCGATTCATGAACTTTTAATTTGATTCAGCCACTTATTTGGGCTTCTATTGCCTTCTGCCAAGCTCAGGCTAAGGGATCCCAGTTTTTTTTCATTCTTTTTGAGTTCTCAACTCCTCCTGACATTAGCGTGTCCAGAGCGTGCTGTTGTGAGCTGTGTCAGCCATGACAATGTCATCTAAGCTGAGTACCCATTTAACTATATATAAAGCAGCCTATAGCTCTGATGTTAGCATCTTCCATGCTCCTGTTTTGCACCTGTCCTTGCCTGCAGAATAGTATATCCTTTTCTTGATGACCATGATACAGACTCAATAAAACCTCTCCCCTTCCTGACTGAGCAGGGTAGCCCTCTTGTTACCTGGTAGAGTGGACTGGCTGGTTTCTGGTACACAGATAAGGAAGGTAGATCCAGTTTTCAAGGATGTTGTAAGAAGGTGAATGATAGAAAACAGAATGCCTAATTTTAATCCTGTTGATGAAAATTTGATTTATTCGCTTCCAGAATGTCTTCTCCAAGCACATATAGATTCTTTTTAAGAAGAAAACATACTTTGTATTTTCAAACTTTTCTATCCTATGCTGTGATATTTTTTCTGTGGGAGATGTGTAGTCTCAATAGGCAATCCTTAGTCCTATGCTTGAGCAGGGAACTTCCTTCTCTCCTTCTGTCTCAACTCCAGATTGAACAAGACTCTTGGAAGATGATGCTTGCATTAACTTGAAGGTGCTCTATTCAAGATTGGTGATTTTAGATTTTTGTCTATGAAATGAGAGGTGGAGTGACAAAGTCATGAAGATATTTCAGGCTTTCACAGGCTTTGAGCTCTGAAAATTCTCCCTGGACTGAACTACAATGCCAACATCAAGGGAGAAGGAGTTTGCTTTCTTCACCTCTTTATCTCAGTGCCCAAAACAGTTATTGATACATAGTAGGACCTCAACACAATTCTGGATGAGTATACAAATGAACCAAATCACAACTTCCTTGAAGACGGGGATATATGCTATTTTATATTCTCTCAACAAAATATACGATAAACAATGAAAATGCATCCATAAAACCATTTGGTATGATCAGGGAAGGCTGATCTAAACCAGGTATTTAAAGAAAACCGGTGTCAAGTATACACTTTAAATTCTGAAGAGACATTAAGGACGATTTCTGCCCTGTTTCCCAGGACACATTTTTGAGTTGTAAGAAAGCAGGTGTTAAAGCCACTCTTATTTGCTCAATAGCACCACTGGATGATAATGATGGCTCCTATGTAAATAGACTCTTCCTTTTTATCCAAGAGGCCACCTCACAAAGCTTATAATAGAGAGTCAGAGGCTCCGGTGCTGCTCAAGGTTTAAAAGGGCTTCACTTTTCTCCTGGTCCTTCCACATGTGACCCTCATTCTCAGTGCTCAGGGGGCATTCACTTTTGAAGAATCATCCTCCAGTGAAATGCTGGAAACTGTGGGATAAACACCTGGTCCTTGGTAATGGGCTAGTTTCATAGAGTAAAACCTTTAAATCACTGGGATTACCTAGCCCCTCTTTCAGTCAATTTAATTATACTAAGTGAATTCTTACAGCTTTCGTGTCCATAACATCTTCATTCTGCATTTCACAAAGTAATTCATTCCTTCTAAATAGGAGATTTACAGGCTCAGATGCTGAGAAAAAGGATTATATTTTGTGTCTTTAAGAGGTTCACTTTTCCTTAGTAATTTTCCCTGGAATAAGTTTTTCCAGTTTGTTCCAGAGAGAAAAAAAATTTAAAAACACATAATGGGTACTCACGAAGAATTAAGATGTTTAATATTTGTGAAATATCTGCCTTTTAAGAGATTTTTCCTTATGAAAATATAAGTCTAGGGGTTGGCACTGTGGCATAGAGGATGAAGCCACCACCGACAGTACCGGCATCCCATATGGACGCCGGTTCAAGTCCTGGCTGCTCCACTTCCGATCCAACTCTCTGCTGAGGCCTGGGAAGGTAGTGGAAGGTGACCCGAGTCCTTGGGCCCCTGCACCTGCATGGGAGACCTGAAGGAAGCTCCTGGCTCCTGGCTTTGGATTGGTGCAGCTCCAGCCATTGCGCCATTTGGAGAGTGAACCAGCAGATGGAAGACTTCTCTCTCTCTCTCTCCCGGACTCTGCCTCTTTGTCACTCTCCCTTTCAAATAAATAAATACAAGACTATGCCTAGCAAGTTGTGCATTACTAACATGTACTTTGGATAAGGTGTTCCATATTGTTGGATATGCCCTCTGCACCAGAAGACATTTATCTAATGCTCCCTAACCGAGGCCCAGCAAGCACAGCTCCAGTGATCCCTTGCTCCACCACAGCGGTGCTAGGTGCTCAGTGACTTCTGTCTCCTGCTCCCCCTCTGCAGCCGGGTGTATAGACAGCTGTGCGTATGACTTGTCAAGCCTGTTGGCCTCAAGCCTGTTTAGAGGAGCGGGCTTGTGTGAGCAGTCTCCCCTGCCCCATCCTTTCCTGCAGAGAACTCTGCATGTTGCAAGTGACTCAGGAAGACGCACATGCATGTCCTCTCCCCAGCCCTATTCGCATCATCCAAGAAATAAGACAGGCAGGTCACAGCCCCGTGGACACCCACGGCTCAGAGGAGTCGCCTGGGAAGGCCGCCGTGGTCTGACTCAACCCTCTCTTGCACCTTCAGTTCCTATCAGTCTCCAAATGTTCGAACTTTATGCCAAATCAATATTCTAACCAGTTTCTGGGTAAGCCTCAGTTCTTTCCTTATCCTTTTTTAACCTCCAGTACTTTCAAATGTTCCCCCTTCCTCATACCACCAACCACTTTTATCTGTCATGTCCTACTTATGTTCCGTTATCACTTTGGTTCAGATATCACCTGTGTGAGTCTGAGCTGCCACTGCGTTATGCTCTAACTTCACACTGTCTGTGTCTGGGGAAGCACTCATGGTTCATTATGCTTTTTAACTATTTATCAGAATTTTCCCCTAATCCACAAATACTTAAGGGCAAAGACCATGTGTTATTTATCTTTATATCACCTTTTCAGTTGCTGACTGACTGGATGAATGAACTGGATTGACATGGTAGAAGCAGAATGATGAAAGAATCACCGTGTCAGGCTTCATTGGGTCTGATGTGTAGACTTGGATAAATTATGTAGCTTCTCTTCTCTCACAAAAGTCTTGTTAACACAGTATTAGTAAAATCAATAACGTGATGCTTGGAAAGAGAGATATTCTTTAATTTTGGGGAGGGAGAAATTTTTTATGAAATTAGATATTTGAATTTTACAAGACTCTACCCAGCTCAGAGAACCTATATCTCAGTCTTTAAGATCTTCAAGTGCACAGATCATTTATGTCATGATACCTTTGTCACTAATATTGAGCTAATGATGTTCATAAACAACATATATTTTGTTTTTTTTTTTTAATTTTATTTTTTTGACAGGCAGAGTGGACAGTGAGAGAGAGAGACAGAGAGAAAGGTCTTCCTTTGCCGTTGGTTCACCCTCCAATGGCCGCCGCGGCTGGCACACCGCGCTGATCCGATGGCAGGAGCCAGGTGCTTCTCCTGGTCTCCCATGGGGTGCACGGCCCAAGCACTTGAGCCATCCTCCACTGCACTCCCTGGCAACAGCAGAGAGCTGGCCTGGAAGAGGGGCAACCGGGACAGAATCCGGCACCTTGACCGGGACTAGAACCCGGTGTGCCGGTGCCGCAAGGCAGAGGATTAGCCTATTGAGCCATGGCGCCGGCCTAACAACATATATTTTGATAACTAAGAAGCAGCACACACTGTCCTGCTTCCATGGGCCTCATCTTTCCATCTAAGTGATGTGAGAACTCTATCATATGGTCCTTATGGTTCCTGACTTTCTCACATTCTCTGGAGCAATCTACCAGCCCCACATTTTAGAGGATCTATAAAATTGGATATTCTTCATGGAACCAGATTGCATCTTACTCATAAATAAAAAGAGAAATATAATTCCCTGATTGAGCCCACATACAGAAGTTTAGCAATCACAGTTATGACCTATAAGTCATTCCAGAAAAGGGCTCCTTACCCCTGAGCTTTTTTTTAAAATTACAGTTCAAGAAAACCAAATTATCAAGGCAACAGTGCAAATAAACTATTCTAGGAATTTAAAATTCTTAGCTCTATTAAGATGTCATATCATTAAATTGTGCTTTCATTTATATAAGATGATTGGCATCATACCGTATTATTTTATGTATTTAGATATTGAAAATATAAAGACAGACATACTTCAGAACAAAATAAATCCAAATATTTGCGTACTGTCATATGCACCATCAGATGAACCTGTGGTCATCAAGCTTCAGTAGTTCACATCAATTTAAATAAGATTTCCCCTGGGTGCACCTGCCTAGGGTTCCAGTTTACTGAACCATGGGCAGTTTCAGGTCTCGGCTTACAGATGATGTCAAGTATAAACTGAGGAATTAAATTCATGTCACCATTTTGTTCACTTGTAAAATGGCTCTTATTCAATGTATAATTCATTTACTAAAGTCATGCTTGACCCAGAAGCACCAAAAAAAAAAAAATCTTTAAAAATTTATTGAAATGTGAGTCTCCAGAAGATTGGGGTCTATCTCTTACCTGGCTCCTGCAACAGACATGGGAGTCATTATCCTCGAGCTGAATGATTTCTGTGATCGATCCTATATTAAGCCCCACACTGATTTCCAGGCTGCTGTCATTAATTCTGATCATACAAGAAGCACTCTCTTGGGGCTGGCACTGTGGCACAGTGGGTAAAGCTGCCATCTGAGGTGCTGGCATCCCATATGGGCACTGGTTTGAGTCCCAGCTGCTTCAATTTTGATCCAGCTCCCTGCTAATTGTGCCTGGGAAAGCAGCTGAAGATGGCCCAAGTGCTTGGGTCCCTGAACCCTCTTGGGAAACTCAGAAGCAGCTCATGGCTCTTGGCTTCAGATTGGCCCAGCTCCAGCAGTTTAAGCATATGAGGAGTGAGCCAGTGGATAGAAGACTTCTCTCTCTCTCCCCCTCTCTCCCCTCCCAAACATGCCTTTCAAATAAATAAGTAAATCTTTAAAAAAATAACAGCGCACTATCTTTTAACAGAATCTCAGTTTAACCTGTAGACTAGAATCATTAGTCTTTGCTTAACAAGATGGACATGAAGGCACTGTGGGGAGCAACTCGGACTAGACTAAGTTACTGGAATTAAGACTTATTCTATGCATCTGCTCTCCCACAATATGGCGCTGGGAGAGGAGGAAACAACTTTTACACAGCTGCCTCCAGTTCAACCAATAACCTGCAGGAGCTGATCCTGCTACTGATTGGAGGAGAGCAGCGTACTCGGCGTGTGGGTAGCAGAGTTGGGATTGGTGGAAGAGGACTATAAAGGAGGAGAGAGACAACACCTGGAGGAACATCTGAGCAGCCCCCGAGAGAGCCGGCCGGCGGTGTGCCGCTCCCCCGCAGAAGTGGGGAAAGTGGCAGGGGGCACCGCCCTTCCACGGAGGTGGAAGGATCGGCAGCAAACCCGGGAAAGGCCGAGCAGACAAAAGAACAGCGCAGGGTCCTGTGTCGTTCCTCCGCGAAGAGGGGGAGCGACATAATGGTGCCGTGACTCGGATAGGAAGCCTAGGAGACATAATGGTGCCATGACTCAGATAGGAAACCTAGGCAGGGTTTAGTGTCGTTCCTCCACGAAGAGGGGGAGCAACAGGGCACCATGCGTTTTAAGCGCTGGTTTCCTATTCTGGGTCACATCTTCATTGTGAGCTAGACTAAAATAGGTCGTCACCCTTAAGGGAGATTTTATAGCTCATTCTCCAAGCAAATCCTCAGTGCAGAGGGAAAACAAGAGCTTTATCACAGATCAAAGAACCACCTCCTTGGAGCACAGGGTCCACATCATAGTTCTCAAGACTAACCAACCTGAAGTCACATCTCGTCCTTTTTGATGCTAGCCATGAGATTTGGGATGGCTCATTAGCCTTTCAAGGCTTTTGTGTCCTCTTATGTCATATGGAGACAACTACAGTCATGAAGAATGGCTGTGGATACCAGATGGGCAAATGTATACACAACAAGCCGTGCAGTATCTATCCACAACAGGCAACAAGTGGAAAAGGGGGACGGGACAAGGTGAACAGGTGTGAGGCTGCAGAAGACAGCAGAGGTGAGGCAAAGAGAGGGAAACCTCCTTTGCTTATTTCACACTACAGCAAGTTTTCATTCCTTCAAATTCCTATCAAGTCAACATAAACTATAGACACTGGTCTCATGTATGTTTGACTATTTTATCTTTGTTGTGGCTGATGAAATCTTGTATTTCCATCTCATATTTCCATTGACTTGACCAAGTCTTTTCTGGAACACAGTAGTGTTCTCATCTATGCATTTATTTACCTAACTCTCACTGGGCACTGTACTCAGTGTTGTAGGTACACCCCCTGGCATAATAAAGCAAACAAAATAAACTGATCTTTTTAAGTAAACATTTAAAATATACTTTGTGCTCTACCTAGAAGGCACAAACTATGTCTCGTATGTCTTTGTGATCCCTATTCCTCCAACAAATCAGAGTTCTGGGCATTTAGTAGATTCTTAATAATATTTATAAAGAAAATGAAAGATGCTATGTGAATGCTACTGTATGTATTTAAATTGTTTATGTAGCTATATGCATAGAGAATGTAGCCTTGGCTGATATCAAGATGGAACATTTGAGGTTGGAAAGAAATCATTTACAGAGATTAAGTTACTATCCTGTAAGATAAGTCTTGCCAAAAAACGGTGGGAAATTTCTAAGGGCCGTGAGTTAACAGAGGAAAGGACCTTGCTAAATTCTGCTAGGGAGCTCCGAATTTCAATGCTCCTTCTTATGGATGGGGCATTCCAACTAGGTATGGAGGAAATAAAAGTTATCAACAGTGTTGGCTTACAAAATCAAGCCTCAGGGCTGGTGTTGTGGCACACAGGGTTAAGACACTGCCCACGATCTGCATCCCACATGGGTACCAGTTTGAGCCTCAATTCCTTTACTGCTGATCCAGCTCCTTGCAAATGACCTAGGAGAGCACCAGAAGTTGGCCCAAGTGTTTGCGCTCCCACTACCCACATGGGAAACCAGGATGAATTTCCAGGCTCCTGGCTTCAGCCTGGCCCAGCCCCAGATGTTGTGGCCATTTCGGGGGTGGATTAGTGAATGGAAGGCCTCTCTCTCTCTCTCTCTGGCTCTTCCTGTAACACTGCCTTTAGAATAAATAGATATTTTTAAATAAAAATTAAGCCTCTTTATAAAAATGAGATGATTATCTGGCTTCCCTGCCCCATGCCTTTTTTTCCATTCATCAAACACCTATTACTGGCTGATGGGAATGGGATAAAGTGGAGTTTTTGTTCTTTTCTGAAACTCTGTCCACTGCTGACTCAAAGGAGAGAGGAGGCAGAGACTGTAGACAAACTCAAGGCTGTAGGAGCTAAGGAAGACGGTGGAAACAGTAACAGAAGAAACAGGTTTATTTAAGAGCTCAAATGAAGCAGAAACCTTTTTTAGTCTTTACTATGTCGCATATTTTGTAAGCATTTAGTGATTCCTTCTAGATCTGTCTAAAAACATCTGAGCAGTCAGGAAGAAAGGCGTTTCATGGCTTAAAGAAGAGCTCAGGGAACGCTAGCAAGGCCATTTTGTGTAGTGTCCATCAGCTCGTAAATTAGCAGGCTCTATTTATTCTTTTCGATTCACTGGTTTATTTGTTTAATCTTACTTATTAGGGAACCTGAACCCAACATCAAGTTTTTAAAACACAACATTTGGTTTAAGAATGAACATAAGTCCTTACTGTTTAGTAAAAGTCCATTTTAATATGATAAATCATTGAGAAGAGAGGTGGGAAATAAGGCATCCGATCAAATATTGGCATTAGACAGTGTTGCCATTTCCCCTTCTGATTTCAGCCATCCATTTCCTACTTTTCATATCGCATGTACAGATTCATAGTCCTATTACAGGGATTTACAGTCTGGTAAGGCAAGTGTGCCACCACTGAGGCAATTTAAATACAACAAAGAATAATTAAGATGACTTCTGCAGATTCATTCCTGATCTCTGGCTATCACTCTGTAAACTACATTACTGCGAGTGAGAACTAGGCAGCCAAAGAGCAGGACTTGGATAAATTTGTCCATTATAATTCCTGGCTTAGAATTTATCAATCCCCAGATAAGCAGTATGGATTTACTGCAAATCTACAGCAAAATGTTAGATTAAAAATAAAACAAAGAACTCATTTACAGCCCTCAAATAACTCCTCGACAACATTATTCTGTTCAGCCTTTCCTATTGTTTATTAGAAATTTGTCTTTGTAGGACATAACTACATCAAGAGAAATATTTAATACGCCGAAGTGTTTGAGATGGGCTAAGGACAATGGCCACTGGAAAGCTTGATGGCATTTTATTATTAGATATTCAAATAATGCATTACTTTGGCCCTATAATTCTACTTGTAGAAACATCCCTAGGAGGCCAGCGCCGCAGCTCACTAGGCTAATTCTCCGCCTGCGGCACTGGTACTCCAGGTTCTAGTCCCGGTTGGGACGCCGGATTCTGTCCCGGTTGCCCCTCTTCCAGTCCAGCTCTCTGCTGTGGCCCGGGAGGGCAGTGGAGGATGGCCCAAGTGCTTGGGCCCCTGCACCCACATGGGAGACCAGGAGGAAGCACCTGGCTCTTGGGTTCAGATCTGCGCAGCGCCGGCGGCCATTTGGGAGGTGAACCAACAGAAGGAAGACCTTTCTCTCTGTCTCTCTCTCTCTCACTGTCTAACTCTGAAAAAAAAAAAATCCCTAGGAAAACTCAAGAAATGTGTATAGATATCTATACGGGCAGATTAATTAATAAATTATTTATAATACCAAGAAACCCAAAAACAGCCCAAGCACACGTCAATAAGAGTTAATAAGTTATGGTAAACCCTTGCAATGAACAATAAACCATCAGAAATAAGCACGTAACATCTGGCAGAAGCAGCAAAAGTCACACTCTACGTGGCTGCCCTGCAGAGCTCAGGAGGCCTAGGTGCACGAGGCCGAACCCACCATCATGTCACAGCACTTGTGCTCTGTCCCCCAGGATGCTTTGACGGTGGCCACTGGTTAGGCTAATGGACAGAGCTGATCCCGAGGGAGCAGGGGGAGGAGCAACACCCAGAGCGTGTTGGCTCGTGCTTCACAGATACTGCCCGATTACTACTGCACATTCACGTTCAACCTATGGTGACCACATTGGTGCCTCTGTATTCAGTAAGCTAGTAATTTTGGGAAAGTTTTTGGAATCTTCGAAAGTCATTTTCAGGGGCTGGTGCTGTGGCACAGTGGGTTAAGCTGCCTTCTGCAGTGCCGGCATCCCATGTGGGCGCTGGTTCGAGTCCCTGCTGCTCCACTTCCCATCCAGCTCCCTGTTGGTGTGCCTGGAAAAGCAGTGAAATGTGGCCCAGGTCCTTGGGCCCCTGTACCCATGTGGGAGACTGGGAGGAAGCTCCTAGTTCCTGGCTTTGGCCTGGCCTAGCTCTGGCCATTGGGGCCATTTGGGGTGTGAATCATTAACTGCCTTTCAAATAACTTTTTAAAAAGTCATTTTCAGGGTAAGTTAGACAGCATCTTAAAAATATTAGTTTTACCACTAACAATCTGTGTGACCCAGGGAAACTGACTTGACTTCTGTGACTCTAGGCACCCTCGACGTTAACACACGTGTTGAAAGCAAGCATTGTACTGCCTTCCATTTCTGAGTTTTTTTCCATTTATTCTAACCTTGGGTGGAAATGGAAGCTGTATGATATGATCTGAAAGAGAAAAAGTAACTCGTTCACTCCTTCCCTTTCCAAGGGTAGAAATCTCAGGTACGTGCCATTAATTTGGGGAAACTGCTTCCTGTTGTTGAGAAAGGCTGATTAGCACCGAGGCAGGAGGACAGACAGTGTGGACAGGTGCATGTAACTTCATCTGCTCGGATGATGTTGCTGCACGCTAGGAGAAGTTCTCTGTTTTCTCTACAGTGAGATTTTTCAGGAGCCCCAACACTCAGAGCAGAAAGGGGACGAGCAAAGGTTCTTGACAGAGAAGAGAGGAACGTGACCCAAGAGATGTCCAGGCTGGGATGCAGTGAGTGCTTAGTCACCAGACGAGAGGTTGACACTTATTTGTGGGATTTGGATTTAAAAGTCCAAAACCTGCTCAGCATCAGAAAAATGCGGATGCCAACCTGTCTATTCCTATGTAATTCTACCACTTCTACTGCAAGAAGGCATTTGAAGGGAACACACAAAATATGGATTCCCTTTCTACCATTTTTGAACCACAAGAAACTAAAATTGTCTAGCCTGGTGCTCAGGCCAGCCTCCTCCTGGAAGAACTCAGCTTGCCAAGACCACAGCACCCTGGCTGTCAGATGTATCCTGAAGAGCCCTACCTCATTCACACTGGGAACACGAGATTTGCACTAAGTTTGAAGGCGACTTTGATTCATCTCCATATCCCTTAGCTCTAACTCAGTCGTTTTTGTCCACTATAGGGGGCAGTGGGGACTACTGAATGGTTCTGTCACTAAGTGCAACAGTTACAAAATGAGGTCTCACCATTTCTGGAAGACATCCTAAACAAGAACAGCCCCTTTGTCTTCTGTGGTGTGTCATTCTTCCCTTTTGTCATCCTGTGCATTTTCATTAAAGTCTCTTACAAAACACTTTTGGTTTAGTATGAGAAGTGATAATTCCCAGACAAGGAGTAGAGAAGAGAAGGCACTGTGTCATGGGATTGCAAGATGGTGCATGATTTGGGGAGTGTAGGAGGATGGGGGTTTGGGCAGAGGAGAGATCAGGGACATCACACACAAAATGTTACAAAGGCCACCAGACTCTGCAGGGCAGAGCTTCGTGCTCTTGTCTGAACAATGCTATTCCATTGGAAGAGCGGTAGCTATCTGGGCTATGTTTGACAGCACACATCCTTTGCAGCTCTGAGTGGGTGAGAAAATGCATGAGATGCATCTAAAGGACTGAACACCATGTCTAGCACATCTTGCACACCATCAGTAAGGGCAAGTATCAAACCTAAAATGAGGAGCAAATCTAATATCAGGAGCTGTTGCCACTGTCTTTTGGAGTTGCCCAGTAAAGGTAAGAAAATATATAGAATCAAATATTTATTTATTTATCATTATCAACATATGTATAATTCCTTAAAATGTGAAGGGTTACAATAAATAAAAGACCTGATTGGCCCTCACTTACCAGAAATTTAGTTACCCAAAGTCCACTTGCATGGAAACGCCATCAGCCCATTTGTTGAGTTATTCATTTAATCAATTAATACCTATTGTGACTTTATTACATACCAGGCATTCTGGCCTATGAGTGAAACATAGTAATTACTCCGATATATTTATGGTTCCCAAGAAGCTTACCGTTAGGGGAAAATGGAGACATAAACAGCCACCTAAATATGAGACTGATGGGTCATAGGGAATAATGCTTAATTATGAGAGAGATCAAGAGATTCTCTTATTAATTAAGGAAGTGATCAACATTTGAAAATATGTCAATGGTAATTAACTAGGCTCTACCTCTACCGGGTAGTGTGGTGAAGGACTTTGGGAGATAATTTAATTGAGACAGTGAATGATGACATCAATGCCCACATGAGGGTCACTGTGTTGAAGAATGTCGAGTACCTAATTAATGGGACTCCCTGGTGTCTTTCACAAAGACAATTCTAGAAAGAGAGAACCCAACAGAACCTCATGCTTAGACCAAACAAATACACAGTACACTGAGACTCCGTAAAGCTCCCAGACTCTGAATTTGGATAAAAATAAAATAAAATAAACCTGGGAGTCCTCATCTGTTGGCTGCTGGGGTTAAAGTATTCTTGTGGTTATTGGGCTGTGCATTGCTGTAGGGCAAAATAATCACCTGGCCCAGATTGGGATCCCGTCTTGAAGAAAGACTCGGCTCTCATGGTTGAGTCCATCCTGCTCTTCTGCCATTTAGGATAAGACATTGCCGGGATTGGGTAGTATGGGGGCCCCCAGAAAACTAACTCACAGAATCCTGGAGCCCTTGAAATAACCATAAAACATCCTGGGAAATATTTCATGGAGGAGGGAAAATGATGTGTAAACCTCCCTTGAGACCCCTTTTCTCAAAACATCTACAAATATATATGTATACGTACACACATATACTTGCAGAGATACACATATGTATGTTTCTCTAAATCCAAAAAATAATCACAAGAAAGTTGTCCCTTTGTATTGCAAACAAAGTTGAGATGGGATTCTACTCTTGGCAAGGGTTTGAATTGGATTTGACAAGGATGGCAGTTGTATTTTAAATTTCCCAGGAAAGAACTGTTGTCCAAGACAAAGTAATTAAAAGAGTGAGAACATGTCTCCCTTTGCTGGAAGAATATTGGTCCAGTTGAGTCTGCAGAGACTTGAGTGCCCAGACCATGAATTAAACAATAACAGCAGCAGGCTCAGCATGATAGGATTAGGCACAGGGGTGGGGAACATTGGGCCCCCAGGCTGTTTAAGGCCTGCAAAATCATTTGTGATGCTCCTTGTCAAAGCAACAGCAGGCAGGACTGAAGATGTCATAAATCTACAGCAGGCTAATTTTTAAGTTGATAATTTTCTACAGCCCTCAAGTGATGTTATAAATATCCAAATAGTCCTTGGCTGAAAAACAGGTTCCCCACCCCTGGTGGGAAGTGGAGTCCTGTCCCTAGGCAGGGGACTGCCACACCTCCGGAAGGGAACAGGGTTGTGTGGGCCCTGCCAGGGACGCCTCTGCTGTTACCACTGCAGTGCGGAGGCAGATTCAACTAGGCTGGCTGACCCAATGCCTGTCAAGGCACACTCTTGATTGCTCTATCACCTCATGGAGAACTGACCGATGAATTCTGATTTGAAAAGTCCAGAGGGAACTTATTTCCATTGAAGCCAAAAAGTTCGAATGAGAATTTCTAACACAGAGAAGTGCTATCATAAAGAGAGCAGAGATGGACGCATTGAGCTACCGGAGAACCTGATACGGATGGACAGGGTGGCCGCCGTCACAGTCCAGAGAAGGCTTCGTGGGTTCCACTGGAAAACGTGGCGTCCAAAGTAGGGTGGAAATTCCAAAATCATTTTCAATTTGAATTGTCCCTCTACCTAACCCCATAAGCTTTATAAAAAAAATCCATGTGTTTTTTTTTTTTTTCTTTTTAGGATAACAAAAGAGAACAGAATAAACCACATATGGAAATCAAGTTGCTTTGAGTGCTGGGCACTAACTTTAATTTTATCTTTGAAAACATATACTTTCTCAGTATCAACCAGCCAGCTGATATTTTCCTACATCCAAAGAAAGCAATTTACTCCAATTTTACAGTCTCTCCAGCACTGCATCCTAGAGACACAGAGGGCTCTCTGCTAACAAGTGGTGTATTAATGAAAACGAGCATAAACAAACATAGACAGTGGAGAGATTCCGGTGCCAGCCACAATGGTCTTTATATTCAAACTCAAGTTGAACAAGCCACGGGGAGGAAGCTGAGCAGAGAGCTGCAAGGCCACTTCCTGCCTGGGGCTAGCAGACAGGCTAGGCAGCTTCTACCAATTAGCCCCAAGCCTGCCTGCATTCTAGAGATATAGGGACAGGAGAATGGGAGTGCAAGTCCCCAGAAGGAAGCAGGAAGTCTAGCTTGCTCAGAGCACAGAGCGCAGGGATTATCAAAGAATTTCCAAGGTGCAGCCCAGGCCACTTTCATAAAGAATGGATCTGCAGGAGCAGATGTGTTGAGGGTGTGTGTCACCCAGCGGATTACCAGGTCTGTGGCATCAGCTACTTGAGCAGAGTGACCGATTTTATTAATGGAGAGCAGATTTTTCTCTGTTGTTCACAAGTGCGCTTAGGAGAGGGTGGAAAGTTGACTATAAATGGCTGCAGTAGCCAGGACTAGGCCTAGCTGAAGCCTGGAGCCAGGAATTCCACCAGGTCTCCCACGTGGGAGTCAGGGACTCAAGTACTTGAGCCACTGTGTGCTGCTTCCCAGGCCCGTTAGAGGGAGCTGGATTAGAGGTGTGCAGAGCCTGGACTTGAACCAGCACTCTGATATTGGATGTGGGCCTCCCCAGTGGCAGCTTAATCCCCTGTACCACAATGCCTGCCTCTCTAAAACCACTTCCGTTTGGATCTACCAATTCCTGAATTACTGTTTGCTCAAATAAACTTTATTTAACCATTATTTTTATCATGCTTCAGTTTGTTTTTAGACTGGGCCAATCCAAACACAACTGGGGCCAGCACTGTGGTGCAGTGGGTTAAAGCCCTGGCCTGAAGCTCCAGCATCCCATATAGGTGTCGGTTCTAGTCCCAGCTGCTCCTTTTACAATCCAGCTCTCTGCTACGGCCTGGGAAAGCAGTGGAAGATGGCCCAAGTGCTTGGGCCCCTGCACCAGCATGAGAGACCCGAAAGAAGCTCCTGGCTCCTGGCTTCAGACTGGCGCAGTTCTGGCCATTGCAGCCATCTGCAGCCTCTCTCTGTCTCTACCTCTCTCTGTAACTCTTTCAAATAAATAAAATAAATCTTAAAAACAAACAAACAAACAAACAATTATTAGTTCGATTGCCCAAATGACTAGCAGCAAACATATTCCTGGGGCTGTAAGATAACAGGTCATGTGTGGCTGCTATGGGGCAATTTCTCCTTCAAATGTACCATTACAGAATCTGCAGAGCACCGATTCTCATAAAGCGTTTTCTCTTCCTTTTATTGTTAGTTTCTACTGATACATAAAAGGTGCACCTGGGCACCATTTGATGTCTTGCTGCATGTATTCATTGTGTAATGCTCAAATCAAGGTAAACAGACTTATCTCGTCAAACACTGAAGATCTCTTAATGGGAAAAACATTCAAAATCCTGTCTTATAGGTTTTTAAAAAAACATATAAGTGCATTCTTATCCATTGTCTCCCCATCATGCCACAGAACAACCAACCTTTTCCTGTCTCTCAATGGACCCTGCCTCCCTGGCTCTCATAACCAACATTCTGCTCTCAATGAGATCAACTATTTTTTTTTTTAAAGATTTGTTTATTGGAAAGTCAGAGTTACACAGAGAAAGAAGGAGAGGCCGAGAGAGAGTTCTTCCTCTCTCCATCCGCTGGTCACTCCCCAGCTGGCTGCAATGGCCGGAGCTGCACTGATCCAAAGCCAGGAGCCAGGAGCTTCACCCAGGTCTCCCACATAGGTGCTGGGGCCCAAACATGGGGGTGCAGATAACTCTTAAAAAGACTGATTCTATATACTCTGGATATATGCCAGCTAGTGGGATGGCTAGATCACACGGTGGTGAAGAACCCTACACTGTTCTCCATAATAGTTACACAAATTTACATTCTCCACATCCAGCCTAGCATGGGATAGCTTTTATCTTTTGATAATAGCCGAGCATCCTGGAAAGAGGTGGCACCTCTATGTGTTGTTGATAAGTCTATGTGTTGTTGATAAGTCTATGTGTTCTAAGGATTAGTAATGTTGAGTGTTTTTCCACATACCTGTTGGCCATTTGTATGTCTTCTTTTGAGAAATGTCTATTTAGATATACTGTCTATTTTAGAACAGGAAGTTTATTTTTGCTGTTGAGTTCCTTGTATATTCTCACATATATAGTTTGCAAATATCGTCTCCCATTCTGTATACATCTTTTATTGAGAAGATTTTTAGTTTCATGAAATTCCATTAGTCTACTTTTACCTTTGTTCCCTGTGCTTTGGGGGGTCTTATCCAAGAAACCTTTGACCATTTCAGTGTCCTGCAGCATTTTCCTCACAATCATTCTGGAAGTTTTAAGAGATTCAGGTCTTGCATTTAAGACTTTAATCCATTCTGAGTTGGTTTTTGTATATGGTGAGAGATAGGGGTCTAATTTCGTTCTTCTGAGATGGGATCCAGTTTTCCCAGTAGTGTTGACTGACAGGATTATACTTGCTTCAATGTGTGTTCTTAGAACTTTGGTTGAACCAAGATCAGTTAGCTGTAGATGTGAGGCTTTACTTTCAGGTTCTCTATTTGACTCCACTGGTCTGTGTCTGCTTTCATGCCAATGCTGTGACATTTTAACTACATTAAGTAAATATCATATTTTAAAGTCAGGTAGCACAGTGCCTCCTGTTTCGTTATTTTGCTCGATTATGTGTGCTATTCTGGGTTTTCGTTGTTCTGTACAAATTTTAGTGTCCTTCCTTCTAGTTTTGTGAAGAATGTCATTGGTATTTTGATTATGATTGCATGAATTTGTAGGCCACTTTGGGTAAAATGGACATTTTAATGTCATTGATTCTTTCAACCCATGAGGACAACATTTATTTCCATCTCTTTGTCTCTTCTTCCTTTTATTTCATCAATTTTTATGTATGGTTTGCTTTTAAAATATTTGTTTTTTATTTATTTGAAAGGCAGAGAGAGATACAGGACAGAGATATTCAGACAGATGGAGATCTTGTATTTGCTCATTCACTCCCCAAATTTTTGCAACAAGTATGGATGGGCCAGGCTGAAGCCAGGGGTTTGGAACTCAACCCAGGTCTCCTATTTGGGTGGCAAGAACTCAGGCACTTGGTCCATTACCTGCTTCCTCCCAGGGTGCACATTATCCAGAAGTTGGAATCAGAAGCAGAACCAGGATTCAAAGCCAGACACTCCAAGACAGAATGTGTGCATCTTGAGTCCTGACTGCTACAACACATGCTGGCTCATTCTATTCGGTTTTCATTGTGGAGCATCTTCACCTGTTTGATTAAGTTACTCTTGGGTATTCTGGTTGTTTTGTCACTATTAGAATAGGAATGCCTTTTTGACATCTTTTTAAAGATAACTGATAGTGTTTATAGCAATGCTGCTGATTTTGTCTATTGATTTTGTATCTTGTAAGTTTGCTGAATATACTTATTATTGCCGATAGTATTTGGTGGAATCTTTGGTGTTTTCTGTAATAAAATATGTCATCTGACAATAGTGACAATTTGACTTCCTCCTTCCCAATTGATGCCCTTCATTTCTTTCTCTTGTCTAATTGCTCTGGTTACCACTTTCAGTACTATGTTGAACAAAAGTGGTAAAAATAGACATCCTTGCCATGTTCCAGGTCGTGAGAAAAAGGTTGCAGTTTTACCCAATTAAGTATGATGCTGGTCTTTATTTTGTTAGGGTATGTTCCTTCAATACCTAATTTGCTCAGAGTTTCTACTATAAAGCAGTGTTTAATTTTAACAAGGGGCTTTTCTGCATTTATTGCAATGTTTTTTATCATGCTTTTATCTTTCATTCTCTTGATGCGGTATCCCATGTTCACTGATTGGCATATTTTGGAATTTCCCTTCATTCCTGAGACAAATCCCAACTGATCATGGTGAATAAACTTCTCAGGGTGCTGTGGGATTCTGGCTAGCATTTTGCTGGAGATTTTTTACATTTATGCACATAAAGGATATTGGCCTATAGCTTTGCTTGTTTGCTGTGTAATAGTTTGGTTTTCTTATCAGGGTAATCCTGGTCTCATGGACTAAGTTTGGAAAAATTCTTTCCTTTGATATTTTTTGGAATTTAAGAATTGGTATTTATTATTTAAATGTTTGGTAAAATTCAGCAGTGAAGTCTTTTGTTTCTGGACTTTCTTTGACAGGAGACACTTGGTTTCCCGGAGAATATTTTATTTAGTTTTTGTCTGTTTAGGTATTCTGTTTCTTCATGATTCAATCGTAGTAAGATCCGTATTTCCAATTTGCCCATTCTAGATCATTAACTTTGTCTATAATTACTCATAATACTCTGCCACTATCCTTTGTATTCTGTGGTATCAGTTAAATCCCTCCCTTTCATCTCCGATTTTGTTCACTTCAGTCTACTCTCTTTTATTTACTTTGTGTAGCTAAGGGCTTATGAGTTTTGTTTGTATTTTTGAAGAACCAGCTCTTCTTTTTATTGATTTTTTTAAAATTTTACTTTTTTCAATTTCAATCATTTATACTCTGATCTTTATTGTTTATTTCCTTTTACTAATTTGGGGTTTAGTTGGTTCTTGTTTTTTGGTTCTTTAAGGTGAAATTATATATTTGAGATCTTTCTGTTTCTTGGTGTGGGTGCTGATTACCACAAATTTCCTTTTGAGTATTGCTTTTGTTGTATCCCATAGATTTTGATAAGTTGTGTTTTCATTTTCATTTGTTGCAAGAAAGTTTAAAATTTGTTTCTTAACTTCTTCCTTTGTGTTAGGATTGAATTATTTACCCTTCCAAAAATATTGTATGGCTTCCAAAATTTTTCTAGTTATTCATTCCTAGTTTACTGCATTGTGCTTGAAAATGCTTGCCGGCATCCCATATGGGCGCTGGTTCAAGTCCCGGCTGCTCCATTTCCAATCCAGCTCTCTGCTATAACCTGGGAAAGCAGTAGAAGATGGCCCAAGTCCTTGGGCCCCTGCACCCATGTGGGAGACCCAAGAGAAGCTCCTGGTTCCTGGCTTTGGAGTGGCACAACTCCAGCCATTGGGGCCATTTGGGGAGTGAACCAGCGGATGGAAGACCTCTCTCTCTCTCTCTCTGACTCTCTTTCTCTCTAACTGCCTTTCCAATAAATAAATAAATCTTTAAAAAAAAAAACACATTAATGCAGCTGTTTGGATTTTTAGTCTTCACACTAAGGATATGAAAGGTTTATATACTATGCTTACACCATTAGAGAGAGCATTCTGTCTACTTGATCTTACCTTTCAATATTTTCTTTCTATATATCCTCCTTCCCTCCCTTCCTCCCTCCCTCCCTCCCTTCCCCCTTCCCTTCCTTCCTCCCTCCCTCCTCCTTTCTTTCAGTTTGAAGAACCCCCTCAAGCACCTCCAGAACTGGTAGGTCTGGTGGTGATAAATGCTCTCAGCATTTCTTTTTCCAGAAATGTCTGTATCTTTCCTCTGTATTTTAAGGATAACTATTCTGAGTTCAATATTCTTGGTTAGCAGGTTTTTTTTTTTTTTTACTTCAATATTGTGAAAATCTTATCCTGCTCTCTTTCGCCTGTAAGGTTCCTGCTGAGAAGCCACTGTCAGGCTAGTTGGGCCACCTTTGTGTTTCCTTCCTTCCTCCCTCCCTCTCTCTCCCTCCCTCCCTCTCTCTCCCTCCCTCCCACCCTTCTTTCCCTCCCTCCCTCCCTCCCTTCCTTCCCTCCTTCCTCTCTCTCCCTCCCTCCCTCTATTCCTCCCTCTCTCTCTCCCTCCCTCCCTTCCTCCCTCCCTCCCTTCCTTCCTTCCTTCCTCTCTCTCTCTCCCTCCTTCCTTCCTTCCTGTCTCTCTCCCTCCTTCCCTCTATCCCTCTCTCTCTCCCTCCCTCCCTCTCTCTCTCCCTCCCTCCCTCTCTCCCTCCCTTCCTTCCTTCCCTCCTTCCTTCCTTCCTTCCTTCCTCTCTCTCCCTCCCTCCCTCCCTCCCTCCCTCCCTCCTTCTCTTCCCTCCCCTCCCTTCCTCCCTCCCTTCCTTCCTTCCCTCCTTCCTTCCTTCCCTCCTTCCTCTCTCTCCCTCTCTCTCTCTCCCTCTCTCTCTCTCTCTCTCTTTTCCCTTACAGATTTGACAGTCTTCTATTTGTCTTTAACTCGGGTGTGCTTGTTTATAAAACATCTTGGTGTAGACATCCTTGAGTTGAATCTGCCCGTTGACCTTCAACCTTCCTGTACCTGAATATTTGGATCCTTCTCTAGATCGGGGATTCTTTTTCTGTAATTTTCTCTTTAAATAACATTTCTACATCTCTGGCATATTTAAGTGCCTCTGGAATTCCACTAACTTGAATATTTGCTCTCAATGCTGTCTTGAAGTTCCTGCAAGCTCTCTTAATTCTTTTTTCTTCTCTGTGGCTTTTCACCTGGCTTTACTAGGTCTCGTGAAGGTGATCTGGTGCAAGAATAGTTGTTCAAATTTTGTAGATTTGTGGGAACACGAGAGCTGCACTCAGCTGCCAGCCCGCTGTTTCCCTGGGTCTTCTTTGATGTCGCAAGGTGGATGCTCTCCTACTGCCCCCCTGACCACATGCCTCAGATCTCCTTCTGTCTTCTGGGAGGTTTGAAGCAGCGCCTCAATGTCCCATGTTGCCCGTAGTTCTCCAAGAAGCTCTGCCTTCATCTGGTTTCTCTGCAGTTCTTCTTAATATTTAAAGAATGTTTCTGCCTAGTTACCAATCATAAACATCTGCTCTAATCTTATTATCCCATCACAGAAATTGGTCCCCCACCAGTGGGATCACAGTTTTTTTTTTTGTTTGGTTTTTTTTTTTTTTTTGACAGGCAGAGTGGACAGTGAGAGAGAGAGAGAGAGAGAGAGAAAGGTCTTCCTTTGCCATTGGTTCACCCTCCAATGGCCGCCACGGCTGGCAC
The DNA here is from genome assembly GCF_964237555.1 of Oryctolagus cuniculus. Classification (NCBI taxonomy): domain Eukaryota; kingdom Metazoa; phylum Chordata; class Mammalia; order Lagomorpha; family Leporidae; genus Oryctolagus; species Oryctolagus cuniculus. The sequence continues at coordinate 19,342,354 of NC_091438.1, forward strand.
GCTACGGCCGGCGCACCGCGCTGATCCGAAGCCAGGAGCCAGGTATTTCTCCTGGTCTCCCATGGGGTGCAGGGCCCAAGCACTTGGGCCATCCTCCATTGCACTCCCTGGCCACAACAGAGAGCTGGCCTGGAAGAGGGGCAACTGGGACAGAATCCGGCGCCCCGACCTGGACTAGAACCCGGGGTGCCAGCGCCGCAAGGCGGAGGATTAGCCTAGTGAGCAGCGGCGCCGGCTGGGATCACAGTTCTTGTCATCCAGGCTTCATATCCCCAAGTCATCCTGGAACCATCTTTGTCAGCATTGCTCAGTTGCTCCATCCTATTGATTTATCATTAATGATAGATTTTTATGTTTGTCATTTTTCAATCAAAGCCAAAATTTTGATTATGAGAAGACTCTCCAAATTAAGGTACATGTATAGCATGATATATTGAAATATTAAAAAGAAAATAGAAATCCATACATATTTATAGGGACATATATTTAGGATGTTGGTTATAAATGTTTTTCCAATTAGTTAGTATTAACCTATATATTACAATATCTGAAAGGGTATGTATGAAAATTTAATAGTGGTGATTTCTATTTGGAAGGATTACGGATGATTTTTAACATGTATTAAATTTTGCAGGCTGGCACTGCGGGCTACCAGCTGCAGTGCCGGTATCCCATATGGGCACTGATTCGAGTCCTGGCTGCTCCACAACTGATGCAGCTCTCGTCTATGGCATGAGAAAGCAGTGGAGGATGGCTCAAGTCCTTGGGCCCCTGCACCCGCATGGCAGACTCAGAGGAAGCTCCTGGCTCCTGGCTTTGGATCAGCACAGCTCTGACCTTTGTGAGCAACTGGGGAGTGAACCAGCAGATGAAAGACCTCTCTCTCTTTGTCTCTGCCTCTCCTTCTCTCTCTGTGTAACTCTGCCTTTCAAATAAAATAAATAAATCTTAAAAAAACTTGCTTTTCTACAATTTCTAATTTATTATAATAAACATTCAATACATACAATAATAACAAATAACTGATGTGCTATGTAAGCTTAAGCTTGAACTCTGTTGACACAGTTCTAAAGCCTTCAGGGCTAACAGGTCAAACCCAACTTCTTGGATTCTCTAACTCTACCTCATGCCCAATACTACCCTCATCTCCTAAGACCCTGCATAATCTTGTCCCAGTATCCACTCTGATCGCTGCTGCTTTTCTCTCCCAGCTTCAACATGGTTCTTGAACGTGCTAAGGATCAAGCCCATTATAGTTGCTGTTCCATGTTGTCTGAAATGGTTTTTCCCACAGCAAGCTTATCTGCACAATTCTCACATTCAGGTATCTGATCAAAATAACGTCATCAGAAAACAGTTCTGGGGCCATGGGGCCAGCGTTGTGGCATAGCGGGTGAAGTTGCCACCTGCAGTGCCGGCATCCCACACGCTTGCCTGTTCACGTCCCAGCTGCTCCACAACTGATCCAGCTCTCGTCTATGGCCTGGGAAAGAAGTGGAGGATGGCTCAAGACCTTGGGCCCCTGCACCCACATGGGAGACCCAGAGGAAGCTTCTGGCTCCTGGCTTTAGATCAGCACAGTTCCGGCAGTTGCAGCCAATTGAGGAGTGAACCAGCGGATGGAGGACCTCTCTCTCTGCCTCTCCTCTCTCTGTGTAATACTGACTTTCAAATAAATAAATAAATATTTTTTAAAAATTCCAAATTTTTTTGTGAAATACTGCATCTATCCTTATCTCTATGAGTTGGTTATTTAAGCATGAAAGGAGAAAACATCTAGAAGTGCTAGCAGATTCCATGTACCTGGTACTTTGCTAGTGTTGGGGATATCACAGTAAGCAAACAGAAGTGACTCCTTTGCTTGTAGAGTTTATATGTGGAAAGAAAGGTAGATAATAAATAAATAATTATACTAGGTAGATGTAACACAAGGACAAGTCCAGTGTATATGAGAGTGTACGGTTAGAAGAGTTGCTACAGTGCTGAAAAGCCTGGTGTGAAGAGTAACAATTAGGGAACAATCTAAAGGAAAAAGATGTTAGGTAGAGCTGGTGACTAGCGGGGATCATAAGTGGATACAACAAGATATGGAATGTTATCAGCAGAAGGGACATCCTATGTAAGAACTACTGTCAGGAAAAAGAAGGTGGGGTTTTGAAATGCTAAAAGATGTCCAGGTCGGGAAAGGTTAACAGAAAACTGGGAAGGCAGTCAAAAGATGATGCTTAAAAAGGAAAAAGATTGGGGCCAGTATTCAGCATGGTGGAAAAAGCCACTGCCTATGGCACCGGCACACCATATGGGCACAGGTTTGATTCTCAGCTGGTCCACTTCCAATCCAGATCCTGGGAAAGCAGTACCTGGGAAAGCAGTAGAAGATGGCCCAAGTATCACATGGAAGACTTAGAGGAAGCTCCTGGATCCTGGCTTTAGACCAGCCCATCTCTGGCCATTGTGGCCAACTGGGGAGTGAAACAGCAGATGGAAGATCTCTCTCTCTCTCTCTCTCTGTGTGTGTGTGTGTAATTCTGCCTTTCAAATAAATAAATAAGCAAATCTTTAAGAAAAAAGTTAAACAGATCATGAAGAATCCAAGAAAATGGAAGGTCTAGGAGGCCAGGTGGTGTGCCTGGTTCTAAGAGCAGTGGGGAGTCATGGGAAGTTGTATGAGGGGGAGGTTGGAAATAGCCAAGTGCATTTGCACAAACACAAACACACACACATTGCACACTGCAACAAATATGTGAAGGATGGCTACAATGCTTTTGGATATTATAGAATTTAAAGGCTGTTAAATTAATCATTTTCAGAAAAGGTAGATTAAGAATAAAGCCTACAGTATAAAATTGGGCAGGGAAAACTTAACTACAGCCTAATACATTTCCTCCTGATAAATAAAGTACATTAGTTTAAGAATTTTAAATCCAATACTAAATTTGAGATATGTTTTTTAACTTTTGTGGGAATGTGTACTAAGAATAGCATGTTTCATCCTCTGGAGAGAGTACATCAGTTTTCTTTATCACCTAAGAATTTTCTTACTTTGATATAGGCATCACAGGAATAAGGAATGCCAGAATACAGAACCTAAAAAATGGCAATGTTTCTTTAATCTTGGTTAATACATATAATGTAGCTAGTGAGACTCCAAAAGAAACTGACTAAAGATAGGAGACCAGAATTCTATCTATTTCAGATAGTTTATAAAAACCATGGAGAGCAAGGTTCAAGTTGAAATTTAACTACTTACTATGCACTATTTATCGTTATTTAAATACCCTAACCCTCAGCTTTCTCATCGGTAAAGTGAGAGTAATGGTAGTTGTGAGAATTCAGTTACCTACTATGTGTAAAGCATTTAGCAGACTGCTCAATTCACTGTAAATGTCCAGTAGATGGTGATGATGAAGATGACGATGGTGGTGGTGATAATGATCGTGTTGATGCTATGATCCCCCTAATAATGATGTTACGAGGATGATGTGATTCTGATGATGATGTTGGGATGATAGTATGATCATTTATTTATTTATTTGAGAGGTAGAGTTACAGACAGTGAGAGGGAGAGACAGAGAGAAAGGTCTTCCATCTGCTGGTTCACTCTCCAAATGGCTGCAAAGGCCAAAGCTGAATGAATCCGAAGACAGGAGTTTCATCTGCATCTCCCATGCAGCCAAGGACTTGGGCCATCTTCTACTGCTTTCCCAGGTCATGTCAGAGAGCTGGACTGGAAGAGGAGCAGCTGGGACTAGAACCAGCACCCATATGGGATGCCGGTGCCCCAGGTAGAGGATTAACTCATTTCGCCACAGCGCCGGCCCAGATAATATGATCTTGATTGTGATGCTCTGTTGATGATAGGATGATAGTGCTGCTGCTACTGAGAGTGTGATGAGGATGAGGGTGATCATGATGATGGTGATGTGATGAGGATATGAGGTGATGATGGAAAAGGAGGAGGGGAAGGAGGAGAGTGTGGTGTTTATAGTGGTAGTGGGTGGTGGTGGTGGTGGATGGTAAATTCCATGTCTACCTCTACAAATCAGTCCCATAGATAAATCATTCACTCTTCCTTAGCCCAGAAATCTGCCAACTACATTTTAGATTTATATAAACTTTTAGTGAATGAATGAATGTTCTAACAATTTCTAAATCTCATCTCAGTTCTACAAACGTGATAATCCTATTCATTCTTGGTAATTTTTTGGACCTCAACATTTAGACTTAAATAAACAATTGAGTGAACTCTCTATTGAATTTGTTAAAAGCAATCATAAAGGCTCAGTGAATTATTTCAAAGTTACTCCATTCATTCTAAGTAGTACATCATTGGGGAGCAAAAGTCGAAAGGTCTATAAAGGCAGTGTGGGGAAACAATTAACTTCTAACACACTCCAGATGGTGCTTGGTCTCTGAGAACTGACCAGCCGCTTACTTCACAGAAAAACCTCACACTCAGTGTGCACATTTGCAGAAGAGGAAAAGCTTCTATCTTCTAAATATAAATTTATACTCAATTATTTCTTCTTCTTCCCCTTCTCTTCCTCCACCTCCTCCTGCTTCTTGGTATATACATGCTGACTTAGGTCAAGTTCAAAATCACACTGAGAATACTCCTCTCATTTTTAATGAGGCTCATCTGAGGGTCAAATACTCACAAAATCACAGCAAAGGAGAAAAGAGGAGCTATCACCCTAAATAGGAGACTAAGAAGAGTCATTGCTAATTGAATTTTGAGTGTTTGGGGAGCATGAAAAACACTTCAGAGGCAGGTTGACAGCCAAAAGTACAACGATACTGTGTCACTCAACCAGACAGTATGGGGGAGAGAGCACAACCTTGTAAGTCAGGAGACAGGCCTCAGCCACAGCCATGTCACTGAGGAGTTCTGTGACCTCACCAAAGTCACCTAACCTCTCTGATCTTCATTCATTATAAAAGCAAGGATGTAAACTGAACCTCAGGCATTTAAAAACAAATGCTCTGTGGCCTGATGGCTAATCTTCAATGCACTGTGCTGAAGTGCAGACTAAATGCAAACCACAGCAAAGGAGGTAGGAGATGAGGTGCTCCGAAGGCCGCAACACAGCGTGAAGAGGGATGGGTGCACAGCCACTGACCTTTATTCTGTGAATGCATGCAACTGCTTTCAGACTGAGTTAGGGGACCCAGACTGTGTAATGGACCAAACACTGGTTATGAACATATTGCCTCATGCCCCAGTTCTATTATATTTAATTGTCTAAAAAATCCCATGAAGCCAGCTTTGTGGCTTAGTGGATTAAGCCAGCACTTGGGACTACCACATCCCATATCAGAGTGCCTGCTCAAATCCCAGCTTCTCCGCTTTCCATCTGGCTCCCTTCTAACATGCCTGGAAGGGCAGCAGAAGATGGCAAGAGTACTTGGGTTCCTGCCACCCACATGGGAGATATGGAAGGAGTTCTGGGCTCCTGGCTTCAGCCTGGCCCAGCCTCATCTATTGTGGTGATTTGGGGAGTAAACCAGCAGATGGAACATCTCTCTCTCTCTCTCCTCCTTTTCCGTCTCCCTCTTCCTCTCTCTCCCACCATCTCTCTTTCCTTCCCTATTTCTCATCTCCTCTGTTGTTCTCTCTTTAAAAAAGTAAATAAATCTATCCTTAAAAAAAATCCCCCCAGTCAAGAAATGCAGATTTCATGCAAATTAAAGCCCAAGGAGGGAAGTGAATTTCTCTGCATCTGTGCCCTGGGCTCCACCATTCCTTCAGGAATCACAGTGGTGACTTCTGGTTCCTCCATCTGCCGGGACTCAACAGCACAAGAGGGAATAAAGACCAGGGAGAAGGGAGGAAAGCTCAGCTGCGTCTCACCATGATCCCCGTTGCCTGGCAACGCCTCACATCCCTGTCAGAGAAATAAGGACTCCAGGAGGTGACACACACAGAGGCAGCATCCTCAGCAGAGCCACAGCTCACAAAGCAAACGCTGTGCTCCTGTGTGAGTCAGTGCCGTAAAGGAGAAGCCTGTGTGTGTGTGTGTGTGTGTGTGCGTAAGACTGAGATACTTATTGTCTTAGAATGGTAATATGATGATGCTCACAGAAGCAGCTCTGTGGACCCCGTCAACAGCCACAGAGAGAAGGTGTGAAGCGAGCCCAGGGTCCTAAGGACCAAACAGTGTCAGAGAGGGAGGAAGTTATTCCTGGGCACGAAGGGCGCTGCACTCACCACTTATCCACTTCGCCTCGGGATCGTGGATTTTGAAGTCTTCACTGAAGAGATCTTCCACGGTGACCTTCTTCTTTTGAGACAGACTGTTATCTTCCGCTAGGAAAAAGAGGCAAACAGACATTTTTTAATTAGTAGAAGAAGACCTTAAAACATTGACTACCTTTCAGAAGTATATTTGGTAGAACATAATTTCTATACGGGTATGGTGAACAAGTCATTTTTACCCTTTGTTATGAAACACCACGTTGGGGAGACAGTGATTCAGTAAAATGCACTTCTGCCCATACTCGCTCTATATAACTGATTCCATTTCACGGGTATGGAGGCAAATAATTGCATCAAGACTAACTGTGAACCATAGGTGGGAATGGTCAAGAAAGGAAGGTATAAATGTCCAGAATAGATCTCAGCCGTATTACATAACCAGTGATTCCTGCAAATGCCACTAACTACAGGTAACACACTGCGTGTTGCAAGTCCAGGGACTTATAAAACACCCCTTAGATACTTATTCTCCACAGTCCTCACTGGTCCTTGTCTGTCTGTGGGTAGTGGGTTACTTTGTATTCAAACAGAATAACAACCTGATGAAAATGGTGAGATTCCCTCCTGCCTCCTTTTACAGTTGCTCTTAGAAGTAAGCACCTTGGCAGGGGGAGCGTAGCAGGTTAAGAACGCAGCAGGTGTTGCAGCAGGTTAAGGAGGCCTATACAGGAGTACCACCTAGAGTCCCAGCTGCTCTGCTTCCCATCCAGCTCCCTGCTAGTGCACCTGGGAAGGCAACAGCGGATGGCCCAGGTGCTTGGGTCCTTGCCACCCACTTTGGAGACCTGGATGCAGTTCCTAGCTCCGGGTTTTGGCCTGGCTCATCCTGGCTCAAACAGTTATTTGGTGAATGAACCAGCAGATGGGAAATCTGTGTGTCTCTCCCTCTCTCTCTGTCACTCTGCTTTTCAAATGAAATGAATAAATAAATTGATTAATTTTAAAAAGCCTGGGACAAGCCTATAAAGGCACTAAACTAATATCCACCCCAAGAGAAGATGCTTAGTTAATGGCACCAGTATGTGAGGCTTTAAAAATCGGGGAGCTTTTATCCCGTTTCTAGAGGTGAAAGCCGATGGGGTTTAACTTCCCCAGAAAAGGCTCTCGTCATGAGATGCTCTGATATCCACTTCTCTACCTGGAAAACACACTTATCTGATTGTCTGACCTGAGGAAACAAAGGAGAGCAGCCCGTTAAATCACCTTCACTTTTCTTACACTATTAAGAAACTATCGGGGCCAGTGCCATGGCTTAGCAGGTAAAGCCGCCGCCTACGGTGCCAGCATCCCATACGGGCGCTGGTTCGAGTCCTGGCTGCTCCACTTCTGATCCAGCTCTCTGCTATGGTCTGGGAAAGCAGTAGAAGATGGCTCAAGTCCTTGGGCCCCTGCACCTGTGTGGGAGACCCAGAGGAAGCTCCTGGCTCCTGGATTCAGATCGACACAGCTCTGGTCATTGTAGCCAACTGGGAAGTGAACCTGTGGATGGAAGACCTCTCTCTCTCTCTCTCTCTCTCTCTGCCTCTCCTTTTCTCGCTGTGTAATTTTGACTTGCAAATAAATAAATCTTTAAAAAAAAAGTCAAGCACACACACAAAGTGTGTAAAATACCTATATGTATAAGCATTTGAAACATAAATAAATTGTGTGTTTGACTTCCACTTCTTCCACTGAAGAATGGATAAAGAAACTCTGGTGTAGATATACACAATGGAACACTACTTAGCCACAGAAAGGATGAAATCCTATAGTTTGTGACCACAGATAGAACAGAAGGTCGTTATGTTAGGTGAAATAAGTCAGCCACAGAAAACTAAGAACTGCATCATCTGTCTCATATGGGGACTCTATAATAGTTGATCTTGGGGCCGGCGCTGTGGTGTAGGGGTTAAGCGGCTGCCTGCAGTGCCAGCATCCCATATGGTCACTGGTTTGAACCCAGCTGCTCCACTTCTGATCCAGCTCTCTGCTATTGCCTGGGAAAGCAGTAGATTATGGCACAAGTCCTTGGGCCCTGTACCCTTGTGGGAGACCCAGAAGAAGCTCCTGGCTCCTGGCTACAGATCAGCACAGCTCCGGCTGTTGCAGCCAACTGGGGAGTAAGAACCTCTCTCTCTCTCTCTCTCTCTCTCTCTGCATAACTTTGACTTTCAAATAAATAAATCTTTAAAAAAAAAGAAACTATCTGAACTTGCTTCTGATGTTCATCATCTACTAAAATGTGTATTTACTTCCCTGCCCCTGGAATAGAAGAAGCTACACATCACTGCACACTCCTTGAAGGCTCCACGTCCTCGCTGCATTGGCTCCATGCCACGCTGCTGTGAGGGGTCATCTGGGTGATAATTAATGTGTGCATGTGTGTATGACTCCCGTGTCAGGCAGCATCAGATTGCTGGGTTTTGCATTTGGATGACTGGTTGTTCTGCTCCTCTTAGGGATTTCTGTTTGTGGAAACAGCGTTCACGTCTTGGGTTCGTGTTCTGCTTGACCTGGGCCATATCCTTTCCATCTTTGGGTTTCCTGCTTTAAAATCTGTGGCTGGCTGTCAAAATGTCTTTGGAATCGCATAACGAAATAAGAATAAAGAGTCCCTGAATGGCATCCTCAGGAAGGACTCAGGTTCACAGATGTTACTACACCTGTGATTTGGTTTCTTTTCTGAATATTATAAATCATTGAAGTTGTCAGCAAAGTCATGTGTTCCTTTGTGAGTTAACTGATGAATTAAATATCAAATAAAATAATGTATGTGGCTGGCGCCGCGGCTCACTAGGCTAATCCTCCGCCTAGCGGCACCGGCACACTGGGTTCTAGTCCCGGTCGGGGTGCCGGATTCTATCCCGGTTGCTCCTCTTCCAGGCCAGCTCTCTGCTGTGGCCCGGGAGTGCAGTGGAGGATGGCCCAAGTCCTTGGGCCCTGCACCCCATGGGAGACCAGGAGAAGCACCTGGCTCCTGCCATCGGATCAGCGTGGTGCACCGGCCGCAGTGCGCCGGCCGTGGCGGCCATTGGAGGGTGAACCAACGGCAAAAGGGAAGACCTTTCTCTCTGTCTGTCTCTCTCTCTCTCACTGTCCACTCTGCCTGTCAAAAAAAAAAAAAAAAAAAAAAGAATAATGAATAATGTATGTAAATGTCTTTCTGTTAAAGATTTATTTATTTATTTGAAAGTCAGAGTAACACACACAGAGAGAACTAAAGGCAGAGAGAGAGAGAGAGAGAGAGAGAGAGAGAGGTCTTGCATCTGCTGGTTCACTCCCCAATTGGCTGCAATGGTAGGAGCTGTGCTGATCCGAAGCCAGGAGCCAGGAGCTTCTTCAGGGTCTCCCATGCGGGTGTGGGGGCCCCAGGACTTGGGCCATCTTCCACTGCTTTCCCAGGCAATAGCAGAGAGCTGGATCAGAAGTGGAGCAGCCGGAACTTGAACCGGCACCCATGTGGGATGTTGGCACTGCAGGCAGCAGGTTAACCAGCAGGTTAACAGCGCTGGCCCTACAAATGTCTTCTAAAAATTTCAGAATGATGTGATTCAAGGGGACCCTCCTGTGAGACCAGAGTGTGTGTGAAGCTGTCCCAGCTGCTGCACATTGTCTGTTAAACCAAACCAAGTCCCTCCCTCTAGTGGTTTTCTGCCCGGATTAAAGTGGCCCTGGAAAAAGACACAGCTTCAGACAGGATGTATTTCCATGAAAAAAGCAGACAATAAATAAGAATTTTAGGGGCCTGTGCTGTGGTGTAGTGGGCTGAGCCTCCACCCATGGTAACAGTATCCCCTAAGGGTGCCACTTCATGTCCTGGCTGCTCCTCTTCAATCCAGCTCTCTGCTATGGCCTGGGAAAGCAGTGGAAGATGGCCCAAGTCCTTGGGATCCTGCACCCACATGGGAGACCAGGAAGAAGCTCCTGGGTCCTGGCTTCAGACTGGCACAGCTCTGGCTGTTGTGGCTATTTGGAGAGTGAATCAGTAGATGGAAGACCTCTCTCTCTATTTCTGTCTCTCCCTGTCAATGTCTATAACTCTACCTCTTAAATAAATAAATAAATAAAATCTTTAAAAAAAGAATTTTTTTTATTTTTTATTTTTTTTTTATTTTTGACAGGCAGAGTGGACAGTGAGAGAGAGAGACAGAGAGAGAAAGGTCTTCCTTTTGCCGTTGGGTCACCCTCCAATGGCCGCCGCTGCAGCCGGCGCACCGCGCTGATCCGATGGCAGGAGCCAGGAGCCAGGTGCTTTTCCTGGTCTCCCATGGGGTGCAGGGCCCGAGCACCTGGGCCATCCTCCACTGCACTCCCTGGCCACAGCAGAGAGCTGGCCTGGAAGAGGGGCAACCGGGACAGAATCCGGCGCCCCAACCGGGACTAGAACCCGGTGTGCCGGCGCCGCAAGGTGGAGGATTAGCCTATTGAGCCACGGCGCCGGCTCTAAAAAAAGAATTTTAAATATTATGAAACATTAATAAAGTTACACTGTGATCTAGCAATGAAAAAACCTAAAAATTTCTGAGACACAAATATATGGTCAGAAAAAAATAATTAAAACAAATTTTATCTGACTAGAAGTCACTATTCTTAACCATGAGAATAGTGGATGCTACTACTACAGTTTTGGTGATCTGTGATTACTTTAAAACTTACTGTATACGGACAAAATGGTCATTTTTCCATTCAATTATTGTCTATAGCCATTAGCTATAGTCCCACTGAACTGGGGTCTTTTGCTTTTTATTTGTGAAACTTTTTATTCAGTGAAGTATTGCGCATTTTTATTATAGTGCAAAGTTAAAATATATTATCTCGAAAACTAAAAAAGAAAAAAAAGAAAGGGAGAAGGGAGGAGGGTGGACTGAGGGAAGGGGGGAGAGAATATCATTTTGTTCTTAGAATTGTGTCTACAAATCACACTGAATCTGTTAAAACTGAAAAGAATGGGGGTAGCCAGTACCGTGGTTCAATAGGCTAATCCTCCGCCTTGCGGCGCCGGCACACCGGGTTCTAGTCCCGGTCGGGGCGCCGGATTCTGTCCCGGTTGTCCCTCTTTCAGGGCAGCTCTCTGCTGTGGCCAGGGAGTGCAGTGGAGGATGGCCCAAGTACTTGGGCCCTGCACCCCATGGGAGACCAGGATAAGTACCTGGCTCCTGCCATCGGATCAGCGCGGTGCGCTGGCCGCAGTGCACCGGCCGCGGCGGCCATTGGAGGATGAATCCGCGGCAAAGGAAGACCTTTCTCTCTGTCTCTCTCTCGCACTGTCCACTCTGCCTGTCAAAAAAAAAAAAAAAAAAAAAAAGAATGGAGGCGGCCAGGACTGTGGTGTAATGGGTAAAGCCGCCGCCTGCAGTGCCAGCAGCCCACATGGGGGCCAGTTCAAATCCTGGCTGCTTCACTTCCGATCCAGCTCTCTGTTGTGGCCTGGGAGAGCAGCAAAGGATGGCCCAAGTGCTCAGGCCCCTGCACCCGCATGGGAAACCCAGAAAAGAAGCACTAGGCCCTTGGCTTCGGATCAGCCCAGCTCCAGCCTTTGTGGCCATCTGGGGAATGAACCAGAGGGTGGAAGACCTCTCTCTCTCTCTGTCTCTCTCTCTGCCTCTGTAACTCTGTATTTCAAGAATAAATAACTATTTAAAAAAAGAATGGAAGACTGCCATTCAAAGACACATTAGACACAAAAGATGGAAGGGTAGTTGTTTTCATTTTGTGAAATGTTTTCTCCTCTTAGGTATGTTTCAATTTTTAAAAATTGTTTTACTTTATTGATCTTTAAAGATTTTTTTTAACACATAAGATTTTAATATAGGGAAGGTTTATAGTGGAGGCATTGAACATATATATATATGTTTTGTTTCAGGGTCTCCTTGGTGGCTCAGTAGCCCAGCCACACAAACACTGGGCCTAGCTCCTTCATTTGCAAGGACAAACAGGAGAAAAGGCAGGGCAGTGCTGAGAACAAGCCAACGTACAAGGCTAATGTATGACTGCAGCACTCGGCCCAGCATTACCAGTAGCACACGGTGGTATTCTGGTAAACACTACGTTATCTGCAAGAGCAGGGGCAAATAATCCGTCTGTCAGGCTGTCTACTCAACCATCTCAGGGTGGTGTTTGTATTAAAATGGAATTTTGTCAAATCTATACAGCTTCTGTACTCTTTACATTGTTTCAAAAAATTAATGGAAACTTGGGGCTGGTGTTGTGGTGCAATGGGTTAAGCCACCACCTGCAATGTCAGCATCCCATATGACCATAGATTTGAGTCCCAGATCTGCTCTACTTCCAATTCATTTCCCTGCTAATGCACCTGGAAAAGCAGTAGATGATGGCCCAAAGCACTAGGGCCCCTGCAACTGCGTGGGAAACTCGGATGGAATTCCAGGCTCCTGGCTTCAGACTGGCCAGTCTGAAGATGTGACCATCTGGGAGTGAAGAATTCGATGGAAGATCTCTCTCTTTTTCTCTCTCTCACTCTCGCTCTGGCTCTCACTTTGTCTCTCCCTCTCTCTCTGTAACTCTGCTTTTGAATAAATAAATAAGTGTTTTAAAAAGTTCAATGGAGGCCGGCGCCGTGGCTCACTAGGCTAATCCTCCGCCTTGAGGCGCCGGCACCCGGGTTCTAGTCCCGGTCGGGGCGCTGGATTCTGTCCCGGTTGCCCCTCTTCCAGGCCAGCTCTCTGCTGTGGCCTGGGAGTGCAGAGGAGGATGGCCCAAGTGCTTGGGCCCTGCACCCCATGGGAGACCAGGAGAAGTACCTGGCTCCTGCCAACGGATCAGCGCGGTGCGCCGGCCGCAGCGCGCTGGCCGCGCCGGCCATTGGAGGGTGAACCAACGGCAAAGGAAGACCTTTCTCTCTGTCTCTCTCTGTCTCTCTCTCTCACTGTCTACTCTGCCTGTCAATAAATAAATAAATAAATAAATGTTCAATGGAAGCTTTTTGAAAAGTGCTTTATTCAATCCAAGAAACTTGACTTTGTCAGTGATCAGCCTTACCACCTTAATAAACTTACTGCTGGCCTCTCTGGACCTCAATGGTGTACTCACACATTCTAATACCATTTAACTAATTAATTTGCTTCTAGTTTGATTATTTCCAAAGTCACCTGAGATTATGATAAGCAGAATGGCTGCCATGTTCCATGAACAAGGCTGAGTCCTGAGGAATCAAAATGGAAAGACGTGAGATCTGATGGTCAGAAGGTCACAGAGCAGTGGGAGCCAGAACAAATCAATGATGAGAATACAACCCTGACAGTGCCGACAGCAGTGGGACCTGCTGTATTCACATTTAAGGGGGCCAAGGGATAAGAAAGTAGGAGAAATTCCAAAAAGATTTCCTTGAAGAAAGAACCTGCTAGCCAAGATAAAGGATATAAAAGAACATTCAAGCCAGGGAGAATTGCTAGGGCCTGGAGTTGTCAGTGGACGTAGTATTTTCAGGAAATTGTGTGTTGGCATTGACGAGGCAGATAGCATGAGTAAGAAAGACAGACAAAGGTAGATTCTTTCATTATATGCAGCATACTGGAATTCCACTAGAAAATGTTCACTTGTGGATTTTCTTTTAAAATTATGTCTACCTGTATTTTTAAAAGACCATTTATTAATCTGAGGCCCAGAGAGTGAGAGAGAAAGAAAGTCTGGGGTGGAGACATTATGATATGTATTATGTATAGTTATAATTATATATAACAATGATACATTATATGCAATAAAATTTTATGTGTGTGTGTATATATATATATACATATATATATAAAAAACATAAAAAGAGAAAGGGATCAAGAGAGTGCTTGCACCTGCTAGTTCACCCCTAAGTGCCTACAATGGCCAGGACTGTGCTGAGGCTCAAGCTGGAAGCTAGAAATTCAACTGAGGTCTCCACTCAGGTGAGCTACTCCCGCTGCTCCCAGATTCGGGAGTATCAGGATGCTGAAGTCTGGAGTGGAGCTGGTATCAGATCCTAGGACTCCAATATGGAACACAGGTGTCCTAATTGCTAGGTCAAACGCTCACCCATAACAGCCTTTTAAAATCCTGCTTAAGGGCCGGCGCCGCGGCTCACTAGGCTAATCCTCCACCTTGCGGCGCCGGCACACCGGGTTCTAGTCCTGGTCGGGGCGCCGGATTCTGTCCCGGTTGCCCCTCTTCCAGGCCAGCCCTCTGCTGTGGCCAGGGAGTGCAGTGGAGGATGGCCCAGGTGCTTGGGCTCTGCACACCATGGGAGACCAGGAAAAGCACCTGGCTCCTGGCTCCTGCCATCGGATCAGCACGGTGCGCCAGCCGCGGCGGCCATTGGAGGGTGAACCAACGGCAAAGGAAGACCTTTCTCTCTGTCTCTCTCTCACTGTCCACTCTGCCTGTCAAAAAAAAAAAAAAAAATCCTGCTTAAGGTAATTTCAGTCTAAGAATTATGTTTCTTCACATCTATAATATTACAAATAATTCTCATTCAATATTACTTCTCCACCCTTCCATGCCCTCCTTCCAGAATTCCCACTGGGCAGTTCAGGAGATTCCAAGTTCATCCTCCATACTGCTTGAGTTTTCTTTCACGTTTTCTACCTTTGTATCTCTTTGGTAGCATTTGCATGCTTCCTTCAGTTCAATGTCTCACCAGCCTTTTCTGTAGCCTGTCTAGGATGCTCTTTGATCTACTACTGATATAAAATTTTAAATAATTATATTTTAATCTCTACAGTTTCAAATGAGTCCTTTTTAAACATCATCTATTCCTATTTCATAGTTTCAAGCTCCTGAATCACATTGGTAATTCTTTTAGAAACCTAAAATGTCATTTTTTAATTTTCTCAACTGTCGCTCCCCGTCTTCGTGGAGGAATGACACAGGACCCTGCGCTGTTCTTTTGTCTGCTCGGCCCTCCCCAGGTTTGCTGCTGGTTCTTCCCGGGTTGGCTACCGTCCCTTCCACCTCCGTGGAAGGGCGGTTCCCCCTGGCCACTTTCCCCACTTCCGCAGGGGAGTGGCACACCGCCGGCCGGCTCTCTCGGGGGCTGCACAGGTGTTCCCTCAGATGTTCCCCTTAGATGTTCCTGGTGCATGTTCTCTCTCTCCTCCTTTATAGTCCTCCTCCGCCAATCCTAACTCGGCTGCCCACACGCCGAGTACGCTGCTCTCCTCCAATCAGGAGCAGGATCAGCTCCTGGAGGTCATCACTCAAGTTGGCAAGAGGCAGCTGCGTAGAAGCTGTTTTCTCCTCTCCCAGCACCATATTGTGGGAGAGCAGATGCATAGAATAAGTCTTAATTCCAGTAACTCAGTCCAGTCCGGGTTGCTCCCCACACTCAACTGATTATAATTTCCTTGGATTTCTGTTTTTGTTTAGGCTGGCACTCTGCTTTACAAGAAGATGGTTTCTGTGAGTGCCCTGGGTCAAGAAACTGCTGCTATATGGTCTCAAGAATGTCCCTGGGGGACTAGCACTGCAGTAGAGCGGGTTACACTGCTGTTTGCAACATCCTACACTGGATGCTCTGCTTCTGATTCAGCTTTCTGCTAATGCACGTGGGGAGGCAGCAGCTGATGGCTCAAGTACTTGGGCCCCGGCACCCACATGGGATACCTAGCTGGAGTTCCAGGCTCTTGGCTTTGACCTGGCCCAGCCCTGGCTTGCTCTCTCTCTCTCTCTCTCTCTGCCCCTTTCTGTCATTCAAGGATTTTTTTTTTGGAGGGGCAATTTTGAGACTCTGTCTAGGCATAGCTCTCAACCAGGAACCAGGTCTTATGTGACCATCGGTACTGGAGCCTTTTTCTCTAAATGGGTGATAACAGTTCAAGGCTTTCTTCCCATGAAGTCAGTTTTCTTTTAATATTTATTTTATTTGAAAGAATAACACAGAGAAAGAGAGAAAGAGAGAGAGAGATTGATTGATCGATCTTCCATCCACTGGTTCACTCCCCAAATGGCCACAATGGCCAGTGCTAGGCCATGCTGAAGCCAGGAGCCAGGAGCTTCATCTGGGTCTCCTATGCAGGTGCAGGGGCCCATCTTCCACTGCTTTCCTAGGCACATTAGTAGGGATCTGGATTGGAAATACCACAGCCAGGACTCGAACTGGTGTCCATGTGGGATGCTGGCACTGCAGATGGGGGCTTAACCTGCTGCACCACAGCGCCAGCCCCATGAAGTCAGTCTCAGTGCAAAACAGTTGCACCAGCCTTAGCTCCTCATGGACACTGCCACCCCAGACGTTCCTGTTCTGCCTGACTTTAGTCTTATGGGGATTTCTTGTTGCCTTCTGCTGTGGCTGTCTACACCTGCTGGAGGTGTCTTTGGAGGGCTCATTTCCATTTCAGGTATGTGAACAAATCTCATTCTGGTTGAGAGCCTCTGTTTTCACTATTATTCTATCACTGCTACATGCTCGCAGTCACAACAGGGGATGATTTCTACGCCCAATCTTCCATAACCTGGAAGTGAGTATAAAGTTGAAGATATAAGAAGTGGCCAGTGGCTTTTACACTTTAGCTTCCATTGAGGGCAATTCAGAGATCATTGACAAGTAATATCTCTTTCAGGCCGTTAGCTTGATATACGATAGATAACCACATAGCATTTCTGATTAACTCGGCATCCTCATTAGCTTACTGGTAGGCAAGGGCATGTTGTAATCTATGGTGATGCAGTCATTCTTCACGTTGGGCAGTACATGATGCAAATAATCAGAGGCCCCTTTCCTGTCCTCAGCTATTTTTTTTTAACAGTTGTGTGGTTAAATACCAAAATTATTGTTCACAGTTTTGGAACTTCTCTAGGTAAAAATGAGAATTAAACCCTATCACTCTGAAATGTGTGAAGTGGTTTCTTCGGACGCACAGCTTCCAGAGAGCTTTCAATCACGACCCGTGGAAGTGAGCTAATGACAAAACCAATTTGGTAACAAAATCTACCCAGATTAGTCAGAGACCTCTTCAAAGTTCTGCTTTTGTTAGCAAATGGGAGATCTGACAATTCTAGAATGCTTTAGAGGCTTCAGAGTACAAGGATACTTATTATCATTCTTATCCTCCCCATTAGGAGAAGGAAAGAAAGCCATTTAAAGGAGGCACTCTTCATTTACCGAGAGGTTCAGTGACCAAGATAGACGGAAGTGTGGTGGCAGACTAAACGTGTTTAACACTCAAAGGAGACAAAGATGCAGTGCATGAGAAAGACCCCAAGCTGGGCTCAGACTAAAGTATTTTTTCTATTTAGGATAATTTGTATGTATTTCTACAAAACTTGATACAAATTTTTCTCCCTTTCAGACATTTCAGGACAATATGTGGAAATCAAAGAAGCTGTCCATTTTCAATGTCTGGAGCATGAATCTAAAAGTTCCAATGAAATGGCTTTTGCTTTAAAATAAGCCACCATAGGCTGTTCCGTTAATAGGGAGCATAACATGGATGATGATTAGTAAAAAGTAAAAAAATGCAACAGGAACACAGGTTACACTGCCTTTAGCTCTGCCACAATGTTGATTGATGGAGTGTCCTGTTAGGCACTGCTCGATGCTGACAGCAATATAATCAGACTTTTTCTTTTTCTCTTTTTTGAGTAAAAGAAGTAGAATCAATGCTATCTGCAGTGGATGTTACTCATATTTACCCGATAAATGCTTATCATCATCAAAGGATAAATTCATAAAATATGAACAGATTATGAACAAAATGTAAAACCAGGTAGCATATCTGTAAATCACGATGTGAACCTTGGAGATGTTTGACCTAATTCTTCATTAAACTGTCCAGCTGCGGCAGATTGTTCATCATGTGAATCCATAGGTCAGAGCTGAGACGGTAACATCTTTTACATAGACAAAAACCCTAGAGACCGGAGGGAGCAGCAGCAGCCCTGTCAAGGGAGCATTCTTTCCGTTTACAAAGAGTGTGTTTACTCCGAAATACATCAGCAACCATTCCTCTGGAGAAATCTGTCTGCAAAGTCCAACCCTGAATGTAAGGCACTAGCCATGGCTGGGATGGGAATTACTTGAGTGACAGTGGAGGGTCTGTAAGAAATCCACCCTTTATGCCTCTTGAGAATGCATTTTGCCCTGACTTGCCCAAGGTGGGTCTTAGCTTTTTTGCCACCACTAACTTGGTATTTGCTTTCAAGTTTATATTCCATACTGGCTTGAGTGTTTGTTTTCTTTTTGATATGGGAACTGTGACTTCATCTAAGGCGGCTGGCGTGTGATAGGTATTCAATCAATCAATTTCTTTTGAATGAACAAAGTCTTTGCTTCTACCATCTATTCCTTTGTTTCCACTTTGGCTCACTTTTTGTAATAAAGTCTTTGTATTACTGAAGTATATTATCCGTGGTTACATTGAAATCTGTGTCTATGAGAAGTCTCACAGATGTTGATTTATCTTAAGCTATTTCTTCTAAGGTATATGCCTTCAAAACCATTTAACAAAACTAGTAGTACAATATCAAAATTCATCACATCATACTACTTATTTTTAATGTTTTTTATTTTCATTTACTTGAAAGGCAGAGTGATTGGGAATGGGGGAGGGAGAAAGAAAGAGACATTATCCATCCATTGGTTCACTCCCCAAATGCCTATAACAGTCAGAGCTAGGCCAGGCCAAAGCTAGGAGCCTGGAACTCTCTCTGGGTCTTTCACCTGGGCGGCCAGGGCCCAAGCACTTGAACCATACTCTGCTGTGGCCCAGGCTGCAACAGCAGGAAGCTGGATCAGAAGCAGAGTATATGGGAATCAGATCAGCACTCTGATATGGGATACGGAGGTCCGTGTAGTGGCTTAACCCACTGTGCCACAGTACCTGCCCCTACACTATTGATTGAGATGCTAGAAACTGAGTCATGACCATTCTTCAACATATGATATTATATGCTGAATTAACCATTCCTATAAAGAAGCCTCAACTTCCAGTGTTATTGCATTTGGAGATAGGTCGTTTCAGGAATAACTTAGAAGAGGTCAGAGAATGAAGCCCTAATGTACAGGACTGGTATCCTTAGAAGAAGAGGGGTACAAGAGCTCTCTTTCTCTGTGCACTCACACAGCCGAAGGATGCTCTCTGTAAGCCAGGAAGCGGCGTCACTGGCCTCCAACCCTGCTACACCATTCATCTTGCAGCCTCCATAACTTGGAGAAAATAAAATTATTTTTCTAAACTGTCCAATCTATGTATTCTTTTATGGTATCCCAAGCTACTACAAGTGGTATCATCCAGATTTTAATTTCCAACTTTGTGTTGCTAGTGCACAGAAATGCAAATATTTGTATATAGACTTTTCCTTATCCTAAACTGTCCAAACTTGTATGTTCTATCAGTGTATATGTTATAGGCATTCATTTGGTCTGTAATAAAGGCAGTTTTACATCTTCATTTCAAGTAGAAGTAATACAGAAGCATTGCTAAGAAAACCCATTTACTTAAAAAAAAGTCATGGTCCAAATAACAATAAACAGTAGTTACTGATGGATTTTAAGACATGAGAATCTACTTGGCCTGAATGCCTCAAGACAAATTGTTTAGTGGCAGGATTATAATTTTTTTACTCTGGCTATGTTGTTTTTTTTTTTTTTTTTTTTTTTTTTGACAGGCACAGTGGACAGTGAGAGAGAGAGACAGAGAGAAAGGTCTTCCTTTTGCCATTGGTTCACCCTCCAATGGCCACCACGGCTGGCGCGCTGTGGCTGGTGCACCGCGCTGATCCGAAGGCAGGAGCCAGGTGCTTCCTCCTGGTCTCCCATGGGGTGCAGGGCCCAAGCACTTGGGCCATCCTCCACTGCACTCCCAGGCCACAGCAGAGAGCTGGCCTGGAAGAGGGGCAACCGGGACAGAATCCAGCGCCCCGACGGGGACTAGAACCCAGTGTGCCAGCGCGGCTAGGTGGAGGATTAGCCTATTGAGCTGCGGCGCTGGCCTCTGGCTATGGTTTTATCCACTTTTTCAGATTCTAAAATAGAAACACTTTTTTTTAAGTACAACATCGTGACTATTATATGATTCCCTTTTAAAAATTCAAGTTGCCATCACTTGATGGGATTTTTTATTAAGGTAAAAAGAAAGACTATCAGTGTTACCCAGGAGAGAGTGAGAGTTCGAAGCTGTTAGGACAGTGCTGGAGGGGCCTGTGAGGCATGCATGCTTCTCCTCCTGTCTAGGCAAGAGTCCAGAGATGCATCTAAGGTTGGTGGGATAACAAGTTGATACATAAGGGAATTTTCTATATTGTTATGAAATAATTCTATTTAGGACCTTAAATAATTTGATAGGTTTTATAACTTGGAAATAAAAGAAAGGGGGAAAAATGAGGGCTAGGTAAATTTTCAGTTTTCACAACTGATAGTCTTTGAGCATTGACCTGTAAACATGATGTTAAGAATTATAGGAGTAAATATCACAAGAACTAAACCAGAAATGGTGAAAAGTGACGTATCCAAGGACTGACTCAAGAACTAAGAGTATGAGAGAAGATTACCATTCTCATTTTCTCCTCTTAAGTTTTCTATTCATACTTATTACTTGTCAACACAATCAATAACATCATATTATGCTCATAAGCATACAGTTGCACCCAAACTTAAAATACTGAACCAGCGTGTGTCTTAATGATGCACCAATACCAAGGTCCCCTTATTTAATTTTCCCAACTGACTGCACAGACTGTGGTATGAACAAAAGTGCATGGTCCTCTGAATAGAGAATTTCTAGACAAAACATTCCCCAGAAGTGCCTATCAGGGTAGGCATGGGAAAACCTGTGTCACATAGAAAGCACTATATACATACATTTTAGAGGGATTATTTAGTTTCAGAAGGAATTATTTATCACATGAAATACATAATTTTAACTTGAGTTTTATTGGCTTCTTTTATCTATATTTTACTTAGCTGTCTTTGTTAATTTAACACAGACTATAAGTGAAGCTTATATCCATTCAGTGTATGTAAGTAAAGGAATCAAAGAATTAAGTCAATGCTATAGACAGGGATTTTCCTGTAAAATTTTGAAACACATCAATATACACCTTAATGAGAATGAATTTCAGTTCCTTTCTTGCTGGTTAAGGTGATAAAGAACTACATTCGGAAACAGGTGTTACCTAGGGAGCTGAGCCAGGCACCCACCATGGACTTCTGCTGTGGGAAGAGCAGCAAGGGAGTCTTCCACATGGCTGTCATCCAGTCCATGGTTCCTAAGTGAGCACAGGGCTCCTCCTAGTTGGGCTCTCCCCACAGGTTCACGGTAATGTGCAATGCCATTCATTTCCTGGTACTTGTTTCCTAGGACTTCAGTTAACAAATAACCCCAGGCTTGGAGGTTTAGTATAGTTCTGGATGCCAGAGTCTGAAATCAGCTTGTCCAGGTCCATATCAAAGGGTCAGGAGGGCTGCATCCCTTGATGACCTATGGAAGAGTCTGGTCTTTGTTTCTGTGGCTACCAGTGTTCCTTGGCTTGGGACCACATCACTCCAATTCCTGAGTCCCTGATCACAACTGTCTCCCCTGCTGTGTAGTCAAATCTCCCTTTGCTTTCTTCTGTAAAGGATACATGGGATTCCATTTAGGATCCGATGGATAATTCAGGATAAAACTTGATACGAAAATGCTTAATGTAAATATATGAGACCATTTCTTTGACCGTTTAAAGCAATATTTACAGGGTCCAGGGATTAGGACATGGATATTTTTGGTGAAGAGTGGCATTTTTTAGCCTTAAAGCCTACTTTCGACTAATCCACCATTTTAGAAGCCATCCTCTGGGACATAAAACCATGCATTAACTGAATTAAAAATAAGTAAAAAGATGAAGTATATGAGAAGGAGAAAAAGGAAGAGACAAAACACTGATGAGGTCTTAAGTTCTGTAAATAATCACTTTAGTGAATTTCTGGTGATGCTAGTATCTCACACTAGGCACAGAGTTAATTTAAATTTAGGAACATGAAATAATACCCTGAGAAAGCCCGAGTTTTGCAGGCATGATAACTGGTTGTTTAAGGAAAGCACAAGACGAGAGTTTTGTACCAGAAAGCAGCTGGAACCATTTCAACAAGGAGCTTAATTCTCCTGATCCCTTTTCTTGCCTCGTTCGTTTTGGACATTTTCCTCCAGTTCTCTGATTTTACTCTATCGTAGATTTCTGTGTCCCTGACCCTGACCTGGTAAATCAACTTAAGCCTCCTGAATTACTAACTCTGGTTCTTGACTGGCCAGAGGTTTTGCTCAAATGGCAAGCAGTATATCAGCCAGCCCTTTGTAACATATGGTCCCTGAGGCTCCAAAAATGTATCTGAAATTTACCAAGAGGCATGTTTCATCTATTCCAGGCAACAGACTTCAGAGAAAAGCAGGGTGCCGGGAGATTTATCCGTTTTCATGGTTTATATACAACGGTGCCTCTAAAATGAAATGCATAATGTAGCAATGCCTGAAAAGTGCCCCTTTATGGATAAATATGTGGACACATTTGCCTTAGCTTATAGTCTTAATGCAAGCATGAATCATAAACATCCATAGCCATCCTTTAGAAAAATGGCTCTTTAGTGTAAGGATTCTATAAATAAGCAAGATGCACCTAACAATCCTAGAATTAATGATGGAAAGTCAAGAGAGACTTTACGATGCTCCTAGGGACCCACTTTTCAGCACTGTGAAAGTTTGCAGCTCACCATCAGGTTAGTAGCAGTGTAAACTAATCCTTTCTGTTATGAAAATCTGTCACAAATCTCTGTTTTCAGATTTGTTTCATTTCAAGAATGGTTCGAGTTCACTGGTCAAATTTGAGCAACGAAGACAGCGTTCCTCAAGTATTTCACAAACCAGGAGACCTTGCTTGTGTGGCAGACTCTGAAGGCTCCCTCCCCAACAGCCCAGCCTCTGCCTCTGCCAACCCTGCACAGCCCGACGCCTACAAAATACTCATTTCCTCCCCCAACCCCGCTTACAGCTATAGGGATACAGAACACAAGCTGTCTTCTGGTTAGCTACAAGAAACGAGTCTGCCTCATGATAGAGATAGTGAAAGAGAAGGATACATGAGGGAAATTCTTTGCAAACCTCCATGCCTGCCTGTGTGGGCACAGGATGGCTGGATCCACAGCAGCCACTTTGCCAACATGCTGATGAAAGATGGTGGCAATCTGGCCCTTGATGTATCTGGAGCCATGGCATAAGCCCAGCACTACCTTTATCAAAGCCTGTTTGGTGAAATAATACAAATGCCTGCAACTGGCTTTTCTGATTCTTGCAGAGAAAAGTATTTTAACCAGCAGATTATAATGTCTGGGTTTTGGATAAATGCTCAAACAGATCTCTGAGACAGCTCATGGATGAGTTGACCAGGTCCACAAACATTTTGAATTGTATCCAAATGCTTATATGTACAAGCATATCCTTTCTTTACTTCTAACCATCAAAAGACTTGTAGTTTTCATCAGATTCTGAAATTGATTGACAAAGAACTTGGTGTCCACAGTAGGAACTAGTAATCCAATCTCAAATCAGGGTTTGGCATCCAGAGTCTCCCAATCTGGTACCACATCCTCCCTTCACCCTTAACGCCCGACAGTTCACTACCCCCTTCTAAAACTTCTAGGTTAGGCTGCCCTCTGTCCAATGAACACTTCAGACTTGTTATGACCCACGGAGATCTTCGTTCCTGGATTTCCTTCCATCTCTTCTGGATCTATCTTTCAATGTCTCTAGTTGTTCATTCTCTACCAAGCCAAACATGAATGCTTCCTGTCCTCACTCATCTGTCCTGTACTCTGGATTATCAGAATAAATATCCCTAATACTCATTTACAGCAGCCAGTCTCAATTAGCACTACCAAATTAACTTGAGGCAGAAACAGCATTAGCAACAGTAGCATCAGCAGCAGTCAAAACAAATCTGTGTTATGACCAGAGTAGACACCACCCACCCCAACCAGTCAGCTGGCAGACAGGAATGAACAGGCACAAAGGAATCCAGGAAACACAACCACAGATGCCAAATGCAAATGAATACCAGTGACCTGGTCAAGTAGCCTGGGCTTCCTGTAAGACACTTGGGTCAAAGTAATTGATAACAGAATATGACAAGACTGGATCTGGGGGATGAGTTTAATGTAAGAAAGAGAACAGCAAGAAAATGCCTAGATAATATGCAGTAAGCTGCCTACAGCTACAAGAGTGAAAAACTGTAAGGTACATGATGCTTGGCATGAGATACACAAAGATATTGTTGTAAACTATTTCAAAATTTTTGTAGAGATAATCTATCATGGGTTTAAAAAATTGGGCACCAGAGCAAGTAGAACACAACAATGAATCTCACAAGCATTATACTGACTAAAAGAATCAGGTGTAAAATCACACATACTATATGAGTACATTCAATGAGTAAAATGTAAAAACTACGAAAATGTGCACAACTCTTCTACAATGTCAGAAATCAGGTCTCCTTGAGGGGACTAGTGATAAGTAAGAAAGAGGGCTTTTAGGATGCTGACTATATTTGTTAGTAAAATGCAGTCTTTTTTTTTTTTTTTTGGACAGGCAGAGTGGACAGTGAGAGAGAGAGACAGAGAGAAAGGTCTTCCTTTGCCATTGGTTCACCCTCCAATGGCCGCCGCGGCCGGCGCGCTGCAGCCAGTGCACCGTGCTGATCCGAAGGCAGGAGCCAGGTGCTTCTCCTGGTCTCCCATGGGGTGCAGGGCCCAAGCACTTGGGCCGTCCTCCACTGCACTCCCTGGCCACAGCAGAGAGCTGGCCTGGAAGAGGGGCAACTGGGGCAGAATCCGGCGCCCCGACTGGGACTAGAACCCGGTGTGCCGGCGCTGCCTCTAGGCAGAGGATTAGCCTGTTGAGCCCCAGCGCCGGCCATAAAATGCAGTCTTATCCTTGGCGCGATCTACAACCTGACACCATCCTAGGCACCCCCCCCCCACACCTCCACTGCTGGAAGCCAGGTGGCCACAAGGCCCAACCAACCACGGGTGTCAAGCTCCACCCCCATCCTAATGGGATTCCCTGCTCCTACTTCTCTGCCTGACCCCCAGCAAAATTTCAAAAGGACCTGTTCCTGAAGGGTGGCTCTCTTTCTCTCTGTCTCCTGATCTCTCTCTCTCTCTCTCTCTTACACTCTCCTTCTCCTTCTTTTCCTTCTTTGCCCCTTCCCTCCGGTCTGTCGGGTTTCCCCCAATAAAACCCTTCCCCTTACTCTGGTGTTCGGTGTGTTTTGTGGTGGCCTTACAATATTCTGTAGTTTTTATTTGGGTGCTGATTACATAGAATCATGTTCAGTCTGAAAATTCATCCAGCAACATTCATATGTGCATATACTGAATTTATATATAACATTTATTCATATACAATATATTACATAGGCATGCCATTCTTCAATAAAATATTTAAAAATAATTTGTTCCAGTCACACATTAAACTTAATTGAACATTCATATTTCAATTCCATAAAAATTAACTGTATGTTATGTTCCAGCCCCAAATCTTCTGTTCTGATAACCCATGGTTGGTCTTAACCCTATACATACTAGAAATATGACTTTCAGATAGGCAAAGTAATTCATTTCTACACCATCTGAAAGTGTCCTAAGGTTTTTTCATCACAAATCAGTGTCCATCTCTAATGTGGAAATCCAGAAAGCCAGACATTGGAGATGCTTGAATGCGAATAGGATCCTGTTGGATTTTTACACTCCCACAATGATGGGGCATGTGAGAATGTCACAGGCCTTCTCATTAGAATGCAAGAATTATAGCTGCCAAAAAAGGCATATGCTGTGTGTGACCTATTGCAGACACATATTTAATATCTGAAAATAAAAAGGTAACTTTGAGTCTATTATTCCAAAGAGAAATTTAGAAAAGAGCACAGACCAGCAAGGGAGAAATGAATGACAAAATTGAAAAGGACACATTCTCATTTGGTGAATCCCTTTGGAACTGAGATTACGTTAAACACTTTTAATTTGATTTCTCAAACATAAATTGTGCATAACTGGTGATCATTAGACTGCACTGCAGAACAAGGAGCCTTGCTGTTCCGAATGATTGCCACCAGACCCTTCCGTATCCTGGGCCATCCAAAGGGCATTCCATCCTACTCAACAGTCTTCTTACCAAGTTGAAAAAGAGGCCCAGGTGTGCTACAAAGCATTGCCACAGATTCATTCGGAATCAAATGAGTTCAGAATGGGTGAAAGCAGGTACTGTCCTCGGAATTTTAATAAACCAGAAAACAAGACTGGGCGCTAACAATATTTAAAAAGCCTTGGCCGGCGCCGCGGCTCACTAGGCTAATCCTCCACCTGTGGGGCCGGCACACCGGGTTCTAGTCCCGGTCGGGGCACCGGATTCTGTCCCAGTTGCTCCTCTTCCAGGCCAGCTCTCTGCTGTGGCCAGGGAGTGCAGCGGAGGATGGCCCAAGTGCTTGGGCCCTGCACCCCATGGGAGACCAGGAGAAGTACCTGGCTCCTGCCATTGGATCAGCGCGGTACGCCGGCCACGGCGGCCATTGGAGGGTGAACCAATGGCAAAGGAAGACCTTTCTCTCTGTCTCTCTCTCTCTGTCCACTCTGCCTGTCAAAAAAAAAAAAAAAAAAAAAAAAAAAAAAAAGCCTTACCTTTCTTTAAAGCGCACACGGCCTCTTTTAAGTCTATTTACTTTCCCCCAAAAGGTTGTCTTTAGCAAGATCAAAACATCTGCCTTCCTTCCTTAGGCATCTCCAAATTTTCCATGAGAATAGCAAGGGAGTGGTGATTCCACCCTCCTAAACTCACAGGTTACTGTGGCAACAATAATCCCATCCTACTGGACTGCTTCTTTGATTTATCAGGAGCAAGCCAGCCAGGAAAAAGGATTATAAATCAGGTCTTTTGTGGGGTGTGTCCCACCTTATATTGATTGGCAGTTTCTGCCCCTAGACTGTGCTTAAAAGCCTCATTACCACCAACCCTACGGGTTTTGCCTTTCTTGGGGATGGCTCTAAGCCACTCTGGTTGGAGGTCCCTGACCCTAATTAATCTTGCTTTTAAACCTTTAAGTCTTGCTTTTCTCTTTGCCTTGTCCACTTTGAAATTCTTCCATGTGAGACAATATGTCCTCTGCCGCCATTTCCCCAAAACACTACAACTCTCTACTCTGAGACCAAACGTAGTCCCTCCTCAGGGAAGCCATTCTCGACCTGGGTGACATTCACATCAACTATGTCAACATTTTGGTTATCAAAGCTTGAGAGACTTTGACTATGCCTTGCTTTAGGACTTTGGTTTTGTTTTCACTAAATGATTCTACTGTTGTGGAGTTCTGCTTGCATATCCTTTGTCTTTAAGCAAACTCTGAGCTTCAAGAACAACATTTACATCTTCCACTTCTTGACTAGGACTCAGCATGGCATTCATTCCCAGCTCCTAAAGGGAGATCATTAATGTCGGATCGATGGACAGGCACTATCGATTGCTGTGAGAATGCCCTGAATATTAGTAACTTGAGGAAGCTCACGAGCTTCTGGCAGGTTGATTGATTAGACATCTTCCAGAACTCTGAATGCCAAAACAAAAGCCACTGCTATTCTGCAGGAGAGTGAAGACAGAAAGGGAGTGAGGGGGGCTGGAAAGAGGGGAGAGCAGTGGCACACAATTTGTGGTTGAACCAGCAGATCCCTTTGCCCTAAACTAAGGACACACAGCCCCCTGAACAGCAGGACCTAGAGAAATAAATAGGATCTCAGGACAGCTCACCCAGCAAAAGCATTAAGGAAAAACGCCCTCTTCCAAGCCTTTCTGGAATTCAGTGATTCACCACACCCCCCTGGTTGCCTCCAGCTCATTGTTGTTGCCACTGACAGCTGGCCACCAGCATTCAGAGATAACAGTTCACAATGCCTACTTTCTCTATTTATTGCAGAAGCCATACTGCTGTGGCTGCTCCTACTGCTTTCAGGATGAGCTGCAGCACTGGAGAGAACAGGAGCGGACAGGATTCCTTGTGCAGGACAGGAGACCCAGGCAGCACTCTCACTCCCCGTGAGGGACCCAGGCCCCCATGAGGCACCCCGTGAGGGTCGCAGGAGCTGAGCCTCAGGCCTTGACTTACTTATTAAGACTTCAGTGGGTTGAACCCGCATTTGCAATGCCAGCATCCCATATCAGAGTGCTGGTTCAGGTCCTGGCTGCCCCACTCTGATCTAGCTCCCTGCTAATGTGCCTGGGAAGGCAGGGTGGGGATGACTCAGGTGCTTGGGCTCCTACCACCCCGGGGAGACCTGGATGGAGTTCCTGGCTTCTGGCTTTGGCCTGGCCCAGATCTGCCTGTTGCAACCATTTGGGGAGTGAACAAGCAGATGAAAGATGGATCGTTCTCTCTCCCTCTCTCTGACTCTAAATATGTGTTGTCACTCTTCCTTTCTAATAAATAAATAAAAAAAATACTTCTACTCCCCACGCATTGCTGTGGGCCATTTCTATGTGAGCAGCTCTGGGCAGCCATTTCTCCCAGGGACATGCCGTCTATATGTACTTTGCAAAACTATCTAAACCGTCCTGGCCTTCTAAGTCCCCAAGGGAGTGCCAGCCAGCCACAGAATCAAATGTCAATAGTCATTTGCTTATTTAAAGCACAGTTCTGTTCAAAGAAAGGGAAATGTGGAAGCCACATTCCACAGAACATGAGAGAGGCCCATTTCTTTCATATTAATTAAAAATATGTAGCTGGTAGAGCTCCCAGATGAGCTGTATCATCAGCAGTTCAATCATCATAAAACAATTATTTGTCTTTACTAATCCTCCACTCTCCCTCTCAGCTCTGCTCATTGAGATTTCAATCGCTGAACTGATTTTTTTTTTCCTGTGCAGTCAGAGGCACAGTATTAAATCCCGAGTCCAAATGTCCCAGGCAACTCTGCTCTATTCATAAAACTCACTAAATTTTGCAAAATTGTTACTGAATCCTCTTTGATCTTACGGCTTGTTAGTATTTACATGACCAGATTTTACTTTTTTTCCCAGCACTTTTTTAAACTAAAAGCTTTTCGAAATAAAATTCGCATATAAATATGTACAATTCAACATATTTCAAATATATTAACAGAATCATGCATATATTACCACCACCAAATCCCAGAATATTTTCTTCACCTCTCAAATACATTTCATTCCTGTTAGTATTCACTTCATTACTTTCTATCTCCTGCCCCTGGCAACCACTCATCTTTCTATTTTCATGAATTTGCCTATTTGGAAATTAAACTTTTGTGTCTGACTTTTTTCATTTACCATCATGCTTCCAAGGTTTATCTGTGTTGTAGCATGCATCCCTTTTACAGGTGAGGAACATTCCATTGCTTACCTATACCACATGCACTTACTCATTCACCTGGTGATGTAGTCTTGGGGTGTTTGTACTTTTTTGTCTAATATGAATTATGCTGTTATGACTATCACTTACAAGTGTCTGTATAAAGATACATTTTCACTGTTCTTTGGTAATTATCTAGGGGTATAATTATTAGATAATACAGTAACTGTGTATCCAATATTTTTGGGAACTATCAAACTATTTTTAACACAGGATTATATATATTATAATACATAATATTATAATATAACACAATATATTATATAATATACATAAATTATATAAAATTTATATATAAAGAATATAAATATGTATTTAATATATTAAATATACAATATATTTATATATTTATATAAAATACATTCATATATTTTATACAAAATATAAATATATTTATATACTTATATTATTATAAATATATAAATACATATAATATATATAAATTATATAAAATATATAATTATATAATATATAAATTAATATAATTTATATAAATTATATAAAATATATATAATTTATACATATTTTTTGATTTTTATTTTTGATTTTTATTTTTTTGACAGGCAGGAGTGGACAGTGAGAGAGAGAGAGACAGAGAGAAAGGTCTTCCTTTTGCCATTGGTTCACCCTCCAATGGCCGCTGCGGCCGGCGCGCTGCAACCAGCGCACCAGGCAGAGTTAGACAGTGAGAGAGAGAGAGAGAGAGAGAGAGAGAGAGAGAGAGAAAGGTCTTCCTTCCATTGGTTCACTCCCCAAATGGCCGCTACGGCCGGCGCGCTGCACTGATCCGAAGCTAGGAGCCAGGTGCTTCTCCTGGTCTCCCATGAGGGTGCAGGGCCCAAGCACTTGGGCCATCCTCCACTGCACTCCCAGGCCACAGCAGAGAGCTGGACTGGAAGAGGGGCAACCAGGACAGAATCCGGCATGCCAATCGGGACTAGAAACCGGGATGCTGGCGCTGCAGGCGGAGGATTAGCCAAGTGAGCTGTGGCACCCGCCATACATAATTTATATTTCTGATAGTAATGAATGAAATTTCCAATTTCTTTATTTTTAAAAGATTTATTTATTTATTTGAAAGCAGGGTTACAGAGGGGCAGAGGCAGAGAGAGAAAAATTTTCCATCCACTGGTTTACTTCCCAAATGGCTGCAATGGCCAGAGCTGGGCCAATCCAAAGCCAGGATCCAGGAGCTTCTTCTAGGTCTCCCATGCAGGTGCAGGGGTCCAA
Source organism: Oryctolagus cuniculus (assembly GCF_964237555.1). Classification (NCBI taxonomy): domain Eukaryota; kingdom Metazoa; phylum Chordata; class Mammalia; order Lagomorpha; family Leporidae; genus Oryctolagus; species Oryctolagus cuniculus. Next base: position 19,373,174 of record NC_091438.1, read on the forward strand.
GGACTTGCACCATCTTCTATTGCTTTCCCTGGCCATAGCAGAGAGCTGGATCAGAAGAGGAGTAGCAGGGACTTGAACCAGCAGCCATATGGAATGCTGGCATTGCTTGTAGCAGCTTTACCCGCAATGCCAAAGCTCTGGCCCCAGAGGTTCCAATTTCTACATATCCTCACAGACACATTTGACTTTCCCTTTTTTATTTGTTTTTTGATTTAACACCATACTGGTAGACATGAAGTGGTAATTAATTGTAGTTTGGGTTTTCATTTTCCCAAGAATTAATGATATTACATATATTTTCTTGTGCTTATTGACCATTTGTCCTTCTTTGGAGAAATGTCTACTCAAATATTTAGCACATTTAAAGATTATTTGTCATCTGTTTCAGATTATAAGTGTTTTTATATATACTAGATGCTAGACCTTTATTGGAAATACAGTTTGCAAATACTTTCTCCCATTCTATTGGTTATAATTTCATTTTCTTTATATTTAGTGAAATAAGCCAATCCCCAAAAGACAGATACCATATGTTTTCCCAGATCTGTGGTAACCAATAGAGTATGAAAAAATGCAAAGTATAATTATTTGCATTGCAATCTGCATAAAATTATTCCTGAGCATAAACTGCTGAGAGGAAATGGTTTAAAGTCTAAATGAACTTAATAAAAAAAGGAACAAGTTTAACAAAGTGCAATTTACCTATTTTTCCTTTTGTTGCTTGTATTTTTGATGTCATATTTCAGAAACTACTGCCTAATTCAAAGTCTCAAAGATTTTATTTTGTGTCTCCTTCCAATACTCTCACAGGTTTAGCTTTTACATGTGGCCGTCAGTCTACATTGAGCTGGTTTTCATACCTAGTGTGAGGTAGAGGGTCCAGTTTCAGTATTTTACATGTGGGTATCCAGCTGTGCTAGCATAATTTGTTGAAAAGACTGTTCTTTCTCCCATCCAATGGTCTAAGCACCCTTGTCACAAACCAGCTGACTAAAATGTATAGGCTCATTTCTGAATGCCCACTTCTATTTCATTGAGCCATACAGACATATGTGTTATCGTTTATGCCAGAACCACTTTGTTCTAATTATGGTAGACTTATAGTAATTAAGTTTTAAAATCAAGATATGTAAGTTTCTAATTATTCTTTTTCAAGATTGTTTTAGTTATTTCGATTCCCTTGCACTTTCAAATGGCCTTCAGGATCAGTTAAAAATTTCTTCAACAAAGACAATTGGAATTTTGACAGGAATTAGATTGAATCAATAGATCCATTTGAGGAGTGCTGCCATGTTAATAATATTACATCTTCCAACAATCCACTTGGTCTTCTTTAATTTTTTTCATTTTGCTTTGTGGTTTTCAGCCCACGGATTTTGTATTTCTATTGTTAAATTGATTCCTAAGTTTCTAATTCTTTTTAGAAACTACTGGAAGTAGAACTATTAATTTCATTTTTGGATTTTTCATTGCTAGGGTACAGTAATACAAATAATTTTTGCATAGTGGTCTTAGATCCTCCATGCTGTTGAACTCAATTATTACTTATGATAGGCTTTATGTTTATATGGATTATTTAAGATTTTCTACATACAGGTTTATGTCCTCTATGAAGAGAAATACTTTTACTTTTTTTCTCGCTATTTTAATGGCATTTGTTAATATCAAATTGCCCTAGCTAGAACCTGCAGTATAATGTGAACTAGAAATCCTAAGAGTGAACATCCCAGTCCTGGTCCTGATGTTAAGGGGATGATTTCAGGCAGCTGTGGGATTTATCACACATGCTACTTACCAGGTTGAGGATAATTCTTTCCTACTTTTGGATATTTTATCATGAAGGGGTTTCTTAATTTTGTCAAGTTCTCATTCTGATCAAGATGACCTTTTTTTGCTCTTTACTTTATTAAAATAGCTGTTTCATTGACTGATCTTCATATATGAAGCCAAATTTCCTTGCCTGTGGTAAATCCCATTCAATCATACCATATAGTTGTTTTCATATGTTGCTGAATTCAGTTTGCTACTATTTCGTTGAGGATTTTTATATAAGTCTTCCAGAAGGGATATCATTCTATAGTTTTCTTGTGGTCTCTCTCTCTCTTTTTTTTTTTTTTTTTTAGCAGGAGCCAGGTACTTCTCCTGGTCTCCCATGGGGTGCAGGGCCCAAGCACTTGGGCCATCCTCCACTGCACTCCCTGGCCACAGCAGAGAGCTGGCCTGGAAGGGGGGCAACTGGGACAGAATCCGGCGCCCCGACCGGGACTAGAACCCGGTGTGCCGGCACCGCAAGGCGGAGGATTAGCCTAGTGAGCCACGGCGCCGGCCGGTCTCTCTCTCTCTTTTTTTTTTTTTTTTTTTTTTTACAGGTACAGTTAGACAGTGAGAGACAGAGAGAGAGAGAGAAAGGTCTTCCCTTTCTGTTGGTTCACCCTCCAATGGCTGCTGCGGCCGGCGCGCTGTGCTGATCTGAAGCCAGGAGCCAGGTGCTTCTCCTGGTCTCCCATGCGAGTGCAGGGCCCAAGCACTTGGGCCATCCTCCACTGCACTCCTGGCCACAGCAGAGAGCTGGCCTGGAAGAGGTGCAACCGGGACAGAATCCGGCGCCCCGACCGGGACTAGAACCCAGGGTGCGGGCGCCGAAGGCAGAGGATTAGCCAAGTGAGCTGCGGTGCCGGCCTCTTGTGGTATCTTTATCTAGTTTGGTATCAGGGAGTATATTAGCATTTTCCCCTTGAGTTTCAGGGTAATAGTTTAATTATGCATCATGATTTGCCTGCATTTTTGTTGGTATCTATCAAAACTGTATACACATAGGCCGGCGCCACAGCTCACTAGGCTAATCCTCCGCCTTGCGGCGCCGGCACACCGGGTTCTAGTCCCGGTTGGGGCGCCGGATTCTGTCCCGGTTGCCCCTCTTCCAGGCCAGCTCTCTGCTGTGGCCAGGGAGTGCAGTGGAGGATGGCCCAAGTGCTTGGGCCCTGCACCCCATGGGAGACCAGGAGGAAGCACCTGGCTCCTGGCTTCGGATCAGCGCGGTGCGCCAGCCGCGGCGTCCATTGGAGGGTGAACCAACGGCAAAGGAAACCTTTCTCTCTGTCTCTCTCTCTCTCACTGTCCACTCTGCCTGTCAAAAACAAAAACAAAACAAACAAAAAAATAAAACAAACAAACAAAAAAAAACAAAAAAACCTTATATACAGTTATATCTTATTTTTTCATCTTTTAAATATTTTTATTTGTTCATTTAAAAAAATTATTTATTCATTTAAAAAGCAGAGTTACAGAGAGAGAAGGAGAGACAGAAAGAGAGAGAAATCTTTCATCTACTGGTCTACTCCCCAAATGACCACAACAGCTAGGGTTGGACCAGGCTGAAGCCAGGAACCAGAGGTTTCATTGGGGCCTCTCATGTGGGTGCAGGGGCCCAAGTATTTGGACCATCTTCAGCTGCATTCCCAGGCACATTGGCAGGAAGCTGGATCAGAAGTGGAGCAGCCAGGACTTAGGACTTGAATTGGTGCCCATAGGGGATGCTAGTGTCACATTACATCATAAGGCTGGCCCCACATCATTTTTATTTTTGTAATTTATTCAGAAGTCTTAGAGAGAGAGACAGAGATCTTTCAAATCCATAGGTTCTCTTCCCAAATGTCTGCAATAGCCAGGGCTGCTTGAGGCTGAAGCCAGTAGCCTAGGACTCAATCTAAGTCTCCCACATGGGGTTCAAGGAATCAAGTATTTTTTGCTGCCGCCTCCAGGGTGTACATTAGCAGAAAGCTGGAATAAGTAGAGAAAGGAGCAGGACTCAAACCCAGACTTTCTAACATGGGCCGCAGCTTCTCTGCTGCACCACAAGTCCACTCCTTTTTTTCCATCTTAAGGTCTAATATCTCTGTATGGTCTATTTACTGAGAATTGGAACATGGGTGAACTTTTGTTTTAGTTTTGCTTATACATATAGTTACATAATATAATAAAGGGAACAGATAAAAGTTACCTACTGTCTTATCTATGGCCATCTCTATGATAACTTCCATAAGGTTATCTAACAGGCATAGGATTTCTTCTCTTGCTAATCCTCCATGCTCTGCCAATAAATTCATATCACTCCCTTAAGCCTATGTCACATATTACCTTTTCCATGAATTTTCTCATAAAGGAGCTCTCTCCTTTAAACTCCTGTAGCGCTTCTGTTTCAGCCACCCAATAAAGCATACATATGTATGTATTTGCTACAGGATTTTGTTGCAGATTTCAGTGTGTTTTTTTCCCCTGAAAGATGTCTGACTCTGCTTTATATCTAATAAGTAACATACATTAGTTCCCACACAATATATGTTGTAGTAACAATCTTCTTCACTCATTTTTGATGTAATACTCAGGAATTCCATATGATACATAAAGTTATTATATTAGATACCCATTGCTACTGTTTTTAAATTCATCAAACATGAATAATCAATTAATTTTTACTATATCCCAAGCATTTCCACCTACTCTACAACTACACAAACAAAGCACCTAAAATGGTCTTTCTTCATTGAAACCATATTATATCATAATATGGTAAAATGAAAATTAGAACCTGAGAAGAATGAATTATGTAATAGCTATTTAGCAAAAATAAAAAAATAAAACACTCCAAGGTAAAAGTATGCTCCTCATCCCTCGCCGTGACTTGCTTTTCCAAGAATAAATAAAAGTACCTGGGGTCAGCAGGATGACCGATGTGACAATCAGGGAGCAGATGACCAGAATCACCAGCAGTGCGATTGCGATTCCTTTCCAGTTTCTTTGTGGAGGGTTACTCCCCACCAGCTCCTAAAAACAACAAGAAAGAGAACCCCAGTGAGTAAAGAAATCAAATGGACCAAGAAATTATATCTCATTTAAATCAACAACCAACACACGAAGCACAAAGAGGAATGTTCCTGGAAGCTGCCAGTAGCTTTTTTTTTTTTTTTTTTTTTTTTTTTGACAGGCAGAGTGGATAGTGAGAGAGAGAGACAGAGAGAAAGGTCTTCCTTTTGCTGTTGGTTCACCCTCCAATGGCTGCCGCGGCCGGCGCACTGCGCTGATCCTATGGCAGGAGCCAGGTGCTTCTCCTGGTCTCCCATGGGGTGCAGGGCCCAAGCACTTGGGCCATCCTCCACTGCACTCCCTGGCCACAGCAGAGAGCTGGCCTGGAAGAGGGGCAACCGGGACAGAATCCGGTGCCCCGCCCGGGACTAGAACCTGGGGTGCCGGCACCGCAAGGCGGAGGATTAGCCTAGTGAGCCGCGGCGCCAGCCCCCAGTAGCTTTCTGTGCTCTCCTGGTCTCAGTGCCCAGAGGCTTCAGGCTTTCTCCCTCCTGTAACCTAGCAGAACTTTTTCTCTCAAAAAAGAATCTATGGCACCAGTGTTGCGGTGCAGTGCGTTACGCTGCCGCCTGCAATGCTGGCATCCCCCTATCAGAGGACTGGTTCCTGAGTCCTGGCTGCACTCCCTCTGAGCCAGTTCCCTGCTAATGCACCTGGGAAGGCAGCCGAGGATGGCCCAAGTGCTTGGGCCCCTGCCCCTCTTGTGGGAGACCCAGGTGGAGTTCCTGGCTCCAGACCTGTTGTTGAAGCCATTTGGGAAGTGAACCAGTAAATGGAAGGTCGATGTCTCACTCTCTTTCCCTGTTTCTGCCTTTTAAATCATTTAATTAAATAATCTTAAAAAATAAAGAATCTCGGGCCGGTGCTGTGGCATAGCAGATAAAGCTGCCACCTACAGTGTTGGCATCCCATATGGGTTCTGGTTTGAGTCCTGGTTGCTCCTCTTCTGATCCAGCTCTCTGCTATGGCCTGAGAGCAGTAGAAGATGGCCCAAGTTCCTAGGTCCCTGCACCCACATGGGAGATCCAGAAGAAGCTCCTGACTCCTGGCTTCGGATTGGATCAGTTCTGGCTGTTGTGGCCACTTGGGGAGTGAACAAACAGATGGAAGACCTCTCTCTCTCTCTCTCTCTTTGCCTCTGTAACTCTACCTTTCAAATAAATAAATAAATCTTAAAAAATAAATAATGAATCTGATACATTATGTTAAAGCTTTCGTACAAATCTAATGGTTGTCTCAATGAATTAGACTCTTCGCATGGGGTAATCTTGGAGTTTTCTCGTCATTACAACCAGCTAATACTCCTCAGTCAAGCAAACCCAGGTTTGACAAAATTTTCTGGCCCCAAGTCTTCTCTCATTCCCCCCTCCCCTTTTTCACACTCATACTATTGACTCCTACCAACTTTAAAGGTTATTTAACAATGCAATGTACTAATTTTAATCAACTTCTACTGATGCTTCACTATCTTGAGTCTTTTCTTCCTACCATAGATCTTCACACAAAGTCTCAAGATTTTCCAGCTTTTTCTTCACTAAATAATATACCCATGCCTAGTCTAGGCTTTAAGTCCCCTGAAAGAATCAGACTGGTATTGTAGCAGCTGTTGGAATGGGGAATGGATCTGGAAACATTGCTAACAATTGCTCATGGTTGAGTGAGTCTAGGAAATGAATCAGGCATATTGACTGCTGAGACCAAACTCTAGGGTGATTATATTATTTATATTCCAAACTGACATCCTTTTGAAAGACAAAGGTGGCAACATTAATTAATGAATAATAAATAATAAACACAATCGTTATATATTAACTTTATTATTAATAAACAGCTATTAATAAGGGCACATGATCATACTGCAAATGGACAACTCCTGTCACTGTATAGATCTGAGATTACTAATGCTCTCTTCTATGGTGTCCACAATTGCAACTTGTATTAACCATGCCTAAATGAAGAGTAAACACTGCAAGCTAGGCTCCGGTGGTCACTGCTATACTCCAAATGTTGCCATGCTACCCAAGGGTGATGGGACGAAGACAGACATTGCATTGTCAGCCAAGAAAGAAAAAGATCCTGTGAACCAATTTGTAGGCAAGGCCAGAAAGAAGTGGCCCAAAGGCAAAGTTCAAGACACGCTCAATAACTTAGCTTTATTTGACAAAGCTACCTGTGATGACTCTGTAAGGAAGTTCCACACTGAGAGCTTTAACCCCAGGTTGGTACCAGCTGAAAGACTGACGATTCAAGGATCTCTGGCCAGGGCAGGGCTTTAGCAGCTTCTGAGTAAAGGACTTATCAAAGCCGTTTTCCAGCACAAAGGTACAATAATTTATACCAGGAATACAAAGGATGGAGATGCGGCAGCTACTGAGGAAGATCATGAACAGGCCCAGTGGCTCGTTCATTTGGAAAAATGAAACTTTATTAAATTAAAAAGTGAACAATGCGATAATAAATATATCTTTATCCATGATTGGCAGTTCATAAGATTATATCAAACTGCTTCAAATTATTCAACCATAGGTCCTCCCTGGCCCAAACACACCCACCATATGAACACAGATCAAGGCTGGATAGTGATAAGCCTCAAATACCAAACATTTTGAGTATTCTTATTTGGAAACATATAACATGGAAGAGGAGAAGACTTACTTTGTGTAGCTTCAGAAGGCAGAGTTGGAACAAAAAGAAAATTTCATAGAGACAAAATTGTGAATTGTGTATCAAATAAACTTCAGAATTTCTAACCCAAAGTACTGTACAATAATAAAATGACTTCTTCACCAGGAAGAAAGCAGGATTTGTGAGGATCCCGGAGGACCAGTTCTTCAGGGACAGAAGTGGAAACAGATGATCTTGAGAATGTCCAACATACCATCAGTTATTTGGACACAGAGAGGAAGGAAAAGAAAGATGCAGAACTGTGGAAGCTGGGATTGGGAGTGGAAAAATGGATGCTTCCTGAAAAGGGACAAAGACTCCCTCATCATAAACAAAAATCAATTCAAGGGGCTGGTGCTATGGCACAGTGGGTTAACGCCCTGGCCTGTAGCACCGGCATCCCATATGGGTACCGGTTCTAATCCTGGCTGCTCCTCTTCTGATCCAGCTCCCTGCTATGGCCTAGGATAGCAGTAGAAAATGGCCCAAGTTCTTGGGCCCCTGCACCCACATGGGAGACCTGGAGGAAGCTCCTGGCTCCTGGCTTCAGATCGGCGCAGCTCTGGCTGTTGCAGCCATCTGGGGAGTGAACCAGCAGATGGAAGACCTCTCTATCTGTCTCTCTCTCTCTCTGTAACTCTGTCTTTCAAATAAATTTTAAAAAATCAATTCAAGAGGGATCAAAGATTTGTATGTAATACTGGGAACAATGAAAACAAAGAAACACATCAAGGGGAAACACATCAAGATATTGGTGTAGATGATGACTTATTGAACAAGACTCTAAAAGAATAGGCAACAAAAGCAACACAAGAGAAATGGGATAGTATCAAACTCAGAAGCTTCCACACAGCAAAGAACGCAATCAATAAAGTGAAGAGACATCTGACAGAATAGGGGAAAATATTTGCTAGCTACTTATCTAACAAAGGTAAATATTCAGATTATACCAGCAACTCTAAAAACTCAACAACAAAAGCACAACAAATCCAGTTAAGAACTGGGCAAAAGACATTAATAGCAAGTTCTCAAAAGAAGAAACAAATGTATGAAAAAAATTTCCCAATGTCATTAGCCACCAGGGGAATGCAAATCAGAACCACAGTGAGTATCACCTCACTCTTGTCACAATGGGTTCTATCCAAAAGACAGAAAGCAACACATATGGGGAAAGAGGTGAAGAAAGGGGGACTTTTATACACTGTGGGAGGATGTACATTAGTGCAACCATCATAGAAAATGGCACAGAGATTGCTGAAAATGCTAGAAACGCAACTGTCCTATGATCCAGCAGCCCTACTACTGGGTATACACCTAAAATACAGGAACACACTGTGTCAAGGAGACACCTGCTCCACCATATTTTCAGCAGCACTATTCACAATAGCCAAGACACACAATCAACCAAGGTATCCATCATTAGATGTATGGGTAAACTAATGTAGCATACATGCACCACAGAATACTATCCAGCCATAAGAAGGAGTGAAATCCTGCCATTGTAGTAAAATGGATAGACTAGAGGATATCATGCTGAGTGAAATAAGCCAGACATAGAAAGACAAATGATGCATATTGTCCCTCAATGTGGAAGCTAAACAAACAAAAAATACAAGGCTGTTTTGATAATAACTACTCTTTAGTATCTCTTAAAATTTGGTATTTTGATGCCTCTGGCTTTGTTTTATTGCATAAGATTGCTTTAGCTATTTGGGGTCTCTTGTGTTTCCATTTGAATTTCAGCATCATGTTTTCTATACAGCCTGGTACTGGTACAAAAACATATGGACAGACCAATGGACTAAAATAGAAGCGCCAGAAATCAATCCAAGCATCTACAACCAGCTTATATTTGACAAAGGAGCTAAAAATCAATCCTTGGAGCAAGGACAGTTTCTTTAACAAATGGTGCTGGGAAAACTGGACTTCCACATGCAGAAGTATGAAGCAAGAGCCTTACTTTACACCTTACACAAAAAATCCACTCAAAATGGATTAAAGACCTAAATCTATGACCTGATACCATCAAATTGTTAGAGAAAATAGGGGAAACTCTGCAAGACATTGGCATAGGTAAAGACTTCCTGAAAAGACCCCAGAGGCATAAGTAATCAAAGCCAAAATTAACAAATGGGATTTACATCAAATTGAGAAGATTCTATACTGCAGAAAAAAAGGAAAAAAAAAAAAAAACAAAAAAACACTCAGGAAACTGAAGAGGCAACCAACAGAATGGGAGAAATTATCTGAAAACTATTCAACTGATAAATGTTTAATAACCAGAATATATAAAGAGATCAAGAAAGTCAACAACAAAACAAACAGCCCGGTGAAGAAATGTGCAAAGGACTTAAACAGACATTTTCAAATCCAAATGGCCAACAGACACATGAAAAAATGCTCAGGATCAATAGCCATTACAGAAATGCAAATCAAAACCACAATGAGGTTTCACCTCACTCCAGTTAGAACGGCTTTCACACAGAAATGAACATATTCCTAAAATTGTACTTATGAAATACATGAAGTTTGTATTGTGGAGTTCTGTTATGAGTAATTAATTCAAACCCTAAGTTAGCTTAGATTAAGTACACTGAAGTTAAAAAAAAGACAGGCCTAAGGGTACAGGAGTGAAAGAGTAAAACTATTCCTGGAATTTAGATTCTTCCACATTCCTGTATGACGTCTAGCCCCTGAGTTGCTCAAATGCACCAATGAAATGCATAAATAATAAGGAACTCACCTACGTGTGTAGTGACGTATGTACTTGTTTACTCTAGTGCATAAAAATGCTGGGAGAGGGAGGGATGGGGCTTCTCGCCTCAGCACTGCACTGCGTTGTATGTGCCGGTGGGAGCCCCAGCTAGCTGAAAATAAAACCCCCTTGCTTTCGCATCTGTGACTGTCTTTTGTGGGTAAATTGGGAAAAGTCTCAAGGTCTAAAACCCAACAGTATTTCTGAAATAAAATTTTCTTGGCCAGGGGTGGGGGAAGAAATGGCAAACTGTTTCTATGTGTTTGTAATCAATACTATGTTTGTTATTCAACAAATATAAGCCCTTTCAATTAAAAAAAAACCAATCTGAGCACAAAATAGTGATTTGTAGAGGCTGGAGGGGGGATGGAAGGGATAAAAAGTTTTTGGATTAAAAAAATAGGGAAGCTGAGTGTGGTTCATTAATTGTGACAAAGAAAGTAATACAAGATGTTAAAAGGGGAAGTGGAGTGAGAAACATACAGGAACTTTTGGTTTTACTACCTCAAAATTTTCACTTTGTAAATGTAAGACCATTATCAAATAAAATGTTAAAAAACTGAACAAAAAACCAAACCTCTGCTTCCTCCAGGCCTACGGCGCTAAGATATTTTGCACTGAAACTCAATTCAGTTCCTATTATTGAATGAACTAATGCACATGGGCAACAACAGCATATCACACTTCGGTGAAAGGGTTCTGGGTTCTGGACACCATTTCCTAAGAACAGAGGCATGGCATTCTCTTTCAGGCAGTGTTCTTGCATTTAGGAAGCAGGGTAATTTTACCCATGAGAACAAAGATGTTCTTTACGAAATTCCATTTCATTTGTCAAGTTTCATTTTTCAGAGTGCAGGTAATTTTCTTTTACCACACAAACAACATTGTAACATAATAAAGGGAAATAAAAGGAAAAATGAAAAATATGGCTAATTCAAGCAATCAAAACTTTAATCTTTTCCATATGCCTTTTTAGTTCTGGTCTGTGTGCACATTTAATTTTTTATAAAGGTATGCCCAGAGAATAGATATGGCTTTTCAGTTAAAATACAGGTTAATGTGTGCTTCCTTGAACATTCAGTTTTGCTTCCAAAATTCAGACTTCCTAATTTTAACTTGGCAGAGTTGAACTATGAAAAATTGAAGTAGAACTGACCCTGATTTCCATAAAGAATAAGTGGAGTCAGTCAATTATCCCTTGACACATTAGTGTATTTCTCAGCAGAAGCATATATTTTTGGTTCACAATGGTGAAAATGAGGTTATAAAACATTTCCCATAATATTTGATACTAAATGGATACTTGGAGGTCCAGTAAAATGACAATGAATGTTTACAACCTACATTTGATCTAAAAAAGGGACTAAATCTCCCACCCGCTCATTATCCATCAATTCACCCACCCACCAATCCATCGATCTACATCTGTCCATTTACCTATTCACCAACCCAGGTGTCCACATCTGTCCACACGTGCATCCACATCCATCCACCCACCCACATGTCCATCTCTCATTTATCTGGGGTTTATTCTGCTAGGCTCTAGATACAGAAACTTGGATACAGAACTGAATAAAACAGACAATGGCACTGTAATCAAGCCCAGGTCAACAATCTTTTTCCATATTTCTTTCTTGTTGTCTAGATCAGGGATGATGGGACCATCAATAGTTAGATAAGTCTGCAAAGAGAAGAAAAAAGTAAGACAAGGTGGCTCAGGTAAGCTGTTGGCATACGAGAAGGGCAGAGAAATGTTCTGAGTAAGTGATGTTTGCTCACTACCGAGAAAAGATAACTCAGGTAGAGGCAGTGAGAGGCACCCATACTTCAAGACAACACAGGCTTCAGCATGGAGGACAAGAAGGAACAGTGGTTAGAGCGGCAAGGGCGAGGTGACTGAGATGACAGAGGACAGTGTGGGTGCAAGGGGTCAAGGAGGGCAGGACCTGGCAGTCCAGTGCTGCCTTCTGGTTACCTCTGAATGAAAGAGGTTTGGGCACAGGAGAGGGTGTGACCCCAATTCCCACTTAGAAATATAACCAGGAGAGCTGCTCCATGGAGATCAACCAGGGAAACCAAGGTGGGGACAGGAAGGGCCAGCAAGGAAGACAGAATGACAGTGATTCGTCTCAGGTAGTGTTGGTGCACGTGGTGAGTAGCTGAATCTTGGGCATATTATAAAAAGATGTTAGTCAATAGTGCTATTGCAAACAGATGATTCAGAGCTGATGTTGGGGTACATCTATGTATCATGTCAGTATTGGCAGATCTCTCTGCTCAAGATGAATGTCCTTTGTGACATCACATAGTTACTGTGTCCCCAACAGTGACTCCGTTGCATCCTGTTTTACCCACACATTTTAGGCAGGGAATGCCTTCAAGCTTGTGGAAAACATGGATTCATCTCATCTTGGCCTGAGCTTCCTTATAGCTTCCCTGCATTTCCCTCACCTCCTGTCTCGTAACTCCATGTTTTATGAGGAGTGCATATTCCAACGTTAGCCCTAAGAAGAAGATGATTTAAAAAATTAGAGAAGAGCTGCAAGGATGGAAGAGATGAGACAAAAGGAACTGATTACTTAAGTTCTATAAAGGTCAAATGCAAACACGTTTAAAAACACATTATAATTTATAAAAAACTATAGAAACATAAGATATTACTTGACTATGTATTGCTATCACCACTAAATGATGTTTCCGTGGTATTTGACATATAATACAGAAGGAACTCAAACAAGCATCACACTTCCTATACTTTATAAAGGAAGTCAAGGGTACACAGTATCACGTTCCTTTTACCGCATACCTTGTTGCAACATCTTAAAGCAGGGAAATGAGAATTTTTACTTTGGTTGGGTGCCCAGAGCAGGGTGATCCTGACTCCATGACAAATGGAGTGATGTACTCTTTAAGCAGCAGACAACCACCTTGAGTGTGTCTCGTACAAACACAGGGTAGTGCTTGCTTTATGTATTTTGAGTACTGCAGAGTTAGAGGCACAGGAAGAGCTGTACCCAGCAGAAGTGGGATTGGAAGTTGGTTTCCCAACAATCTGAAGCCTCTTCCTAAAGACAGCTCTACCATTGGAGACTGGAGTGTGGGGAGCCACAGATGCAGGAGGGTCGTGGTGGTAGGCAGACAGCAGGGACTCTGCTGACCCTATGACGGGGACAGCTGGCAATTTCACATTTTATTTTCCTTAGTGAAAGGCAGAGAGGTCAACCAGATGGCCCTCTCACTAGGGAAGGAGGAAGTGAATTAAATTATTTTCTCACAATAATCCATCTTTGAACCCATCAATCTCCTCTTCTACCAGGCAGCTTTCATAAGTATATTAAGACTAAAGAAAAGATGCCTTTTCTAGGATTACTTAAATCCAAGGTTAGGTAATGGGCATTTTTTTAATTCCAGAAGATATATATATATACACACACACACACACATAAATGTACACATATACATATATAGGCATATATGTATATATACATATGCATATACACACATATACATATACATATACATACACACACACACACACACACACACACACATATATATATATATAAATCAGCAAGTGGTTGGGCTTACTATTCCAGGCTGGACATGAAAATAGGAGCCCATCTCATTTAAGCAAGCAGATCCCAGGTTGTGGCCCGACAGAGCAGGGTATATACCTAACAGCAGAGAATTTTTCCTTTTGCAAGACTAGCTTCCTCGTGTCTGGTGCTTTGCTTCTTGTAAGCACTTTTGAGATGCGTTTGCTGGCTGTGAGTGTGAGGAGGGAAGGCGGAGTAGGTATGGCCACAAGATAGGAATCAGTGCTTGACTCCATATGAATGACCGTGACAGATGCAGGGCTGGGTGGGCTAAGCACGCATTTCTGAAAGACAGAAGCAACCAATGGCGTGGCAACGGGAGGGGTGGGAACAGAGGCAGAGACAAGCCTACCCCCAAATATGCTGTTGATGACATTAACCAGAAGCTAATTTTGGTTGACCAGCCCTGCTTCGGAGAACCAGCTGTTAATTAGGAATCTCCATCGTCTTCATGAAAGAATAACCAGACACAAAATCTCCAGCGCGCCCTTCTCCGGACACCTGCCACCACACGGCTCTGTGCTTAGAAGAAGGCTCTGTCCCTCCCTCGGGTTCTCCACCACTCGTTCTGTCTGTGCCTTGTGGACTTACCTAGGAGCCACTCTCCATTTCTCATTCAAACTTAGAAACTTCTAAGGTTGACTATTTTACATAACATGACTTCATATTACTGCCTGAGGGCACAGCACTTTGAAATCACATCCTCCACCATTACTAAGACAGCTGCCAGCCCTCTGCCTGCAGTTCAGCAAAGCTGAGTATGGAAAATGAGCTTCTGCTCTATCCATTCTTCTAGAAAAAAAAAAACCCAGGTGGATTAATGACTCCAATATCTATGTCAAATTTTTTTGGTTGTTTTTACCTCAAATTCAAACACCCAAGCTCAAATTATTTTAAGCTCTTCAGTTTAATTGGCTGTGTCTGATAGGTTCTTTTATGAAATTAATTCAAAATGTTAGAAATTCTTACCTGCAGAGTTCCTTCTAACTTGGAGCTATTTTGATATAATGTTTTAAAAGGTATCAAGTTGTTCCATTTATACCCCAAAGCAATGGCACTGTGACCTTAACGCCCTCAGGAGAAATTTAACAACCTAACGTGCCAGAGAGAAATCCTTTTGTGAGAATGTGGCTATCAAAGTAAGCTGCAGGATTCAAAATGGAGCATTCATATCCTTCACCACGGCTGGTTATGATAACAATGTCTTAGCATCTTCAGATAATGACTGCCTTTGCATGGAGTCCCCGAAACCCACAGGCAATTCTGAGACTAGTTTTCTATACTGGGAAGCTGCTTTTTGGCAAGCTCAATGGATCACTTCTCAAAGTCAGAAATCCCTGCAGGCACTCAATAAATATTAAGTAGTTAACAACCAAGTCTCAAAGACAAGACCCACCAGCAATTTAATAGCAGAAACTAAAACAATTCAAGCTCATTTTTTCCAAAGGGTTTCCCACCCCAATACAAAACTCACTCCAACTCAGTGCAGATGCCCTGTGAACAGTGCTCAGGCAAAATGACTTCAACTGCCCTCCTCCATCTCCCTGGGGCTGCTGGAAGCCACATTTCTGCCCCAGGAGCCTGCGCCTCTCCTCTACAGCCTTAGATAGTTAACATAACCTGGGTCAGAAGTCTATTTCAGAATCTTAGGTGTGGGATTAAAATATTCCAATTTTCTCTTGGCTGTTGTTATGAAAAAGGGAAGGTAGGTGGGGGGAATTAAGTGTCTGTTTCCGTATGGTGTAGGGAAATAATACAGGCCTACAGAATGAGAGGCATGAATTAAAGAGGCTCAGTGCAAAAGGATGAGAGCAAAATGATAAGAAGCAAAAAAGATAAGTGGAGAGAGAAGGCGCCCCTATTGGTTTTCCATTCTTGGCTTCTTCCCCCCTGGGGCCTGGATGAATTTTTCCCTTAGATTTAATAAGGCACTCCCATTACTTCATGAAATATTTCATTTCTCCTCTTAGTTAAACTAGTTTGAATTGATTTCTGCAATTTTGGGATGAAGAAGCTGAATACATAGCAAGTAAAGACACCATTGCAGCAGTCGTGGCCCTGGCCCTGGCTCCACATCTCGGAGGGTGTGCTGCGTGCACTAAGGAAGATCTTACTCCTGTTTGACCCTTGTTCCATGTCTAGGAGTCCATGCTGTGTTCACATGCTTCTGTTTATTTTTTTGTGGCATATTGTGGCCAAGAGTGCACTGAAAAACCATGTGAAAATTTTAATCATCCCCTTGGTTTATAATTTTGAAATCACTGATTTGCAAATCTGATGTGTAATTTTCTTTGAAAAGCTATGTTATTCCACATATATGTAGAGTTATTTTTCCATGGAAACTCTTAACAATTACCCTCACAGAGCCTCAGGAATCCAACTTGTCATCATTTGTGTCCCCCTCTGTGACAGGAGGAAGCTGACCCAAAATGAAGCCAGCACCTGCCAAGGCAATTGGCACAACACAATGTGCACAAGGCTCTTGAGGAGAAAGTGCTCTTCCTAAGAGATTTTTTTTTAACATTCAGGATCAAATTACTCAAAAGAAAGGCTGTAGCATTTAAAAAATACAGTTGGCCTAGAATAAAGCTTACTTAGTAGACTAATGTTAAAGTCATTGGTCTGATACACAGCATCTTCATATTGCTTGGTCTACTTGAGAGACTTACAGCATCAGAGAAATCATTGGTCACAGGATACAACCATTACTGATCACAAGGTCTTCATTCTAACTGCAACCTTAACCCACCTTTGTCATGTTGCCTAACATCCACAGGATCTGGAGACCAGGATGTGTATGTCCTAGTGGGAGGAGAAGGTGCCATTATTCTGTCTACCAGAGTGGTGTATTCCATGAAACAGGCTGTGATATGGTGATGAAGAGAACAACCTACTACTACAGGCATGGCATGGATGAAATCTCATGAATGTAATTTTACAAGAAATAGGTCACACACTAGAGAACATAGGATAAACCATTTCATTTATATAAAGTTCAAAAAGGGGCAAAATGACACTACTGGTATAAGAAAGGGGCTCACACTTAAATCTATGAAGACAATCAAAAAAGGGATTTCTAGAAAATCCAGGCTGTCGCATAGCCCGGGAGGGCAAGGAGTCTCAACTGGCAAGGAGAAGTCAAGGTGCAGGGGCTTCCGGGGTCCTGGCTGCAGCCTGTTCCTTGAGCTGCATGGAGGTTACTGAGAGTTTCAGGTAATAGTCATCTGTTAAGTGCTATGTTCACATGTCATATAGTTACTGCATTGCAATACGTCACAACAGCAAAGGTTAGCTACGTGGACTGTACTCCAATTTCGTGAGGCTAAGCACTGGCCAAAAAGAGTGAACTGAGGAAATACTTCTCTGGACTTAACAACAGGTAGGAGGGAGGCAAATTAAATGACATTGTGAGACAGGGCCATGGGCAGGAAGTGCACAGTGCTACAATACAATATAATGATGTGGGGGCAGGGGATAATAAGTTATTGGGGGAAGGCCAGGGCTCTCTGAGGAAGACAAATTTAGGTACAAGGTTGAAGGATACACAAGGACTAGGGGGGAAATAGCTGGTGTCCCAGCAAAGGAGGCACAGAACGGTGGGTGTGAGCCTGGTGCTACACAGTGAGCAGAATCTTTGTGCTTCACACCAAATGCGATGGGAAGCCAGTGAGGGATTCTCTAAACCAGCATGAACAACTTTCAGAAGTCAGGCATTAGTTCATTATACAATCTGACTACTGACATCTGAAAAAGTACAGAGAAAGCCAAGGAGTGATTACTTTCCCCACGGAGCCTTAAAATGTGTCAACTATCAGGCCAAGATGGGATCAAACACATCCAAACATAAAATATTCACATAGCAACTATAAAAATTAGTGGGAGAAAATAAATGGCACAAGCTTGACTGCAGGATATGTCATCACATCACTTCATTCTATTGTCTAAATGTAGTTTGTTCCTAATATTTATTCACTGTGCAAAGCTCTGACATAAATTTCTTTTATGTATCATGGACCATTTACTATAAGTAGAAGGTAGCAACAAATTACAAAATCAATGGTGCATAGATCTCAGGATGGTAAAGCAGCTTTCTAATCATTGTATTTCCATATTCAGGAGGACAACAAATGACTTTAAGATGGCAAGAACAAGTTTTAAATAACATTTAGCAACTGACACATGTCTCTCAATAATCACACCAGGATCCTGTTGGACTCACTTTCCCAAGTCTGTTCTGTTGGCTCATTTACTTCATTTTCATTGTTGGTGGCTCTTATCTTTTCATAAAGGGGCTAAAAGCACAACAGAGGATAATAATTAGCTTGAGGAGCCTAAACTAGACCAGAGCAAAACATACAATCCTGCATGATCCCAATAGCAAGTAGATGGCCATGAACTTAGGACAAGCCTGATTCCCATTCGTGAAACTCATGGGAAAGGGTTGGCACAGGACAGCCTGAGAAACGATTTGTAGTCCCTCTCAATCTCTCTCTCTCTCCCCTCTCTATTTTTCTCTCCCACCACTCCACTGCCACTCTCCCTCACAAACCTAGTTAATACCCATTAATCCATGACATAAATGAGACTCCCCCTCTCTGGAATATTCACGAACATTGAAGCAACAACAAACAAGGATCAAACATGTTGAAGAGATTCAAATATCCAGGGAATCATTCATTGCATCATCTATGGGATGTGGTGCTTTTCAGATCTGAAGAGTACTTGGATTAGAAAATGCTAGTGAGCAGTGCAGAACCAAAGGTGGGAGGAAAGAAGAAATTGGAAGAAGAATTGCAAAAGCAATGAGAAAAAATGCAAGAGAATATAAGATACAGGGACAGTGGGAGTAGATTGCTACACTGAAGACAGTAGCAATTCAAGAGAAATGAAGAACCAAGTGCAAGAATCCAACTGTCTGGATTGTCTGGGTGGAAGCAAACAACCACACATGTTAGCAGACACTGCAGGCATTACATTTGTGTACAAAATTCTGACTGCACAATTAAGAAAGGGAGGAAAAGGCAGAATGTAGATTTATGGTGGCCTTTTTATAACAGCTATATACATGGGACATATTCAAATAATGTCTACCTGAAATTATTCAAATGTATTCTGTACATTAAGCAGCAAAACTTGAGTAATTTCAAAGTTGCACATGTTAGGAACAAGATAGGCAAGTTCATATCTTAAACTCAATTCAGATTGTTCAGTTTTTACTTCAGTTTTATCAATCAAGTTTAAATCATTAGTTTATGATCAAATGTTTTTATATATCGCTGTTTTAAAAGGATTGAGGACAATTTTAATGTTGTTATAGGCAAAATGTATTTAAAACACCCCACAATTTATGATGTATCGAGAAGAGCTAAGGCATGTGTTTTAATCATAGCATGTATATCACAAAGGGAAAAATACAAATCATCTTTCTACTTTAGATATTGAATAACAGATGGAATGAATTTGTAGGGAACCTACAGGAAAGCAAACAGGGCTTATTTTGCTGGAAAACTGGAACTGTAAGAAAAGGTCAAGGTAATTAGTATACTTACCTAAGGAAAATGGATGAGGCTTACACCTAATTATTGCCTCCATGTATAATGCATTCAATGCAAAGGTTTTTGGACAAAAGAAATAATAACTATCTAGTCCCTGGGACAAGGAAAAAATTAATTAATAATATAAGAAGGATTATTTGAAATAACTTTATGTGTTTATCCAAGTGCTGCTATGAAAGCGACTTTAAAATCCCCGCGGTGGGGGTGGGGTGGAACATATAAAATGTAGATCTCAGGGTCCCCTAGACCTACTGAATTGGAATCTCTGGAGTTAGGGTTACAGAGTGTTCATTTTTCACAGTGTTCTTAGGTGATGCTTCTATTTCAAAATTTATTTATTCATTTAGGAGTCAGAGAGGGAGACAGAGAGAGATGCCATCTGGCTGGTTCATTCCCCAAATGCCCTCAATGGCCAGCAATGGAACAGGCTGAAGGCAGGTGCTTGGAATTCAATCCAGGTCTTCCAGGAATGTGGCAGGGACCCAAGCACTTGAGCCATCATCTGTCTCCCAGGGTGCACATTAGCAGGAATCCGGAACTGGGAGCAAACTCAGGTACTCAAACTCAAGTACTCCAATATGCAGTGTGGGCATTTAGCAGCTAGGCCCACCCTAGGTGATATTTCTAAATCTGCAAGAACTTCTTACCATATATTTAACATCAGGATAAAACAGTTTACCAGACTTTCTCACTATTGGTTTAAGAATGGGATGCTCAGACCAGGCATTTAGCCTACTAGGTCAGATGCCTGCAGCTCATACTGGAGTGCTTAGGTCTGATACCCAGCTCTAGCAGCTGACTCCAGCTTCTAGCCAGTGCAGGTGCTGGGAGGCAGTAGTGATGGAATTAGGTTCCTGCCATCCATACGGGAGACCCAGATTGAGTTCCTGGCTCCAGGCTTGGTCCTGGCAAGGGGCTATAGTGGGCATTTGGGGAGTGAACCAGTGGATGGAGTCTCTTCTTCTGTCTCTCCTCCTACCCTACCACAGTCTAATAAACAAACAAAAAGTGAATGAATGAAAAGAGTGGGGCGCTCTAGGATGTCAGAGAAAGTCTGCTGAGATATGGCTTGGTGCTCTGGGGGTCAGCAGCAGGTCTCCAAGGCCACTCTGTTCCTTAACCACACCCACCTCCTTTCCTCTGATCTGCTCCTTGTCCCTAGGATGCTAACCCCTGACCTTGACAAACTATAGCCCCACACACATCGTTGGAGTGTGCTTCAGGTTGATCATTGGCAGGAGATGGCTGAGAAGGAGAGATATCTGGAGATGTCTGCCCTGGGCTCTCCCTGCCCTGCCTGTTTTCTGGCAGGGGAAGTTTCCTTCCACAGCCAAAGACCCTGGGAGGGCCACAGCTCCATGGAGTCAGCCCTCATGCAGGGCCTGGCCTACTAAGTGCCACTCCCTGCCCCTTCAGCCTAAGGTCAGAGGGGGCAAGAGTTTTAAGTTCTTGCTGCATTCTGGGTGCCCTTTAGCCTGCCCAGACTTCTGTAAACAGCCCTCCTGAGGCTGTCTTGAACAACCCACTGAATTCGACTAGGGTTCCCGCATTGGCTCTGAGTAATACAGCACATACAGAACCCCATGAAATTTTCTCATATCTGCAATGAAATGATGCAGCATTTATTACCCATAACAAACCAGCCTGCCTCCTGGACGGTCTGATCTCCTGCCAATTCAACACGATGCTTCTTTAGAGAATGGACTATGCCTGAGGTGGGTTTGTAGTCCCTTCTTACCCCAGTGCTACATATGGTATTTTTAACATAGATCCTGAATGAAAATTTGCTTTTTGGTTGGTTAGAATTAATTTTCCTTAGTACCTTACAATACATGGCCAGGAGGTCATGGTTAAACAGCAACCACAGTGTGTAATGAGAGTGCACAGGACACATACAGCATCCAGAACAATAAGCATTCACGTATCTCAGGTCTAAATTGTTCAGGTTCCATTGTTGCCAAAACTCAATGACATCCTCAAAAGATGAAGATACTGCTTTGTTTGAAACATGTGAAAAATAAGAGTGTTAATTGTTAAATCAACAACAAGAGTCACTGTGCACTTACTCCCCATGCTGGAATTCTGTCCTTAATGAAGTGTATATAAAGTCAATTAAAAATGAATCATAATGAAAAATGGGACGGGAGAGGGAGTAGAGGTGGGATGGGAATGAGGGCGGGAGTGGGGGGAAGAAACACTATATTCCTAAAAGCTGGACATATGAAATTTGTATTCATTAAATAAAAACCTTCTAAAAAAACAAAAAATATAAAATAAAAAAGACTATATTGGTTCAAAAAAAAAAAAGAGATTTTCTATTTTCATTACTGATATTTCCTTCTAGCCAGTAGAAATTCTTACTTTGTTTTGGCTGATTATTGTTAATGGAAGGAAAAGGTTTTCAGTAAAACTGATTTGCCTGCTGAGCAATTAGAATTTTAGATGTACAAATGGTTTCCACCAATTACAACACCAGGGGCACTGGCCTCTGTGCCTGACATCGGAACTACAAATCTACATTCAGCAATACTTTAGAATTACATGAAAATAAGGGTTTGTGAGGGCAATTTTTCAAACTGTGAGCTGTGAGCTGAGTAACCTTCTACTGTTTATAATTTGCCCAATCTGTGATATTTTGTTAGAGCAGCAGAAAATGGACTGAGCAGCTTCTCCTCTCTCTAGAGTGTTGTGAAAGCAACTTGAGCAGAAGACATGATTGTGACACACCTTCATTCTACAGAGGCTCCCTGGTGTTTTCACATGCTTGATACACACTATCTCCTTCCTAAATGGAAAACTCCAGGTGGTGAAAGAAACATTCAAATTGTCCCTGGGCCTTCCAATCAGACATCCCTGGATTTGCCCCTGCCATTTGCTAGGCAAGTGACTGCGTAGTAAACTCTGATGCTCAGATTTCTCATCGGCAGATTGGGGATAATGTATACCCTATGATACTGACAAAGAGAATACAAAGAGTATGAGAACAATGCCAAGCACAAAGCAGGCAATTTGTAAGTCATGGCTACTAGCGTATGTCACCATATGAACACAGTGCCAAAGTGTACCCCATGTTACATTGTTACAGAAGTGCTATGGACTGAATGCTTTTGTCTTCCCCATATTCATGTTGAAATCCTAACCCCACAATGTAACTGTACAAGGAGATGGGTTCTTTGGGGGGTAATCAAGTTACAAGAGTCAAACCCTCCTGAATGGGGTTAGTGCCCTTATAAGGAGATACGAGGGGCTTTCTGCTCTCTGCTCTCTGCCAAGTGAAGCTACAATGAGAAAATTGCCATCTGCAAACCAGAAAGCGGGCCCTCCCTCACCAGAAATGCTGGCCTCAGACTTCCAGCCTCTACAACTGTGAGAAACACATTTTGTTGTTTAACCCACTCAGTCTGCAATATTATTTTACAAGCATCCCAGACCAACTGAGGCAAGGAGTTAAAAAACAAACACATGAAAACAGGCATTTCTACAACATGGGAACTTCCAAACTGACCTACACCATTAAGCTAATCCAGTGTCAGAGTGTGGGGTGCTCACACACAGAAGAAGCATTGCCCGGGGATGAGATGAGATGCAGCGACCTATTGCAGACTGTAAGGCTCATGGTGTAGCTCCAGGACTAGAGGAGAGTGAAGCACCTCAGAGCCCTGAGATTCTGACAGTAGCCCAGGAAACGAAGCTTCCAGCACTCCTAGGTCTACAGCTGGGAAGGGGGAAGGAAAGGCATTGACTTTGTTGTGAGGCGGTGGGCCTGTGATGCCTCAGCTTCAGAATTATCAGGACAGCCTGTGTTCCAGCAAGAAGAGAGCACCTGGCCAGAGTCCCTCTGTATTGGCAGCAATGATAATGAAACCCAGGTCTGTGTACATGACATGCAACCCTCCTGAATTGTGTGCAACAGCCCTCATTCGTTGACATTACAAAAGACTTTTGATGCTGCTTTGCTCATTTGCTTGTTGGACCTAGTTCAGTCTCCAATCCTGCACTCCAGGGAGTAAGGGTGAGTTCCTATGTCTGGGTAGCAGCTTTGAGCATGTGGCATTTGTTCCTATATATTCAGCCATCACATCTAGTGTTGGCTACAAAATAGTTGTAAGCCAATCAGTTTGCTATCCTATTTCATCAAGTAAAGTCTCCTGAATGTATTACAAAAGGAAATTTCCCTTAAAAATAATGGCCTGTAGTAGTAATGTGGAAAGACCCCAACATTTAAGAAATAGAAGCACAAGAGTATACACGATGTTTCCTTCCATAGAAAGCAGAATGTGGAAGACTCGACCTCAGCAGCAACAGGTTCAAGCCGGGTTGGCCCCTCCCTGGCTTTGTGGTCAGATTGTCTGAGAAGCGTCAGTGAACTCATTAGGCTTTGCTTGGCTCCCTCCTGTAGTCCACTGAACAGCTCAGATGGATTTCCCAGAAATCATTTCATTGGAATAAAACAAAGGTAGGATTAATTATCCTTAATTTATGGATTAAGATGTTGAAGCTCAGAGAGGGAAAGGCACTTGCCCGAAGTCTCATCGGTGTAAAGCAGCAGGAGCCTGAGGCTCTTTGACCACCTCTCCTGAACAAATAGGCTGGACAGTCCTGAGAATTCTTTCTAGCTTGGAATGGAATGGTCCCTGGAATAGTCTAATCACTTCCTCTAGAGTATTAGTGGTAAAATGTCTAATTTGTTTTAGGTGTGCTATGCTAAAAAGGAAACTTTGAGATACAGAAGTATTTGTACCAATATTTCTATCTGTAGAAGGTTATCATTTCAACTGACTTCTGATTTTTCAGTTTCTTTACAGTAATAATTGAAACATTTATGAAATTCTATGAAGAATTCATACTTCCCAATTTTCAACAAAAAATGACTCAACAGAATTTATGCCAAATTCTTAACTGCTACTTTCATCTGCCAGTCACTCTCTCTTACTCAGACTTTGGAATATGGAGCTATCAATTTATCTAGGTCTCTTTCAAATGAAGTTACTTGGTTACAGTATTAGTATGAAATTCAAAATGTTGATAATTTGAGATTAAAAGATACAGCCACTGGTTCAGAGCTTCCATACCACTCACACTTAAGGCTTGCTTCATAAAATATTTTCCTAGTTTGATCTTGGGAAAGGCATTGCAAGTCAACTCTTTTTGCAGTTAACCTTAAAAAATTAGCAACTTCTGCTACTCCATTTATTCCAACACTAAATGAACACCTAGGGTCTGCAGGCTGCTGTTCAAGGTTTCACAATAGCTACAGGGGCAACAGAAAAGTGGCTTTCTTCTTTGAACAGTTGACAACTGAAGACATAAGACATGCATACACAAATCAGCCAAAGAACCAGAAAACAAATAACCACTAATATTAATAAGAACTAAAGAAAAGTCTTATGTTTATTCTATTAGTGATCAAATACAACATTCAAATTACCAAACAAAATATTTAAACATTTATGATAGCTTCTGATAAGATTAATGTGCAATATTAGGTTAGATCATGGTTATTATTAGGTTAATAGTAGGTCATGGTTCTGTAAAGTTCAGCCTCTTCTAAAGGTTGTAGATGGCTTCAAACACTGTCTCTTTGGGTACAATATTATTTGACTACTGAAAGTGATTCTACTTCTAGGAAAGGAAAAAAAAGCCCCTACAGAATAGAGGACACATATATCAATATCTGAACCATAATGAAACCCAAGGAAAAAAAACAATTTACCCCCCAAAACTTCTTAGAAGCAAGTCAATTTCACTTAATTTCAAGGTTTTTCAAAGCTATTTCATGAATACAAAACAATACAGAATGTACTTATTCCTAATTTAAGGACATTAGTAATTGAAACAATAATACTTGTGTCTATCACAATATAATACATTTAAGTAAAAGAAGTAGAGAATAAAAAAGCAACAAATGAAAATGTGATTATACAATAAAATTACTTATGACAAATATTAATGAACTTGGTTGCTGTTTTTGTGTGTATAAAGTCCCTCACCAAAATTATTTCTGATTAAAACAAACCTATTAGCATTTCTAGAAGAAATGGTAACTGGTTAGAAAAATCTCACATATTAGTTTTGAGAAAAACACATTCAGCATTATTGGTTACAGCCAATATAGTATTATAGGTTATAGCCTAAATTAGGGTCTTTTTGCTTTTTACTTGTTAAAGTTCTTATTTGGTGAAGTAGCAACTCTTATTGTAGGAAATAAATAATTCTCTTTTAATATTGTATTCAATGATCTATTCATCCCTACCGTTTTGAGTATTCATGGTTCCATTTTTCTGCAGAATATCAAAGTACTCTACATAGCTGCTGTCTTGCCAAAGACATCATTTCTCAACGGTTTAAGTTATTTCAAAACATCTTCTCAACAGTGTCCATGTAGCCAGAGTGGCATGTCCTTCATTTTATGATAGTCCTCATCCACCTGTCACTCCTTAGACCTATATACATCTAAGGCTGTGTCTTACCTACACAGGAAACCACACATTACAGAAAACTTCCACCTGTATGTTCCAACTATAAGCTTCCAAATAACTGAACTGTACTCCATTAAAAACAGGCAGGTCAAAATGGAACAAAACGGATACAGGATTTTCTACACATAGCTGTCTTCACAACAGAACTTTAAGCTCCTCTGAAGCCATGAAATATCACATCATTACTATAACTCACCAAAGTCCCACACAATCATCTGTATTTACTAGGTTCTTAACCGAACAAACAACCAAAAGTTGGTGTCTAAAATGTCTCTTTTTCATGTGGACCCTAGTCATCCTATAATTGGCTAATTTTTCATCTTATACTCACTGCTATAATAAAAAGAGCAAATGGTAAGTCTTAACTACATTGTATTGTACAAAGCATTCTGTTTCTGACTTGAGCAGTCTTATATTGGCAAACTTGGTGCAGAATAAGGAGCCGAAGTAACAGCAGAACTCTAGTGACAATCTGGAGAATCAAATCTTGTCTCAGAAACCTAGTACTTGGTGGGCAGGAAAGCTGAATCCAGTTCTGAAGTAGTCTCTCGGTTTTTTGTAGTAACAACTTTTGTTTTAGCTCTATAATTTTTTTGAATTTATTTTTTATTGTTTGACCAGCAGAGTGGACAGTGAGAGAGAGAGACAGAGAGAAAGGTCTTCCTTTTTCCGTTGGTTCACCCTCTAATGGCCGCTGCAGCCGGCACACCGCACTGATCCGAAGTCAAGAGCCAGGTGCTTCTCCTGGTCTCCCATGGGGTGCAGGGTTCAAGCACTTGGGCCATCCTCCACTGCACTCCCTGGCCACAGCAGAGAGCTGGACTGGAAGAGGAGCAACCAGGACAGAATCCGGCACCCCGACCGGGACTAGAACCCAGGGTGCTGGCGCCACAGGCGGAGTATTAGCCTAGTGAGCTGCTGCGCCGGCCTTTAGCTCTATAATAATCAAATTTATTTCCAATGGGTGCTTACAAATGGACACTTTCCAAAGTAACATATAAACAAAAGAGGAGAAAGCTGTCCCAGCCCACCTGAGGCCACCATACTTCTAGATGCATCAACAAACTAGCAAGTACACATGGGACAAAGCCAGTGCTTCTGCAACATTGGGGAGATGACCCATGGACCACAAATAAGGTACTGTTTAGAGCGTACGGCTGAGTTCCAGAGGAATTGTTCCGGACAGTATCCGTTGCCTGATACTGACAGTTACAGAAAATGACAAGCCTAAGAGAATTATGCTTCATTATATATGGCTGTTTCATACCTGTTCAAATTCACATTAGGAGTGTCTAATTGCCATACAGTGTTGTCAGGTGTTTGTAATTTGTTCAAATCCAGGACCAACAATCAATTCTAAGATTGGCTTCCAGAGGGAGTAGTTGCTACTGAATTAATCTGCTCCTCTTCTCTTGGAAACAATAAGTTATCCACCTGACACTTTACACTGGGCTTCATCTACATTCAATTAAATAATTAGCAAATCATTACCGTTAATGCACATAAGCTTTTATGGGCATCCAAGATAAAAATAAATCAACAAGAATGCAATAAACCTGCCAAGGCACAGTGCTCTTCAAGACTTTCACCTCTGACCAGAAGGATTTTGTAAATTGGTGGGCTCTGGTAGAAATTTGATGAGTAGAGATTAACAGAAAATCTTCAACATACAGATAAGACTGAAAAAAGTGGGTTTTTTAATTTTGTTAGAAAATTTCTGTAAAGTCCAACAGTTTTCAAATGGCAACTACTAGATCTAGGATCTACTCTACCCTAATCCCTGAGTCTCTGTTTACTGATAAACATTTTGCTGTCATGGATCAGGATTACAGAGCGGAATTCAGTGTGAGATGGGTACCCACAGAGGCCAACTCAGAACTGCATAGGATGAAAGTCACTTCATTATAATAAACATCTGCACCTGTGGTAAACAGCTGCTGGGTCCTAAAGATGTCTATCCCATAATTCCCAGAACCTGTGATTATTTTCCATCACATCAAAAAAAGGAATTAGGGTAGCAGATGGAATAATATTCCTAATCAGTTGGCCTTCAACGATGAGATTATACTGGAGATCCACATAAGCCCAATACAATCACAAGGGTCCTTAAATGCGGGGGAGGGGGAGAAGAGTAGTCATCCAAGGTGACACCAGAAAGGCACAGTTGGCCATTTGGCTCTGAAGACAGAGGAAGGCCCAAGAGCCAAGGAATGCAGGCAGCCTCTCCAAGCTGGAAAACACAAGGAAAGAGATGATCTCCCAGAGTCTCCAAGAGAGGCAGAGCTCTTCAGACACCTTGATTGGATCCAAGTGAAGCCCTTCTTAGACTTCTGAACGTCAGCATGTAAGATAATGCATTTGGGGTTCTAAAAAACTTACTCACGTTACTATTTCACTTGTTTATGCACTTACTTATATTAAAGGCACAGAGGCAGAGAGACATTTGGTTTGCTCCCCAAATGCCTACAACAGCTGTGATTAGACCAAACTGAATCCAGGAGCCCAGATTCAACACAAGTTCTCACACTTGGATAGGAGAGACCCAAATACTTGCACCATCACTGCTGCTCCCCATGAGTGCATATGTAGGAATTTGCAATGGAGAATGAGGCGGGGACTCAAACCAGGCATTCCAACATGGACGCAAGTGTGGCAAGCAGCACCTTAACAGCTGTGCCAGATGTCTGACCCTGGGTTGTTTTATGTCACCAAGTTGCAGTCATTTGTTAGAGTAGCAATAAGTAACAAATACACAACCTCACAACCTATCATGTTTTCTTTGGACAATTTCCACAAATGATGTGTGTGTGTGTGTGTGTGTGTGTGTGTATTTATGTTTTGTGAGTTGAAATAAATAATGTCTTAATGTGGAGAGATTCCTAGGTCGATGGCACATTTCCATCGCATTTCTCCAATGTTGTGCAACAATGGGAGGGAATATTGGAGACTTTGACATTCACAGTGTAGTCGAGAGGAACTCAAGAATTTTTGTGCATATGTCCACATTGGTGAGAAAACCAGGGATTATTTTCTCTCAAAAGAACATTGAAAACAAAACAAAAAAAATTCTATGAAGAGTCTGTGGTAGTAGAAGAGATCATTCTTTATGTTTTTTGATGTTGTTAATTTCTGGATGTAACTTTCCCTTTTCGCCATCATACAAGATTTTGTGGGCAGTTTGGAAACTGTCAACAGCACCTTTGAGGAACCTGGCTTCCTGAAGAGAAAATAATTTCTCCGTGGTTCTTTTCAAAGTTGGCTTTCAACACTGTCATAAAAATCCTCAGCCGTGATGCAAAGCACAATTAATTTATACAAATGATTAAGGGAGGCATTTTAAATTTTCCAATTCATTAATCATTACCGAGATGCATTTTGCCAATAAAACTTGTTTTTGACATAGCTAGTTGTATTCATTTGTCTCTGTGTGCTCTATTACTCAGAGAAAACTAAGTGTTTCACTAACAAGAATAACAAGTCAGAGGGACTCTGACCTTGACCAAACTCTTACCAGGTGCCTGGGAGCCCCCCTCTTTTTTGGATATGCAGATTTAGACAGTGAGAGAGAGAGACAGAGAGAAAGGTCCTCCTTCTGTTGGTTCACCCTGCAAATGGCTGCTACGGCCGGCGCCCTGTGCCGATCTGAAGCCAGGAGCCAGGTGCTTCCTCCTGGTCTCCCATGCGGGTACAGGACCCAAGCACTTGGGCCATTCTCCACTGCCTTCCTGGGCCACAGCAGAGAGCTGGACTGGAAGAGGAGATACCGGAACAGAATCCAGTGCCCCAACCGGGACTAGAACCTGGGGTGCCGGTGCCACAGGTGGAGGATTAGCCTAGTGAGTTGCAGCGCAGGCCAGGAACCCATTTTTAAACTAGGCCTCAACCTGGGTGTATAAACACTGACATGGTTGCTAACACTCCAGCCACACTGCAGATGATCCTTCCTTAACTGCTCTCTCTTGGGCTAACTGTGACAGCAGCTTCCTGCTGTTCTGGGCCCAAAATGTTTCATCACCTTTTCTTGTTTTCTCCCGACCTAACCCATTTCTTAATAAATTGTCATTTCACTATGTGAGTACACTTCACAAAGTCAATGGAAAATGAAAATAAACAATCAGTTTATTTTGGTGCAAAAAATGAGAAACCCAGGGCTGGTGCTGTGGCACAGCGGGTGAGGCTGCCACCTGCAAGCCGGCATCCCATACGGGTGCTGGTTCATGCCCCAGCTGCTCCACTTCCAATCCAGCTCCCTGCTAAGGCACCTGGGACAGCAGCGGAAGATGGCCCAAGCACTTGGGCCCCTGCACCCATGTGGGAGACCCGGAAGAAGCTATCTATAGACTACAGCTTCCTTCAACTTCTCACTCAAAGCACTTACAAGAGGAAAGAGAAGACAAGAGGCAGGGTTGTTGCATACTTGGTTAAGCTGCCTCTTAGGAAATTTACATCCCATATTGGGGTGTCTGGTTTGAATCTCAGCTATTCCTTTTTTTTTTTTTTTTTTTTTGACAGGCAGAGTGGACAGTGAGAGAGACAGAGAGAAAGGTCTTCCTTTTTCCATTGGTTCACCCTCCAATGGCCGCCGCGGCTGGCACGCTGCGGACGGTGCACCACGCTGATTTGATGGCAGGAGCCAGGTACTTCTCCTGGTCTCCCATGGGGTGCAGGGCCCAAGCACTTGGGCCATCCTCCACTGCCTTCCCGGGCCACAGCAGAGAGCTGGCCTGGAAGAGGGTCAACCGGGACAGAATCCGGCGCCCCGACCGGGACTAGAACCCGGGGTGCCGGCACCGCAAGGTGGAGGATTAGCCTAGTGAGCCGCCGCGCCGGCCGAAAGAGATCTTCTACCCACTGGTTCACTCCCAAATGGCCGCAACAGCCAGGAGCTGGTCAGTCTGAAGCCAGGAGCCTGGAATTCCACTCAGGTCTCCTATGTGGGTGACAGGGATCCAAGCACTTGGGCCGTCTTCCACTGCCTTCCCAGGCGCATGAGCAGGGAGCTGGATTGGAAGTGATGCAGCCCTCATGGGACACCAGCATTGCAGGTAGCAGCTTGGTCCACAATGCTGGCCTCAGCCACTCGCTCCTGTTCCAGCTTCCTGTAAATGCACCTGGAAAGCAGCAGATGATGATTCAAAGTACTTGAGTTCCTGTCACATGGGAAAGCCAGAGGCAGTTCCTGGCTCCCAACCCTGGCTGTTGCAGCCATTTGTGTAGTGAACAGGCAGATGGAAGCTTTCTCTCTCTCTCTCTCTCTCTCTCTCTCTCTCTCTCTCTCTCTCTCTAATAAGTCTTGAATAAAAGGGAAGAAAAGAAAAGGGAAGACAAGCCCTGAGCAGAACTAGGAGTGGGAGAGTTCATGAGTACCGTGCACCAGCAGCTCCTTCCAATCCCCATCAGAGAACCTAGATGCACCTGTGAGAACAAGACAATGTTCAGTGCACACAACTTGCTCTTACCAAGGCTATTTTGCTGCCGCTGGTCAAGATAAGAGAAAAATGCAAACACATCTGTGAGCTGTGTGGAAAATAAGAGTTAATCCATTATGAAATTAACTGTTGGAAAGATTATCTACCTGTAAATAAAGCATGCCCACTGTACATGAAAAAAAAAAAAAACAGCCTCAATTTCTCAGTTAATATTGGTGTGTGCTTCTTTTCACACAAATAATGAGTCGGCGTGTTACAAGGTTAATCTCCCAGCCCATTGATATGTACAAACTCAACATCCATTCAGGGAAACAGTGACAAAGCACAGTATCTTGTTGTTTTTCCTTTAATATGACACGACAAACAAGAGCCTCTGGATGAAGCCACAAGCTTTTGTGAAGCTTATTACTTTTTGAAACTTCTATTCCTACATTCCATTTCCAGCAGTCACTACTGCTATTACACTAGTGCTTGATAACTATTAGCTGCTAGTTGTAATTACTGTTTTATTTTCATCCATCTTCAACCATGTGCCTCAAATGCAGGATGCATTTCTGATTCAGGAGTCCTGGAGGATAAAGTTTACAGGCTATGCTGTGGCTAAACTTCCTCACTGGTGTTATTTAAACAACACTGAATTTTGGAAAAGGGCCTAGGGTGATTACCTTTTAAAAAAAATTATAGGGGCCGGTGCTGTGACATAGCAGGTAAAGTAGCCGCCTGCAGTGCGGCATCCCATATGGGCGCCAGTTCGAGTCCCGGCTGCTCCACTTCTGATATAGCTCTCTGCTATGGCCTGGGAAAGCAGTAGAAGATGGCCCAAGTGCTTGGGCCCCTGCACCAGCATGAGAGACCTGAAAGAAGCTCCTGGCTCCTGGCTTCAGATTGGCACAGCTCTGGCTGTTGCAGCCAATTGGAGGGTGAACCAGCAGATGGAAGACCTCTCTCCCCCCTCACTCTCTCTCTCCCTACCCCCCCCCTTCTGCCTCTCCTTTTCTCTCTGTGTAACTCTTTTAAATAAAATAAAATAAAATAAAATAAATTATAAAAGGGAACTAATTTCATGCATTTCATAATATAGTTTTATGAGCATAATGGTACTCCCTGCCCCACCCACTTTCCTTCCTCCTTCTTTTCTTATTTCTATAAAGATTTATGTATGTATTTGAAAGAGCTACAGAGAAAGAGGAAAAGTCTTCCATCTGTTTATTCACCCCTCCAAGTGGTCACAGCAGCCAGGGCTGAACCAGGCTGAGGCCAGGAACTTCATCTGGGTCACCCACGTGGGTGGCAGGGGCCCAAACACTTGGGCCATTCTCTGCTGCTTTTCCCAGGCCATAACCAGTGCCCATATAGGTTGCCAGAACCATAGCCAAAGGCTTTACTGGTTACACCACAATGCTGGCCCCAGCTTGCTTCAATAAGTTGATGCTATAGAAACTTTTACTGAGTCCCAATCTCATATTGCTATGGGGATTGTATTTGTTATAAAGGAAATTTCCTTTATAACAAGAGGGCAGAAGAGATATAATCTAAGCAGGGAGCAGGAAAAGGAGGTTTTCTTTTTTTTTTTTCATGAGTTCACCATTATTTCTTTTTCTTTAGGATTTATTCATTTGAAGGAAGAGTGACAGAGAGAGGGAGAGGGAGACAGAAAGGGGAAGAGGGGAGAGAAAGAGAGAGTGAGAGCAAGAGAGAGAGAGAGAGAGAGAGAAGAGCTTTCATATTAGATCTACTGGTTTTCTCCCCAAATGCCCCCAACAACTGGGGCTAGGCCAGGCCGAAGGCAGGAGCCAGGAACACCATGCAGATCTTCCACATAGGTGGCAGGGGCCCAGTATGTGAGCCATCATCTGCTGCCCACCCCCCCACCCCCAGCACATTAGCAGGGGGCTGCTTTGGAAGCCTGGAGTAGTGAGGACTCCAACCAGGTATTCCAATATGGCATGCAACCATTCCAAGTGGCAGTGTAACCCAATGCACTGTAACCCAGGCCCCAACATTAGTTCTTAAGTGCCCTCAAACATTCTTCCTCTTGGGGTTTTTGTATTCTAATTCCTCCAAGCATAATACCTAGACAAGCAGTATATACACAGATCTACAACAGAATGAACATTTTAACAAGAACCCTGGATGAACTGTATGCAGACAAAACTTGGTAAAACATTCTAACCGCAGAGAGAACACTCAAATTAAGGAACTTTTTGGTGTCACTAAACCAGTTTGCAAGGCAATTTAACTCACTGGCATGCATGATTCATGGAATTACACTCTCTGGAAGCTTTGACTCTCACTTGGCTTCCAATGATTTTGAATAATTGCTTATTGAATTTCTCAAGCAGCTGCACAGAGAATCTGACACACACACCTTATTCATACTTGTGAAAGTCCTATGATAAACAATGCAAAGGTATCGAATGAGAGAGCTTCCTATCGGAAGCCCTTATTTGTAAAGCCTGTTTGTACTTGATACAAAATAAATGTCCCATACTAAAAATACTGAAAATGCTGTATTAAGAAAATGGATTTGAGTAATAGTCCCCATTTCTACTCTACATAAGTCAAAAAGGCATACAAATGAAAGCATCATTGAACAAAAATTACCAAAAAGATATTTACAATTCACAACCTCTTTCTCCTTGCATGTCGGCCTGTGACTCGGCACAGATTGCCTTAAAATCAAAAATACGTCTGCTACACAACGGGCATGGGAGAAACCTTGTGATCCCTGGAGAGCTTCAGGCAAGCCTGGAAGGTGCAGAAACATCAGATGTGATGTTTGACGGATAAGTGTGACTGGGTTTATTTAAACTAAGTGGAGGAGACTGAAGGGAATAAAATGATAAGCCTGGGTGATTGGACGGCTGGAGTGGGCAGCTGCTTCTAAATTATATCAAGGACATTGGCAAGCAGAGTTTCTCCAACAGTTCCTAGGCGCGAGGATCCGCTGGGGGTCTTGGGAAAGGCAGGATCCAACTCCGGAAGTGAAGGCGGGTCTGAGTCTGACAGTCTAACTAGCTCCCAGGTGACGGGAATGCTTCTCAGAGGACACTTTGAGCATTCGAAAAGGACAATGCACAGACTTCACCTACAGAAGGTGTTGATAATAAGGATTCTGTAAGATTTCAGGGCAAGTACCATGCCCAGAACACCACGTCGGCTGCGCTTGTGTGCAGGTGTCAACACACTCACTGCTTGGGCTCTGCACCGTGAGCAGGGACGACACCACGGGAGAGTCAGTCTGAATCAAGCGAAATGAAGTCATTCTGATCAGCTGGCCCAGAACGAGAACAGTATAAAAATGCAAAGTTTCAAAAGAAGAGAGAAGCAACATCTCTTTCTCTGGAGCTGAGAGCAATTAGAGCCTAAAGCTTTTCCAAGGGTCACTGAACACCCACCATTACGCTCTGAATTGTCTCACCAAGTTGTCAGGCTGAAGCCTTGCTCTCACAGACAGGACCTCCAAGGAGGGAATTCTGTTAAGTGAGGTCAGGAGAGCACATGTCCAGCAAGGGCATGCAAGGGCTCAGAGCCGTGGCAGCCATCTGCCAGGCCAGGGCGAGGCCACGTCACAAACCAACCAGGCTGGCCGCTTGGGACTTCAGCCTCTGCACTGCAAAAATAAACGTGTGATGTTCAGGCCACCCATTCTTTTTTTTTATTTTTATTTTTATTTTATTTTATTTATTTATTTTTTTTTTTTGGACAGGCAGAGTGGACAGTGAGAGAGAGACAGACAGAGAGAAAGGTCTTCCTTTGCCATTGGTTCACCCTTCAATGGCCGTCATGGCCGGCGCACTGCGCTGATCCGAAGGCAGGAGCCAGGTACTTATCCTAGTCTCCCATGGGGTGCAGGGCCCAAGCACTTGGGCCAACCTCCGCTGCACTCCCTGGCCACAGCAGAGAGCTGGCCTGGAAGAGGGGCAACCGGGACAGAATCCGGTGCCCCAACCGGGACTAGAACCCGGTGTGCCGGCGCCGCAGGCGAAGGATTAGCCTAGTGAGCCGTGGCACCGGCCAAGCCACCCGTTCTTATATTCTGTTGTGACAGCCTGCTGGAGTCTGAATGTCTGTGCGCCATGAAACATTGAAATGTTGAAATCTGAAGCCCCAGGGAGGTGGTATTAGAAAGTGGGGCCTTTGGGAGTGGAGCCCTCATGAAAGGGATGAGAGAGACACCCGGCACCCTCTTCACCTGGGAAGACACAGCAGCAAGGCGTTGTCCGTGAGCCAGAAAGCAGCTCTGCAGACATCCAATACGCCCGCACCGCGGATGGCCAGGCGCCAGAATGGGGAGAAATAGAGTCCTGCTGTTGATAAGCTGCTCTGTTTGTAGTATTTTGTTGCATAGAGCAGCTCAAATAGAGGAGGATGCAGCCTGAGCAGCGTAACCCACCAGCTTCCAAGTGAGGAGGAGGAGGAGCCACATGGACTCCAGCCCCAGCCTGCTTGAGGGTGCTCTTGCCCCGAGAGCCCAAGCCTGAGTATTACCTCCGCACCATGACGTTAGCCTATTCACATGATGGCGTTTGAGACTCAGTGGATCTCCACAGAGGTGTTGGAATCAGATAATTCACAATTGACAATGTCTATAAGCAAAAGTAAAAAGTACCCAAGACTCAGTACTCAGCCCAGAGGGAAGCACAGTTCATGAATGCCCACACATCCAGGGTCGACGTGGGCTTGAGTGCTGAGTTTCTGGGAGGCCAGCTGCCGTCCAGATCCAGGGAGGAGCATTACAAATATCCCACAGCATCAATAACTCCCCTTAATTTTTAAAAGTTAGATAGGCGCTGGTGCCATGGTGCACTAGGTTAATCCTCTGCCGGCGGTGCCGGCATCCCATATGGGTGCCAGTTCTAGTCCTGGTTGCTCCTCTTCCAGTCCAGCTCTCTGCTGTGACCTGGGAAAGCAGTGGAGGATGGCCCAAGTGCTTGGGCCCTGCACCCCATGGGAGACCAGGAGAAGCACCTGGCTCCTGGCTTCAGATCGGCGCAGCGCTGGCCGTAGTGGCCATTTGGGGAGTGAACCAATGGAAGGAAGACCTTTCTCTCTCTCTCTCTCTCTCTCTCACTGTCTGTAACTCTACCTGTCAAATAAATAAATAAAATTTTAAAAAGGAAATTAAAAATAATGACGAGCACAACGAGGGTTATTAAAAACTGCAAAAAGCATTTAAGTTACGACACGTCTACCTCTGTCACATTTCTGCAAAACATCAAGCAGTTCTCTTTGATAAAGGGCATTTAGAATGTAACTAAAGGTAGCGAGAGGGTCTTCTGTGATATTCCAAGAGAGTATCCAGTTCTAGAAGTGTGAAATTTGATCAGCCCTTGTCCTGACTGTTGATGTACAATTTAATACTTTATCCCTTTTAGTATTTTTTTTTGTTCTACTTAATACTATTGGTTGAACTCTGTAATTAACACACAATTACTCCTAGGTGTTTAAATTTAACTGAAAAGTGATCTCTGTTAAATATAAGAGTGGGAATAGAGAGGGAGGGGATGTACAATCTGGGACATGCTCAAGCTGACTTGCCCCAAATGGTGGAGTTAGAAATGTGCCAGGGGATTCCAATACAATCCCATCAAGGTTGCATGTACCAATGCCACCTCACTAGTCCAAGTGATCAATTTCAGTTCACAATTGATCATACTGATAGGTCTAAGAGTCAAAGGGATCAGTAAACAAGACTAGTGTCTGCTAATACTAACTGATAGAATAAAAAGGGAGAGAATGATCCAACAAGGGAAGCAGGATACACAGCAGACTCATAGAATGGCAGATGTCCTAAACAGCACTCTGCCCTCAGAATCAGCCCTTAAGGCATTCAGATGTGGCTGAAGAGCCCATGAGAGTATTTTAGGCATGGAAAGCCAAGACACTCTGGCAAAAAACAAACAAACAAACAAAAAAACCTAAATGAAAGATCTCTGCAAGTGAGATCCCAGTGGAAAGAACAGTCCATCAAAGAAGGAGGTACCTTTCTCTGAAGGGAGGAGAGAACTTCCATTTTGACTATGACCTTGTCTAAATAAGATTGAAGTCGGCAAACTCAAAAGGCTTCCATAGCCTTGGCAACTCATGACAAGAGCCTAGGGAGATTACTGACGCCATAAACAAGAGTGTCAAATTGTTAAGTCAACAACAGGAGTCACTGTGCACTTATTCCTCATGTAGGATCTCTGTCCTTAATGTGTTGTTCAATGTGAATTAATTCTATAACTAGTACTCAAACCGTATTTTACACTTTATGTTCTGTGTGGGTGCAAACTGATGAAATCTTTACTTAATATATACTAAATGGATCTTCTGTATATAAAGATAACTGAAAATGAATCTTGATGTGAATGGAATGGGAGAGGGAGAGGGAGATGGGAGGGTTGCAGGTGGGTGGGAAGCTATGGGGGGGAAGCCATTGTAATCCATAAACTGTACTTTGTAAATTTATATTTACTAGATAAAAGTTAAAAAAAAAAAGAAGTGTAAAACTTTATGGGGACTTTTCACAGGGTTGGGCAGGGGAGCTTCTCCAATCAAAACTTCAGGCAGGCCGGTGCTGCGGCTCACTAGGCTAATCCTCCGCCTGTGGCACCGGCACCCCGGGTTTTAGTCCCGGTTGGGGTGCCAGATTCTGTCCTGGTTGCTCCTCTTCCAGTCCAGCTCTCTGCTGTGGCCCAGGAAGGCAGTGGAGGATGGCCCAAGTGCTTGGACCCTGCACCCACATGGGAGACCAGGAGGAAGCACCTGGCTCATGGCTTCGGATTGGCACAGCACTGGCCATATCGGCCATCTGGGGAGTGAACCAACAGAAGGAAGACCTTTCTCTCCGTCTCTCTCTCTCTCTCTCTCTCTCACTGTCTAACTCTGCCTGTCAAAAAAATAAAAATAAGAAAATAAATAAATAAACTGCAGGCAGGGGCAGGCATTTGATGCATTATCAGCATGTTCCTTGGATGCCTGCATTCCATATCAGAGTACTGGCTCTGCTCTGATTCCAGCTTCCTGCTAATGTGTGCTCTGGGAGGTAGGGGTGATATAGAATAAGTACTTGGGTCCCTGCCTCACATGTGACAGACCTAGACTGAGTTTCCAACTCCTGGCTATGGCCTGACCTAGCCCTGACTATTGTGGGCATTTGGGCAGTGAAACAGCAGATGGGGACTCTCTGTCTACCTTTCAAATAAATAAAAATTAAAAAACCTGCAGGTAAATTGTAACACCTTAATTCCTAAGAATCAACTGTAAAAGCTCATATTTTTTTCAG
Source organism: Oryctolagus cuniculus (assembly GCF_964237555.1). Lineage (NCBI taxonomy): Eukaryota > Metazoa > Chordata > Mammalia > Lagomorpha > Leporidae > Oryctolagus > Oryctolagus cuniculus. The sequence goes on from NC_091438.1 coordinate 19,411,785, forward strand.
GTATCCAAGTGTGTATTTATTTCTTTATAAAAAGAATTTCAACAAACACTACCTTTTTTCATGTGTTAATAATTTTGCATGCTTTTTAATCTAGCAAATAAATCAGGCTCTAAGGACAAACATCAAACTTAATTGCTTAAAAGGAAACAAACAAAATATTGCATACTCTGGGACTTTAATGCTTATTAATGGTAAAATTAAAAAGCTACTGCAGTAATAATGCAGAATCCATTTTGCTGCTAACATCTGTTGATTGAAGATTCTGAAGTTAAAGTGTTTGGCTATTTAATCATAACCAGTACTGTTTCTTCCACCTATCTGCATGTTAGAAAGATACAGGAAAGGGGCAGCATTGTGGCGCAGTGGGTGACGCCTCTTCCTACAATGCCAGCATCCCATACCAGAGCTCCAGCTCAAGTCCAGCTGCTCCATTTCCAACCCAACACCCTGCTAATGCATCTGGAAAAGCAGCAGCAAACGGGCCTGCCACCTACATGGGAGACCTTGATGGAGTTTCAGACTCCTCGCTTTGGCCTGGCTGCTGCTGCAATTTGAGGAGTGAACCAGTAGAATGAAGATCTCTCTCTCTCTTTCTCTTCGAGTCTCCTCCTCTCCCTCCCTCTCTCTCTCTCTCTCTCTCATCTTTCTGCATTTCAAGTAAATAAATACTTTTTTAAAAAAAGAAAGATATGGAGAATGTATAGCATATCAGAATATTGGTTAACCTGCAGAATGGGACCAAAGTAATCACAATATTATATCTGTCTTATGGATGGAAAAATATTTGTAATGAAATATTGCATCTAAAATATTTAGTTTTTAAAAAAGATTTATTTATTTGGAAGGCAGAGTTAGAGAGAGAGAGTTAGTTCTATTTGCTCGTTATTTGCTCGTTCATTGCCCAAACAGGCACAATGGCCAGGACAGGGCCAGACCAAAGCCAGGAGCTTCACCCAGGTCTCCCAAGTGAGTGCAGGGACCCAAGCATTTGGGCCATCATTTGCTTCCTTTTTTTTTTTTTTTTTTTTTTTTGACAGGCAGAGTGGACAGTGAGAGAGAGAGACAGAGAGAAAGGTCTTCCTTTTGCCATTGGTTCACCCTCGAATGGCCGCCGCGGCCGGCGCATCGCGCTGATCCGAAGGCAGGAGCCAGGTACTTCTCCTGGTCTCCCATGCAGGTGCAGGGCCCAAGGACTTGGGCCATCCTCCACTGCCTTCCTGGGCCACAGCAGAGAGCTGGCCTGGAAGAGGGGCAACTGGGACAGAATCCGGTGCCCCGACTGGGACTAGAACCTGGTGTGCCGGTGCTGCAAGGTGGAGGATTAGCCTATTGAGCTACAGCGCTGGCCGTATTTGCTTCTTTCCCAGGCACATTAGCAAGAAGTTGGATCAGAAGTAGAACAGCCAGGACTCAAACTGGCACTCAAAAGGGATGCCAGCATTTCAGGCAGTGGCTTGATTTGCTGTGCCACAATGCTAGGCCCTGAATCTGAAATATTTAATCCAAGTAGATCTGTAAGCTAGTCTGCACTTGGTCATTAGCAGAATTGAATGAAACTTCTATACATCTAATGACTGCATTCTCCAGAATTCACCAATATCACCAATCAGAGAATACACCTGTCTGAACTAAACCCTTCCAGCTGCAGCTCTGGCATATTTCCTCTTGCATTTTCGTCACCAAGACACCATGTCAGCCAACAGCAAGACACCATTTCAAGACAAAACCTTATTGTATCTTCACTTTACGGCGGTTCTCTTGCCTTCTTCAAGGGACGGACATGTAGAGACAGGTACTTCTCATTACATTCTACAAGTTGGAATTTCTTCGTCCCAAGTGATATCACTTCCTTCTTTATTACCACGTTGAATGGGAACAGAACAGACAACGTGGGTAACTGTCCTGAAATGTGATGCTCCTCTATGCTGCTTTTTTTTTTCTTTCTCTCTCTCCTGGCACAAGGAAAGACATGCCTTTCACAGTTAGTCCCTTGAAGAGCCATGGGTTCCTAGGAGGAGGGGGAGGTAGTCCAAACTGGAGAACACGGTTTATTCACACCAGTCAAGCTTCCTAGCTAGTACTGTTACAGAACCACGGTGTGTGTAAGGCGGTTCCACACGTCAGGAATCAAATCCTGGTGCCACAGATCTTGGCTGTTAAATGTCATCTCCAATACAGGGAGCTGGCACTCTTTGGAGAATTGACTGACGCTGGGGCCAGGGCGAGGAAAATACAAAACTAGCCTGCAGCATTGCGCAGGCCCAGAAAAACATGTGTTCAAACATCAAAAGCATGAGGCGATGACAAGGGGATCACTGACCAGCAGCCTAGAGAACTCCCAGAAGCTGGACTTGGAATGCTGTGAGGAGCTGGACAAATGGATTACAACAGAAAGCTTCAGACAAACACGACGAGTCCATACTTATATTAGTTTTCTAGGGCTGCCTTAATGCACACCACAAGCTGAGAATTTTTTTTTTTTTTTTGACAGGCAGAGTGGACAGTGAGAGAGAGAGACAGAGAGAAAGGTCTTCCTTTGCCGTTGGTTCACCCTCCAATGGCTGCCACGGCCGGCGCTCCGTGCTGATCCAATGGCAGGAGCCAGGTACTTCTCCTGGTCTCCCATGGGGTGCAGGGCCCAAGTACTTGGGCCATCCTCCACTCCACTCCCGGGCCACAGCAGAGAGCTGGCCTGGAAGAGGGGCAACTGGGACAGAATCCGGCACCCTGACCGGGACTAGAACCCGATGTGACGGCGCAACAAGGCAGAGGATTAGCCTAGTGAGCCGCGGCGCCGGCCTCACAAGCTGAGAATTTAACAGCAGTCATCTATGTGCTCCCAGTGCCTGAGACGACAAGTCCAGGACCGAGGTCTCAGCAAGATTTGCTGCCCCCGAGGCCTCGCTCCTCTGCTTGCCGCTGGCTGTCGTCTCACACCGTCTCCACAGGGTCGTATCTGTCTTCAGCTCCCCACACAGGACACCAGTCATACAGGATCAGGGTCCACCCATAGGACCTGACTTTAAATTAATTACTTTCTAAAGCCCCTATCCCCAAATACATTCTGAGGTGCTGGATTTCAACACATAAATTTTGGTGGTGCAGAGATTAACATCAAAGCGATACTGATATCAATAAGGAATTCAAGGTCAAGGAAAAGAAGGAAAGACAGAGAAACTGTCACTGGCCAGACGGTGCTTTGGAGACGTGACAGGCACATGTAATGTGGCACTCAGGTCTGGGGACAGAAAGAGGACATCAGAGAAACCATTGCTGTGATGTAAATAAAACCTAGGGTTTACTTAGCAGTAATGTACCAATGTCAGTTTCATAGTTTCGATTAATGTACCACGGGAAACTGATAAAGCAGGAAGAAGGGGAGAGGTGTACAAGAACTCTCCATACTATCTTTGAAACTTCTATATACCTAAAATCCTTCCAAAATTTAAAAGATTTAAAAAACTCACACACTTTGGTACTAGGATGTGGTTCAATGAAATCAGGAGCCAACCTAAATCCCCAACTGCTATTTAACAAAGACTCACCCAGGTAACTGGTGAAATTAGCCTGACCTCTTAAGTTGTAGTCTCTCTGACACTGAAACACTGAACTTCCTCACTGAACAAAACAAGGAAATTCTTCATTATTAAAAATCTATTTGTGGCCGGCGCCGCGGCTCACTAGGCTAATCCTCTGCCTAGCGGCGCCGGCACACCGGGTTCTAGTCCCGGTCGGGGCGCCGGATTCTGTCCCAGTTGCACCTCTTCCAGGCCAGCTCTCTGCTGTGGCCTGGGAGTGCAGTGGAGGATGGCCCAAGTCCTTGGGCCCTGCACCCCATGGGAGACCAGGAGAAGTGCCTGGCTCCTGCCATCGGATCAGCGCGGTGCGCCGGCCGCAGCGCTCCGGCCGTGGCGGCCATTGGAGGGTGAACCAACGGCAAAGGAAGACCTTTCTCTCTGTCTCTCTCTCATTGTCCACTCTGCCTGTCAAAAAAAAAAAAAAAATCTATTTGTTTTGTCTCATTCTTCTTGAAACATGATTTTGTTTACCTTAAAGATTTATGTGTTCATTTATTTGAAAGGCAGAATAACAAAGAGAGGAAGAGGGAGAGAAAGCGAGAGAGGGAGAGAGAGAGGAAGGAGAGAGAAAGGAAGAGGTAAATTTAATCTGCTGGTTCACTCCCCCAAATGGCTGCAAAGGCCTGGGTTGGGTCAGGCCAAGGCCAGGAGCCAAGAATGTCATCCAGGTCTCCCATGTGGGTGGCATGGGATTTGGGTCATTTTGTACTTCTTTCCCAGGTGCATTAGCAGGGAGTTGGATGGGAAGTGGAGCAGTCAGGACTGGAACAGGCACTCGGATATCAGGTTCTAGTGTTGCCCGAGGTGGTTTAACTTGCTGTGCCACGATGACAGCCCCATGTGACTTTCTTAATCCATTTTTTGGTTTGTCCATGCTTGAAAAGAATCACTGATAGGTGCCATTGTTCCTGCTGCTCTTACCACCACTCCTCACCACAATAAGCAATAATAATAGCAAATATTTCTTGAGCAACTATCATGTTCCAGGTTCATTTGCCCCTCAAAGTACATAACAACTACTGAGCTCCTACAGGAGTGAAGAGAGAAAGCCTAGATCTTTTATTGCCAAACAATTCAAAAGTTTTATAATTTACCAAAACAACAACAACAAAAAAAACCAACAAATTCTAAATTCAGATTCAAAAGGAAAACAAACTGCAGGGGCCAACCACACCAAACATGTCTTCCATGGTCCCAGGAACTGCAGGACAGGGAGAGGGACCAAGGGTGATTATATTTATACACATCCTGGGGAAATCTTGGTGGGAGAAATCTACATCCACATCAAGGGCATTGACATCAGCACCCTCCCTGCCTGTAAAGCTCTGGCCCGGCACTGAAAAGTCACAAAGGGTATGTGAGATGTGATTATTTTTCTCAAAACTTTTTTAGTAATATCAGGGCCGTCAGGATGTAACAGGCCTAAAATGGTCCCAAAAAATGAACCATGGTGCACCAAATGACTGCTGTGGTAGAGAAGAGTTACAAGCCATTTGGAAAAGGGAAGACTTCTCAAAAGATCTTGAAATGAAATTGAAACTTTAAGTGTTGGGGAGGAATTCTAGCTGGAGAAGGCAGTAAAGCCATAAATATCAAAGGTATGAGATAAGGTTTGCCCTACAGAGTGTGTTACCTCCTTTGAGTGTGGGGAACATTAATGGGCATGGGAGTGGTCGTGCAGGCTGGGGCACTGAAGCACTGGCATTGAAGGAAGCCTCCAGATCTGAAAATTTTTTTTTTTTTTTGACAGGCAGAGTAGACAGTGAGAAAGAGAGACAGAGAGAAAGGTCTTCCTTTGCCATTGGTTCACCCTCCAATGGCCGCCGCGGCCAGCGCACCACGCTGATCCGAAGGCAGGAGCCAGGTGTTTCTCCTGGTCTCCCATGCAGGTGCAGAGCCCAAGCACTTGGGCCATCCTCCACTGCACTCCCGGGCCACAGCAGAGAGCTGGCCTGGAAGAGGGGCAACCGGGACAGAATCCGGCGCCCCGTCCGGGACTAGAACCCAGTGTGCCGGCACCGCAGGTGGAGGATTAGCCTAGTGAGCAGTGGCGCCGGCCCAGATCTGAATTTGTCTGAGATGAGAGGCACAGAAAATAAGAGCTGATTTGCACGTAGATGGAAAACTGACATTTGTCTGAGCTATTAGTGGATGATCAGGGGGTGCTGATTAGGGGTACACTTGTGTATTGTGTTTGCACAACTCCTTCCTTCTCTGGGGAGCAGACATGTGTCTATAGCCCAAAGAGACAACATTGGGTGTTCTCTATCATGCTTTCTTCGATCACTAGGAGCTAAAATGGAACAGCGTTTTGAAAAAGAGATAAGGGATAACAGTGAGCCACTTTCTGACTCAGAATGGAAAGGGGTCCAAGATTTTGCCTTTGTATTAAGTTCGGCGGTAATGCTAATGGCATTGTTCTGAAGATCGTACTTTGAGAACCAGAGACCTAGAGCTCTCTGCGGATCTTTGTGGGACTGTTGTGGTTAAACTGTTAGTGCGCCACACCAGGTTAACTTGTATGTGTCCCCTGGATACTCTCAATCTTCCCTGGGGTTATTTTAATAGCTGTTGCTCAGGGTTGCAAAACTGTGAATTCATTCAAGGAAAGACTTGCCCTCAAACCACAAGTAGATTGTGAAGGGTCTTTAATAAAAGAAAGTGTTTACTCTGAAAGTGTTATGAAAACTACACTACAGACTTATCCTTTCAAAATTTAAAGGTTGGCTGGTGAGTTTCCGCTTTGCTTTTTCAGAAGAGTGGCAATAGCTAGGATGATAACAAGCGACATTTAGCAAGAATCTGTCCAGGGGTACACAGGTGTTGTATGGGCTTGATAGCATATCTCCTGGCTTCCTTTAGCTAGCATCAGTGTAAGCCTTATTTATATCTACTTCTTAGAAAACTCTGTATAGCAGTGTCTAAGTTAACTTCAGCCTAAAGGTCTTCACACCATGTATTATATTTCAAACAATTCTTCCTTGTGTATAGAAGTATTCACCACAGGCTGCTTTCAACTACGGAGTTCCTTTGTGTCATGAATGAGTCCATTCACCAGGTGCAATTCTTCACATTACTTTCTCTAGTAGGTGAAAACATTGCCATATTCTCTTTGGAAGGGAGGAAGGGGAACAGAACGGAGCAGAGTCAATGGCATGAAACTCGGGCTTCCAGTCAGTACCCTCCACATCCTGCCTCCAGCTCCTATCCAGGCTCCCTTCTGGCTCCACGCAGCGATCGAAGCCACCTAGCTCTGGCTGCACTATGGTGCCCCGCAGGCCACCCAATACTGCTCAGCCACGGCACTATCACACGGATCCTACAGTACCCTGGTGGGAACAGAACCTCCCATGAATCAGCTCACTCACACATGGCAATGTGCATTGTAATATATTCCTTTCTCTGTCTGCTTAGAAAACATTTTTGTTTTGTAAGCGATGACAAATGAGGGGGAAAGCAGCTCCTAATGGAATATATAACACTTTTACATTGACAAAGAAAACATCTTCATTTCCATTTGTAGCTAGAAGGAAAAACAAGGAGAACACCAGTACATGTACTCCACAAAATATTATTTAAAATTGAACATATTTACCTAGCTCTGCGAAATAGTTATGCAAAAAGAAAACAAAGGGGCTTCTGTTTAATATCATTTGCCTTTTCCTTTCCATCTGTTCCTTCTTTTTCAGAATATCTGGACTGGGTGCTGTGTGACTCAATGAGTAAGTGAAGCGGATAAGCTGTTAAAATCTCCCAGTCAGTTTCTTCATCTGTAAACTGGGGTAATAGTGAGTCCAGGGGCTGGTGCTGTGGTGTAGCAGGTAAAGCTGCTGCCTGCAGTGCCAGCATCCCATATGGGCGCCAGTTCAAGTCCCAGCTGCTCTACTTCCGATCCAGCTCTCTGCTATGGCCTGGGAAAGCAGTAGAAGATGGCCCAAGTGCAGCTCCAGCTGTTGTGGCCATTTAGGGAGTGAACCAGCAGATGGAAGGCCTCTCTCCCTCTCCCTCTCCCTCTCCCTCTCTCTCTCTCTCTCTCTGCCTCTCCTCTCTTTAAAAAAAATAGTGAGTCCAATAATATAGGGTTGGTTCCAAAAAGTAAGTGCGAAAATGTAAGTATACATCTACAGGAGGAATAAATACATATTCTTACATACACAGATATGTATGCCCTCACATATGCTAGTCTGCATGTACTCATACATACATGTATGTAACATATACATATAGACACACTCTTTAGCACATAGATGCAAAATATACATTTGTGATTATTATTAATTTCTTTAATTTTTAAGGAATTTTCTTTTGCATTTTTACCACTAAAATGCTATCATAAACATGTCAGTGTTTATGTTTTTGTGTATCGAGTCTGTATGTAACATTATTTACTTAGGGTCTATTTCTAGAAATGGAGTTTCTGGGTTAACATTTCAATGCTCTGGCAACCTACTGCCAGTTTCCTCTTGAGAACACTTATATCCAAATGTTGAGAGAGAGTGCCTACTATACTGTATCACTAGAAGTGAACAGTACCTATTTTCACAGTATTTACTAATTTTATAAGGACAATATTTCCTTTTCTTCTTTTTTAATGTGATATTTTTTCTTTTAGATTTTTTTTATTTGCAAGGTAAAGTTAAAGTGAGAGAGGGGAAGAGAAAAACGGATTGATCTTCCACCCACCGGTTCACTCCCCAAATGGCCACAATGGTTGCGGGTGGGCCAGGCCAAAGCCTGGTGCCTGGAGCTCCATCCAGGACTCCCACATGGGTGGCAGGATCTGCTGCTTTCCCAAGTGCATTAGCAGGGAGCTGGATGGGAAGTGGAGCAGCCAGGACTTGGACTGGCGCCCACCTGGGATGCCCGCATTACTTACAGGCAGTGGCTTAGCCCATTGTGCCACGATGCCAGTCCTGACCTTTTATTATTAATTTGAATTTCCTTGACTGAAGCTAATCAGTTTTGATTGGCTCGGGAGTTACTCATATTTTCTGTTTCATCTATTCACCTGCTCAAGTTCTAGGCCCTTTATGCATTTGGCCTTTGTTACTTTCTTATCGACTCCTGTGAGCATTCCTGTGGCTCAAAGACAGTAATCCTCTTTCCCATTTGTCGCGAACACTTTCTCTGGGCTTTTTTTCCTGTTCTGATTTTCTATTTGATGCTATAAAGGCCATGGTTTCGTGTGTATGCACGAGGCATTGATCTTTCCTTTGTGATCCCTTTCATTGCTTTTGGGCACAAAAAGTTTCCACTCAGTGTGCACAGCTTCTGATCATTCTTATTTACGCGGTCCACGCTGCCGGTGTCAGCCTTGTTCCACCTTTGGTGTAGCGGTTTCCCCGAGCCCCAGTGCAGGGGGAGGAGTAGAGGTATGATTTGATAGTGACTTCCATTCCGCACTCCAGGGACAGGGACCGCCCTCCACCTCCATGTCCATCACTAAAACTCAGCTTCCTCTTCTTCACTTTGCTAAACTAAACCTCTGATGGGATAGCTGCAGGGGTCTGTCTGTGATGGACAGTAAGCTCTATACCATATTCTCCCATGACACTTGGAAAAACAGGATGGATTTTTTTTAAACAAAACATAAAGGTCAATGTGAGCTTAATGAGTTTCAAGTCAGTGATCCAAATATTCTACAGAAGTAAATGCAGTGCTGCCTAAGAAAAGGGGGTAGAGGGGCTTGTGATAGTCACAATGTAGCCACAACAGTCCTTCATGCCACGTGGCACCGAGAACCACATGCAAAGGCCGGGATGTAGGGCTTCAAGGGTCGGAAGGACATCTGCTCCCGCTTTGCTGTGATCGTCCCTACTGAAGGAAACAGAGCTGTAACTTGTTGCCTCCTTACCCGTGCCCTCCTATCACACGCCTCAGACGGGTTCAGTGAATCATCGCACGTTTGCACCTTCTGGAGGTGACAGAAGTATTGCTGGAGGGGCTGACACTGTGGCACAGCTGATCCAAGCCCCGGCACGCAGCACCTGCATCGCCTATGGGTGCTGGCTCAGCTCTGGCCATTGTGGCCATTTGGGGGACTGAATCAGAGGATGGAAAATCTTTCCCTCCCTCTCTCTCTCTCGGTCTCTCTCAGTCTCTACCTCTCACTTTAACTCTGTCTTTCAAATAAATAAAATAAATCTTAAAAAAAAACAGTATTGCTGGGAGTGATAATAAATTAAGCCTCTGCCTGTGGCTAAACCTCTGCTTGTGGTGCCAGCATACATTATGGGTGCCAGTTCAAGACCTGGCTGCTCCACTTCCTATCCAGCTCTCTGCTATGTCCTGGGAAAGCAGTAGATGTTCCGAGCCCTTGGGCTCCTGTGTGGGAGACCTAGAAGAAGCTCCTGGCTGGCCCAGCTCCAGCTGTTGTGGTCATTTGGGGTGTGAACCAGTGAATAGAAGACCTCTCTCTTCCTCCGCCTCTATCTGTAACTCTGCCTCTTAAATAAGTAAATATTTTTACAAAAAGAGGAAGAAGTATTGCTATCTCCCCTCTCCATGCCCAGGTTTTGGAGACATCTGTAAGCTGCTGCAGCAGGTGTAGACGGGGAGACGACCAGGATGCTGACGACAAGACATCTAGAGAGCTGGGTCCCGTGCCGCCCAGTGGTGCTGCCTTCAGAGGTATTCCTGTTTCTTTCTCCACGCTCTGCCACTCTGGATCCTCTAGTTTGTGGTTTTGTTTGTTTTTTTTTTTTTTTTTTTTTTTTTTTTTTTTTTTTTTTTGACAGGCAGAGTGGACAGTGAGAGAGAGAGACAGAGAGAAAGGTCTTCCTTTGCCGTTGGTTCACTCTCCAATGGCGGCGGCCGGCGCACCGCGCTGATCCGATGGCAGGAGCCAGGAGCCAGGTGCTTTTTTCCTGGTCTCCCACGGGGTGCATGGCCCAAGCACCTGGGCCATCCTCCACTGCACTCCCGGGCCACAGCAGAGAGCTGGCCTGGAAGAGGGGCAACCGGGACAGAATCCGGCGCCCTGACCGGGACTAGAACCCGGTGTGCCGGCGCTGCTAGGCGGAGGATTAGCCTAGTGAGCCGTGGCGCCGGCCTGGATCCTCTAGTTCTACAAAGCCCGCAAGGCATCTGCTGTAATTCCAGACTCCCCTGTGGTCCCTTCCCTCGAGAGTTCAAAGTTGCTAAATGGTCACTTGGCATTGAGAGAGTGGTGGTCAGCTTACTGTAACCTTCCCTGACGACGTGTGTGGGAGCGTGAGGCACTAGTTCATATGCACGCTCCCTCGCATGTGCAGAGAGGCTGGACAGGCCGGAGGCCACCGGGAAGCCTCACGGATGGACCCAGGTGCAGAGCCTCACTGCAGGGACGCTCTTACAGCCTGTGAACCACACCGTGGGGGACGCGAAGTTAGAACAGAGAAAAGGAGCGGCCGTTTCTCACAGTGCTCTTACTTAAGGGGTGCACAGTGTTAGGCATCTTCAGGTGTGCATCTGACTCAGTCCTCATGACTAGCTATTAGTATCCCTGTTCTACACACGATCAAGTTCAGAAAGCTACAACCATGGATGCCTCTGCGCCTGAGACTCTGTTGTTGTCTGAACAAGATCTAACATGCCTTTGAGGTATTTTTTTTTTCACTTATGTCACATCTAAATATTTCCTCCTATTATTTAAAGCTCAGTCCTTTTATTTCAACCTTGTTCTCTTCCCAAAAATGGTTCTGGGAAGCTGTCATTGAGTCTGTCTTTTTGATCCCTGATTTTTAACAGACAACCAGTGGCTCTGCAGTGGGTTGCAGTGAATAAAGTGAAAATATAAGATCTTGCAAGTTAATTTCTGAAGCTGTCATTATGTTAAAATGCCTCCACTTCTTTTTTAAGGAATCCTTGAATATTTTACCCTCAGAATTAGGTGCAGTAAATTGAGATTGTGTTCAAAGGGGGCAGAGAATGCTATTTTTGAATTAGCCTGTAATTTATCTTACATAATAGTCAATGCCTAATAATCCATGGGTCTTTCTTGTAATAAAATGTCGTAGTGACAGGGGCTTGGTGCAGTGGTTAAGACATAAGTTGGGACATGAATGTCCCATGTTGGTATACCTGGGTTTGAGCCTCAGTTCTGCTTCCAGTCCTACCATCCTGCTACTGTGCACCATGGGAGGGTGCATGTGCTGGCTTAAGTGCTTGGGAGACCAGGATTGAGCTCCTGGTTCCTGCCTCCAGTCTGGCCCAGTCTCAGCTGTTACAGGTGTTTGGAAGCAAATCGGTGAATGGAAGATTTTTTTCCGTCTTTGTCTCTCTGCCTTTCAGATAAACAAAAAATAAAGAAAATGCTAGGCAATGAGAAATTTAAAATTTTATGAAATGTAATAAAAGTTATTTTTTCAAAACAATTATCTACAGACTTGAGCCAGATGAAATGATTCTGGGAATGACCCCCCAAAAAAACAACAGCACATTCAGACATGGGACTTGGTGAGCTGTCAGAAAAATGGCCCCAGGTGTTCCCACCTCCTGGTCTTCACAACCTCGTATGGTCTCCCCATATTACATCTGGCGTGTCATCCACAGACTATGGATGATGGCTGGTGTGCTGATTCAAGATCCAGTTGTAAAAGACACTGCAGCTTTCTTTCCAGTGGCACACTCAATCCTGGATCACTAGCTCTAGGGAAAGTAGCTGCCCTGTTGCAGAAGACCACACGGGGACGAAGTGCAGCCTCCTGCCAACCACTTGTTGAGTGAGCCTGGACCAGCGCTGAGGCGACGCAGTCCTGGCTCAGAGCTTGTGAGAGCATCGGGGCTGCCTGTCCAACTCAGACCATCAGAAACTCTGAGCCGCAAAGCGTGCGTCTTCTCCAGTGGCTAAGTGATACGCTATGCAGCAACAGACAACGAATAAATGTGGGGAAATACTCTCCAGTCTAGAGTTTTCTTCTCTAGAAGCAAGACCTTTTAGATTTCACAGCACAAGCCAAAGGCACCCAGGGACCAGCGTCTTGGGAAGAACTCCAGACTCAAATGATTTTTTTTTATCAACCAAATATACGAATTATGCCTGTACTTGAATTCTTAGTATATCCAGACATAAACTATCCTACGCTCATTTTGGCTTAATAATATGAATCTGCTGTTGTGCTTAGTGTGGGTAAGCGGCTGCCGTGGGGAACCAGCTGCCTATGTCTTCAGTGTTCTGCTCTTGCCCTCCTGCTCCTTTGTGGGCACACTAATCAGGAACAGTGATTTCCAGGCTGCTCACAAGGTGTCCTTTGGGTGTTGTCAGGTAATTATTATTAAACGAAAATTAAGACTTGCAAACTACGCTGGGCGCTGGATGGCTCAGGTGAGCAACAGTTCTGTCCCTTGTTCACCTTCCGTCTTCACTCTACCGCAGGTCTCCCACTGACTAAAAATTCAGGGCTGCCTGTCATTTCCCTCGCTGGGCTTGCTTCCTGATTTTTTTTCATATGAGGCACGAGTACCAAGCAAGTTCTAAAATCCTTTCCGGGTGTGGGTGTTTGTTGTAGCAGGTAAGACACCAGCTGGGGTGCCCTCAGCCCCTCTGGGAGAACCTGGGTTCAAGGACCTGGCTCCTCTCTCTGTTCCAAGTTCCTGCTAATGCAGGCCCTGGGAGGCAGCAAGAGATGGTTCAAGGACTTGGGTCCCTGCTACACATGTGGGAGACCTGGACTGAGTTCTCAGCTCCTGGCTTCCACATGATCCAAGCCTCGCCATATCGGACATTTGAGAAGTAAATGAGAGCTCTCCATTTTTGTTAATTAATTAAACAAATCCTTGACAGCTCCAATAGCTTATGAGTCTAGGACCTTTTTTTTTCCTGCAGATATTTGTAATTAAGAAAAACTCATCCTGTTCTGGAATTTGGTAATAGCTAGAAATTCAATTGGTGATACGCCCCTTGAAGACACACAACCAAGCCAGCACAGACTAACTGCCTTCACCAGTCTCTTTTTTCTACTTTCTGATAAAACAGAGCCAACAGGAAGCAAAATGAATATGCATTTAGCCAGTCCAATAAATCAATAAACACCAAGTATAAAACCCCATTTCTTCCACCACTTCTCTGGCTCTGGCCTTGCACAAGGCCTGCCTGGTCCCCAGGGAGCACACTCCTCCTTCCCAGACCTGTGGCCTGGCAGCCTTGCTGGCAGCAGAACCAGGCGGCAGCTGCAGCTGCCACACTCTGACCTTCTACTCCCCTCCCTCCCCCAGCCTGGAGCACAGGCACTGGGCACCTGGTCACTCACCCACCCAGGATGCCAGGATGGCGGATTATTTCCAGCAGAGCCCTATCAATACGAAGGAGTCTTAAGTTCAGAGAGGGTTGTTTTTTTTTTTTGTTTTTTTGTGTTTTTTTTTTTTTTTTTTGCAATAAAGAGATGCTCAGGAGTGCACAGAAAGCAATAAACAAAGCTCCACGAAGGGAAAGGAACAAAACTCAACCAAAAATCTGGGGCAGCACACCTGTTACAAGCACACCTCAACCAAGCAGACGTAGGACACTCCTGCCTGTGAAGTCAACCCTGCTTTTTCCACTTCCCGGTCTCCTTGACCAGCTCTCTCAGCTCCCAGGAGTGGGTTTGCTGTCCTTCCCCTCTGCCTTTGCAGGCTCTGATAATCTCTTTCCAACTGTCTTTGCTTTCAGAGTTCCTTTCCCCATGATCTCATCCAGGTACATGATTACAGGGAGTGTGCATAAAGAATCTTTGGCCCAAACACATGTCAAACTCATTCCAACCATACCACCTAAAGCTCGAGTTTGCTCTTTATCATCTGTTTTAAGTGGTTGCATTGTCTATTCTTAAAACATGCCTAGAGGGGTCAGCACTGTGGCGCAGCGGGTTAACACCCTAGCCTGAAGCAGCGGCATCCCATATGGGTGCTGGTTCTGGTCCTGGCTGCTCCTCTTCCCATCCAGCTCTCTGCTATGGCCTGGGAAAGCAGTAGAAGATGGCCCAAGTCCTTGGGCCCCTGCACCCATGTGGAAGACCCAGAGGAAGCTCCTGGCTCCTGGCTTCAGATCTGCGTGGCTCTGGCCGTTGCAGCCATCTGGGGAGTGAACCAGTGGATGGAAGACCTCTTTCTGTCTCTACCTTTCTCTGTAACTTTCAAATAAATAAAAAATAAACATTAAAAAAATGCTTGGAACCATGTCATCTTTCAAGGGCTGCCATTTCAACTCCAGGAAAGCAGTCACAGCTGTGTCTTCACTGACTCTAGATAAGAAACCTACCTCGCATTCCCATGGGATGATCAGATGGCGCCTACACCAAGGAGAACACATGAGCTTGGATTTCTCCAGGAAATCTCAGCTGCTCCCTGCATAATCAGGCCACTACATTTCCTGGCTTCTGCTACTGCCATATACTCATCGAAGAATTGTCCACAGTGCCCCGAGGCCTCTGCAAGATCCTGAGGTATCTTATCTAGCACAACTCTACACTGCTCCCAAACACACAGGCACATTCCCTGCATGATGAACCATTTGATCTTCTGCAAACAGCTTCTGTCTGACCTCAGCATTTTTCTCCCCTTGAAGGCCTTTGTCATATATATGACATTGAATTATATTTATCATTCAAGACTAAGGTAGAAACATCCCCACTGCCCACTTGAATAGAATTACTTCCTTTCTTTTTTTTTTTCCTTTTTATTTATTTATTTGACAGGTAGAATTATAGACAGTGAGAGAGAGAGACAGAGAGAAAGGTCTTCCTTCCGTTGGTTCACCCCCACTGGTGGCCGCGATGGCTGGCATGTTGCAACCAACGCACTGCGCAGATCCGAAGCCAGGAGCCAGGTGCTTCCTCCTGGTCTCCCATGGGGTGCAGGGCCCAAGCACTTGGACCATCCTCCACTACCCTCCAGGGCCACAGCAGAGAGCTGGACTGGAAGAGGAGCAACCGAGACTAGAACCCAGCGCCCGTATGAGATGCTGGCACTGCAGGTGGAGGATTAACCAAGTGAGCCACAGCGCTGGCCCACTTCCTTTCTTAAGCCATTTATAGTGCACACCCAAAGTGGGGCTACACCAGAAGGCAACTATGCACTTGATGGCTTCTTTCTCCCACCCCTGGTTCCTCTCATGCATACTCTTCCTGTTGTAACTATCACTTCCTACTAAGACATTTGTGTGCAAAGAAAGATGTATTTTCCATGGCACCATGAGCATAGCTTTTTCCACAGTATGTACATAACGTAAATGCACAAAACAGTTACTCAGCATTTGTGGACCACAGCCAAAGTACAAATTAACACCTGACATATGAGGTTGGTGCCTTCCAAATTCTAACACATGTACTGTCTTATTTGATTTTCCCAACAATTCTGTAAAGTTAATGGGAAAGTCCTGATTATCACCATTTTATTGCACTTATAAGAGTCTTTGAAAAATCATATGAATTATTCAACATAACTATAAAATTTAAGAAACATTTTATATAGGCATCATCCAGACATCTGGATTATGGAGTCATTTTACCATGTAGTTGCAATTGAATTTGAAGGCCTTGTAGAAACTAAATCAGTAACATCAATAACATCTCAAGGATCATGGTTACTTGAGAAATAAACCCTTTGGAAAGAGTAGCCTCCCTAATTCCCTCATAAAAGAAAGGTGGTTACTTTAGAAATAGGATGGTCTCTCTTGAGTTTTCAGAATTAAAAGACTCATTATCCTCGTTCCTCTCTTCTCTCTTACTTAACACACTATTGAAAGGATCAACCTTGGGTTGATGTCTTAAATATTCCACTCACTGTTAATTATTAAAGCAGCTGCTGGTCAATTAACAAAGCACCGTTACAACAGCTCCAGACAGGGAGGATTGATAGAGCTAAGCTCTCTTCAGGATCGGGCTGAAATATTTAACTTGGGAAAAGCCATATCTTTCCTTCTAAAGAGAGTACTTCTCAAATTTGTTTTCCTAAGCAATCGCATGTGGCATATAAAAATGACCTGAAGTGTGTCTGTCTTGTGGCTTTTAAGAAAAAAGCTTATGAGACAGGAGTGATAAATGAACAAGTCCTGAAAAATGCAATCCTTCCCCTACCCCCACCCTGAGAGAATTCTGCCACTCAGACAACAGAATTTGATCCCCTACAGAAGAGAGATGTGGATGCAACTGCCAGTCCTAAGTTCCTGTTTGTTGTGGACACTTCACTTTGCAAAATGGAAACAGCAAAACCAGGAGAGAGAGAATGAGAGAAATAAAGGTTCCCATTTACTTGAAATAGAGAAAAATGTATGATCATAGACTGAAAGCCAAAGAAAAATTATGAGATAATCTTTTCTTCCTACAATCACTTTGATGCCTAAATACAAGGCTATTCAGATTGATCATGAAGTCTTTGAAGTGAAGCTCAAGAAATGAGATGCTATCATGGCACACAACTTAAAAATGAGCCTAAAAGGTAAATTGGGCAGGGTGGTGCTGCAGCATGCTAATTTTTTTTGGAGTTAAACTCACCTTGGATTGAATCCAGTTCCTATTATGAAGAGATCTGAGGCAGACTATTTAAATGATCTGTCCCTCAGTTTCCTCATTCTTTAATTAATTAATTAATTTTCTTTTGACAGGCAGAGTGGACAGTGAGAGAGGGAGACAGAGAGAAAGGTCTTCTTTTTACCATTGGTTCACCCTGTAATGGCCGCTGCGGCCGGCGCGCACTGCGCTGATCCGAAGCCAGGAACCAGGTGCTTCTCCTGGTCTCCCATGGGGTGCAGGGCCCAAGGACTTGGGCCATCCTCCACTGCACTCCCGGGCCACAGCAGAGAGCTGGCCTGGAAGAGGGGCAACTGGGACAGAATCCGGCGCCTCGACCGGGTCTAGAACCCGGTGTGCCGGCACTGCAGACAGAGGATTAGCTTATTGAGCCATGGCGCCGGCCCCTCAGTCTCCTCATTGTTAAAGATGAGGTTGATAATGATGTGTTCCAAGCTTGGTGCCCAGTGTGGTGCTGCGGAGCTGGTGGGACCTTTAAGTGATGAGGCCTAGTAGGAGGTTCCTAGGTCATAGGAGATTAGGGTAGCGCTTGTGGGACCCTGGGTTTGCTCTTTAAAGATGAGTTATTAAAGCCTGAGCCTGACCCCTCAGTCACTCTCTGGTGCTGCCTTCAGTGGGATGTCTTCCTCTCACACCCACTCTTGCAGGCACCATCCACTTTGAGATCAGCAGCAAAGCTGCTCTATGCCAACTCCACGCCCTTCAGCCTCAAAAACTGTGAGCATATCCATCTCTTTTCTTGATAAATGCATTATCCATATTCGGGTATTTCTTTATAATAGCACAAAGGAGAACCTCATAGGAGTTAGGAAGATTAAGAAATTACATATGTATGATGTCTGGTAGACGCTCAACGTCTTGTCTCAATACTTTGTCATCACTACTCTCGTGTTTTATTCTGATACGTAACATCCAGAGTTAGTGCTGTTTTACTAACAGCTTTACAATGACCAGAATAACTGTGTATTTTATAGTACTACAAGAGTTGGATATAAATCTAGAAATATATACTCAAGGAAAGGTTAAGCTGCAATAAGTACACTGTTCTACTTAAAGGGGTGGCTATGAATCCTAAAGGCATCATGACTTGGAAATACTTGGAGAACTGACAGGAGAAAGAAGCTTTTTAATCAGAGAAGGTACCTTTGCTGCTGTCTTCCCTCCACAGACAGTATAAATCAATGAAGGTATTGTGCACCTGCTGGTCAGCTTCTTCATCTACGTCTCCGAAGTGTTTAAAAGTAAAAACACAAATGTATTAGAAGTAATCCAAAATCTGGGGGTATCAACATTTCCATCAGCATGTGACTAGTTTCCCCATCAGAAGAGAATTAATCTTCTTATTAACAGTATGCAGTGGTGGCATGTGATTTATTATGGGTCATTTGCTTATAATTTCTTCAATTGAAATCACATCACACACAACATAGATAATATTTTATTCAATAGTGCAGGTGCTCCTTCATAAAAAGATAATACATTTTTTGGTGGTTAGCATTATTTCCCATCAATTTGATGATTCTGGAACTCTCTCTGCTTCTCTAATGAAGCTTATGGGTGAGAAATTAAAACTGAAATGTTTCTTTCTCAGACTGTCTTTTCCATTATCATTTTCATAACATGCAAATGAGAATATAACATGCAAATTTTTCATCATTCTCTGCTAGTATTCAGTTGGAGCTCATTGCTAAAAAGTCATGAGAAAAAAAAATCACCAGAAGTGGCTTCAATTTGATCAAAAATAACTAAATGCTCCTAAAAGTAGGCCCAGTTTAATTTTTTATCTTAGGTATATTTATTTTATATTTGGTATATATATATAAATATTTATATACCTAAAATATATTTAGGTATATTTTGTTATTTTTATAACATCCTACATCCAAAAAAGAACATCTTCTATGTGTGTTTGACTAACAAATGGCAACTACTTGTAACTAAAAAAAAAAAAAAGAAACTGAGGTTCCGCTCTAGGCTCATTTAGTCTTCATTACAGTCTTGAGGACTGCTTTTTTATCATTGCTCCAATCTGAACATGAGAGAGCTTTGTTTTGGTCAAAGAAGGTGTTAGCTGGTCCATTATTTTCTCTGAAGATACAGGAAATGAGCAGCATTCTTTTCTTTGCAACTCCTTCTTGCTTTCCCTTTTCATAGTGTCAATATATGGGTTTTTCCACACAGGTCGCACAGCAATTATAAGCCGAGGCTCAGGAGTCAGGGAGATGGAGTTTGGCTCTCAGTTCTGCTCCTTGCTGGCCTGATGCCTTGAACATGTAAAAGAACACCTCTGAGGTTCAGCCCTCTTCTGTTAGATGGGGAAAACAACACCTCCCTAGGAGGCGTTCTGAGTGTTAAGTATATAGCGAGTAAGCATGGTTTAGCACAGTGCCGTGTGTATAGGAGACACACATCCGGCAGCTGTTGTTATTTGTGCCATTATTTCAATGGCAGGAGAGTTAAATCAGGTCAATTAAAAAATTCAGTTAGAGCATATTCACACCCAAAATTATAAAAGCTTTTAAACAACCGATGTAATCATCTCAATTGGTGCAGAAAAGCATTGGACACAATTCATCACCCTTTCATCATAAATATACTCAACAAATTCAAACTAGAAGGACATTAACTCAACATAATCAAACCATATATGAAAATCCCAGAGTGAATTTTTCATAGTCACCAGACTGAACTCTGTCTCTAGAATCAGGAGCAATGCAAGGATGCCTGCTTTTTATACATCTATTCAACATAGTTCTAGAAACACTAGCCAGAGCAATTAATGAGTAATAAATAAATAAATAAATAAGGCATCCAAATTGAAAGGAAGAACTAGGGGCTAGCACTGTGGCGTAGTGGATAAAGCTGCCGTCTACAGTACTGGCATCCCATATGGACACTGGTCTGAGTCCAGGCTGTTCTATCTGCTCCACTGCCGATCCCGCTCCATGCTGTGGCCTGGGAAAACAGTAGAATATGGCTCAAGCCATGGCTCACTTGGTTAATCCTCCGCCTGCGGCACCGGCATCCCATATGGGCGCTGAGTTCTATTCCTGGTTGCTCCTCTTCCAGTCCAGCTCTCTGCTGTGGCCCGGGAGGGCAGTGGAAGATGGCCCAAGTACTTGGGCACCTGCCCCTGCATCAAAGACCAGGAAGAAGCACCTGGCTCCTGGCTTCGGATTGGTGTAGCTCCAGCCGTGGCAGCCATTTTGGGGGGTGAACCAATGGAAGGAAGACCTTTCTCTCTGTCTCTCACTGTCTAACTCTGCCTGTCAAATAAATAAAAAAGAATATGGCTCAAGTCCTTGGGCCCCTGCACCCATGCAGGAGACCTGGAGGAAGCTCCAGGCTCCTGGCTTCAGATCAGAGCAGCTCTGACCGCTGCGGCCATTTGGGGAGTGAACCAGTGGATGTAAGTCCTCTGTCTCTCTATCTGTATAACTCTGACTTTCAAATAAATAAATGAATCTTTTAAAAAAAAGGAAGAACTAAAATTATCTCTGTTCACACATGACATGATCTCATAAATAGAAAACCTCGGCCAGCGCCCTGGCTCACTTGGCTAATCCTCTGCCTGTGGCACCGGCACAGTTCTAGTGCCTGTTGGGGCGCCGGATTCTATCCCAGTTGCTCCTCTTCCAGTCCAGCTCTCTGCTGTGGCCCTGGAGGGCAGAGGAGGATGGCCCAAGTGCTTGGGCCCTGCACCTACATGGGAGACCAGGAGAAGCACCTGGCTCCTGCCTTTGGATTGGCGCAGTGCCGGCCGTAGTGGCCATTTGGGGAGTGAACCAACAGAAGGAAGACCTTTCTCTCTGTCTCTGTCTCTCTCTCTCTCACTGTCTAACTCTGCCTGTCAAAAATAAATAAATAAATAACCTCAAACTCTCACAAAAATATAGAATTAATAAATTCAGCAAAGTAGCAGGGTATAAACTCAGTACATAGAAAGTAGTTGCATTCCTATGCACTAACAATGAACAATCTAAAAAGGAAATTACAAAAACAATTCCATTTATATAATCAAAATAATAAAATATTCGTCAGTTAATTTCACCAAGGAAGTTAGTCTTCTACCATGAATACTATAAAACATTGCTGAAAAAAATTAAATAAGAGGAAACAGATTCCAAATTCCTGAACTGGAAGACTTAATATTCAAATGAGAATACAATCTGCTATGGTCTGAATATTCATTTTGTCCTCAGATATATGTTCAATGCTAAGCCCTAAAATAATAGTATTAAGGGGTGTCACCTTTGGGCGTCAGGGCAGGTCTACCTGAATGGGATTTGTGCCATGAAAAAGGAGAGCCAAGGCCGGCGCCGCAGCTCAGTAGGCTAATCCTCTGCCTAGCGGTGCTGGCACACCGGGTTCTAGTCCTGGTCGGGGCACCAGATTCTGTCCTGGTTGCCCCTCTTCCAGGCCAGCTCTCTGCTGTGGCCAGGGAGTGCAGTGGAGGATGGCCCAAGTGCTTGGGCCCTGCACCCCATGGGAGACCAGGAGAAGTACCTGGCTCCTGCCTTCGGATCAGCGCGGTGTGCCGGCTGCAGCGCGCCGGCCGTGGCGGCCATTGGAGGGTGAACCAACGGCAAAGGAAGACCTTTCTCTCTGTCTCTCTCTCTTTCACTGTCCACTCTGCCTGTCAAAAAAAAAAAAAAAAAGGAGAGCCAAGAGATTTTGTTTGTGTCATTTTATGTGAGGACACAGAGAGAAGGCACCATTTGTGCAAAAATGGGCCCTCGCCAGACACTGAATCTGCCAGCACCTTGATTTTGGACTTTCCCACCTCTAGAGCTGTAAGAAGTAAATTCTTACTGTTTAGAAGCCTCTCGGTCTATGATGTTTTCTACAGAAGCCCAAATACAGCAAGGTACTACCCAAAGCAATCATCCCCATCAAAATCTCACTGAAGATTTTTGCAGAAAGAGAAAATGCCACCTAAAATTCATGTGGCTCTCAAGAAACACTGAGTAACCAAAACAATTTGACAAAGAAGAGTTGGAGACTCACACTTCCTGATTCTGAAACTTACTATAAAGCTGTGGTATCAAAACAGCACCTTACTGGTAAAGACAGATATGTAGGCCAATAGAATAGAATATGGAGCCTACAAATAAATTATCACACACATGGTCAAATGATTTTTGGCAACTCTGCCAAGACCACATGATAGAAGAAAGAATAGCTGTTTCAAAAAATAGTGCTGATAAAACTGTATTTCCATATTCAAAAGACTGAGGGCTGAGTCTTTACCATACATCAAAAGGGGCTTCTAAGGGTTTATGGAAAAAAAGAAATTAAAAGATTATTATGCATTCTCCATGACCTTTTTGAAGCCTGTCATATACACAAAAATTAACTCAAAATGGACAAAAGACCCTAAGGTAAGACCTAAAGCTATAAAATGCTTAGGAAAAAACACAGGAGAAAACTTCATTACATTCATTTCCACAATGATTTCTTAGACATTAAAGGCACAGGCAGCCAAAAAAGACAAATTGGACCTCATGAAAAATGTGTAAAAATTTCATTAAAATACTAACAGAGGAAAAAGGGCAACCCAAAGAATGTGTGACAATATTTGCAAATAATATATTTGATAACAGATTAATATCCAGAACATACAATTCAACAACAAAAATACAACGAAGATATATAAATGGCCAAAGACCACGTAAGATGCTCAATGCCACAAACCTCTAGGGAGATGTAAATAAGAAGCATAATGAGATATTACCTCACACCCATTAGAATGGTTACTACCAAACAGCAGCAACAACAACAGAAAAGAAATGTAGGCAAGGATACAGAGGAAATGGAACCTTTGGGCACCATGGGAATATAAAACGGTACAACCATTGTGAAAAACAATATGGCAGTTCCACAAAAATATTAAAAACAGAATTACTGGCCGGCGCCGTGGCTCACTAGGCTAATCCTCTGCCTAGCGGCGCCGGCACACCAGGTTCTAGTCCCGGTCGGGGCACCAGATTCTGTCCCGGTTGCTCCTCTTCCAGGCCAGCTCTCTGCTGTGGCCAGGGAAGTGCAGTGGAGGATGGCCCAGGTGCTTGGGCCCTGCACCCCATGGGAGACCAGGAGAAGTACCTGGCTCCTGCCATTGGATCAGCACAGTGTGCCGGCTGCAGCGCGCTGGCCGCGGCGGCCATTGGAGGGTGAACCAACGGCAAAAGGAAGACCTTTCTCTCTGTCTCTCTCTCTCACTGTCCACTCTGCCTGTCAAAAAAAAAAAAAAAAAAAAAAAAAAAAAAAAAAAGGAAAAAAACCAGAATTACCACATGATCCAGCAATGCTACTTTAGGATATATTCCCAAAAGAATGGAAAGCAAGGTCTTGGAGAAATAGCTGTAGGCGCACACCATTAAGCACTACTCTCTACAGTTAAAATGTGGATGCAAACCAAATGACCATCAAGAGATGAACGAGGAAGCAAGTGCAAAATACACACAAGATGTATTATTATTCAGACTCCAAAAAGAAAGAAATCCCAATATGTGCTACAACATAGATGGATTTTGAGGGGATTCTGTCAAGTGAGATAAGCCAGTCCCAAAAGACAAGTATTTTATTTTTCCATTTATACATTTAGAATGGTCAAAACCATAAGAGACAGAAAGTAGGAGGGTACAGGATATGGGAAAAGGGAAAGGGGACTCAGCATTAATGGGCACAGTTTCAGTTTCACAAGATGAAAAAAATTATGGAGGTGGCTGGTGGTGATGATTACACACCACTATGAATTCATTCAATACAGATGAACTAACTGCACACTTATAAATGGTTAAGTAGGTAAGCATATATATATATATATATATATATATATATAAACATACTACCAACATAAAAATTGTAGAATGAATCGATGTAAATCTTAAAATGACTGGGTAGAAAAATGCCACAATCTCCTATGTACAGTTCAACTCCAAGGCTTCCCTACTGCCTGCTCCTCTCCCCTAAGTCCCGAGTCCCAGAAAAACAAGAGTGTGAAGACAATTATGACCAGTTCTGTTTCTGCTACACTTCCCCTAAGTCATCTACACATTACTGAGTCATAAACAGTATTTGTTCCACATACAAGTCTCAGTTTGCGCAAGAATTTTCCAAGGCAACGCTATTCTAAGAATCTTATTTCCAATGATCTGCTCTTCAGCTTCCCTCATGGGTCATTAGGATGATCATTTGTTTCCAGGTAGAAGGTTCTTCGTTTGGGGGCATTTTCATCTAAGACCAATAATGTCTGATTAAATTCCTCAGCACTTCAGACTTGTGGACCCTCAAAAGTCTGGACTGTACTCCCTCTGTACATCTTCCAAATTCTTGGAAACTATAGAACACGGCAGATATTTGGGAGGAAGAAGACTTGAAGACCTTAAATGCAAATCAAACCACTCTCACTCACGGGCTTAGACTTAAATGTACTTGCTTCTGATGAGCAGCAGAAGGTAAGACTTTCATCTCCTGAATGCCCTTGTCAATAGTCCTTGACACCAGCTGCTGTCTCCTGGGTGCCAGCCCCTGACTGCGCCCATGTTCTCACACAGTAATGTCTTTGCCGTGAGATTCTGGGAGGCCCACCACCTTGGAACTTGGCAAATTATCTGCAATTCCTTCTTCCCTCGATTCTCTAATTCTACACAATTATAACTTTGCGCCTCCTGGGGCCTTCTCTAATCCAAATACAGTAAAACATCAATTAACCAGTATGCTCTGGGAATGAGGCTTGCGGTTAATTTAATTTCCTAATTAACTGAAGACTAACAAGAAACACTGCTTAGCTTCAACTCTATTGAAAAATCTTACTATGATATATTAGTTTAACCTGTACCCTCAGCAAAGTCAAATAAACAAAACCCATCACCGATGATGGAAGAACTCAGTTGCAAAACCCAAGGCCATTCCTTAAGAACGTCAGTCTAGCTTGAGATGATGTAAGGAAGGTCAGTGAATCCACACTCTGTCTGCGCGAAACACTCACGGAAATTGCTTAATTGTCACTGCTTCTTTTTAAAAGTGGAGTTAATAAAGGAAAGGAGAGGTTAATCAATTGAGGTTTCTGCTCAATATACATTCTGGCAGAAACTTTCAAATGTTTTAACAACAACCTGTCTTCTTTTTTTCTGAAAACATAACAAGTTGCAGTATGAGACCATTGTCATTAGAAGACATTGCTGCGGCTGATGCTGTGGCGTAGTGGGCTAAGCATCTGCCTGCAGCTCCAGGATCCCATATGGGCACCAGTTTGCATCTTGGCTGTTCTTCCGACCCAGCTCTCTGATGTGGCCTGGGAAAGCAGAAGATGGTCCAAGTGCTTGTCCCCTGAAGCCACGTGGGAGACCCAGAATCTCCTTACTTCTAGATTCAGATCAACCCAGCTCCAGCTGTTGGGGCCATTTGAGGAGTGAACCAGAGGATGGAAGGCCTCTATCTCTCCCTACTCCCTCTCTATGTAACTCTATTTCTCAATAAATAAATCATTAAAAAAAAAAAAAAGACATTGCCAACAGCTTTTCTCTTGGAGCACTGGTTATTGAGACCCCTGTCATTCTTAGATGGGCTGTAGGCTGCAGGGGAATGTTAAATATTGTGCTTCATCCAGTGGACCTTTCAGTCAAGTCATCATTCTGCCTTCAATAGCATCCTCGCATTTAATCATTTTTAAAAATATTTATTTATGGCCAGTGCCGTGGCTCAATTTGCTAATCCTCCGCCTGTGGCACTGGCACCCCAGGTTCTAGTCCCGGTCGGGGCGCCGGATTCTGTCCCGGTTGCTCCTCTTCCAGTCCAGCTCTCTGCTGTGGCCTGCGAGTGCAGTGGAGGATGGCCCAAGTCCTTGGGCCCTGCACCCGCAAGGGAGACCAGGAAGAAGCACCTGGCTCATAGCTTCAGATAGGTGCAGTGCCAGCCGTAGTGGCCATTTAGAGAGTGAACCAATGGAAGGAAGACCTTTCTCTCTGTCTCTCTCTCTCTCACTGTCCACTCTGTCAAAAAAAATATTTATTTATTTATTTGAAAGGCAGGGTTAGAGAGAGAGAGAGGTGTAGATACACACACACACACACAGAGAGAGAGAGAGATACAGAGACAGAGAGAGAGGTGGAGACACACAGAGAGAGAGAGAGAGAGAGAGATCTTCCATTGACAAGTTCACTCCTCAAAAATGGCTGTAACAACCAGGGCTGAGCCAGGCTGGAGCCAGGAGACCAGAGCTTCTGGGTCTCCCATGTAGGTGGCAGGGGCTCAAGCACTTAGGCCATTTTCCATTGCTTTCCCAGGAGCCTTAGCAGGGAGCTAGATTGGAAGTGGAGCAGCCAGGACTCGAACCAGCAGCCATATGGGATGCCTGCATCAATGCCGGCCCTTACCTTCATCATTTTTAAGGACCAACACTTTTGCTTATAAATAGGCTTGGACCAAGAGGTTCAAGTAGAGCTTATGAGAGCTCAGAAGCTGGGGCTTGGTCAGGTGACTGCGTAATGAAAGTCTAAGGAGAAGGGAAGAACTACAGAGGAGGTTTCTTAATGGACTGAAAGATGAATAGAGACAGAGCTCTGAGAATTATGAATTAAAATATTTTTTTTCTGAAACATGGTATGAGATGGATTGAATGTTGAGTCTATGAAGACACACACTCAGTGAGAAGTCTACAGATAAATGAGAGACACCAAGTAAGGGCTCAAGAGAGTCAAGGACTCGGTATGTGAACCTAGTAGCACGTGCAGGAACCTAGAGATGATACTGGAAGCCAGGCAGGCTGGGGAGGCTGGGCAAGGAGACAGGACAAGTGGGATTAAGTCAGATTACTGTTCAACTGCCAACGAAGGAAAACCTGAATGCCTACACTGTCCAAGGTCTGTGTGAAATTTTGTGTGGATTCTAAGATACGGTACCTGCTCTTGGGGCCTTCTTAATTATGACCTGTATAGGTGACACTGTGTATGAAACAACAGCACAGACATAGTGACAGGTCGGTGATAATAACATAGGCAATATTTACCAAATGCTCAGTACACAACAGATAGAGCACTGGTAGTTTAAACTTCATCAATTTAATTGACCTCACTCTCTAAATAAGAACAGTGATGTGCAGAGAAGCAAAGTAACCTGTGCAAGGCACACAGTTAGAAAAGGTAGGATTGGGCTGGCGCCGTGGCTCACTTGGTTACTCCTCCGCCTGCGGCGCTGGCATCCCATATGGGCACCAGGTTCTAGCCCCGGTTTCTCCTCTTCCAGTCCAGCTCTCTGCTGTGGCCTGGGAAGGCAGTGGAGGATGGCCCAAGTGCTTGGACCCTGCACCCACATGGGAGACCAGGAGGAGGCATTTGGCTCCTGGCTTCGGATCGGCGCATCGCACGGGCCATGGCAGCCATTTGTGGGATGAACCAACGGAAGGAAGACCTTTCTCTCTCTCTCTCTCTCTCACTATATCTTTACCTGTCAAATAAATAAAAAATAAATAAATAAAAGAAGAGGTAGGCCAATTCTCACGATTGTGTATGCTATGTGGGTATGTGGTATGACTAAACCCTAGGCCCATGGGTGATACCATGAGATACCTGGCAATGAACTCAGGAGCAGTCAGGGAGGGTCTCTCAGCACAGACTGCATGAGGCTCCATGTTAGGGAACAGGAGGGCCTGGAAATGGGGCAATGCTTTTACCTCAAAGGAAAGCAAGGGGCTTGGTAGAGCAGCCCAGAGACAACGTGGCTGAGGATGAGGTAGTCCGTATCCTGTCCACGCGTCTCTGTCCAGCCCTGTGATCCTCCTTGAAGGAGTCATGGTTCCACCTCACGCCTGGTGTGTGTCCACATGACTTCCTGAGAACAGTCCTATCTTGGACATGATTTTCTCTTCCATGGTCTTAAAGTTTGACAATGTACTGAGCCAGCTATTTAAAGCATCCACACATGGCATTGCATCTGTGCCTTCTGACCTCAGCATTAAAACCAAAGCCTTCTTCTGGCCTGTAGGGGCTACCAGGGCATACTTGGCCTCCAGGTCATCAATCCTAGGGTCAGCTTTCTCCCAGTTGTAACTCACTTTGCTTTCCAACTGCCCCCTATATTTCTTCTTATCTCTACCTGACCTAGTATATATTTGATTATCACTTTTTGCCTCACTTGGATGTAAGTGCTTAATAGGATATCTGCCATTTAATATTCAATAAATTATTTACTGAATTAATGAGTAGATTAATAACAAAGGAAAACTCCTTCTCTCCCCAGTACCATCATTTGATTACGCATAAACGCTTCCATAGAGGACACGCATTTGAATGTATACTCTTTGGTAAATAGTTTAAAAAATTATACCATCTTAGTATCATGCATTGTAAAGCATATTTACAATAGCTATTCTTACAAGATTGCTTACAATGTCACCATCTAGCAATTAGGTCATACTGTATTAATCTGGTTATTGTAATAATTATCCATATGACTTCAAAGCTTGGATATTAATCCTTTTAGAAAAAATGGAATTGCTACATATGAAAGTTACAATGTGAGTTTTGATTAAATGGCTTTCATCTCAGAATAACTTGCCAATTACATTTTGGTAGATGTCAGAAAGGGAAATCAATGTACTCTGTCTTCAAGATATTATATAGCTTATGCATTTGAAAATGGAACTCTGTTTTAATTTTCTAAATATTTGGGCATTAAACTAGTAAAAATGCTATTAAATATATTATGGCTTGACACTAGTTTCAAGATACAAAAGGTTGACTTTCAAATGCAAAGCGACAATGAAATAATGACTATGAAATTATTAGGACACTGATATTTGCCTCAATGAAGGAGAACTTAAGGAATGCTTTCTTGAAATCGTAAGCACACATGGAGTTGATGAAACCATTTCATTTCTATTAATTTCTAACGTATTGTTTTCATCCTGAAATGAAAGAATCCAAGTTTCAAGGCACGACTGACCTTTCAGAAGGTAACAGCATCCATTAAGCTTCCTTATCTTCTAATTGTTTGAGGTCCTTGGGCAATGCAATGCAGCGGCCAACACTGCCTGTGACTTTCAAAGTCCTCCTGTTTTCCCCTAGTTGCTCTGGAGCTGCTGATGTCAGCAAGAACGCCCTCCTAAATAATTTATCGACATTTCTGCATAAATTAGATACTTAAGGTGAGGGTGCTGTGAACTTTGTGGAGACTGAGTGCTCACTGAGGGAATAGTAATCCATCAACATGAACGACAGTTTTCCAAATCAGCTTAAAGTACAGCAGGCTCACTCCCTGGGAAAAAAAATTCAATGGCTCAGGAGGCTTAAATGGGTTCTTGGAATGTCATTGGCAGCAGAGAGAATATTTGGGAAAGAAATAATTCATCAAGAAATAAGATAAACCTTTGACAAATGGAAACCCTATTAAATTATCTTGGTCCCAAGACTCTAACTTTACTTAAATGGTAACAGATACATGCTCCCTTCACCTGGAGTCAACTTCCCATTTCCGTGATCCATCACAAGTCTACATTTCTCTTAACAGCCTAGTTCACATTCCACCTAAGTCACTCCAGCTATGCAGATGGTAGCATCTCACACTCAGACGCTTGCCTCTGGCTCCTGCCACACATGGGCCCAGAAGCAAAGAGCTGCACTAGCATGTCCGTAGGAACGGTCTCTTCAGGGAGTCCCTGGCAGGAATAACAGACTTGTTGTCAGTCTCTGGGCCTATTCTCTCCTTTGCAAAATGAGCAAGTGGACTAGAATGTGGTTCCCACACCTGGATTCTCACGTGAATCAAAAATACAAGCTCCTATGTCCCACCTGCAGAAGTAATGACTCTAACTATCTTGGGAAAGGCCCAGCATTATTTTTTTTTAAGTACTTCGAGTAGTTGTGATAGCCATCTGAATTTGGAAACTCTTGGATCTGAAGATTACTAATGGCTTCAAAGTCTTAAAGTATTAAAAGTTTAGAGAATTATTTGCATTGCAATTCACTCATTCAACAAATATTTTCTGGGTGCCTACTGAATGCTGTGCACTCTTCTAGGTTTTGAGTATACAACAGTCACAGGCCATTCTTAGCTTCATGGAGCTTACCTTAGAGAGTCTTATGGTGATATGTCAGACGTTGACAAGAGTGATAAAAATCAGCAGCACAGAAACACAGGACAGATGGGTACTGGGAGCTGAATGACATTGATTAATCTCAGCTGGGTAGATATAACACTGACTGTGTCATGGTCTGTGCCAACCAGGGCTGCATCTGGATTTTACAACAACCCAGGAGGTACTATTTAGCATTTCCGTTGACAGATGTGGATCTTTAGTCTCACAGAGATTAAAGGACTTTAAACAGCCAGCAACGTGATGGTGAATCCGACATGGAACTCAACTCTCGTTAGCCTTGCTTCCTTCCCCTACAGCACTTGGTAAACAGCCACCGGGTGGAAGAAGGAACCCAGAGGAAACACTGGTTCAGGAATGGGGTCTTCATGTTCATGGCAGAACACATGGAACTGAGCATTAAGGAAAAAGGCCTAATTGTGAAAAAGAAGACAACGCAGACATGACTCACAGTGGTAAGCCAGAGAATTACCATAGCTCTCCATTTTCTGGAAAGAAAATTAAACTTTAACTTGAAAAAAAAAAAAGGATAATTTAGAGTGAGGGGGAAGGCTGGCTTGGTGTTAGACTGGGGAAATTTCTACAACATGTTCCCATTGGTCCTGTGAGCTAGTCTCATTGCTTCATTAAGATATCATCCTTTCTCTACACTTCAGTGTTCAACCGCACAGAATGTCCACTTAGACTGACCTTCAAATTCTTTCTGGCATTTACGTATTTAGCTGGGTTTTGTCTCCTCCAGCAAGTCTTTGCCAAGTGTTTCTGCGGTCTGAGGATATCCTTCGAGAGTTACAAATGTACCACTTGTGCCATTTAACAGTGTAGTGCCTTGACTTGTCCTCTACTGTCTCAGGCCTTCGTGCCTTCTTCCATGAATGGAGATAGCGTTCCTGAAGGGCAGGGAATGCCACACTCTTTTTTTTTTTTTTCTTTTTTTGACAGGCAGAGTTAGACAGTGAGACAGACAGAGAGAGCCAGAAAGAAAGGTCTTCCTTCTGTTGGTTCACCCCACAAAGGGCC
Organism: Oryctolagus cuniculus; assembly: GCF_964237555.1. NCBI lineage: Eukaryota > Metazoa > Chordata > Mammalia > Lagomorpha > Leporidae > Oryctolagus > Oryctolagus cuniculus. The sequence continues at coordinate 19,442,960 of NC_091438.1, forward strand.
ACTACGGCCGGTGCTGCGCCAATCCAAAGCCAGGAGCCAGGTGCTTCTCCTGGTCTCCCATGCAGGTGCAGGGCCCAAGCGCTTGGGCCATCCTCCACTGCCCTCCCAGGCCACAGCAGAGAGCTGGCCTGGAAGAGGAGCAACCGGGACTAGAACCTGGACTACCAGCGCCGCAGGTGGAGGATTAGCCAGGTGAGCCAAGGCGCCGGCCTCACTCTTCATCATGGGAAGGCACCATCATGTACCAGTGCTCTCTGTTTGATTACAATGAGTACAATGAAGCAGATATCAGAGAGTAAGTGTGAAGACTGAGATACGTGTACAAAGCCCCAAGTGTCTGACGTAAAAAGCCAGCTCAATCACTGGTCAGGACTGAGCACAGAGGCTCACTGTCCAGCAGGATTGAATGCACTCAGGCTCCTGCTGAGGAGTCTGAAGACACCTTTCCTGGGTCTGAGGGACAGGTTTTATTTTAAATGTCCACTAACAGACTGTTAAAATCGCTGAGTCATGGCTTCGATTTGTTTTTCATATAATTATTGATAGCGCACATTACTTCTTATATTAAAATTGACTGGAAGTCATTATATTTTACACATCAGAATGATTAAAACTGCTCTATAAGGAAATGCACAGGAAATATGTTCATATTAAACACTATCTTTACATTTCAATTTAAACACATTTTTACATTTAAAAAACACTATTTTAAATGTAAAAATTTTTATATTTAAATATAAAAATGTTTTTAAAAATGCATGCAACTCCAATGTAAGTATTTCCCTTCACTGGAAGATTCAAAAGAAAATGAAAGCAAAGGTTGCAAATGAAGGAAAGGAAATTAGGATGTTTTATGAATCTGTAAGTCGTCTGTTAAGAAGGACAAGGGTACAGTTAGAGAAAATAATATAGAAATTCCAAGTATTTGCTCATTTACCTTTCCAAGTTCAGTCTAAGACTGTATTAATAGTTTTCTGATTGTTCACCCTGAGCTTTGCCAGAGTCACATGTTAATAACAGCTATAGACTGTGAATTACGTCCCCCCTTGTCACCAAGTTCATTTTGATATACTGAATGGGATGGGCTAATAATTCTCCCTCCTATGTGGTTTGGCAGGCTTGAGGTTTCAACAGGAATATTAAGATATATGCCACCAACCACATATGGAAAAGGAAGTAAAATTATCATGGAAGCATGAAACCATGGAGTTCATTCTCTACTAATGAATAAAGCAAAAGACGTCCAAAGAGCACTTGGCAATAAGCTAACCTTGCAGCAAGTATTTGTGAGTTATCAATGTTATTATTATCTCACTGATTGGGAAGTGACATACAACAAGTCCAGGAGCTTGAGTGAATCTACTTGGTTGCCTCTTCAGCTGATAACATTCAACTGACACCTGGACAGCAACACTCTACAATTTGCGAAGCCTCATTCAGTGAGCCTCATTTCAAACGGAACAACACAGAAATACAGTGAGGTCATGAGGTCTGTCCAGGGACGCCTCACACCAGCCCCAGCCCCAGTTCCAGATCGAGTTCACCCTGCCATAGCCCACTCACATGTGTGTCCTCAATGCTGATGAGTTTGAGCAAAGGGTGACACTTGGGAACCCACCTGCAGCCGTGGCCCACTTTACATCTGCATGCCCTGCTGTTTTCAGCCAAAAGCAACACAAGAAAGCAGGGGCTCCCTCATGAAAATGGGCCCTTTTGAAGACGACATAAAAGGCTGGTGTGTGTGTGTGTGTGTGTGTGTAATTTTCCTGGGATGCTTCAGTGTCGCCTAAAGCACAGGGCTATCAAGTGTGATCCTGTTACCCTTCTGGAGAAAGAAAGCAGCAGTACAGCACGGATGCTAGACAGTTTTCACAGTGTGTGGACTAAGGGAGCAATGAGACAAGCAAGACACACAGCCAAACAGCATCAAGTACAAATATAAATGTGTGTGTGTGTGTGTGTGTGGACATACACTTGTAAATGATATACATTCACAAAACATATACACAATAGACAGAATTGGTTTCAAACCTGTTCTATCCTTTATTAGCTTTTTTATGCAATCTATGTTACTTAAAACAGTTATTTTCCAAGCCATAGGCTGTGAAATCAATTAAGGAGACTTCAGTCAGTGAGTTCTCTTTTAAAGAACAGAGCATCTTAGTATCAGAGTAGAAGTGCAAAGATTGAGGAAGCTTCTGCTTCATGTATTACACATGTACACATGTGTGCACACATACCACATACATGGATACATTCCCTCACACATGGATATACAAGCCTGTATTTACACACAAAGCCACATGGATGCAGATGGTTAGATGTCATTGTGGGTTATTGTCAAAATGTTGTGGACACTGACAGCACTGCGAATTCCCTCTCCTCTCGAATGCTTAGGAAGGCCAAGGGAACAGAAGGTGTCTGCTGGGAGAAGCAGGCAGGGGCTGGCATGCCATGGACCTCGGTGTCAAGGGTTCTCAGGTTTTCTTTCTGGCATTGAAACCAAGGGTCTGGCTGTGTCCAAGAGTAAGGTGCAATCTACACCAGAAACGGTTATGTTTGGTGCCCAGGCCCACCTTTGCCAGATCCACAGCTCCATCTCTAAGTGGGCAGAGAAGTTCCATGACTGGAGCGGGGAGACCACAGTGTTTGCCGTGATGATGACAATGACCGTGAGCAGTGCTGTTACTGCTGGGAGCCTCCATCCCTGGCAGGTAATAACAAAACCTCTCCCCACCTCATTCAGTGCAAGGAGGAAGCTAAAATCAGACAGATTTTCTTGGAAACACAGGGAAAGTTGCACTCAGAAGCTGTAAAGCAAGGACTGAGCATGGCAATGGCACTAGACTGGTGCCCAGTAGACTTGAACTCAGAACAAGGGGTGGTTACACAAGCAGCCTCTCCTCTGATAGGTGGGAACTTGTGGCAGTTGTATTGTGTTCTCCACTAGTGGAAAGGTACCAGGGGTGCCCGAGAAAAGGAAAAAATCAAGGATGGATGCCCAGCGTGCACAGGAATCCTTGCTCATCTACCCCAACATGGCTTATCTGGAAGAGTTAAGAAAGCTCAGGTGAAGCTGATCAGGTTGCACAGTGAATATGTGTCTACATTTGATAAAGGTAACATCCATTGTTAAGGCTTTCCCTACATTTATGATTCTACTCTCTGTACATACATATGTATATATGTATGTATGTACTTGCAAACACGCATGCACACAACACATACGTAAATTTTTCATTAAAACAATTTGAAAATAATTTTCAAACGTCACTTCGGAACACTTGCAACACATTTCCTGTGAAGACATTCTCTTCCTCTTTCTCAACCATGCTTACACCCTTCTGTTACCACACCTAACGTACCTAACATGGAAAGAGAGCCTTACTCCAAATTCCTCAGTTCTTCCCACATAGCTTTTTTTTTTTTTTTTTTTTGGACAGGCAGAGTTAGACAGTGAGAGAGAGAGAGAGAGAGAGACAGAGAGAAAGGTCTTCCTTTTCAGTTGGTTCACCCCCAACATGACCATCACCGCCGGCGTACTGCGCCGATCTGAAGCCAGAAGCTGGGTGCTTCCTCCTGGTCTCCCATACAGGTGCAGGGCCCAAGCACTTGGGTCATCCTCCACTGCCCTCCCAGGCCACAGCAGAGAGCTGGACTGGAAGAGGAGCGACCGGGACAGAATCCGGCACCTCAACCAGGACTAGAACCTGGAGTGTCAGTGTCACAGGTGGAGGATTAGTCTAGTGAGCTGTGGCCCCGGACCCCACATAGCTTTTACATATATTTTTGAGTCAAAGGAAACGATCGAGATTAATGTTTTACACTTGTTGTGATGTCTATTTTTATCACTTTTAATTTAATACATTCCCCCCTCAATGTCACCTTGGGTTTATCTTCTCTCATGGAACATTAATTTTTGTTTTGTTTTGTTCAGATGGTTCCAAGCCAGTCTTATAGAAAGTCCCATGATCTGGATTTATTTGATCTTTTTTCTTTTTTTAAATTATTTTTTCATTTAGTTACTTGAAAGGTAGAGTTAGACAAAGAGAGGGAGAGACAGAGAGAAAAATTCTTCTATTTGCTGGCTTACTCCCCAAATGGCTGTAATGCCTGGAGCTGGGCAGGAGCCAGGAACTTCTTCTGGTCTCCCACCTGGTGCAGGGGCCTAGGCACTGAGCCATCTTCCACTGCCTTCCCAGGCCATAGTGGAGAGCTAGATCGGGGCTAGAACTGGTGCCCATATGGGATGCCAGAGCTGCAGGTGGAGTTTACCTACCATGCCACAGTACCAGCCCCTTATCTGATTATTTTTCATGAATCCAGTCTCTTAAATATCTATGGCACTAATATTACACATGTGATACTTTGGACTACTTATTTCCTCTTATCTATCAGGAGGAATATATTTTGTACTAATAGCAGCAAAGCTGATTCTGACCATGGGCTAACTTGTGTCCATTAGATCTCTCCATTAGAAAAATAATTTTGTTTCTTTTTAATTAAGAAGAATCCCTGGAAGGAGCCACTCATATTCTGTAGATATCCTGTTCCCTGACAACCTGTCACTTAGTGATCTTTAGCACTCATTGGCGACTTTTGACTGAATCATGATATTGGGAATTGCAAAATCTAAATTTTCTAAATCCACAATTCTTTCTGTATTTATTAAACAGAGTTATCTGTGAAGGAAAGCTTTCAGTTACGTTTACACTTCACCTCCTTGAACAGTTGGTAAAGAAATTCAATTCAGCAACCCAAGCAGCATTTTGTTCTTAGGGTCTCTGACCTTGGACAGCGTCACTTCTTGGTGTCCACCGTTAACCTATGTACTATGGACTGAATACGGTGCATACTGAAATCCTAGCTCCCCTTATGACGGTGAGGGGAAGCTATGGGAGGTGATTAGGTCATGAGGGTGGGGTCCCCATGAGTGGGATTAGTGCCCTTATAAGAGACAGGGAGACAGGAGAGCTGCTTCTTTACTGTCTCCTCCCTCTGCTTGTCTGTCTAACAGAAGGGGATACAGCAAGAAGGCAGCCATCTGCCAACCAGGACGAGCCCTCCTTGCCAGATACCAGACCTGCCTAACCTTGATCTTGGACTTGCCAGCCTCCAGGAACATGAGAAATACATTTTCTCAGCTTTTGGCTGTTTAAGTCATTCAGTTTATAGCAATATGTTCTAGGAACCTCAGCTAAGACATGTGTTTTTCAAGAGGACTTTAAATCTCTTATTTTTGAATGGTAGTTTGTAACTTTTTACATAACTGCTCCCATTTCTTTACTTCTCCTGAAATGATATAATAGCTTATCCCACCTTGCTTTCAAATGCCCAATAAGATCTAAAAAGAGTAAATGTCTGGAAATAGTTGGAAAATGGGGTCAAAAACCCACAGCTTTAAGGTGATGGCATTCATTCATTTAAAAGTAAAGTTTTCACTCCATTATGCTGGGTTGTTAGGATGTAAAGAGTGAACAAGATATGGTGTCTACCTAAAAAAAGGGCTTTACCATCCACTATGTATATTGTATTAATAAGAAGCTTATTTAAAATTACTGGGATACTTTTCTGATGTTCGGAAGACAGAGCCCCTAAGATCACAGCCCAGGATGATGATGAAGGTCCCATTCTTACACCAGCAATGGGGTTGGTAACTGCCTGGACTCACTGGCAGGGAATCTAACATAAGTACCCACTTTGTGCACAATAGTCTTGTGTGTAAGTACTAACTCAAGTGCATGCTTTAAAAGTTAAACTAAATGGTGATTAAATGTCTGGGCTCTAAGCAAAGTTACTATTTGAATAAAAAGTAACCTCTCCAGGACTAGGCTTCTTCAAGTGCAAAATATGGATAAGAATACCTACTTCATATGATGTTGTTAAGAGAATGATAAGCTAATGTAAGAAAACTGCTTAGATCTCTTAGCATGTAATACACAGTAACTGTTAGTTGTTATTTGACATTATTATTAATTTGACTTGCTTTGCTACTATATGTGTTTGCTGTAAGAGACCTAAGACAACAAAGGTAAGGAATACAATACAGGACCACTGACTCTCTCCAAGACCAAAAATGCTGAGAACCTATATGATTTGTACTGGACTATACTGCACAGCAAGAAGAGAAAAAAAAAACCCAGTTAGGAGCCAAATTACAGCTCACTAATACAGAGGATTAGAGCCAATTGTATGGACAGGATTTCTTTAACTTAATGAGGGCCAGGCTGCAAGCTATTAACCAGAGAGAGTAGCTTTATGGGCCAATGGGTACAGAGACCTGCCCCTGTGAGGGCTACTGTGTGGATACCTGAAGCTACCAATTGTGTGTCAATTAACCAAGAGGAGTCACTGTAGGTATAAGGAATTGAATTGAACTTTCTTCTGTAGGACACAAATTTCTCATTTGGTTCACATATTCATGGTTATTGCTATATACAATTTTAGCAGAGCTGCAAAATTCTAAACACCAATAAGACTTTGTCTTGATCCACTGAGAAAAACAACCCTTCTGACTTTCTACCAACATAATAATTAATAAGAGGCTATGTAATTCTAAATATTAGAAAGAGCTGTTGAATCAGAGGGGTGGTTACATGGCATTTATTGAAAGTCTGATATTTTATTTGTTACTGCTGCCCTGTATACCAAATTATTTCCTACTACAAGAATTTCCTAAGTCAGACTAAAGTACAGAATGACCAACAATGGCCTCAGCCATTCTATAACAAATAATCCTGCTCACATGTTGGCACCAGTAATGACCACCATCTGCTTGGGTCCACAGTTTAGCAGCCCCCAACACACAGCAAAATTTCCACATGTCCAGAAAATTATCCAAAGCTGGCAGACTCTCGTAAGCATCATTTGAGATAAAAAGCTGCCAAACATATAGGTTCTGGCTGAGTACAAATGCACGTGGATTCTGGGGAAGTTGGTGGTACCCTGGCAGCTCTGGTGAGAAGGTGTCCTAAGTAAGCTAACCTTACCACTCTTGGGTCTGACCTCACTGGGGTCTTCCAGACAGGAGGCAGGTGAATACATGTGCCCTTGAGTGGGAAGGTTTTTGACCATACCTACCTCTCAGTAATGCATTTAAGAAAGGGCAGGATATTTAAACAAAAATTCATGGGAATCACAGAGGAAGATGTGGTAGGCTATAAGAAGTGAATGGCTCCATTGTAAGAATAACAAGCTTGCCTTTGTCAGCTCTACCTGCCATAACAAAAATCCAAAGATGGAACAAGTGGCTTAAACCAAACACCTTTGTTTCCTCCCTTCTGGAGGCTGAAACTCCATGATCAATGTGCCAACAGAGTCTGTTCCTGGTGAGGGTTCTTCTCCTGGCTGGGGATCAACCACCTCCTCACTGTATTCTCACATGGACAGAGAGTGAGCAAGCTCTGGCATCTCTCTCTTACAAGGAATACAATCTCATCATGGAGTCTGTACTTTCATGACCTCATTCAGCGCAGATCACCTCCCAAAGGATCCACTTCCAAACATTATCACATTGCTGGTTAGAGCTTCAACCGATGAATGGGGTATGTGTGCAAACACTGCTTATAATGAAGTTTGTACTAAAAGTATAGCAAATGAAGAACAATTGAAAGAACTTCATGGCCCAAAGTGCCTTCCCATGTCCTGCCTAACTCTTTATTCCCTACTACTCAGCTTAGTTCATTATCATCTGGCCACTGTAATCTATTCTTTGCCCATAGGGACATGTCAAGCTTTTTCATCTGAGAGTTCTAGAACTTTCTCTCCCTTCTGCTTGGACTGTCTTCCTCCACACTCTTCATGATTCACTCGTAAATTGAATACTTATATTTCACCTCCTCAAAGAAGCATTTCTCGGAAACCCCTACAGAACTGACCACCTTCTATTTCCCGATACTTGGTTTATATCATTCTATTTTTCCTTCAGCACACAGCCCTCTCCCACCTACCTGAAGATAGGTTTACGGATTCTAAGTTCATCTGCTTCCCACATTTACTCATGACCAAGCCCCTATGGTTCTTTACTAGGCCTTCAATATACCTGGCATGCGCAAGTACTTAATAAAATATTTGTTGAAAGAATTAATTAAAACTATGCTAGCTCCTTTTTGCAAAATGTGACAGGGAAAGACAAAGGGACTAGTTAAGAATATTTAGGACAGAGGAGAGCACCTTCATGGTATGCATATATCTATGCACTCATATGGTAACTGCCAAAGATAACAGGAAAAATCCACTTTTCTATTAAAATGGCTCACGAGCAACAGTCATGGATGACCACCACACCCCAGAAAAGCCAATACTTAGCAAGCAAACCTCTGCCTTTAGTACTTTAAAAACCTTATTTGGCTCACAGAACAATGCAATGAGGTATTTACTATTCTTGCTCCAGTTTTATAAACATGAAACTGAGGTCAAATAACTTCTCCAAAGTCACATTGCTGATAGCTGTGATGCTAAGACTGCAACTAGAGTTTGTCTTTTCTGAAATCTGTGTTTTTTTTTTTTTTTAATGTGCCCTCATTAAAAGCATGACAGAATTAGTCCTATATTTGGAAACAACGATTTCCTGCATGAAAGGAGGCTGGTTTCTAGAATTTTTGTTTTTAAGTCCATCAATTAAAAGTCAGCACACACAGCCTTAACAAGAAGAAAATTCTGACACATGTTATAACATGGATGAACCCTGAGGGCTTTCTGCTGGATGAAATAAGTCAATCACAAAAGGACAAATATTGGATGATTCCTCTAACAGGTACCTAGAACAGTCAACTTCAGAGACAGAAAGTAGAGTGCTGGTTACTGCACCTGGGGACACAGCTTCAGTTTGGGATGATGACAAATTCTGGCAATGGATGTGATGATGGCTGTATAACCAATGTGAATACAGTACAACTAAACCATATGCATAAAAATGATTAAGATGGTAAGCATTCTATTATGTGTGTTTTACCACATTAAAAAAATGTTAAATTTTGCACATGCAAAACTAAATGTTGAAACAATCATTGAACAAATGTTTGATCTACCTTCAGATTCCACACAGGTCCAAATTTAGCACACATTGTTCTATTTGAAACAACTAGCAGTTGCTAAGGAAAGAGACACCATGGGCATCTGTGACATGCATAGCACATGCCACGTGTCTGTTCACCATTTGACGAAATCTTCAAAACAACCTTCCAAAGTACTCATGGCTTCTCGGTAAATTAACTAATGGGGAGCTACACTACTAATCATTACTAAAATAAAAACAATTTGGTTTCATGGTAATTTTGGTTTTCTTGGGGGCTGGCCCTTGATGAAGTTAATTAAGCATCTCATGGTTCTGGTTCTTTGTTTTCTAAGTTTACTCCCTAGAAGTCCATGAATGAGGCCATAATTCAGTGCATGCAGCAGATTAAAAGCATTTTTTTTTCCTGCTTACACTTTGGATTTTAAGAGGTGAAGGAATAGGAGGGAGAAAGAAAGAGACGTGGACAATTTGGGGAGGTGGGGGACAGAGATGTTTGAGGATTCTGCTGAGGAGGTATTAACCCAGGTGTGAGCCCAGTGAAGACAGGACAAGGAAGCCGACCAGACAAGAACTCCACTCCCACAGTGAACGCCAAGAAGCCTGACAATCTGGGCAAGTCTGATTTCTATCTGAAAGGGCCGCAGCCTATGTGGCAGGGGGACGTGTTCTGCAACCAAACACCTCTCTGCATGATGCCTCCCAGGGTGGAGAGCTCTCACTCAGGACACCTGTCTGACCTAGACTGTGCTCACAGGGCCACCTGGATGTGCCTCACATAACTCAACCTGAACTGCCTAAGCAACCCCTTTGCAGAACCTTTGCTTTTCCACTTGACTTGCTTCTCTTTGCAGGCTTGGCAGCCTCCTTTCCCTTTTGTTTGTAAATTAAATTTGGACCACAGCAACTAATCCATCGTGGCAATTCCTTTTTATTTCCCAGGAAGTAATTTTTTAAAAAGCATCTTGGGACACTGGCGGCATCCTGGCTCCGTATCACAACAGGTAAATCAACAAGGTCAACAGTGTCTGTTGTCTGAGGCAGCAATTAGCTGGCAACCCCAGTCTGGGGGATGGCAGGAGATCAATGCCGAGGGGCAGCTGGCATTTGGCTGTGGGTTAGGCCACCAGTGAGGATGCCAGTATCCCATATCAGAGTGCCTGGGTTAGAGTCCCAACTCCACTCTGATTCCAGTCTCCTGATACTGTGTACCCTGGGAGGCAGCAAGTGATGGTGCAAATGGATAGCTCCCTAAACCTGCCACCCATACTGAACGCCTGGACTGAGTTCCCTGCTCTTGGTTTCCGTCTGGCTGGCCCGGCCTTGTAGTTGTTTGGAGAGTGAATTACTGGATGGGAACACAAGCTCTCTCTTTCTAGCTCTCAAATAAAATATTTTTTTTAAAAGGAAGAAAATTAATGTCTCACCATCACTATATATCTGAGTGTGAGTGAGTTGGATACAGCCACTGCCATGCTCTGGGAGACGGCTGAGGCATGTGGGCTGAGTACTGGTCAAGTGACCACGCACTTGCCCTGTCTTTCAGAAAAGCTATGTTATGCAATAATATCATTCCCAGTCAGGCATCCTGAGGTTCCTATCTTTTTTTTTTTTTTTTTTTTTTTTGACAGGCAGAGTTAGACAGTGAGAGAGAGAGAGACAGAGAGAAAGGCCTTCCTTCTGTTGGTTCACCCCTCAAATGGCTGGTACGGCCAGTGCTCTGTGCTGATCCAAAGCCAGGAGCCAGGAGGTGCTTCCTCCTGGTCTCCCATGGGGTGCAGGGCCCAAGCACTTGGGCCATCCTCCACTGCATTCCCAGGCCACAGCAGAGAGCTGTAGACTGGAAGAGGAGCAACTGGGACAGAACTGGTTGCCCAACCAGGACTAGAACCTGGAGTGCCGGCACCGCAGGTGGAGGATTAGCCTAGTAAGCCGCAGCGCCGGCCCTGAGGTTCCTTTTAAAACTACGAAAGGAAGATGTCTCCAATTGCTCTGCATTATGGTTTCACGCATGTGCACACTCAGAGCAGCAGCCGTCTTCAAAGTCCAGGATACCTGGAACGCAGTCTGCCTTTAGATTGTGATCCAACAACATGAAAGAGAAAGTCGCCTCCACTCGGGCTGGCCCTGAGTGCATCTCAAGTAGGTGACTTTGATCTGGGCTCACCTACACTCCCCTGCTGCAGTTCTCCCTACCCTGAAAGTGGTCTCATCTCGGCTGAGCATCTGTCCACTCTGGAAGCACACTTGCCATTCTTTCCTCTATGCTGCACACACTGATCAATTACAGCTGCTTTCAGGACAATTTTAGATCACTTCACCCACCCTGCAACACAACCAGAAAGGCCCCACCCCTCTGGCTTCTGTGTGAGAGGATGGCTTATCTGTAACCAGAAAGCACAGCAAAGGATGGGGCCACAAGCAAGGCACGTCAGAAAGTGGGAGAGTCTGGATTGTATCCATTTAGTTTGGGATCCATTTTTTGGTTTTTGAAAAAGAAGTCTTCTTTGTCACGCTGGAGTTATGGGGTACATTTGTCACCCTTGAGTTATGGGGTGCGTACATCTGTCCAAGTGTACAGCTCACCATCTCCTGCCCTGTTCCTCCAATGTGCAGAGACAGTCCTGAAACCCTGTGCCTGCCATTTCAGGAACCTGGGGACAAATCTGTCTACAAGTCACCCACTCAAGGCACCTGGATTCTGAGCCAGTCTGTAAGTCCGTATCCTCATAGGAGAAGCATAAACTATTCATCTGTTCCTATGTGCTTTCTTTTTAGAAGCTTGGGCCTACTTAGGAGACTGGGCAGAAATACCACTCCTAGGACAGCAGAATGTGATCCTTTTTTATCTGGACACTCAACGTGAAGTTGAAAGAGGATTTCTTTGGCAGACAGCTAAAATCTCCCCGAATCAAGAGCAAAGCTTTGAACGAAACAAGCAGAAAATTCTAAAACTGCATTGGGAAAATTGTCACTTAGGTGAACTCGTTCAAGCTATTGCATTCTTTGGGTTTGAAAGGTGTTTTCACACTTAGTCCAATAAGGGACTAGTTGTGCTGAAGTAATCAGATTTCTGCACTCAATTTTCTAAAGAACAGCTTCTAGCAGAGTGTGTTTACCGACATTAAGAGCAGTTGAAACATTGTAAGAAAAATTCTTCAAGTATTTTATCTGCTTCTGAGGTAGAGAAAGAACTTATGTCTAATATTGCTACAAAGAAATAGAATTGTTCTAAGTGAGTCACATTGAAAAGTTCAAATGCATTTTTGGTGAGCCATCACACCGTTTTAATTAATCAGCGAAAGCACTGAATTAACATTGTTCCCAAGAAATGAGGGATATAAGAACAGGATAAAGTGCAAATTTAGGTCAGCAAAGAATGTCATTTACTAAGTATTCAGGAGGCTAGTGCTGACTTCACTTTGAAACAAAGTCCAGCCTGGCTGGAGACTGGACAGAAAAAGTAATTATCCATCTGGGCTGACTTGAGCTGCAATCCCCAATTCCCATCCAGTTTCCCATGTTGGAAAGGGGGAAAAAAAACACCTGTCTCCCCTATTCCTGCTGTGCGTCTAAAATTGCTAACATATACCCTTGAGCATCCGAGAGTCCCAGGTAAAACTGCATAAATCTGCACATCACTAGTATCTCACCACGGGGTCACAGCAAGCAGACACCTGAGTGCTGGACATTTGCTGGAGAAATCCAACAAGCTGGGAGGCATGCATTGTGAAATTCAGCCACCAAAGTTAGGCCAGAGTGTAGTTTTTGAAAGTCAGAGAACACAGGGGCTCAGGGCTGGGCCAGGAACTGAGAGGCTGGTTGAAAACTAAGACAGGTGCCGGCGCTGTGGCGCAGCAGGTTAAAGCCCCAGCCTGCAGCGCCGGTTCAAGTCCTGGCTGCTCCACTTTCGATCCAGCTCTCTACTGTGACCTGGGAAAGCAGTAAAAGATGGCCCAAATCCTTGGGCCCCTGCACCTGTGTGGGAGACCTGGAAGAAGCTCCTGGCTCCTAGTTTTGGATCGGCACAGCTCTGGCCATTGTGGCCAATTCGAGAGTGATCCAGCAGATGGAAGACCTCTCTCTCTCTCTCTCTCTCTCTCTCTCTCTCTGGTTCTACCTCTCTCTGTAACTCTTTCAAATAAATAAAAAAAAAATCTTTTTTAAAAAAGAAAACTAAGACAAAGGACAGCATCAGAAACAAAGAAGTTCCCGCTTTTGTCAAGGGATGATTTACACACGATGAATTAGAAATATCACCTACATAAATACAGGAAAAACACTCCAACAATGAGTACCTTCAAGACTTCGGTGCCTATGAGGTTTGCTGATATTGTGCTGACCTGGGTTACATGCAGAGTGAGTGGACCGTCTTCTTAAGTGGCTGGCCAGGTGTACTCACAGCAGCCACATATCAGAAAAGAATCCCCTGAGATGGGAGTTTGAGCTCATGATTAAGCTGTCATTTGGGAGACCAACATCCATACCACATTGTCTATGTCTGCATCCCAGCTCTGCTCATGATTCCAGCTTCCTATCAGTGTGCTCCCTGGGAGGCAGCAGGAGATGGCCCAAGAGGTTGGGTCCCTGCAACCCACCTAAGAAATCTTGGAGTTCCTTGCTCACAGCTTTGGCCCCACCAGGGGCTGTTACATGCATCTGGGGAGTGAACCAGCAGATGAGAGCTCACTCTCTGTGTCTCTCTCTGCCTCTCAAATGAATAAATAAATAAATACATAAATGTAAACAGAGAAGAGAAGAATCCCCTGCAGGGCTCATTAAAGCATAGTTTACTGACCCCCAGCTCCCAGGGTTTCTAATTCAGTAGATTTGTGAGAGCAGCCTGCAATTTTGCATTGCTGGCACACTCTCATATATGCTGCCGGTGCTGGTCCAGGGACCACACTTGGAGAACCTTGGGACTAGTTATTCAGGATGATTTCATTTCTATGGATTCCCCTATTGATTGGCAAACACACTAGTCCACTGATTTGATGTTTTTGGTTTGGGCCGTGAGATTATTTTTAACGAATACCATGATCCAAGAGCTCTCAAATTTTATTCATTTTCCACAGTATAAAAGGCACTTTACGTTAACAACCTAATTACATTCACACACAATTGAAATTAAAGTTCCAGGAAACAGTATTTACTTGTATTCCTGTGATATCCTCTATTTTTCTAACATTTTCCTTTTCTACTCTATTTTATTAAAACAATATGCTTCATCTAGATTTTTTTTTGCTATAGGATTCTAGCAATATTTTTGAGAAAAAGTCACTTGGTGACTTTGAGATTCAGTAAAAGTTAATATTTAAGAACATAAGCACGCAATGTGTTGGTAGAGATTTTATGAATTAATACTCTTAAAATTCCTATAGAGATTCTAGAAATCTGGGCACAAAAATATTTAATCAGAGTCACTTGAGAAAGTCAGATCATTAGACTTTAAATAAAAAAGATTTTTAATTTGGTAAACTGTGCACTCCAAAACTGCAAAGGATCTTTGAAAAAATTCATAAAGAATGCATATGATGATGTATGGATTTCCAAAATGTTTGCATCAAAATCAACTTACTTTTTAATCCCATTTTCCATCAACTTTTTCAAGTTTCCTCAGATATTAACCATAACATGATATATTTTTTCCTTTTCATCCTGGTGTGGCTCCATGCCAACAAAGACCAGAAAAACAGCTACTTGTGGTCCACGATGGGACAACACAATGTGATGGGTCCCTTTCCACTTTCATCCTCGCCTGCCACTTTGACAACAACCCAGGGAAACCCTCCCATGAAACAACTGACCATGCCAATTCCTGTCTCTCAGTTACTTCAATGGACCACAGGAAAACTCCTTGTCTCAGATGTCACATCCTCTCTATGGAAAGAAGAAGGAAGTCTTTTCTTGTGAAAAAAGAATAATATTGACAATGCGTTTTCTTCTATTATGTAGAAGAACATCTCAGAGGCGAAATAATAGAGGGTGCTCTATGCATGGTCCAGTTCTTCCTAGTAAATCAATCCGAAGTCATATTGTACAACTCTGTTACTAAGGGCAGTTCTGAGAAATACTTTTTAAAAAATGTCTTACATTTATTTTTAATAAGGAGAGAGAAGGAGGGGGGAGGGGGGAGGGGGAGAGGGAGAGGGAAGGATCTCCCATCTAACAGTTTACTCCCCAGGGCAAAAGCTAGGGCGAGGCCAGGCAAAACTAGGAACCAGGAATTCTACCTGGATCTCCCACACAGATGGAAGGGGCCTAAGCACTTGGGCCATCACCCACTGCCTCCCAGCATGCATTAGCAGGAAGCTGGACTGGAAGTGGAGTAGCCAGGACAGAAACTGGCACTCTGATATGGGATATGGACACCCTAAGTGGTAGCTACCACACGATGATTACAAAGTAACATCTGCCATAAGTCTTTCAACTTTCTTCCTCTTTTTTAAAACCTTAAGCCATTTTAGCGTGTTCTACTCACCTAATTCTTTACCATCACATACATATTAACCTAAATGAGTCTGATGGAGTCACCCACCCTAGGCAGGGGTCCCCATCGTGGCTGCACATTCCAGTCACCTGGGGAGCTCTTAAAGGTGGAAGCATGAATCCCGCCCTAGGTTGGCTATGAACAACACACTGACAATTGTAAAAGCTCTTCCTATGATTTTACTGCTCATACAAAGCTGTGCAGTTTCCGATGTGACTCCTACCACCAGATGTAGTATAATGTAATGGAAAAGCTACAGACTAGAGGCAAGCTGAATTGCAAAAGAGATGGGAGATCTATTTGGCTCTGAGTGTGCAGCATATGTCCTTGCACCCCCAGATCCTGGTACATTTGCTGCTGGTTGTACTAGCTCATCAAGCTGGCTCTTACATGGATTACATCCTCTTCTCATTTTCCTAATCCATGGTCAGGCAAAGGGAACCTGCAGTGTCTTCAGTGAGAACACACTGGCAGCTTGAGCCGCGTTACCATCTTTCAGTCTCAGCAATTTTGCTCAGAGTCAGGGTCGGGGGCAGTTGATGAGCTGTGATGAGACAGAAGCCCCAGGTGCTAGCCTGCAAAGACTGTCAGGAACAGGGAAGTCGGCACACTTTCTCCAGAGAGAGAAAAAAGGTCCCTTCCCCACTGTAGGAGGGGCAATGCATGTGCACAGCCAGGTGGAGCCCACCAATTAGGAAATCTGAGTTGGGAATTCTATGGAATCCAATAATGAATGAGCCATGCTCTGTTCCAATTTGATTTGAACCTCACAGTTGCATGCTTTTATTTGATAGCTCTAGGTACACATGAAGGAAGATGCATCTCTCCTTGCAAAAAATGACACACAACAAGCCAGTTCCATGGCTCACTAGGCTAATCCTCCACCTGTAGCACCGGCACACCGGGTTCTAGTCCGGGTCGGGGCACCGGATTCTGTCCTGGTTGCCCCTCTTCCAGGCCAGCTCTCTGCTGTGGCCAGGGAGTGCAGTGGAGGATGGCCCAAGTGCTTGGGCCCTGCACCCCATGGGAGACCAGGAGGAAGTGCCTGGCTCCTGGCTTGGGATCGGCGCAGTGCACAGGCTGCAGGCAGCAGTGCGCCAGCTGTGGCAGCCATTTAGGGAGTGAACCAACAGAAGGAAGGCCTTTCTCTCTGGCTCTCTCTCTAACACTGCCTGTAAAAAAAAATAAAATAAAAAAAAATAAAATAAAGAAACACAACAGAGAGAGCTCCCAGGTTCTCGGTTTCTCTGTCTTGACATAACTCAAGAGGAGACCACACCCTTCCCTATGAATTTTATACTCTCTACTAAATCTGTGCATCACGGATCTTTCTTTAAAATTGCTTCTGATGCTGTCAAGCCTTTTTCGTTTGTTTCATTTTGTTCCTATAGTCCCTCTGGGGGAAAACTTCACTGTGCAGCCTGGCAAAATCCAGCCAAGCATCTGGTGTTAGGCGAGCCCTGTAATTCCATGTGGCATAACATAATCTATGGTGTAATTAATTCCTGGGTTAATCTATTTCTTGAAACAACGGTGGATGAGGTTGCTTCCTCCCAGCCTGACACCGAGTGTCTGAACAGTCTGTTCATTTAGTCCAGTGAAGCCAGTGGTTTGGTATCACAAGTGTAGCACGTATTAGTTGACAGAACCCTCTCATTTTTATTGGCTATGAGTGGGGCTCACAGAAGTAGTCCGACGGTGGGCTAGGGTGTAATAGAAGGAAGTCTGACATGTGATCCCATGCACTCTTTTGGATTTGGAGAATAACAGCCACCTGGCTTTCCACTGTGACCAAGCCTGGGGAAGGGAAGTGGAGGGAGCTCCACAGAATCTTCCAGAACGGAACCTCCCATTCTGTCTTGTTGCTCCTTGGCTCCTTCATGCAGTCTGATTGGAAGCAACTTTTATGGGCTGTAGATCAGGGATTTTCAGATAATATCCTCTAGTGCTTTATGGAAAGACTGGATAATTCAAGAAACAAGGAGACGAGCTAAGCTGGCAGGTCAATTTCTAGGGACGTGGGCTGACCTCTGTTGCTTCAGTGGAGCATAAGTGAGCTCTGGGCCTCTGAGTGAGTGTCTGGATGCATGCACATGTCCCCAGGAGGCAGAGACTATACAAGGAGATGAGGTCACAATAAATGTGAGCATGGTGAATTTCTTTTTTTTTTTGACAGGCAGAGTGGACAGTGAGAGAGAGAGACAGAGAGAAAGGTCTTCCTTTGCCGTTGGTTCACCTGCCAATGGCCGCCGCGGCCGGCGCACCGCGCTGATCCGATGGCAGGAGCCAGGTGCTTTTCCTGGTCTCCCATGGGGTGCAGGGCCCAAGCACTTGGGCCATCCTCCACTGCCCTCCTGGACCACAGCAGAGAGCTGGCCTGGAAGAGGGGCAACCGGGACAGAATCTGGCGCCCCGACCAGGACTAGAACCCGGTGTGCCAGCGCCGCTACGCGGAGGTTTAGCCTAGTGAGCCGCAGTGCCAGCTGAGCATGGTGAATTTCAAATCGTGCTCTGGATCACTCTTTTTCAGGGTTAGGACAGTAACCTTTATTAAAGCTTATACTTAAAACTGGTTTGTATCTGGAAGCTTTATGAGGGTACTTCAAAAAGTTTATGGAAAATTGAATTAAAAGATGCATTGGGGCTGGCACCGTGGCTCACTTGGTTAATCCTCTGCCTACAGCACCGGCATCCCATATGGGCGCGGGCTTCTTTCCCGGTTGCTCCTCTTCCAGTCCAGCTCTCTGTTGTGGCCCGGGAGGGCAGTGGAGGATGGACCAAGTGCTTGGGCCCTGCACCCCATGGGAGACCAGGAGGAAGCACCTGGCTCCTGGCTTCAGATAGGCGCAGCGCCGGCCATAGTGGCCATTTGGGGAGTGAACCAATGGAAGGAAGACCTTTCTCTCTGTCTCTCTCTCTCACTCACTGTCTATATCTCTACCTGTCAAACAGAAAAAAAAAAAAAAAAAGATGCATTGATTTTGATTTTCAATTTTTTATAATAAGTATTTTTCATATACTTTCTGAAGATCTCTCACATGTATAGATTTCAATTGTTTTTGCACAAAATGAAGTTAGCTTTAATTCCATTTTTCACAAACATTTTGAAGGACTTGCAGAGGTGTAGTTGCATTTATATAAGCTGATTCAATTATATTTACTGATTAGTCTTTCAGGTGAAGAGATGACTTTGAAGACAGACCCACGAATGGGAGCCCCAGACCACCCACTTCCAAAGCAGAGGGCTGGGCTCACACAGCAGCACCTACTCCTGTGGAAATTCCTGCTTGCCAGTTGTTAAAGCAGTTATATTATTTTTTAAAAGACAAGTAAATAACTGCCTAACTAATATCATTTTAAAATATTAACATTAGCAGATAAAAATGGTTAAGACACAAAATGACTACAATCAAAAACAACATAATAGACGAAGATAAACAACATAATTTGCAGTAACTCAATGGTAAAAATAACAGCACTTATTAGCTGAAGAAATATGATTGGAATTTGAAATGGAAGCATTTATCTTAGTAAGTTTAGTTAAAATGTGGCTTTTAAAACACAGTTTATTTTTAAAAGATTTATTTTATTTATTTGAAAGGCAGAGTTTCAGAGAGGCAGAGGCAGAGAGAGAGAGAGATCTTCCATCTGCTGGTTCACTCCCCAAAGGCCACAATCGCTGAGGCTGGCCAGGCTGAAGCCAGGATCCAGGAGCTTCTTCTGGATCTCCCAACACGTGTGCAGGGGTCCAAGCACCTGGGCCATCTTCCACTGCTTTCCCAGATCCATTAGCAGGGACGTGGAGCAGCCAGGACTTGAACATGCACTCATATGTGATACCAGCACAGACACAATGCCAGCCCCCAGTTATTTTCAAAAACAAACAAGTGGGCAAAGCACTGTGTGGACCACAGGTTTATGGACACATGCTGAAAGAGAGGACCATTAATCTACGGAGGGTGGTGACAGGGTCACTCCCTCATCCTCTTCCTGGAGACGAGAGCCTCCCATTGGGAGAATCCTGAGGTCCTCACCTCGGCAATCAGCTGGATGTCTCTGAAACTCGCTATACACACAGAGGGTCAGTTATCCAGCTGCTCGCCTCAGCAATTTCTCCAAATACAAAAGCGCCTGTCCGCTGTTCTTGGAGAATTGGGCAACAACTGCCCACAAAAGTCTGTAGCTGAAGGTGGGCACTCGGCCTGGCCGTTAAGATCCTGGTGAAGACAACTGCAACTCACACTGGAGAGCCTGGGTTCTTCTCCACCTTCGGCTCCTGATTCCATTTCTTGCTACTGCAGCGTCTGGGAAGCAGCAGGTGATGGCTCAAGTGGTTGAGTTCCTGCCACACAGAGATCTGAGTTGAGTTCCCACCTCCAGGCTCTGGCCCCGAACAGCCCTGCCATTGGGGGTATTTGAGGAATGAACCACTGGATGGCAGTGTGTGTGCTCTCTCTCTCTCTTGAATAAATTCAATATAATTTCTGTATCTAGTAATGTGTAATACTTCATGAACATATGCATTTCCTCTTGATCTGGACAATGTTCTAAAGGTTACATGAATCCATATAGACTGGTTTGTTGTCGATGTTCAAATACCATGGATCGCTTCTCAGATCTGGTTGCACATAACAGTCACCAGCAGAACCTTAAAAACTCTTGATGCCTAGGGCTCCCTGTAGAATAATGGGGAAGGAGGAAGGACTGAGCCCTTAGTCTTTTGAAAGCTCCCTCACATGAATCTAATGGGAAGGCAAGCCACAGCCTTAGATCAGGACATCTAACTTATGTGCATGGGGACCAACCGTGAGCTCATAAACAACCAGCGCTGGCCGATAAATGCGGCCAAGGACCGTACGTGTCTGCATTTGAAATGAGTTCCTGCTGAGGCTGGTGCAACTGGTTATCGGCACGCCTTTGGGTAGCCAGCCTCCAACTGCAGTGGCTCTGACCAGCTAGCACAGCCACAGGGTGCAAAGGGAGAGTTAAGGTGGTGCAGGATGGGCTTAAAACTATTGGTGTGAGCTCTCTGCTGTGGCCTGGGAGTGCAGGGGAGGATGGCCCAAGTGCTTGGGCCCTGCACCCGCATGGGAGACCAGGAGGAAGCTCCTGGCTCCTGGCTTCGGATTGGCACAGCTCCAGCCATTGCGGCCATTTGGGGAGTGAACCAATAGAAGGAAGACCTTTCTCTGTCTCTCTGTCTCTCTCTCTCTCACTGTCTGTAAATCTACCTGTCAAATAAATAAATAAAATTTTTAAAAAAGAAACTATTGGTGTGAAGGCAATAGCACTTTCTTTGCCTCAACTACTAACCAAATTTCGTGCTCATCTGGTACAGCTCCTACTTCTGGAATCCCACCCTCAGGAGTCCTGACAGGTGGTCATCTGGCTTCTTCCAGTCCAGCCATGGAAGCTGCCTTACAATCCACAGAGCCTGTATCTCTCAGATGGTTAACAATCTCCTCCTTCGGTCATTACTTTGGCAAGAATAGGAAGGATACTGTTGAGTTTTCTACACGCTTTTGTAGGGCAATAAAATGCACCTATGTGAATTGGTATTTTTAAGGATTTTTTTAAATTTAATTGAAAGGCAGAGTTACAGAGAAGGGAGGAGACACAGAGAGAGGCAGGGATCTTCCATCCACAGATTGACTCCCCAAATGATTTCAACAGCCGGGGCTGGGCCAAGCCAAAGCTAGGAGCCCGGAGCTTATTCTAGGTCTCCCACATGGGTACAGGGGCCCAAGGACTTGGGCCATCTTCTACTGCTTTCCCAAGCACATTAGCAGGGAGCTGGATCAGAAGTGGAGCAGCTGGGTCTCAAACCAGTGCCCATATGGGATGCCAGAATTGCAGGCGGAGCCTTAACCTGCTACACTACGCACTAGCGTCCACTTCTGTGACTCTTGTCTGGACCCTTAGCTTCTCCTCAGTGGTTCTGGTCATAGACTCATTCTCATTTTGGTTCCTTTTCTAGGGACCCAATGACATCAAGATTGTTAATGTTTCCCACAAAAAAATGTGGGCACCAAAGCTGAACACCACATGAAAGATGTGGTATAACCACAGCAGAGTACAGCAAGGCAGGGGACTTAGCCTCAAAGGCATAAACTCCAGAGAAAATGTGTGGCTTGAAAATTCATCTCCTACTTTCTATGATTTTGGGCAAGTTACCTAATATATATTCTTTCCTCATTTGTAATACAGGAACAATAGTACCACAAGTTGCACATTGTTAATCTGAAAACCAAAAATCTGAAATTCTCCAAATCCAAAACTTTCTGAGTCCCCACATGACACAAGTGGGAAATCCGACAACAGACTTCATGTGATAGGTCACAATCAAAAGTTAGGCATGGGGGCCGGTGCTGTGGCATAGCAGGTAAAGCCATTACCTGCAGTGCCGGCATCCCAAATGGACACTGGTTCGACTCCCAACTGCTCCACTTCCAATCCAGCTCTCTGCTATGGCCTGGGTAGAAGATGGCTCAAGTCCTTGGGCCCCTGCAGCCATGTAGGAGACCTGGAAGAAGCTCCTGGCTCCTGGATTTGGACTGGCACAGCTCCGGCTGTTGCAGCCATGTGGGGAGTGAACCAGCGGATGGAAGATCTCTCTCTCACTCTCTTTCTCTACCTCTCCTTCTCTCTATGTGTAATTATGACTTTCAAATAAATAAATAAATCTTAAAAAGAAAAGTTACGCACACACACACAAATTGTGTAAAATTATCTTGAGGTTATATGTATAAATATATGAAACACAAATAAATTTTGTGTTTGACATATCAAAATATCTCATTATGTATATGAAAATACTTTAAAATATGAAAAAAAATCAAAAAAATCTGAAATCTGAAACATGTCTGGTTCCAAGCATTCTGGATAAAGGAAACTTAATCTTTACCTATGTTCTAGTCTCTGTGTGGATTAAATTAGTTAATGCATGTAAGCCTGTGTTCAAGTGCTTACCACATAGTGGCCAATGCATTAGCAATTACTAAAATGTTTTCTTTTATTTGATCAAAATATCTATTTATTGCAGATTGTGCAGCAGTGTCTCACTGTTGGTTCTTGTGTTCTCTTCCCTTCCCTTCCCTTTCCATCCCTCTCATTTCATTTCTCTCTCTCTCTCTCTGTCTAGCAGGTGTTCCCAAGATCTTCCTTCTCAAGTGTCTTAAATATTTTTTTCTTTTTTTCTAACCACAGGAAGGATTACATTTATCCCTGGTAAATTTTACCTTGTTGATTTTGATCTGTCATCCCTTACATATTTTATAGCGCAAACAAAAGACTGTGGTCTCATAGGTTTCATAACATCCTTACAAATTCAGGCAAGAAGAAACCCCAAAGGCTTTTTTATCTCACCCTGACCTTCAGGGAAAGCCATTCCAGAAAAAAAAATAGGAACCAATATACTTCGCCTGGTGTCCTGAAGTGGATGATGTAGAGTGCTATGTGTTACTCATTGGGTTATCATTGTTAAACATAAATAATACAACTTGCAATGATGACTTGTATTAACCCTACACAGGAGGCACACGCAAATATTCTCAATATGCTCTCAGCCCATGGAATCCAGTATCCCAGAACACAGATTTTCATCAAATTCAATAAAAATCCGATGTACAACAGAAAGCAGATCCAGAGGCCATCAGAGATGAAATCTGGGCGGAACCGGATAATAATTATACTGTTTCCTGTTATTTGAAAGCCCCATACTAACTCTCTACTTATTTATGTCAGATAATTGAATTTTTCTGGAATATGGTCATAAATCACACATGCTGACCATTTAGGAAATCTATGCCTGACGAATTTCCAAAAAAGGCAACAGTTTTCTACTGTGTTTTTAGATTCTATATAGAGCTGAGGTTAGTAACATGCCATGTAAAGACTTCAGCTGGGAAGCACTCTATTGAGGGGCTTCCAGTGGCATCAGTGCATTGCATGCCCATTTCTATATAGGCCCATAGCAGGCAATTTTAGGTTTTAGAGTCTTTATCTTATAAACATCATCTTGTGCTGGTTTGGGGTCAAGATGGCCCCAGAAATGCTCAAATTGGTGCTGTGAAAAGAAACCAAGAGAAGTCATTTAAAGGTTCAGTTCAAGGCGCAGAGACTTGACATATAAAGGATGCTGAAATTGAGGGTCTGGAGATGGCTGCATTTTCCCAAATCCCTCGAGTGGCGGCCCCTTGTTACCTCACTATTCAGAATAATATCCTAAGCACCAGCTGGTGTTTTAGGAAGAGAAAAAGGTAATGTAGCAACCATTCTGACAGCCAAATGTCAGCATGAAAACAACCTCACAATAGCTTAGATTTTCAAAAAGAAAGATTATTATTATTATATCATTATTATCATACAATGAGTCAATAAGTGTCTAACATTGAAATCTGACATCTCAAAAAACCAACATACAGAAACAAGTTTCTACCTAGCCGAGGGAAGTGTTTCTGTCCTCTGTATCTTTCTTTGCTTTTCTAGACTTCCAAGGTTTGTTGCAGAACTTTTTACTCTCCTGCAGGGTTCCTTAATTAATTAACTTTATCTAATACAGGTGTTTTAGTGCCTGACTCTCTATTTGCCTAAACTTTCAGGTGTATATATTTGTCAAGGTTAGTCATGCAAGCTCTGGAGTTGGATTTCCTAGGGTCAAGACTCTGTTATTCACTGGTTGTATTTATAATCTCTTAGCTTGCTCTTCTATAGAGTAGTTCCTAAAAATAAGTGCTCACTAAATGTTACGTACATTATTTTCAATAATCCAGTAGTAAGTCTATGTGTGAAAAATAATTTGGTTGAGCTCAGGAAATATTCATATGGGATGTAAACTCTCCAGGTTATGGATTGCACTATGTTTTATTGGGAGCATAAACCCATTGTGTAGCATCACTTACTTTCAAAGATTTTTTTTTAAAATGTATCCAACCTTAGGCCAGGCGCCGCGGCTCAGTAGGCTAATCCTCCACCTTGCGGCACCGGCACACCAGGTTCTAGTCCCGGTCGGGGCACCGGATTCTGTCCCGGTTGCCCCTCTTCCAGGCCAGCTCTCTGCTGTGGCCAGAGAGTACAGTGGAGGATGGCCCAGGTGCTTAGGCCCTGCACCCCATGGGAGACCAGGAAAAGCACCTGGCTCCTGCCTTCGGATCAGCGCAGCGCACTGGCCGCAGCACTCTGGCCGCGGAGGCCATTGGAGGGTGAACCAACGGCAAAGGAAGACCTTTCTCTCTGTCTCTCTCTCTCACTGTCCACTCTGCCTGTCAAAAAAAAAATGTATTCAACCTTATCCCTCAACAACTCCAGTGTCTGTGAACAGTGTCTGTCACAGCTTATGCCAGAGTTCTGTTCTTTTATAGATTTACACATATATGTGTATAATTATATGCTTAATTACTTTTATTTTTCACCTACTTGAAAGGCAGAATGAGAGTGAGATCTTCCATCTGCTGGTTCACGCCCTAAATGCCTTAACAGCCAGGACTGGACCAGGTCAAAGCTAGGAGCTAGAGACTCCATCTGTGTCTCCCATGTGGGTGGCAGGACTCCAGGTATTTGAGACATTATCTATCTCTACTGCCTCCCATGACAGATTAGCAGGAAGCTGGATTGGAAGCAGAGAAGCTGAGCCTTGAACTGGCACTCCAATATGGGATGTGGGTATCGCAAGCGGCACCTGCCACCTTCCCTATACATTACAAACAAGTACACTCAACCATGTAAGAATTAATTCATTCCCTCAGAAAATACTTTCAAGGGCTTACCATGCCAGTTACTGTTCTAGGTGCTTGTGACAGTGGAAGCAGCAAACAAGAGAAGGCAAAACCCCCTGCATCCCCCAAAATGTGTGCATTAGTGAGGAGAGGTGGACAACAGACAAGCCACATCAGTGTGAGTTAGAAGGCAGTAGTGTTGGGAAGAATGAATAAGGGTGAGAGCTGTTCTAGAATGTGGATGGACAGGAGGAGAGGGCACAGTAAATAATACTTGAGCACAGAGAAGGAAGAGTGAGCCCTGCACGCCTTCTGGTTCCCTTGCCTAAGATTCTCACAAGGTTGTCAGTTGCTCAGGAACAATGATCTTTCTCTGTAGCTCTAACACTCAGTCCAATGCCAACAAGTGATTAGCAAATATGAATTGTTAACTGAATGAAATCTGGGTTCTATGTCGTTTATGCCACACAGGGAGACACAACACCTAAACAACCACCCGGCAGAGAAGGCTGGTTCCAGAAGTATTACTGTCTCCTCCGCTGCGGTCCCTGTTGTCCACTGTCTCCTGGGTTACGTCTAGTAGGACATGCACCATATTTCCTGAATTCAGCTGGCTACTAAAAGGGGTTCTGCTTAGTTTTGTGCAAAATCAAGGTACTGCTTCTTCAATTATAAAATCCATCTTACTAATCAGTATATTAAACACACTCCAATAGGGTGGTGACCTTACTTAGATGTAGAAAATGGAAAGAGGACACAAGGCTTCAAGAAGTCGTAGGTAACACCCCTACTTGGCTAGTGCCGTCCCCCTGCCACCACTCTCTTCTGCCTCCTGCCACGACTCTCCCTTCCATCTGCATCTTTTAACTGTTGTTTTTTGGCTTTCCTTGCATACGATTCACATCACATGTATCTCCACTATTTCAGAAACACACACACACACACACATACACACTCACACACACACACAGTATTAATAGTTTACCAACCAATACTCTTAGAAAACTATGCATGTTAAAGGATAAGACTGGCAAAGGTTTGATCAAGGCTAGTGTCTGTGGCAGGTCTGCAGTATTAATGAGGCCACAGCAATGTCCTGCTCCCCATGTAGTCCCCTCAGTCTGCAGGCCTATCTGTATGCCTTCCCAGGTCAGTCAGCGGAGACACCACCACCTTACAGAATGGGGCTGACTGGTGAACCTTCCTGTCTGTAGCAAGACAAGTTAACAGAGAATGGATGAAATGGCCCAGACTGATTATCATGAGAAAAAAAAAAGTCCCAGTCCATAATCTACATTGTTTAGCAGGTGCCTGTCTCCATTTGAGGGACAATACTGCCATTATTAAGGAGGAACAAGGGAGTAGTCATAATAAAAATGTCTTTTCTAAAACTGCTTTGGTACCTCTCAGCCCTCCTACAATTCTTTAAAAATGGAACATTTTCAAATCAGGTAATGAAAATCTAATGGTCCACATGCTAAGAGTTGCCCCAAGCCTGAATGCATTACAGACAAAAGGCATTTATTTTCTGCCATTTTCAAGAGAGGATATAAAAAGGCAACATTTATTGACCTTACCAAAGCCTTTGATGCAATTAACAGCAATTTGGCTTGAATAAAACTGCATGCAATTGACCTTACTTCATTAGTTTGAAGATTATTTTACAAATGGAGAGCAAAGTGCTGTAATTTAACAGATGAACTACGATAGCTGATTAAATGAATCTTACTTCAATTCCAACAAACTCCGGCCATTTTCTAAAGATAATGCATTAATGAAAGAGGTACTACACATGTTTGGTTTAAGATCAAAGAGAACTAATGCAGTTTTATTTAAAATTTTAATTTTAGATGGACGGAAATTCATCTTTTTTATTTTAACCTTTTGCTTTACATGTGAAGGTCAGCTATTCCTCGCTCGCCCTGTTCATTTAGAGTATATCATGAGGACGATAAAATGCAATAATGGACTTTTCATTTTAACAATGATTGATCTATTAAAAAGTAGGTTTAGGTGAAACTTTTGTCCAATAAACTTGTATGTATGTTTGAACTCTTAAAAACACAACGTAATACTCTGTCTAAATGGTAAAGCATGAAGCTTGATGAAATTCGAGTTGCTAGGACAGTACTGTAAAACTTCAACAAAATTGGCTCACCATCTTTCAGTAGTATTTTATGCTTCTTATTTGTTACTCTTGTAGTCTTTTCATTCTTTAGTTTATGTGCTCTGAATTTTACATAAACTCAAACAAATGGCTGTCATCAAGACACGGTGCAGGGCAAAAATATTTGTAGAAAACAGTGTATATCTAACTCAAGAGGTTATTCTTTTGTTTTAAATGTTGTAATTTCAATGAAAATTGAGAAGTTTAATGAATTCAGTGATGTTTAACTTCCTATTTAGCTAGACTTTTGTGACCATCAAAAAAATTGGTTTGATAAGCTAGACTTCTCAAATAACCAAGCAGGAACTAAAGTTATTTACATAACATTAATCAACAAGTAGTTAAGCAATTATTTGGTCAAGATTGGGCTAAGTACTTATGGCTAGGGGAAACTACCTAAAATCTAATCTTAAGCAAAATTATTTAAACTGCATATAATAAAATACTAACCTTTAAATAAGGACTAAGAAAATGCAAAACCTACATAAAATTAGCGTAAAGTGTATTTTCACTTCACTAATACAAATAGAAAATGAACAGAACAGAAATGAAATAGAAAAAAATAAAATTAAGGAATAAAATTACTCATATTAACACTTCCAGTGCTTAAATGTTTAGGAATAAACTTCATAAAAACATGCAAAACATTCACACAGAAAAATTGTAAATTTTATTTACAAAAATCAGCAATGATCTAAATAAATGAGATATATCACATCCATGACTGCAAATTTTTACATTGTAAATATGTAAATACATATTCATTTTTTAAAATAAATGATTTATTTATTGGAGAGGCAGAGAGAAAGAGAGTTAATCTCATATCTCCTGGTTCCCCCCAAATGCCTACAATGGCTGAGGGAAAGCCAGTATGATGCTAAGAACTGGGAATTCAGCACAGGCCTCCCATGTGGGTGGCGGGAACTCACCTGCCACCCCCCAGGATCACTTATGCTACCAATAACAAGACTCACTTTAAAACTGTAGTAATTTGAACAGTGTGATTCTGGTCCAGGGATACACAAAGCAAGCAGTGGAACATATAGAGAGTTCAGAAGTAGATCTGCCCATCACTTGACATTCAACCAAGGTGTGGTGTTTTCCCTGTTAAGATTAATTAGACATCCACATGAAAATAAATGAGTCATGACCTCTACCTCCCAATATACTAAAATATGTATTCTGGGTGAATCACAGAAGTAAATGGGAAAGGGAAAATAAAGCTCCTAGAAAACTATTTTCACGACTGAGGCAGATTTTATTCAGAGATAATGAAAAAGAAAATACTACACAGAAAGCAAGGATAAACATTTCAGACTGCATCCAAATTTTCAAAATTATGTGAATCAATAGATGCTATTGTAAAAAAACACTGTGTGATAAGACAAGCTCCAGAGAGAGAGAGAGAGAGTGAGCGCACATTATTTTCAATAATGCATCTGATAAAGATTTTATACTTGAGATATATAGTTAAGTTTTATAGACCTACAAGTATGGAGGAGAGGGAAAGGCAATGCAATAACATTTTTTAAAAAAAGCAAAAAACTTGATTAGTACTTGACCCAAGGAATTATCAAAACAGCCTATAAGCATATGTAAACTGTTAAACCTCACTAGCCATCAAGAAATGGAAATTAAAGTGACAATGAGATCCTACTACAAATCTACCAGAATGCTGAAAAATTAACACCACAAAAACAAACAAAAGAAAAAACCAGCCTGAACCAATGGAAGAGACAATGTGAAGAAAATGGCATGTTGACTCTTGTAGTGGGAGTATAAATTGATATAACTTCTTCGGAAATCTCTGGCAGTATCAGCCAAAGCCCAACATGCCCACAGCTTCCAACTGTCAATACAAATATACGCACTTATGCTCTGAATATACAATTACGTGCCTAACATTACAAATAACAGCCAAGTCTGGAAACAACATGAATGTCCATCTACAGAAGAACCAAGAAATGATGTCAAGTTCACACAATGAAACACTTCACAGAAATGCAAAGGAGTAAACGAATTCTCCATGGGAGGTCACTCTCTAAGACACAGGTTTGAATAGCACGTTTGACATGAAATAAACTGTGCTACATAATCTCATTTATGCAGAGTTCAAAAGCATGCAACAGTGAATGGATGGTGAAAGATGTCAGAATCATGTTTATCTTTGGGAGAAGAGACACCTGATGAAATTATAATTTATGACTAACAGGGAAGCAATGGACAGCATATATTGGAAAGAAGGAACCTGAAGTAGGAGGGAAAGTTTGTAAGTTTTTGCAGTGGGCTGGGCTTAGGATGAAGAGTGGCAGAACCAGTCCCAGTTACCTCAGCCAAAAAATGGAGTAAAAAAATGGTACCCTGTTCTCAACAATGATGTACTAAATAATAAAATGGAGTGAAGTATAATGTCTTTTCCCAACCCTGTAAGTTCTTAAGTGGGACAGATTCCTGTTAACAAAAGGCAGGTTCACAAGAGAAAAAATACAAACAAGTGTTTTCTCTTATGAAAGTAACTCTCACTCAAAGCAGTGGCTTGGAAATAAATAGTACATTAACCAAGAGCAATAAATAGTATCTTAACCAAACAGTGTACATAGCATGTTAACCAAGAGCAATAATCTTACAGTGGCCAGACAAAGGAGTAGGAAGTTTCAGATCTCAGCAGCAGGAAAGCTACAGGAAGATAGTGATGCCTGCTCCCAGGTTCCTCTGGTGTGTGCTGGTGCCCACTCTGGGCTGGTGAGTGGCTGTCTCTGGCAAGGGAGGATTTGCATTTGTGAATTTAGGCAGGAGATGGGGGTAGGGCACAAAGACCTCATCTCTGTCCTGCTTTCAAGGCAAACAAAGGGAAAGGCAGAACTTCCTACTTGTAACCAACTGTCTTGAGCTCCACAATCCTCAGTCTATTATTGAGATTTATATTGGTTTGCTTTTGTGGTAATAGCACACATAAAACACCTACCAGGACCTGACACATGACACTTGACAACACTCAAGAAATGATGCCTATGATCAACATTCGGTTGAGAACCCTGGAACTAAAAAGAGAGCTAGTTGGGAAGGTATTTTGTGAGAGTTAAACATCTGGTGTGTCTCAGTGGATGGAAATGGAAGATAGCTAAGAAGCCAAGTTCAAGTTCAAAGGAATGAGAGCTTCACGGACTTGAAGCTGGACCAAGTTTTCCTTCGCTTTATTGATTTCACACAGCCAGGGATGGTGTACAGAGACACTGGACAGTGTTTTGCTTATTGCTTTTAATCCCCCGTGCCTAGTTCAGTGCTTAACACATGCCTAGGGCTTAATAAATTTATGACAAGCAGAATAAGCCCGTCCTCACGGACTTCAGTGGAAATTCTCAGTGGACGCGAAAGGGCAGAGTAGAACGGGAATGAAAACTTGACGGTGGAACTTATTTTCTGAAAAAAGATTTCCTCTGCCAAGGCCTTGCAGCAATGGTATATTATATTTGTTCTGCAGGCCAGACACTTGCCTGTCATTTTCATACTAAAGCCAGCAGTCCTCCAGCTGAATTTTAACTGCAGGCTTCCTGGCCCTAAATCAGCGTTAGTGCCAATGTTGCCTTCTGTCTGCAGGAGGTCTATGGGTGATTTGCAGCAGGAAATCTTCCCTTGTTTGGCTGGTGTTCAGTTTTTCTAGGTTAGATGTCTGGGGTGTTTGTGTCTTCTGTTAAAGACCCTGGCAATTCGGGCCTCATCAAAAGGCCAGTCTGCCTGAGAAAAGTTTAAATTCTTCCCTCCATCACTCAGTTGTCACGGAGAATTCCCTAATCAGACTGGAAAATAACGGGCCAGCTCCTTGATGCTCGAGATAAAATCAGTGTGCTGCCCTCCCCACGTGCCCTTCTGGCTCTCACGCCACTAGGCACCTACCCTTAAGTGCACCTGCCACTTTCTTTCTGCTCCAATTCAGAAGTCTCACAATAAGTCCAGTCCAAACTCTTCTGTTCCAAGAAAATAAATGCTGTTCAACAAGGAAGGGGGGGGGGGGAAACAAAGGAACATTGCAAGAATTCCGCTAAATCCTAGCCTGTTTCACTCAGGGGACCCTGTTAAAATACAGGTTCTGAGTCAGCCTGTGGGGGCCGACACCAGGGAGGCCTGAAGCTCCCAGGTAAACCCGAGGCTACTAGTCCAGAGCCAGCACTACAGGGATTGCTTTGGGCGTCTCTTTCCTGGCCTCATGCTGCTGAGGAGCATTTGCCGTTCCTAATTCCAAAGAGAAAAGGGAAGGAGGCAGGAGGAAGTCAGTTACTCCTCGTTTTTAAAACGAAAAAATACCAACAAACGAACAGGTCAGAACACTCCGCAGAATTAAGTCCCTGAATCGGTCCATAAGCATTCACATTTTTAAGGACAAACAGAGGTAGCCCAGGGAAGGGGTTCGTATAAATGTGTATTTCCCTGCCATTGGAGTTCCACGCAGGTCAGACACAAATGCACCCGGACGGGAGAGGAAGGCAGTGTGTGTCGTTGGGCCTGTGGTTCAGGGATGGAGAGAGATGGGGTTTGGGCAGGACCTGGGAGCAGGTCCATGGGCAGAGCCAGGGGTGGAACTAGGGCGGCATTGCAGAGCGGGACCAGGAGGCAGGAAAAGTGGGGGTCCCAGGCAGAGGTCATCACTCACTCCCACTTCCCAGCAGTGCTGGGCCTAAATGGCTCCAGGCCAGCTCCCCTGTCCACACCCCAGGTGACGTCTAGGAGATGTGTGTTGTTCAGCTGTGGCAAAGGAAACATGTCTACTTGTTCAGCAAGCAGGCTCTGGGGCCTTATCTCCATTCTAGCACCAAGACTGCAACTTAACATCTACAGAGGTACTTTGGCCTCTTCCTCAATGTTCCCATCCTTAAAATGGCCCCATGAACAGTGGTTGCCTGGTAGGTTGATGAGAACTGAGACAGAGTTCATGTCCAGGGCTCAGCCAACCTCTAACACAGGGTGAGACCTGCAGGGATTGAGGTCCTGGTCATTGTTGTGACTGGCAGGGGCAGGCAGGGCTGGCCCTAGGGGTGGACAATGGGCTGTCTTTGGGATCTCGGTTGCAGGCCAGGCCCTCCTCGGGTGGATTCTGGGCCAGCACTGGGGAGTAGAAGTCCCCAGGGGCCTCCAGGGAGCCACCAGGGAGCTGCACTAATCTGAGGCAAGACTTACAAATAACTCTAGTCGCCCACCCTACAATGAATGGGGTACTCCAGGAGACTGCCCCGTTCTTCCCCAACCTCTCTGCTCTAGTTAGGTTCTGGGAGGGGAGATGAGATGGCTTTGAAAGCCTAGGAAAGGGAGGTGATGAGCAAGGCTGTGAGGTCCCACCCCTGCAGGGCCTCTGCCTGCAGATGCCTTTCTGTGCCGTCCAACATGCACTGTGGAGCCCCTTGCCCAGGGTGGACCCTTGCATGACAGTGCGAACCCCACCCTACTCTGAACTACACAGCCTTGTGTTGTAGGTTGGCTTCAGTGGCTCCTTCTCTGGGTGTTTGGGGTGGGCAATACTGCTCTGGCCTACACAAGTCCCCTATCTATAAAAGTCTCCACAATGCTTGGCTGACATTAGTGAACTATGTAAGTCATGGTCTGTGACTCTGTTCCTTGTATCAAACATCAGTACCACCAAGACTGGGTTTATGTGTGACCCAGGACTCCTACTCCCCAGTGCTGGCCCGAATCCACACTTAACAGGCTTGGGAAGGCCTTGTTCCAAGAATAGGACTCACTCTGCTACCTTCCAAGGACACAGGCCTAGCCACACCACTGACAATTCTCCCAACTTCACAGGAGTGTCCTGGATCCAGTTGTGTCCTCTCTTTCTTCCTCCTAAAATTCTACTGACCCTTTTAGCAGCAGATCAATCTTCCCTCCACCACAGCTGGGTGAAGCATTCTCCATATTCCTAGGGGAAGTGACAGGGTCTTGTCCATATCCCTGGGGCCCTCGCCCATGGTTTTGTCATAGGATCCATCTGTCTGTCTCACCTTTTGCTCACTCCTCACCCACTTAGCCATCCTGTCCTCTTTCTGAGGGCAAAGGCATTGCTGGGTTCCCCTTGGCATTCTCAGAAGAACATTTTTATTTATGGTGAGTATATAATTCTTACTTGTTGGTGGAACTGAATGCAATTCCAGCCAGTTTCCTGACTCAAGGGATTGTCCGCGTGAACAATTCATAAATAAGTCTTAACACTTGGGTTTTACTCTACTTTCAGAATAATTGACTGAAATTCTAATTCTGACCTTTACTTGACCATGTGCCTTATCAGTACTCGGGTTTGAGACAGAGGGAGCTTTAAAGGGGCCTTTTGAAGTTAGAGCCACATAAGGTATGGTTCTGATGAACCCGCCGACTCAAACTGATACAGCTACAAATCACACACGCTGCACATATTGGGAGTTTATTATTTTCCAAAACCATATCTCTCACAATAATCTCCTGGAGACATCCCATAAGCGCAGTCCATTTTTACCACAGCACTGACCAAAGCACAGCTCAGCATACCAAGCCCATATTTAGGCAATTGTGTCTGGGAGTCGTGTTTGTTATCTAACTGACAAATTCAACAGCTTTTTATTCAGACATCAAAAAAGGAAACAGTCATAAAACCCACAAGTCATCTCTGTCCTTACTGTCCTTGGCTCATGGCTTGTGTTTGCCAGGATGTCTCTATTTACGGCCGCGAGTCTCTGTGTTCCCATTCTCTGCCAAGTTAGACTCAATGATGGACATTACCTTATTTTGAGCTGTACTTGATCAAAGCAGCGAACACTATTCACCATCATCTAACACTCTGAACCGTCATTGCATGATGATATTTTCCCAAGACACTGAAAAAATATCAAACAGGTAACCTGCACTGTCAATGGTCTCATAAGAACCAATATACTGGTTAACCTTGTCATAGTCCTTATACTCTATTTAACCCTAGGGCTCATCAGTCAAGTGGCAAAATGTTTAAGGTAAAGGATTCCAGAAAATGACTACGTTACCTAACTGCCAGAGGATAGGATGGTAGGGAGGGGGAGTTCCTAGATAGCAGGCAAACAGTAATGCTTCCAGAAACTGTCAATTCACACTTTATCAAAGGATTAAGTTGATTATCTATTATTTTAATCTCCACTCTGCAATTTTTCTTTTCTTTTCTTTTCTTTTTTTTTTTTTTTTTTGACAGGCAGAGTGGACAGTGAGAGAGAGAGACAGAGAGAAAGGTCTTCCTTTGCCACTGGTTCACCCTCCAATGGCCGCTGCGGCCGGCGTGCTGTGGCTGGCGCCCCGCGCTGATCCAATGGCAGGAGCCAGGTGCTTCTCCTGGTCTCCCATGTGGGTGCAGGGCCCAAGCACTTGGGTCATCCTCCACTGCACTCCCGGGCCACAGCAGAGAGCTGGCCTGGAAGAGGGGCAACCGGGACAGAATCCGGCGCCCTGACCGGGACTAGAACCCAGTGTGCCGGCACCGCTAGGTGGAGGATTAGCTTATTGACCCGCAGCGCTGGCCTCCACTCTGCAATTTTTAACAATATTGTCAGAAGCAGTTATTTTGGAGATCTTCCAATCATGCCAGACAATTCTGCAACGGAGAAGAGTAAGGATAATGAAATGGACAGATCCCGACCCAAAAGTCATCATGAAATGAAGCTGCTGTGTAAGTCTCTTTGATCTTCTACCATCTAGGAGTCTAAAATGATTTCTGCGTGTGTTGGGTTGGTTTCTATGATACTATCATTTAAATAATTAGCTATTTTACCACATATGTTCTGTGAGAATGAAAATAATATTGGAAACTTAAGGTCTAGAAAGTGGAGTTTCAGATTTAATTAAAACTTTCATTTCTTTCGGGATTTTGATTAAAACCAGCAATGCTTTGTAAAAATCATATTTTAGTCCAATCATTTATAAGCATGTAACTGAACTATCAGTAGGTCTGCCATTTAAGTAAGAGGAACCTATTTCCAGCATATCATCTTATGACTTGCAGATCTCTTTTAAAATATTAATTAAGCTTCTTCGACTTTCAGAAGCTCAAAAAGGAAGATGATTTCATTCCGCCACTTGAGGTGCGTTCCACGTGTCGCCTGCTTAAATGGCATCTACTTGGAGAACTTCATGGCACCGGGATGAGTGAGTGGGAGCTGAGACAGTTTCTTAAACCCCCACTGCTGTTGGCTGTCCTTACTGCAGACTTCTGCAAGCCCATTAAAGGCAATGCCGCCAAATGCCATCCCTAACAATAGCAAGTGCTTTTGAGGCTTTGAAAGCAACTTCCTAGTCTATCAAAGTCCATTTGACTCAGGGGGCTTAATTATATGCAGATTTCTGCACAACCGAGCCAGGATTTGTTGGCAGGGCTACTTCACTCCACAAGTTGGCTGACAGTTAAAGGAGGCACAACTGGGGGAAAAAGTAAACTACTTGGTCATAAACATCCTATTCTTGCGTTAACGTGCCCTTCCCCTAGAATAGGCTCATAGTCTACAAACACCTGTTATCATTGTTAGTAAAATATCCATTCTTCTAATGTTGTCCTCTGTTTGGCAGCACTTGAATGGCACAAAATAAAAATGGTAATTTGTTTCTAGCAATGTTCATGTAGAAGAACAGATAGGCATATTTATATGTACACAGACTAAACACCAAAACACTAATTAAGTAAATTTAGTTTTCTCTTTAATCAGACTTCCAGGTAATTAGCTGTCAGCTAAGATAAATTACAGTTTATTCCATTTTTATACAGTGCTTTGGTCAAATAAAGATTATGCTTTAATGGCCGGATTTGGTTGCTAATTTTTTATGCATATGAAAGGATTTGCAAATATTATCACTGGAATCTTTCAATGTTCTGAAAAACGAATTCCCGCCTCAAACTTCATTCTTTTTTAAATAGTTGCATCCAAGCCTAGAGATCACAGATCAGAACTTTTCCATTTAATACATCATCATTCTTTTTTTTTTTTTTCTCAAATACTTGATCAAGAGCTTGAATGAGTACTCAACCCAAGTCAGTATTGGAAAGATAATGTCAAACTCAAAGAGCATGTCCTCTGTATTTGATAGGAGCTGGGCAGGAGAAATAATTCAAAATCACTAAGCTTGGTCAAAGGCAGCAATCTGACATAAAGTAACATTACAAGGATAAGTTACCAGTGTTGACTTAATGGGTTCTGCTGAAGTGAAAGATGTTTCCTGCCTTATCTTTCTTGTATCAACCTCCACAAAATAATTACACAGAAGGGCAAATGGGTGGAAAACATTTCGCTGGATGAAAATTCACTGCCTAGTAGATTTTCAGATACTTGAGCTTCGACTGTCAATATTAAATACCCCGTGGCTTTGATGTAGCCCCAAGAAATATCTGTTGTTTTGTATGAATATAAATGGCCACAGTTGTACATTGAAACCCTTAACAGTGAGCCTCCAGCCTACCTGGCACAAACAGTGACTCTGCCCTGAGCAATACTGCTAATGACAAAGGGAT
Source organism: Oryctolagus cuniculus (assembly GCF_964237555.1). Lineage (NCBI taxonomy): Eukaryota > Metazoa > Chordata > Mammalia > Lagomorpha > Leporidae > Oryctolagus > Oryctolagus cuniculus. The sequence continues at coordinate 19,479,824 of NC_091438.1, forward strand.
GCTGTTGTCATGACGCTCAGGGTCCCTTAGGATGCAGAATCCCAGTAACTGTGAGAGAACATTGCTACGTTGCTGGGAGATGCTGGAAAAGCCTTCATTGTGTCTCCACGTGGCATGCGAAGACTCAAAAGGTCTTTCCTTTGTCCTGGGAACTTGAGCCTACCCCTGGGAAACAATGAGATGTACTTTTCTTGCAAATAATTCCACCACTAGGAAATGGGGCGGGGTGGGGGGAGTTGGGGATTGGTAGCAAATATGAAGTCTGGCATTCCTAACTGTGGCACATTGCCTGCGGTATTGCAATGTTGGGAGGAAGATTTCCTGTTCCCTAAGAAGATGTGTTTGATGACACCATGGAAAGAGGCAGTCTTCTCGACTCCTCGATCAAAGCATTTATATTTCAGTTAAAATGTGCATTACAGAAAGCTCTTGTGACATTTAGAAGTTGCTTTGCTTGGAAAGAAATGATACATAGAGGGGAGTGAGAGCTAGCACTTACTCTAGCAATCAGTTCCTCTCTCTCTCTCTCTCTCTCTCCCTCTCCACCTGCAGTTACAGGGGGCAGGTAAATGACACATGGGGTAGGATGAAGACCGCTGTTGCAGGAACCACACAGGAGAAGCACAGAGGCAGGCATAATGGTTTATCCGGATGCACATGGTGAGGTCCACACAGCATGTGAAGCCCAGCTGGCTCCAAGAAAGCATCTGTGGCTCTCAGCCTCAGTGGGGAAGGAGGAGGAGCAGCACAGCCAAGGGCAGGCGTGGCAAAGGGCACCTTCGAAGTGAGCATACCCTGGGAGGACCACACTTCATGGCTCTGCTAAAGTAACATGACCCAAAGCACATCTGTTATAAACCTGAATGTCTGTGTCCCCCCAAAGCTCATGTGCTGAAATCCTTACCCTAAGGAGAAAGTATTAGGAGGTGGGACCTTGGAAAGTGACTAGATCTTAGTGGGGGAGGCTTCGTGATGGGATTGGAACCTTCAGAACAGGCAGGAGAGTGACTGCTCCCTCCACCTTTATTGCCTTGTGAGCAAATCAAACACCCCTCACCAGACACCAAATCTGCCAGGACCGTGGCCCTACAGAAATAAATACCTGTTGTCTCAGTCACTCCGTGTACAGAATTTTGGAACAGCAGCCCAAACCGACTGAAACAGCACCAGAGACATTGGGCAAAGGCTGACTGTCTCAGTTTTCTCATTTACGTTTCTCTAAGTGCCAGGTCCTAGGCACTTTATACATACTCTCATATTTAGTCTCTAGAGTAACTCTGGGTGGTTATCATTCATCTTCTAAAGGAAGATGAAGCAGAGTAGGTACAGGGGTGCCACAGCATTAGCACAAGCTCATACCACTCGTAAATCTTGAAGCCGGGGTTTGAACTCAGATCTTTCTTAAGTGGCACCTGCATCCTTAGCAGAACCCACTGTAAAACCCTTCTTTTACAGGGAATTAACCTGAGGTATTTTTAAACTCCATGTTTATTTTTACTGAGAAAAAAACAAGCAGCAGGCAGGAGTTAGAATACAGACGCAGAGGCTTGCTTGAGAACAGACAATTATGGGTGTAGAATGTGCCCTAATATAAATGAATGACTAGGATTACAGTAGAAAAAAGGCTGGACCAAGGACAGGACAGCAGCCCTCCCACGACCCTCCACCAGTCTCACCTCCTCTCAGACCATGGTTCTTTTGAGAAGATATTAGAGTGGTGGGGGCCTCGTGTTGTGGCATGGCAGGTAAAGCCGCCCCCCACAATACCAATATCCCATATAGGTGCCAATTCATGTCCCGGCTGCTCTGCTTCCAATCCAGCTCCCTGCTAATGGCCTAGGAAAAGCAATGGAAGATGGCCCAAGTGTTTGGGCCCCTACTACCCACATGGGAGGCCTGGATGAAACTCCTGGCTCCTAGCTTGGGTCTGGCTTAGCCCTGGCCATTGCAGCCACTCGGTGAGTGAACCAGGGGATGGAAGACCTCCTTCTCCCTTCTCTCCTTCTCTCTCTGCAAGCCTATCTTTCAAATAAATAAACCTTTTTTTTAAAGGGGATTAGAGTGGAAAAGTGAAGCTGTGCCGCATATTTATCAAACCTTTCCCCAGAGGGGACAAGCCCACTGATGGGTGAGATAACACCATCTACATAAACTGGGGGATTCAGACTGGGGACTGAGTTTGGGAGCTGGCTGTGACTTGCACTGCCTCCAGATCACGACAGGCTCGGCTGCCAACCTCAGCCCCTGGACAGAAGCTGCCTGTGCCCTTCTGAAGATGCAGTGAGACATGCACAGCCCCAGTGACAGCCCTCGGCTGGGAACCCGGCTCCCCTGTTTAGTAGCTGCATGTCCTTGGGGAATTGGCAGTCGCTTCCTGAGCCTTGATTTTGGCATCTGCAAAATCAAGGTGTGCCGTCAAATGCCACGAGCGAGCGTGGTGCTGTGATGCCGTGATGCCAAAATGAGGTAGCGGCACAAGCAGAGGTTCCCTTGCTGTTTCCAGGACACTGAAGCCTCTTTCATTTTAGCAGGTTACAGTCACCTTTGCCCTGGATGCAAATAGACCTCAAGTCATTTTCAGCAAAGCTGGACAATTCTCTGACTCAGTAAACAAGGCAGGTTTTAAACATGCTTTAAGCAAAGCACATCAATACTAGCCACTTGACGCCTCTTGTCTCTTTATGAAACAGTGACTGGCTATCTATCCAACGATAAGCACACCCATCACTTCAGCAGGCCAGGTTAGTCTAACCAAGGGCTTCAACAACGATTGCTTTGCCATTTGGACAACCGCAGCGTCACGGGAACCCCGCGCCCTTCACTGCTACGAAGTGGATGGCGATTGTGCTGTCGTGCGGGTTCTCACATTTGGAAGGGAAAAAGTGTTCTCATTCATTTATGTTCCCTTAAATCACAGTGTTCGCCATCCGTTTCTCAAAAGGTCCCGAAGCTGTGAGACAGTCACATCAATTTCTGGAGAAGAAACATTGACTGTTCTGTCAACTTGCCAGATCTACTGGTTTGCCTCCAGGAAAATAGCCCTAAAGGTGATGAATCTTTCCCCTCTTTCCAAAGCCGCTCCTGAAAGAATCCACCGGGGTTGCAGCCCACCTCTTAGCAGACAAGTTAAATGTTCAGGGCTGAGACTTGAATGCTGCCTCTACAACTCAGTTACTTGGCCAAATTTTAGTGCCTTGAGAACAGTGAGACTAGAAAGAACTCATCATCCTTGATTCCCTGCTTTGGTTGGAATATTAGTTTCAGGGTCCCCCCAAAGGCCCATGTGTTGAAGGTCCCCATAATGACACTTTTGATAGCAGAACCTTATGGGGCATGACCTAGTGGGTGATCTCTAGGCCGCTGGCAGCATGTTCTTGGAAAGACATTCTCCTGTGACCCTTTGATTTCTCATGAGAGGGTTGTCACAACAGCCTGTGTTGGGGTCCGTCTGATTCCTGGCTCATCATGCAATTCTTCCATTCTGGCCATTGCCATCTGCTGCTATCATCAGAGCCCAAACCAATGGGGCCGCCTAATCATGACCTTGAACCTCCAAGAGTGTGAGCTACATGACACTTTTCTCTTTATAAACCTAATTGCCTTCGGTATTTTGCTCTACCAACAAAAAGTTCACTACCAAATTCCCTGAGTATGTGAAGACCTTGATCCTGTCTCTGGGCACACCTCTGCCCCTGACTTCAGTCTCCGTGCACGTCTTCCTAGTCTGCCTCCGAGAGCTTGGATGGCCATCCATTCACACGGGCATTCCCCTCTACATCTACACTTCACTCCACCTGAGTTCTTTCAGATCTGCCTGGCTTGTTGATCCAAACCCAGATCAGACTCTGCTGATTCATCATTAGTTTCTCTGCTTTGGAAGCCTGCCCATTCTGAACCTCTAGTCTTCCTGGTGGCAATGTCTTGTCTACTTCAGTTTTAATCATTAGCCAATTATTAATTATAACTCTCTCTAGATGGAGTCTGTGCCAACTTTTTCCTTCTTTGATAACAGGAATCACCAAGGGTTCAGGTTCTGAGATGATTCCATACCCCAAAGGACCAAGGCTTACTCAAGTTCATACTTTATAGTGTCTTTAGGCACTGACCCATCTCTCATGTGGCAATTCCTGTTCCCATGAGCTCTTGCTAGTGTCATGGTCTGCATTAAAAGCATTCCCTTTCATTGGTTCTAAGTGCATCATGCCTTCATGCAATAAATGTTTCCCAGTAGTTGTATTATAGGATAAGGCAACCAAGGAGTAGCCATCATTCTAGCAAGATGAGCAATGTCTGGGATAAGGAAACTGATGCAGTCTTACATGTCACTGAGAGACACCCCAAGACGAAGCACCAAGATGAAGAAATTGAATGATAGGATGTTTTCCTAATTCCAGGTGGTAATGCTGTTCCCAGAAATATTCAAAATCTCACATTTGCACTTAAACATTATTTTTGGGTTTTGGCCAGAGGAGAACAGGAAGGCAAGAACCAAATCTTGACCCTGGAGTGAGAGAGTTTGCTCCCTGTTCCCTTTGTTTCTGACTTTCCTCATCAGATCTATGGCTACAGTATCAGAAAGGCACCTACAACCATGGGCTTTTCTAAAACCTGAATGAGTGGCTTACTCAAAATCTTTGTTTCCTTGAGTCCTCCAAGGGGACCACAGCCACCAAGAGGTAAGAAGGGCAGAGCCAGAGAATGCCACCTTAAACTGATGCTGACGTCTATACAAGGAAGATATCTAAACTCACCTCGGCGTTTTGATCCCTTCACCATTCAATCTCCTTATTTAAAAATGCTACTTGACATCTGTTATGATTTTTTTTTGCATTTTCTAAATATCAAAAGAGGGAATGTTAGGATTTGGATTGCATGATATTTAAGTATGATTTATTATAAGCAATAGAAAAGCTTTGGAAACTACTATCTATGCTAACAGCCTTGAATGCATTTATTGGAGAATGCAGTTTATGTGTTGATAAATGTTTACCTCATATATGTGTTGATATATATATATATATACGGTTAGGTATATGTTGGTATATGTGTATATCATATCTATGCTGATATGTGTTGAAAGAAGTCTAAATATAGGGAAAGGGATACTCAAGGAAAGGGGGGGGGTTTGTTCAGGGTAATCACAACCACATAGAAACTTGCATCGGTGAAGGGTGTGGGTTTTGGGCCACTTTCTACCTATGAGTCCTCAAGCAAGTAATTTGAACCACCCAAGCTTCACTGCTGTCTGTAGTAAAATGGGGATAATAGGAGTGACAAAGATGTTCATTGGATAATTAATGTATGTTAAATACTCTTTGTAAAAATCAGCACCTATTATACGTGATAAACTTGTCAGCAACTGCTGCTGTTAGTAATATAACCATATCAGTACCTAGAAAATTAATGGGCTTATTTTTTAAAACATAGTTTTGAACAAAGAGATTGTAAGGCAAGCCATTTCAGTCTCTAATATTTAGAAACACAATAAAATAGACTGCATTAAAAATCAGAGGGACAAACTATTCACCATAGCCAGTGACTGGGAAGCCTAAAGAGAATGATGATTTCTGCAAGACGCCAATGAGACAAATCAACCGCTGAGAACAGAGAGGAAGAAAAGGATGAAAGAGACCCGAGCAGGCGTCTGGAAGGCCGAGCTCACTGGGAACCGCTTTGCAGTTTTGGTTTATTTCATTGCTAAATTGCTTGTACATTACAGGATGTTTATGGAATATAAATAACATAAGTGATCATAAAGAACAGAGTATGTCCCATTAAGGCATTCAGACTTTTTGCAACTCCATCTAAAAAGAACACATTAATTACAATCTACAGAATGTCCTTTTCTAACTGCTAAACCTAGCATTTGATCCTTACCTATCAATCAATCTTGATCAAATAAGATGGCTTCAAGGAAAATGTGATGCTGTACTTACGGTTGACCACATTAAATTGCTGACCACGTGACAGTAAGGAAATCCTAACAGGTGTTTCTGCTGGAATCTAAAACATACCACTTTATAACAAAGACTGCCTCCTCTTTTCAACGTCCCAGCTGCCAACTTCCAAACCTAAAGCACTGGGGGAAGAAAAACCCAAGAATTCTAAGTGGGAGCAACCGCTCATTGGATGTGGCCTGAATGTTATATTGTCTGTCCCTGTGAATCGCTAGACAAATGACTGGTGAGTTCATGCAGCACAGGCCCACTGACAGCCAGAGCTTCTTGGGAGCCTGTGGGGGTTGGGGATTTTCTATTCCGTGGGCCTTTTAGGAAAGCCCACTTAGCAAATATCAGTTCCACTGAGAAGGTTGAGCCTCCCTCCCACTGGGGACAGGAGGCAGCCGCCACTTCCTCTCCACTTTGCATTCCCACCAGCCAAACTACTGTATCAAAAATAAATCAGCCCGAACCCCTGTTCCTGTCCTCTGAGTTTCCTGCTCTCCTTTCCCCGTAAATTCAGAGTTCACTGCATTTGCAATGCATAACATGTGCTGCCTAATACATCTTCAAGAAGAAAAAAAGCAGCAGAATGTTTTATCAAATCACATTTTCCTACAGCTCATGCATGTTTATTATGTGACAGGGACTACCGAAGACCAACCCCACACAGCCCGACAATCAAGCACTTTATTTAAAGGGAAACAAATAATCTGACCTGTTCACATTCAGTCTGGTGCAAGTTGAGAAATCTGGAGCTTAAACAGCAATGCTGGCTGCTTAATAACCTCAGGGAGACAAATTGGCCTCAGTACACGGGTAGAACAGTGAGGCTGCCCAGGAAGAAAGAGAAATGGATAAATGCTGAGATGAATGAGGGCCGGACTGCGGCCCCGTAGCAAAGGGGGCTCCTCACATTTGCTTTCAGGTCATGTTCAGAAGGGGAAAAAAAAAAAAAACACAGGCAAGGGAGAGAGGCAGAAAATTACTGAACAGTCACTAGGCAAGAGTGCTTGCCCCCATATTCAATGCAGGTTCTGTTCCTTAAAGGGCTCAGACATTGAGTAAAAAAGTGGATGACGCAGGGATATTACTGTCTCATCTTCTGATGCTAGGAAAACACCAACGGATGAAGCCAAACACCTCCATTCAGGATGCTCTGAGAGACAGGCGTGGCAATGAACGCTGGCTCTGGGGTGACAGCCAGGCCCTCACAGTTCATTGGTTCTTTTTCTCTCTTGGCTTCAATCATTCACACGCTGGAAGTGCCTGACACGGACACTTCATTGTGTACTTCATATTTTCAATTTCTCAGAATGAGTTAGCTCAGGGTTTTGTTTTTTTTTTTTTTTCTGAGATTGTATTTTTTTTCTGATGCTTTACAGGATTTTATTATCCCTTTTGCATTTACCTTTATACTAAGATGCCATTCTGATAACAGCATTTCTCACATGTTTGAAAAAGGCCTTTCAGATTCTAGATGAAAGGGTTCCGAGACATAGAAAACTCTCAGAAAAATCTCTTCCAATCTGGTGGACAATCGAGTCGGGAAGAACAGCTCTACCTGAACCCTGCCCGTGAGCCCTTTGGAAACGTTCAAGCAATCAGACTTTGCCATTCGCCTCTCTCTGTGATGTCCTCAAGAAACAACCTGCTTCCCAAGGAAGTAACCTGACTACAGGCTGAATCGAAGCAAAGACCCCACAGAAGACAGCTTTCACAAGGCAAGGCAAATACACACGCGGAGAGAAACGCAGCCAGGGCAGAGCCACCAGTCACTTTGCACTAAGCGGAGTCTGAGCAGGGCAAGCTTGTGTGCAATGCAGCTCAATCCTAGCACCACCACACACCACCCGGACAACACATCCTGCAGGCACTAGGAAAAGCCCGGAAACAGCTGGTGCTCAAAAGTCTGTCCCATCTCCACCCCCACGTTAGCCTTGGTTCCCAGTGAAATGCGAGCAATGCTAAAACAGGTAACACTTTCCATCTTCCACCTAATGTGCAATGGTTTCATGACATCCTTTCCTGGGCTCAGGGCTATCAGAGCTCACTGGAAAGAAATCTGGGAACATGAGGGTGCCCCTGGCCCTACTGGGGCTCAGGACTGACAGGATGGCGGGGAAGCAGACCTTGGCCTATTTCATAATTTTCCACTGGGTCTGGTAGGTATGGGTACCACTCTGCCAGTAATTCTAGATTTCAAAATATGTTTCCTAAAAGTCCAGTTTCTGGGCATATGTTGATTTCCTTAAAGAACTGGAGCATTTTTTCCCTTCCCTGCTACAATATTGAAAACTATTCAGTGCATTGCAAATAAGACTTCCAGCTGGGTTTATTTTAACTTTGTGTTTTCTCAAAGAACAGGACTCCTTTGGGAGAGGACTGAAGACATCCTGTGCAGAAGTGTGTGGACGCTTCCTGGGGTGGGTGTTTGGTGTAAACTAGGGTCCCACTTATGGGGGAAGCATGGCCAGTGTCTCAGCCTTGCCACGTGAAATCACTGACAGCCACTTTTCCCATTTCTGCTCCCCCACTCCCACACCCACCCCCACCTCCGCCAACCCAAGAGTTAGCTCAAGTTCAACTTTGCAATGAGGACAACTGGTGAACCAAATGGCAGGAATGATTTGCCTGTCTACATCTGGGACATTCTGAAAGGGGATTTAAGGCACTCTGCCATTTAAGCTTCTCTTTCTTTTTTTTAGCTTTTATTTAATAAATATAAATTTCCAAAGTACAACTTTTGGATTAAAGCAGTTTTTTCCCCCCATGACCTCCCGCCTACCCACAAACCATCCCATATCCTCCTCCCTCTCCCATCCCATTCTTCAATAAGATTCATTTTTAATTATCTTTATATACAGAAGATTAACTTAGTATATACTAAGTAAAGATTTCAACAGATTGCTCCCACACAGACACACAAAGTATTAAGTACGTTTGAATACTAGTTTTACTGTTAATTCGCATAGTACAACACATTAAGGACAGAGATCCTACATGGGGAGTAGGTGCACAGTGACTACTGTTGTTGATTTAATAATTGACACTCTTATTTACGATGTCAGTAATCACCTGAGGCTCTTGTCATGAGCTGCCAAGGCTATGGAAGCCTCACATGGGAGTTCACAAAGTCCGACCTTATTTAGACAAGGCCATCCCCTCTCCTACACTCCTGAGTTAATAGTATTGGGTACCGAGGCTGGTATGGCGCAGTGGGTTAACAACCTGGCCTGAAGCACCAGCATCCCTTATGGGCACCAGCTCTACTCCTGGCTGCTCCCCTTCCAATCCAGCTCTCTGCTATGGCCTGGGAAAGCAGTTGGAAGATGGCTCAAGTTCTTCGGCCCCTGCACCCATGTGGGAGACCCGGAGGAAACTCCTGGCTCCTGACTTCAGATCAGCACAGCTCTGGCCATTGTGGTCAATTGGAGAGTGAACCATCAGCTAGAAGACCCCCTCCTCTCTGCCTCTCCTCTCTCTGTGTAACTCTGACTTTTAAATAAATAAATAAATCTTAAAAAACATTACTGGGTGCCACTGGGAAATAAAATTTAAAGATTGTGACTCCCAGGCCTCACACAGGCTTCCAGCTGGAGAAATACCTACTGAGGGAAGCTACAAAGGCACCTTGGCTCATGCCCATTGGGCCAGGTGGGCACAGCATGCCTGGGCTTCTAATGGTGGTCTTGCTGTATATGTCGCAAACCCAATCCTTGATAATTATGCTGGTCCCCTCCGGGAGTCATGTCACTTGCTGCACTTTTCATTATGCCTACCTAACTTTCCTGTATGAAAATAATACAAGGCCCTCTTCTATAACTCTGGCCTGACCCATCCGGCTCACAATGGGATGACCCCCCAACAACTGTGAATGATCTTGGCATTTAGACTGAATCACGTTCATTCTGAAATTGACTAGAAGCCTCACCCTTAACTGTACACCAAAATGTGGCATGAGTGTTATGTTCAGCAGGTGTGTGATATCCTTGGGTGAAGCCTGTGTGAGTGTTCATGGCACAGTGTGTGTACTTAACCACCAGAAGCCTGGTGAGCCCTACTGCTCTGAGGGCTGCGGTACTTGCTGTCTCCCCTACTCATCCAACACTTGTCAGTGAAGCAAGATGAGTCAAGAGTCTTCCAGGGAGAGCTGAGAATGTGTGCATCCTAGCTCTGCCATCTTGTAATCTCAGAGAAGACACTTCACGTCTTTTGGATGTGATTCCTAATTCTTCCAAGTAGAGGGGCTTGGTTGCATACCCATTGGGATGCCTTCTAGGTCCCTAACTGTGCATTTCACAACATTGAGTTGTGTAATGTTAGCTCTCTTTTATCTGGGCATATAGGCATGGGCTCTTCAACGCTGTTCTGTTTATTATATACCAAAGAACACCCAACTAAAAGCCAGAAACTATAACGAAAACCTTGAACTGTAACAAATATCTGCAGAATAAAAGGCATGAAGCAGCTTCAGGATGTCTGCATTCCAGGAAAGGCTGCAGCCTTTAAAGTTTACCACCGCCAACAGCACTCTGATTGTTGCCGTGTTAGTATGCTGTACTTGGACTGTGATATCTAACTCCAATTTATTGGTCTCTTGGATTGATTTCATGTTCTTAATCTACTACAGTAATTGTTTATTAAGATGTGAAACATTTCCCATCCTATGCACTACTTGGATGTTGAGTGTCATAGTTTATGGTCTACATCTGTAACATCGTTTTACGTTAATAGTGTGTATTGCATCCAACAAATCATTTTAATAGTCATTTATACAACGCATAAGTGGCGAAATATCAATATTTGTTAGGTGAAATGATAAGTACTCATGACTCAGGTGTATGGCATTGGAAGTTTTTCTTTTCTTAGGAATACTCTGTTTATTTGCTGAATCTGCAATGTAACAGCTATGGGAAATTTGTATCTAGTGTCCTCCATTCACTGGGGTAAGCCATAAGAAAAATGTGACAATTAATACCCATTGATTCTCATGAATGGAATTACTGTGACAATGTTAATAGTTAGAACATGAAATTATCTGCTCATTGTCATTACATCTCCTTCGTATAGTCCTCGCTCTTCTTTCATACGTCATAGAACACTCACTTGGTTTCTTATTAAGTACTGAAAAAATGAAATGGTCAGCTCAATCTTAGGAACGGGACTTTCTGGCACATAAACCTTAAGTGACGTATACAAACTCAGAAAGACACACTGATGCAGAAATCAGGATGGCTCAGCCATCACATGTAATCAGGATCACATGTAACAGTTTCTGTCATTCTGCAGGATGCAGACTCTAGGCATCCACCATTGTTTGCATTCACTGAGCAGGTGCTAAGCTCCACACCCTGCATGACAACGCCATCTCAGCTTTGCTACCTAACTGTGAGCAGCTGAGGTGGGATTCCATTCATGATTAGGTCTAGAATCTTTCCATTGTACATTTGCCTTCGCAATCTATGTCTCAGACAACAAGGGAAACAGCTCTGCCCAGATTCCAGGGTGTGGGTTAGTACTGTCGATTAAAACACCCACTTCCAAAAGAGTTCCCCCATTGGTAAGTTCACTGCCTGCCTTCACTACCCACAGGGCCTTGACATAAACCATACTCAGTCACATTGCTCCTCAACTTTCCATTCCCCTAGTATTTTCTAAGGAAAAAAAGAGATAGGGGCTGGCGCTGTGGTGCAGCAGGTTAATGCCCTGGCCTGAAGCGCCAGCATCCCATAGGGGCTGCGGTTCAAGACCTGGCTGCTCCACTTCCAATCCAGCTCTCTGCTATGGTCTGGGAAAGCAGTAGGAGATGGCCCAAGTCCTTGGGCCCCTGCACTCACATGAGAGACCGGTAAGAAGCTCCTGGCTCCTGGCTTCGGATCAGCGCAGCTTTGGCTGTTGCGACCATCTGGGGAGTGAACCAGTGGATGGAAGACCTCTCTCTGTCTCTACCTCTCTCTGTAACTCTTTCAAATAAATAAAAATAAATCTTTTAAAAAAAAGAAAAGAACAAAAAGAGATAAAGAATTACCTGTGCCTTCTGTTTTTCACTAATTTCCTCCTCTTTCTCCCTATAGTATGTACAGGTTCCCCCCACACCACCAGTTTTACAATAAAACCAGATGCTCCTGACCTAACTAATTTGTGCAGCTGCATTCATTGCTCTTCAACACACACCGATCGATTCTCTTCCAAATGCACTACTATGCTCAGGTGTCGGGGACACACTGAGCTGCTGGTCCCTTTCTCTATTTGTTTACAATCCTTCCAGGAAGAGAGCTGTGCAAACGAGTGATGGCACCCGACAGGGATGTGTGTGGGGAAGCAGGACACGGGAACGTAAGAACACAAGCACTGTACACCTGCTGATTCCCTGGAGCCACCTGAGCAAGGAACAGCACCCCGCGCGCCTCAGCTTGCAGCACCTTGGGCAGACACACACTGAAGCAATGCTTGTGATTGATTCTGATGGATGACTTTTCTATCTAGAGACTGACAAGTAGCTCGGTATGTCAACCTGTTTCCTTAGATCTTCAGTCTTTAAAAGGACGACAACATCTGCTTCAGATGATGAAATTTGGAAGAGGAACTGGAGAGGTTGCAAAGTGCCATTGTCATCTTGCTTCCAAAGCCATTTAGAAAACACGGCATGTGCCTCTTATCCCAGGATCCTACAGAACCCAGGAGAAATAGCAGAGGACATGTAACACAGTACTGGCCCGTCTTCTATTTCCCATGACTCTGAATTCCTACTGAACGGTGATAGCAGGTCAGCCTTGGCCCGAGGATGCGCTGGGGAGCATGGCAAACTGAGGCTTTGCAAATTTGTAAAATCCCATCTGTCAGTGTTCTCTCCAAGTTTATAAACACAAAGGGGAAAAAAAAGAAGCTTATATTCAAGACATCCCTATAATCCTGGAAGCAGCACGGAGGGGCCCAATCCCCTGTTAAAGCTAGAGGTCTGTGGGGAGCCTGACACTCTTACCAGCATTTCTGAAAATGTGTGGGCCCCCCATTTGCCACAGTTATTCTGGCTGTGAGTGTCCAGTCCAGCTAAATGCTCCATGCCTCTAGAATCACATGGACACGGGGTGTTGACCTTTCTCAAAAAGGATGAAAGTTTTCCTCTCCTGGGCATCCCTCCAAAAAATCAAACGGACTTTTGGTTAGACAGGCCCCTCTACTGGAGCCACAAGCCTCATAATGGGTTTATCCAGAAGGTCAGATCTCAAAGTTAATCAGTCATAATCTCAGATTATTATATTAGTAATATTATTACTACTTGATCACCAGGAATCTCCCTGATTCTCTTTCTCTGTTTCCCAGTGTTTCTCAAACCCCTCACCCCTCAAAACTCAACTGAAGTCTCGTTACACCTCTAATATTTGGACTCCTCACTTTAGATACTCGAAGAGGCTCAATTTATCTTACACTATTATAGAGAGAAATGCAGCTCTCAAACCTACTCAGCTCCAGATCCAGCCTTGCAATTCCACTCTTTGGGAACTATATGGACCAGAACAGTGAAACTGGCAAAGAAGTTCCTTTCTCTGCCCACATGTAGGTGGGAAGAAGCAATAAAGGAATTGGAAACTGATAGGAATTTTCCTCTTTCCATCTTGGCTTCACTCTGCAAACCTAACCTCAACTTGATGTGGAAACAATCTGTTTAGGATTTTTTTTTGTTTTTTTAGTTTTGACAGGCAGAGTGGACAGTGAGAGAGAGAGAGACAGAGAGAAAGGTCTTCCTTTTCCCATTGGTTCACCCTCCAATGGCCGCTGCAGCCGGCGCGCTGTGGCCAGCACACCACACTAATCCAAAGCCAAGAGCCAGGTGCTTCTCCTGGTCTCCCATGCGGGTGCAGGGCCCAAGCACTTGGGCCATCCTCCACTGCACTCCCTGGCCACAGCAGAGAGCTGGCCTGGAAGAGGAGCAACCGGGACAGAATCCGGCACCCCGACCGGGACTAGAACCCGGGGTGCTGGCGCCGCAGGCGGAGGATTAGCCTAGTGAGCTGCGGCGCCAGCCTAGGATTTTTTTTTTTTTTAAGATTTATTTTATTTATTTGAATGGAAGAGTTGCAGAGAGAGAGAGATTGATTTTCCACACACTGGTTCATTCCCTAAATATCTACAACAGCCAGAGCTAAGCCAGGAGGAAGCCAAGAGCCTGGAACTCCATCCACGTTTCTCCCATGTGCGTAGCAGGGGCCTAAGAACTTGAATCATCTTCTATAGCTTTTCCAAGAGCATTATTAGGGTACTGGATTGGAAATGGAGCAGCTGGGAATTGAACCTGTGCTCATATAGGTTGCTAGCTTTTCAGGTGGTAGCTTAACCCACTGCTCCACAATGCTAACCCCATAGTTTTAAATTTTACTTTCAGATACTCTCTCCCTCTCTCTCTCTCTCTCTCACACACACACACACGTGCACATGCGTGCACACATATGCAGACACATAATTGTGACGATATTGTCTTAATGTCTTAATATAGTAGATTAAGTGCTTTTCTTTGGACATACTTTGTTTACATGGCTGCATAGTATATTTTTTAATCCCTATTTAACCATCTCTAACTTAAGCATTTGGATTCTTCACACATAGAAATGATACTATGATAAATATCCTTGCTTACATATAAAATTGTGGTACAACTGTGAATATGCGCTAAACGTCAGTAACTGGAAGTGGAGCTGCTGATCCACACAATCTTTATGTTCACCAGGTCAAGAATGAACCATTTTTACATAGGAAGGTTCTGGGTGAATGTTATGGGACTACTTTTGAAGGCAAAGAATCTCACAGCAAATCTTACCAACAATATTACAGAAGGATATGTTGTGAGAACGATTCAGAGAAGACTTCCCACTTTTGCAACATTTTACTCCAGGCTTAAAGAAGATGGGGTAAAATTAGGAGCAACAGACACAAAGTTAAATGAGCCCTAAAAATAAAGCTCAAAAGGAAAGCCTTAATCAAGGACCAAATACAATTAGTCAACATTTTTCTCACTTCAAAAGTAGAGGTAAAAAAGCAAAGTGAACCAGAATGGATATTTTCATTGCTATTGTAAAGTATCATCACGTCAGGTTATTTTGATAATAACTTTGAATTATTTGTAAATGATCTAGGTTGCTCTGTTTTCCATTCAGCACTAACATGGATCTGCCTCTAAGTGGTTTGTCTGAAATCTTGCATGCAGTATAACACAGTATCATTTTCCCCACAGTGTAAGGAGTCGTTTCACTAGAAATGTCTTGTTTCTCTAACTTGTAAACACTGCTCTTACCTCACCCACCACCTGCCAGGTTCCATGTTGGATATTTTGTGTGCTGTTAAGGATTAACCATGTCCAAAGAGAGGTCCTGACCCTTGGTTGGCAATAATCCATGCATATTGTCACATATTGCTGCAGAAGGGTTAGCAGTTTCCAGCTCCACTGGGAGAGCGGAGTGGCAGGCCTGTGCCTACACCTTTCCTGCACCTTTCTCTTGGCTGCCTTTAAGCTCTTTTGTTCCCTGTTATAAACCATAATTGCTAGTATAAAGCTCCCTGAGTTCTGCAAGTCCTTCTAGCTAATGACTGAAGGTGCTCTTAGGGATCCCTGAACTTGGAGTTGATGACAGAATTAACTTGGCTGTCCTGGGGACATCTGAACGTTGCACTCAAATATTAAGTGTGCTTATTCCAGCAACCCAGTGCATGGAAGAAGCTGACAACTAGTATTGTAGGCATCAACATTACCTGTCCTTTTTCCTTTTGCATCTTTCACTCCTAAACCTTCCATTGTAGAAGATATAAAAGGAGGGAAATAGTCCTAGAAAGGGAATCAGAATAGCTAGTGGTCAGGCAAAGTTAGCACTCAAGAAGGAATCTTAGCAAATGGTTTTCTCCTTCTTCCCTATTGTTTCAAACAAAGGATAAACTTCACACAAATGTGGGCTGTCCATATTTAAAATTCTCTCTGAAGATGAGGTGCTGATAACATATCTAATGATCAGGATAATTTATACTAGTACATGCAAATAATACAATGGTAAAGCTTAAATTACCCCTCTGCCTCACTAAAATTATTTCATTTTCATAGTATTAAGTTACAAAAATGATTCTGAGATGTGTTATGGAAATGGTCTACCAAAATCTAATTTATAATGATTCAGATGATATTAAGGGATTTGCATTTGGCTACTTTGTCTTCTATTCTAGTCTATGATGTGAGCCTTCAAAAGAGGCTTGCTGGAAATCATGACAAAATACAATGTAATGCCAATGATGACTTTAATAATTAAAATTACATAAAGTCAGGTACTAGATAAATTGCCCAGTATCAAGCTGAATGTTGTTTTGAATCTTAAATTCCTTAGTTTAATGAGGAAATTCTTATTTCAGATTCCAGTGTTCACAAGGATTTAAGCAATCTTCATATCCCTTGTGTATCTTACACCAAAGAAATACTATAAATTTCTCCAATATTCTCTACAGCAAGCAATGTATGTGCCATGGAGATTAACCAACCTTCTTCCATGTCTTACCAGTCAATATCTTAAGAGTTGCCAGAGAGAGAAATCAATGCTTCCAACCATCTAAATGCAGCACAGGAATTCAGCTTTTAAACTGCATAAAACATTAATCTATACTACTAGCTGTTCATGATTTAAGCACAGAATTATGGAAAAGTAAGTGTCACTATTGGCAAGGCCAGTTTAGGGGTTTTTAAACTGGGGACATTTTCTAGGAGTTGACAGGCAACGAATGTGTTTGTCTTTCACACTAAAGATCTGAAAAAGAAAAACATCAAAGTCCAATCACATTCAATTAAGAAACACACTGAGAGGTATGCATATTTTCTCGCAAAGCCAAACATGTCGTCTCTCCAAACTGCCTTATAAAGTACCAGTTAGATTTTTCTCAAAGACACTAGAAAAAAGGGAAAAACAAATATGCTTCTAGCAGAACTATTAAAATAGCCAACAGGGAGCATCTGCAATCATTATGTGGAGACTTCAGCTCAGAGCTCTCTTCTCTGAGGAGCCAGACGTCAGCTACAGCAGCATCCATCACGGGTTGTCCACACCAGGCACTGCCTCCTGCAGCAACTCAGCAGCTGGGACATAGAGCAAGCCTCCAGCTGCGAAGGCAATTCTGCAGCGCCCAGGACCCAGATACGCATCTCACTTCCCAAGGCAAGAACTTCCTACTCTTTCCAGTTGTGGCACTGCTAAGTACAGCCAAGGACACTTGGAGGGCGGGGAGAGTGAGAAAGGGTCCAATGCACACTCTCAGAAATGTATTTGGGACAAACTATTCGCACTACTTGACAGTGGATGACGTCATTTTGCTTCTCTTCAGGAGAATCCCAGAATCTGAAATGTTTGCATGCTCTCTAACCGTGGACCTATGACTAAACACCTGTACCCATGTATCTCTCAGAGCTTCAAACTCTAAATACTGTGGCATGCACCTGAGTGACCTCTTCTACGTGGACACACATACCATGTGTGGATGCATGAAGACCTCTGAGTGTTGCTATTCAAAGGGTTCTCTGAGGGTCACTGGCAACTGCATCACAGGACAGTCTGCTAGCAATGCAGGATCTAATGACCCACACAAGGAATGTGCATTTTCACAAAACCTCCAGGTGATCTGCACGTACACTCTAAGTTTAAAAGTCACCAGACTAAGTCTCAATGAAGAACATGTTTTTAATTCCTTCTTTGGTTACTTTCCATAATTCTTGCTCATAGACCCTATCATACAAATCAGAAAAAAGTAAAATAAATAGCCTACTAGGATTAGTTGATTCCACTTAAATACAAAAGCCAAATGAGTGTAAGGAGATCTGCATACCATAATTTTAAATCCTGGACTTTACAAGGCACATGTATGTTTAATAACTGTATTTTGGGAAACCCAGAGAGTGCTTTTATGGACTCAAAACTGTGGTTCTATTCTTCAGCAGGCTATTAGTTTCACACTGGATCTTTACATTTAAGCACACCCGCTGTGCCAGTGATCCCGTGGTGGTGTGTAATACCCTGTCTACCTTGACTCATGACAGGAACAAAGCACTCTGGGTGTGTTCTAGATTGGGAGAGCACACATACACAGACACGGCACGCAGATAGAGATCCCCTGTGGACATCTTCCAACCCTGGATCCTCTTGATCCAACAGCAACCTCCTCCTGTTCCATTTCTCAGATGCAGTAAGAATTCAAGGGCTAGAAATCAAAAGCCAGAGAGTTTCATTCACAAAGGAGGGTTCTTTCATCTCAGGTATCCGCTTCCTGGTCTTCAGCTATCCATCTGCCAATTAGGAGAGCCCAAATGAGGCGCCCCGAGGCTTGGCAGAGACCTTTTGTATTTTGCCAGCAGGTAGGTCATAGAGAAAAATAAATCTTAACCTTACTCTCCCAGAAAGCCACACAGACAGGCCCTGTGTACTGAGTTCACTACCAATTGAGGTAGTGAGAGATGAATGAATCCCCAAATCATACCTCTGCCTGCCAGTTCCAAATGCGGTTCAGTCTTTAGATGGGCTTCCTAGAACAGCCATTTCTCTTGGAGGACTAAGACACTGGAGAGGAAAGAAAACGACACAGAAACAATACGGAGACCCAGAGCACAACACTGGTGTGTGTAGGTGGGGGACATCGCTGTCAGTGACCAATGGGGCGACTTGGCAATGTTCTCTGGACTACTTCAGTGACAGACTTCCCAGAGTCAAAGCAACAGCACGCATGCTTTCACGGGCTTGAAGGAAGGCCCTCCCAGAAGCGACTCAATGAAGCATCTACCTTGGCAAATGTGACAGAAGCTTATCATTACCAAGGCCAGAAGTGGGAAGGAGTCACAAAACTGCCCTACCCTGCCTTCAGCCTTGAAGGCATGTTCATTTCCCAAAGAAGAGACGGAAGCCCAGGAAGGTAGATGGATTTCTCCAAAGTCACAGAGCACATTATGGTTAAAGAGGGGTGAGAGGTTAGCACACAGCAGAACAACACTGGGCGACTCCTTAGTCTAAGCTTTCTGCCAGCATGCCGCTCCGACGAGGGTGTGTATGTGTATGAATATGTATATAACTACATATATGGCTACCACATGGCTCAGTATAGGCGGAGTTCAACTCCATCATTGTGGAAAGTTTTACTGGACTGTGTTGTTCTGGAAAACACAACACTGCATGCACAATAAAGGTTTGTTGAAAGCAAGAATAAAGCAAATGTGTATGGCCGAGCTTTAATGGAGGACATTTAAGTAAATTCAAAAACTTAAAACACCAGCCTTCTACCAGCACATGTTTCCCTAAGAGATACTGTGGGTTAAAACCAATGATTTCCACTTCTCATTCAAAATTTTTATAAGAAAAAAAGCATAATAAATGTTAAAAAGAGGGAAGATCCTATTTATAGCTCTGTCCATATTTATAATATTTATTTTTTAATGTTTCTAAATAACCTTTGCTGGCAAGAATGAGGAAGAAAGCACCCCGCTGGGAGACTGCAGGTCCACTGAGCTTTTTTCCCTTGGGTTCACATTGCCTTGCCCATGTTGTGTATGTCAGTGTGACCACGGAATGCCCTCCTGCTCTCTAGGGAAATGGGGTTGACAGCTGGAGGCAGTGATGGCATTATAAACCTGGTTCTTCCCACCGATTACCATATAAACTTCGGAGCAAGCAAACCCTTGACTTGTGGACTGGATTTTTGTTCATTTCAGAATGAACTAAATCTCTTTTCTGCTTTAATATTTTATGGCCTTTGATACTAATCCTAAATTGTAGGCTGCTCAAGGATTCCCTTGCTATTTTAAGACCCGATAGGAGAAGCCAGCAAAGTGTTGTCAGATACACATCTATACTCAATTAGATGCTTCCCTCTCCCTGTTCCTTGTCCCATTCCATTTCACATACACATTATCAACTAAATTCATCCTTGAACAAACACTTCCACAAATGTCGCACTAGGTGAACAGAAATGCCTCCTCTGACTTTCGTCCTTGGACAGATTACTTTTCCTGCTTTGGGACATGCCTTTATGATGCTTCCAGATCATGGTCCTTCATGGGCCTCTCATTGTTTGCTCTTTGCCCTCCCCCCTCATCCTGGCGTGTGATGGACTATTTCTCCATGAGGTTGTGTTCTAACACTGAGCATATAGGATACTCCGAGTGGGGACAAAGGGACACGGAATGCTGAGCAAACAATTCTTCTCTTTTCTTTGAGCCTCTGGTGACCTGCCTGAGTTCATGAACCGAGTAGGCATAGCTGCAGCAAGCAGGAATCGCTACCACGTCCATCAGAGGGTCCCAGGAAACAGCTCTAATAGCCTCTTGTTTGAAAAGCATTGGCGTGTAATTACTCATAGTAATGCATAGTTGCATTGAGAGTGGAACAGAAATGTAATAGCCTAGGGAAATGAAATTTCTTTCGCAAATTATCATAAGGCTCCTAATATCTGTGTTTTTTCTTTGCTATCCTGGCAAACCAATTGTAAATCCAGTATAAATTGTGATAGTTAACAGACAAGCCCCTAAGAGAGGAAAGAAATGCAAATCATACATTTCTATCCCGTTATTTCTTTTGCTTTTTCCATTTTCCTAGCAGGTTGGGTGGATGTCAATATAAGCAACGATGTTTTTGAATTCTGAATTCCAGTTTTACCACTGAAAGAAAATTCTACAAAAGCTTGAGCAAAGTTTTGTTGTTTTTTTTCTACTTGCATTTTTTTTTCCTAAGAAAAGGGATCAACATTACTACTTAAATAAAAAAGAAATATACATATCAAATTATAGAAAAGGAGGGCCCCAAAACTGATTTTACCTTAATGTCCACTTGTAATTTGTTGTTATACTAAAATACTAATGCATTATTAATGCATATGTTGATCATAAAACTTACTTCCCAAGCCAGGACACTACTGACAATAAAAGGGAATCCTATTAATATTCGAGTCAGGACAATGGCCATAAACCAAGACTGTCCCAAACAAATTAGGATACACAGTCACCCTCCCTATGAACACCTAACCCTGCTTTTGATCCTCGTAATGCTAATACCTCTTGGTTCTTCTATTTTCTCCTGATCTCTTTCTTCCTAAGTCTTAAACGTTTAATTCTCAACAGTGTCTAGAAACCTAATGTTTTTTCCAGAGGCATCCACGTTCATGTAGACCCCGATAATCACCTGTGATGACCGACATTAAGTGAAGTATTAGGATTTAACTGAAGATTACTAGGTACAAGTATTTCTTATCTTTCCAACAGCACTTGAACTTCTTGTAAACAGGGACTCTGAAGTGGGCATTTTTGCTTCCTTAGCTATGTGTGTCCTACCTTCTTGGGACTCACTAAATATGCTTTGCAGACGAAAGACACCAATCATCTCCTTTTCTTTATTCTTTCCTTGTGAGAAATCAAGAGAGGATTTCAACTGACATTTATAGTGAGAAAAGATATGAATTAGTGCTGAAAAGCTAACTCTCCATAAAAAATCATGAAGGAAAACGGTATTATTTCTATGCAACTACTACTCAAAATATGTGATAATGATTATAGTAACCTGCAATGTTTTAAAATGTTTCCATAGTCACAAGCTAAAATTAACAATATACAACAGAATACCAATGCTGTCGTTTCAGTATGTTCCCTGAAGTTGATGTGATGGAAACTTAATCCTCAACACAATGGTGTTGAGATGTGGGACTTAGGTCATTAGGTCATAAGGGCCATGTCTTTACGAATGGGTTAATGGTGAGACAGTGGGTTGCTTATCTTGCACTGATTTCCTTCTGAAAGGAAGAGTTTGATTTTCTTCTCCCCCACCTCCTGCTCTCCTACCCTTCTGTCTTCCACCATGGGTTAATGCAGCAAGAAAGTCCTCACCAGATGTGAACTCCCCACCCACCCACAAGGACTTCCTGGATACCACAAATACAAGAATCAATCTCTGTTCTTTATAAACTACCCAGTGTGAAGTATTCTGTTATATAAGCAGCAAATGGACTAAGGCAGCCAGAATTTACATTCTTGATTCACCTACAACACTGTGAAAATAGGAGCTGTACTTGGTCCAGGTGATGTCTTCCCCGACAACAAGAGAAAGAGATGAACCCACTAATAGATGTCATGCTGAGTTCTCGAATCTTTTATATTGTGTTTCCAGATGATGGGTTAAATTTTTATCATGATTATGGCAGTATCTTTTCCAAGTCAAAGTATAGATTTTGTTCTGAGTTTTATACTCCAGGAGATGACACAAGAATATGAAAGACTGGTCTACATAAATTAGAGACCACTGGAGACACAACCACATCATGCTTCTAGATAGGGACCTGATCCATACACAGGGACATCATCATAAATAGAAGCGAGGACTCCCATGCTATATATCTCAGCCACAAGGTTGACAAGGTCATGTGTATTTTGATGAGCTTATCATCCAGACACAGTGCACTGTGTTTCGTTCCCTACAGTCATTACATTGTAGGACTTTGGAGAATTAATTGCTCAATTTTTGCCAAATCTCAAAAATATGAGACGGTGAGATTTTTATTTTTCCTTGAGGTATGGCGGTAAGGTCATCCATATCTGAGATAGCTTTCACTAATGAAACTCAGCTTCATGCAGCCTTTGTGTATGAAAAACAACTTGAAGTCCATTTTTTCCAATAAAAGTGTCAAGCTTAAGGCTCAATTAAAGTGATGCATGCTTGTCATTTGGCAGTTCCTGACAATAAAACCTCTAAACAGGTAAGATATTCAGGTAACAGAGAAGCACAATTTATATTTGTTATTTGAATCCATTAAAAATGTGTCCTTAAACATTTAGAAACGTGTGTATGACAGAAAGTATAAGTGTCTTTCCTCTGATTATTAATAATATTTATTGAATACTAATAGTCTTGGTACAATTCTCAATAGATTATGAAAATACAACCCAAATGTTTAGTTTCTAATGAAAATAAACAGGACCAACTAGCTTACTTTCTGAATCATTAAGTACTCAATTAAGAAATATTGCTCTATTTCTTCAGGAATGGGGTTTCCATCACAGAAGACAGACTCCATCAAAGTTCCTGTCAACTTTAAAAGTGATTCCTAGGGCAATGTGTAAAGAGAATCAACTATACTTAAGAATAATGAGAACTCCACTTATATGTGAAATAAAAGTATGAAGTGAATCCTGGAGGAACTGGTGGGTATTGAAGACTCAGGATTCCCAAGGTCAGTCATGAATATTTTGGACAAAAAAATGTGTTTGGTTGTAAAGAGGTTTCCTGAAAAATATTTTTTGGTATGTAAGCCCTAAATCCCTTCTAAGCAGAATGGCCAGTGATGCAATAGGCAGAGAAATATATAACTGAGGGAGGGCACCAATCACAGCCCCAAGCCCCTGCTCAGCAGCTGTCAAGGCCCTAGGCATATTCTTCATGAGTTCCTACTTCCTCCCATGGCACCACCCCATGAGTTTCTGAGGACCAAAGAAAGTTCTGGCTGGGAAAGGGCTGAGTGACCAGGCAGGTTGCATGTTGTGTCAGTCAGCATCAGGGTTTCCACAGCATATTAAAATTCAGGAAATTCATAGAATACCTGACCTCCCACCTGAGTGAAAAAAGTGCCCATGATATGAAGAAATACTCACAAGATTGATAGGGATTATGGTAGTCTGGGGGAAGTGATCAAAGCACGGCTACAGTTAAGTAAGACAGAAGGGGTTGTGCTTGACAGAACCCAGGAATGAGGGTGCTGTACTGGGATATTTGAGGTAATGGATGAAAGGACAAGTTGAAGCCAAGTTCAGACGTGGGAGGATGAGAAGTAAAGACGCAAGTGGAACCTGTGCCAGCATTAAGCTGTGCTGCACAGTTACAGAGAGATCAATTTAAAGAGGGGGAAGCAAAGAAGCAAACACACTTTTATTAATTAACTTGAAACAACCAAACTGAACAAAGGGTACTGGAAAAGTCAATCTAGGAATAGCCATCATCTTTATAAGTGTTTGCTGTACTTGTGGAAGGCAATTATGAACAGGAAGTATTAAGCAGAGTTATTAGTAGAAGTAAAATTTAGTCAATAGGGATCTTCAAATTAGAACTCCAAATATTCTATTTCTTCCATGGAAACCTATTCATTTTATCCTTTGTTCATGGTTGTGTCATGATTGAAAATAAAAAGGTACATTGTACTGTTTCCCTCTTGTCCTCACTCTTTTTGATGATAAATGGAAAATAAAATGTGTTATGTATGTGTGTTTGTATATAAGATATACACTTGTTATACTAGAGACTTTGTAAAGTTCCCACCTGTGTCATTTCACTTGTAGATCTCATTCTCCTTTACCATACCAAACTCATCAGTTCTTTGTTTTAATGGAATGAAACTGGTTTTTAACCATTTTAATCTTCAGTCAGCTCAAGATAAAAATATTCTAAATTCATAGGTATCAGCTAAAAGGAGACTCACAGAAATTATGGAAATCCCACACATGCTAAAGACTGCATGTCAAAACCCCTTCCCAGTGGCCTAAGGTGGACAGAGAAAGAAGAAAAGCAGTTGCCATTCAAATTTGTAAAAATGCAAATTTAAAGTGCCCAGAGACAAGCGCAATATCCTTCTTGGAGTTTTCACCTCAAAAAGGATGACACTTTCATGAGAGATGGCAACTGGGTCAATAAAACGGCACGGTTGGGGCACCAAAGGCAGCAAGTGCTCGACAGAAGTTAGCAGATGCTGAAAATAGACACATGTCTTCTGTGTAGCACCAGACAAAATCACCTGTCACCAAGATCCAAGCTTGCCCAGGCAAGGGTCAAATGCCAGACAGAAGCTGGATCTCGCACACTCTCACATCATCAACCCCACACTCCTTCACATGCAACCCTCACTTCCTGCAGCCTTTGGGGCAAAAGAGCTTCTTTTCTTCATTTTAAATACAAACTGAGCCGGCGCCGTGGCTCACTAGGCTAATCCTCCGCCTTGCGCCGCCGGCACACCGGGTTCTAGTCCCGGTCTGGGAGCCGGATTCTGTCCCGGTTGCCCCTCTTCCAGGCCAGCTCTCTGCTGTGGCCAGGGAGTGCAGTGGAGGATGGCCCAGGTGCTTGGGCCCTGCACCCCATGGGAGACCAGGAGAAGCACCTGGCTCCTGCCTTCGGATCAGCGCAGCGCGCCGGCCGCAGCAGCCATTGGAGGGTGAACCAACGGCAAAGGAAAACCTTTCCCTCTGTCTCTCTCTCTCACTGTCCACTCTGCCTGTCAAAAAATAAATAAATAAAATTAAAAAAAAAAAAAGGCTATCACGCTAAGACTTGTAAAGCCCCCTTTCTGTCAGTGTGCAAGACTTTTCTGTTCATAGCAGAGGCCTAATAAATGCTACTAGGCTCCCAAGACAGCCGGGATGAAGAGGTTTGTTAGAGCCCAGGAAATTTTCTGTTCTATCCACTGCTGTTACAGTCCCACAGATCGATGCTTTAACTTCCCCTGCCACAAAACACTGCTAAGTTCCCTGAAGGCGGAGGTCAGGCTTCATGCTGTTTGGAATCTTCTATATTGTCTAACACAGCTGGAAAATGAATTATTAAGCATGAGTCTCTTCATGACACAGACTATCATCAGGTATAAAGTTTTAGAGCAAATGAAAATTGTCTTCCTTTTGTTGTTGACCTTTCTGCTAAACAGTTTGCTTGTTAAAGTGAAAAGCATGATGAGGGTGTGGTTAAGAATGCAGATTTAGTCAGATTGTGCACATTCTGCCCTAGTAAGAAGCACCAAGGGGAAAACAAATTGTTCTGTTTCCCATTTCAAAAGCACATGTGCATTGCATCATAATACAATAGAAGCATTTTAAGTCAACTTCCTAAGGGTTAGGATTTAAATTCAGAACCTGGGCTCACAGTCCCAAAGCCAGGTGGCTGGTCTAGAGGAGGAGTTAAGACTCACTAGGCTAATCCTCTGCCTTGAGGCGCCAGCACACCGGGTTCTAGTCCCGGTCGGGGCGCCGGATTCTGTCCCGGTTGCCCCTCTTCCAGGCCAGCTCTCTGCTGTGGCCAGGGAGTGCAGTGGAGGATGGCCCAGGTGCTTGGGCCCTGCACCCCATGGGAGACCAGGAGAAGCACCTGGCTCCTGCCTTCGGATCAGCGCGGTGCGCCGGCCGCGGCGACCATTGAGGGGTGAACCAACGGCAAAAGAAGACCTTTCTCTCTGTGTCTCTCTCTCACTGTCCACTCTGCCTGTCAAAAAAGAAAAGAAAACTCTAGCCAAGCACGGCTGGGCCTTCCCACGGGCCACAGGAGGGATGGGAGCAGGCTGCTTCCCTATGTCCAGGCAGGGTGTCTGCAGGAGGGAGAGAGCTGCCGCTCTTTCTGCAATTCCGTGTCACCACACACTGTTCTACAATGACAACCAAAGTCCATAGGCTCATGTCTGCAGGGAGGCAAGCTCTATAAAGTCATCTCTCATTTTTAATCTTCGCTGATCCCCAGAGAACACCTAGAAGGAAGCCATCCAGAAGCCCCCTCACTGGTTCCTCCTTCCCAACTCGCGTCTCAACACCAGCTTTTGGGGGAGACTCCATTCCTGAGTCAGCATTGAGCTCCAGGAGCATAGAAAAGCAAACAAGGCAAGGAGGCTTTGTAAATTTAGAACACATCTTCTTTGATGAAAGCTCATCCAGGCTGCAGGTGGAAATACTACCAATTCAGAGAACGATGCCTACCACACATTCAAGGCTGCTACATGCTACTAATTCCATTCTCCCACTCAAGCCTTTGTTTCCAGAAGTTTTCTTAACACCTGGCAGAGAATCAGACATATTACCTTTTATTCGGGGATTCTCCATGAATATTTTTAAGGAACGAGTGAATACTACCTTTTCCAAAACTCTAGAAAACTACATTTGACAATGTAGGTTCAAACAGAAGCACATTTGGCCTATTTTCTTATTCATATTATGGACCATAGATATATATATACAGTTTTTACTGCCTGGAAGTGGATCCTTCATTTTACCATAGAATTAAAGATATTAGAGGTAGGAGCTAATTTATGTGAAAGGTAAGTATAGAGCCAACATCAAAATTGCTAGATGCCAACCACATTCAGACACTGAGCAGTCTGAATTGATATATGCTGTAGGTATAAAACACACACCTGATTTCAAATTGTAAGTGTGGAAAAATGATTGTAAAATAGTTCCTTAACAATTTTATATTGGTTTCAAGTCAGATTGGTAAGATTTTGAATATATTGGATTAAAGAAAATGTAACATTAATTCCATATCCTTTTACATTTTTAATGCGGTTACTAAAATTTTTTAAGTGACATATGTAGCTTATGTTGCATTTTTATTAGTAATGCTGAACATTACACAAATGTAAAGCAATGTTGGTATCATTATGCTACTCCAGATATGAAAATTATGCAGAGAACAATTAGTAATTTTAACATTGTCTTTGAAAATAAGAATTTCATGTGCATTTGAGCAAAACTATTGGAAGGTGAAAAAATGAGTGATCACTTTATTTGAATCCTTATACTACAACAGTCTTGCTCTTTTTTTTTTTTTTAAGATTTAAAGGCAGAGTGAGAGAGAGGAGACACATATGCAAACAGAGAGGAAGAGAGGGAGGGAGGGAGGGAGGGAGAGAGAGAGAGAGAGAGAGAGAGAGAGAGAAAATCTCTCATGTGCTGGTCCACTCCCCCAAATGGTTGTAATGGCTAGGGCTGGGCCAGGCTGAAGCCAGGAGCCCAGACTCCACCTGGGTCTTCAATGTGGGTGGCAGGGGCCCAGGTACTGGGTCGTCATCTGTTGCCTTCCCCTACACACTAACAGGGAGCTGGATAATAGAAGCTGAACAGCCAGAACTCAAACCAGGACTCCCACATAGGATGCGAGGGTTGCAAGTGGTGGCTTAACCCACTGTGCCACAATGCCAGTCCAGTCTTGGTGTTTTTACAGAAAATAGATAACCATTATGTATAAGTTTGCCTCTAAAAAACTCAGTAAGGCTGTAGGAGAAATTCATGATGACAAGTCCTTTAGAGAGAATGCATGTAGGCAATCTTCCTGTGTTTACACTTCATTAATCTCCTCTGACATGGCCATCTCGAGGTGGTGTATAATATCTCATTGCAGGAGACAAAGACTGCATATGTCTGACTGTGTCTCTGTGTCTCCATCCCAACTGTTACAAAGCCACCAGGATCCAATTACAGGCCTTCAACCAAATGACCTTATCTAATCAGAAGCATTTTCCAAAGGCCCATTTCCAAACACCATAGTTGGGTTAAGACATCCACTCTCTTAAACCTATTAATGTATGATTTTGGAGATTAAACTCCTATGAGTCCAGGGGAACAAATCATGTCTGGATTACGGCAAGGACCAAATGGAAAACAGCACATAGCACCAGATCGACAACCAAAGCAGACAGGGTAAAAAGTGCTGGCTGGCTGGAAGAGCGTTTGCACATGTTCAAGTGAGCATCATCCACATTCTAACTGCCAACAAAGAAACCAGAGACACCATAGCCCTCAAAATGTCAGATGTACCAAAGCTATTTCATTTTCTCTAACATATATGCTTATGCAAATGGC
The DNA here is from genome assembly GCF_964237555.1 of Oryctolagus cuniculus. Taxonomy (NCBI): domain Eukaryota; kingdom Metazoa; phylum Chordata; class Mammalia; order Lagomorpha; family Leporidae; genus Oryctolagus; species Oryctolagus cuniculus. Next base: position 19,508,354 of record NC_091438.1, read on the forward strand.
TATGGACAAATGATGTTGTCCTACTTGCTTGTCCTAAGAAGAAAGAAAACAGTATGTCTTGAGGCTGGTGCCACAGCTCAATAGGCTAGTCCTCCACCTGCGGCACCTGCACCCTGGGTTCTAGTCCCAGTTGGGGCACCGGATTCTGTCCCATTTGCTCCTCTTCCAGTCCAGCTCTCTGCTGTGGCCTGGATGGGCCAAGTGCTTGGGCCCTGCACCCACAAGGGAGACCAGGAGGAAGCACCTGGCTCCTGGCTTTGGATTGGTGCAGCGTGCCGGCCGTGGCAGCCATTTGGGGGGTGAATCAACAGCAAAGGAAGACCTTTCTCTCTGTCTCTCTCTCTCACTGTCTAACTCTGCCTGTCAAAAAAAAAAAAACAAAAAAAAAAACAAAAAAAAACACACACACACACACACAAAACAGAAATGTGTGAGAGGTTTTAATGATAGAGGACTCATTCTTTCTTTTTTTCACTCTTTATAAGCTTACAAATACCAATTATTTTCATATATTATGTAAAGAGGTATAATCAATTTAAAGATAATGAGAGTGATCTGGGGAAAACTTCATATTAAGCCACAAATCAATTATGTCCCTGTCAGCCACATTCTCCCCTTCCCTCCAATTTCCCCTCTATCTCTCCACCACCAAGACTAAAAAGCTGGACATCACTTTGCTGAAGGGCCTTTGAAAACTATTTGTACCCTGATAAAACCTTGTGGGAAGATATATCTCTTAACTGATTTTGGTTGAGCGAGTTAAAGATTCCACAGTCCGGGCCTCTTGTGGCATAAGGCATAATCAGAAGTCACTGACACAGGGTGTTTCACCTGCAAGGTGAGATCAGAGGTGTATTTCTGTCCTTTGTTATTCAAGATATATTATTATTATTTTTTCATAAGCAGAGTTAGATAGTGAGAGAGAGAGAGAGACAGAGAGAAAGGTCTTCCTTTTTTCATTGGTTCACCCCCTAGATGGCCACTACGAGTGCCAGCGCCACAGGCGGAGGATTAGCCTAGTGAGCCGTGGCACCGGCCACACACATTTCTAAATACAATGATATAATACACAATCTCTGTGAATATTTTCAAAGCCAATATATAAGCAACTAATGGCCAGAATTGAGGATTCTCTCAAAGAGTAAAGTTTATCTAAAACTTTATCTTTTGAAAATTTAAGTTCTGATGTTACTTGGAATCTTCTGTATACTCCTAAAATTCAAGACATCGAATCAGCCAAAAGACTAGTAGGGAATTAAAAGGTATTTTTAGTTCATTTCATGAACTGATTATTTGAGTGGAAAACACTTAGGTTTAATATTTTCCTTCCTTGGTATTTATTTGCTGAGAACATTTTCTGTGAGCTAACATAAGGTTCACAAATGCACAAGCCACTTCTCTGTACACAATGATCTTTATTTTCATAATGTCTTTTTTGGATTCAATTACTATCTGTTTCTTTAAGTATAATTTCCTCATCCAAGCAAAGACAACATGATTATATAAATTTGAATTTTTCAACAAAGATATTACAAAATAAAAATAAGCTAATAAAAGCTCTAATCATATGCCCATTCATTATTGGGGCTATAATTCTTCATAATCTAAATTTAGTCATCTAAAATCTGGCCTCACTATGAGACTTCAACAAATGAAAAACAGAGCCTGTTTTGGATACAATGTTGTATACATTAGCTGCTTGACAACTTCCACTTACTAATCACATCACTACCCAGCTAAGAGAAATAAGTGACACCAGTTCTCCACAGCTAAGCTTCAAGAGCCTCAGCATAACCATTCAGCCACACATCAAAATAAATTTAATAGAGTAAAAAATGCTAATTGCTCCAACTGCACCTTATTGTCTGTCCAATTTTAAGCACCGCAGCAGGTAAGGGAAAGTAAACTACCTTCATATGGTGTGCCCATCACACTTTACAGGGTGTGAACCTTTGCATCCATTTAGTTACTTCTCTCTGGAAGCCACACAGGTGGGCAACCATGGAGATGGTCAACACTTTGACCCAACTCAATCATGGCATTGCATCTCTGCAACTTCACATGTTGTGATACCCTCATTGCCACATGGATAGCATCCGCAGCTGTTACCCGTCAAGAATTTGCTCAGTGGCCGGTGCGGCGGCTCACTAGGCTAATCCTCCACCTGCGGCGCTGACACACCGGGTTCTAGTCCCGGTCGGGGTGCCGGATTCTGTCCCGGTTGCCCCTCTTCCAGGCCAGCTCTCTGCTGTGGCCAGGGAGTGCAGTGGAGGATGGCCCAAGTGCTTGGGCCCTGCACCCCATGGGAGACCAGGAGAAGCACCTGGCTCCTGCCTTCGGATCAGCGTGGTGCGCCGGCCGCAGCGTGCAGGCCACGGCGGCCATTGCAGGGTGAACCAACAGCAAAGAAGACCTTTCTCTCTGTCTCTCTCTCTCTCACTGTCCACTCTGTCAAAAAACAATAAAACAAAAAACAAAAAAACAAAAACCACAATTTGCTCAGTGTGGGCACCGAGGATCCTCATCTTGTCTAAAGCCACCTCACTGGTAAGTTGCAGAGCTGTGAATGTAAACTCAGGCCCGTCTGAATCCAGAGCTGCTTCCACTTTTTCTACAATCACCAATGCCTTGGCTCTGCAAGTCACAGTTCCACTCATTCACTCAATTTTTGTAAGAAAGCAATGCATCCTGTCTCCCACACCTAAAATCCATCTTGAAAACTGGATTGCCTCATTTAAAATTTAAAAGTTCAACAAACTTCCCCAACAGAGACCCAACTGGGCAAAAATTTTCCGGAAATTTTCGTTCTTGTACTTTTAGCCTTCTTTATTTGTTCTTTCCACAAAACCCTTCTCTCACTTGGGAATAAGAGGACCAACCCAGATGTTCAAGGGTTCTCAGCATTGGAGTAGACGTGCAGCTGGATCCTATGTTTTCACTTTAGCAAATCTCTTCAGTGCATGAAGGAAAACTCAGTGCTTCTGTTTCAATGACAACAACCAAAATGGTGGCGAGCAAAGCTCATTGTAATCCATCCTCCTTTTATATTTAATTGATTCTTGTTTATCTACAGTTGATAAATGGGAGAATATTCACTTCTGTTAGGGATAAGAATCACACCATGGCCAGTGGTTGGGGTGAACAGTTGCTGCTTGGGGTGCAGGGGAGATGGCTTTAGGGGGTACAGGTGTGGGGAAAGGAAGAGTGGCCATGAGACATCCAGCATCAGGGGACACACAGGGACTTGGTGACCCAAAGGGGATTTGATACTCCTCTGGAGTTTCAATTGTTTTGAAATATATATGTATTTATTTATTTGAAAGAAGGACAGAGAGACAGAAAGATCTTCTATCTGCTGATTCACTCCCCAAATGGCTACTACAACTGGGATTGGGCAGGCTGGGGCAGGCTGAAGCCGGGATCTAGGATCCAGGATCTCCTACCTGGGTCTCCTGTATGGGTGACAAAGACTCAAGGGCTGGAGAGACCACCTGCTGCTTCCAAGGCACATTAGATAGGAGCTGGATCAAAAGAGGAGTAGCCGGGACTCGAATTGGTACTTTGGTATGGAATGTGGGCATCCCAAGCAGCAGCTTAACCCACAACGCAGGCCCTAGACTGTGAAATTTTGATTCATTTGTTCAATAATTCATCTGTTGAATAACTGAATAAAACCACAGATCCCAGCTTTGTGGGTCACTCAAGAAAGGAGGTTTAGAGAAGACTCTGTTCATTCATTCAATGATTCACTTAGCACACAGATTAGTGGGTCCAGCATTGTGCAAACTATTGGAGGTATTAGAAGTAATAAGACATGAGTGTAGGCCTCAGCGGCTCCTAGCTGTATGTCGAAGTGTTGAAATCTTCAATAGGATGAGGCCCGAAATCAAGCCCTCCACAGCTCAGCATTACAGGCAGATGTCACCAAACTTCCCTCGTACCAGCCCTGGCTGACAAGTCAGCCACAGCTTGAGGACACTCAGTTGCCATGGAAGAACAAAAAACACAAGACCTAGCTTGGTCTTTCTGAGCAACACAGAAAGTCATAAAGATCAAACGTTTATCTCTTCTTCTAGTAATATTCAACTGTCTCTGAAACACCAGTTCAAGTATTATGGTATACTCTAGCTCCTTCTGTCTTAGCAATACAAGCACACTCCTTTAGCCTCCCATCATCCCACATGGCTCCTGGATCTGTTCTCTGGCACCTTGGGGGCATCCTACTGATGTCTCCCTGACAACTCTTCCCCAGCCCCTCCTACTTGCCTTGTGCCTGTTTACTTGACAGAGCACCCAGGCTGCCTGGCCAGTACCCGCACGGGGTTTGAGCACTGAGTTCATGTCTATTGATGTGTCTTAAGATTGTGTTAGCTTTCTGAATAGCACATGAAAACAGCAGAGACATTGAACCGGGATCTACAGACAGAAATGAAAGGCATGTGAACTCATGAACTCAAAGACTTAGGAGAATCTTTTGGGTGAGCAGGCCCATAGCTTTCAACAGATTCTCAAAAGGGACCTGTAATCTAAGAGTCAGTGATCGATGTACATTGGGTCCAGTTTAAGTCTGTGAACAAACAACGTTTCCAGATGTTTCAACATCTGAACCCCTGCAGGGCCAAATCTCCAGTTTGTACAGATGGTCTTTTGGGGTTCCACCCCCTTACATTCTCATCTCCTACACCTGTTGTGTAACTACTACCTCCAAGGTTATTCAAGTGTAAGACAAGATTGAAAATTACCTACTGCATATTTCCAAAGCATGCCTAATTGATTAATTGTGATTCACTTTTTAAAAATTAGAGATACACAATTATTACACCTTCATTTCTTTTCATCAAAGGCACCTCATTGAATAACTAATAACCTAAACATGAAAAGCTGCTACTGAATACACTTCAGATTGGTTCAATAAAAGAAGAATGACCATGTCTGTCCATGAGAGGTGAAGACAATGAACTGCAGTAGCTCCCAAGTTGCCTGGAGTACATACCCTTCCTTCACTGACCTTCCAATGGATTTTTTGATTCATTTTTTTGAAGCTACTTGTGTATATATACATATGCAAACATATGTACCTGTCAAGATGCCTTAAAATATATTGTTACTTCTGGGTGAACTTGAATTGATCTGTGGGATCACAAACTCCTTTAGCTCTTTGAGAACCAGGTGCTTCTCATACCCTTTTTTTTTTCATCCATCAAGACATGCCTATAATCAGTAATCACACTCATGCTATCTTCATGTTCAAGCCATATTTCCAGATCCTTACAATCCCCAAACTCTTGTTATCTTAAGCAGAGGCCTTCTGAATCAAATCTTTTCTCTCCTCCAGAATTTCGGTGACCCTTTGCATCTCTCTGTTGTGTACTTTCTATGCTATCCTGGCTTTCAAATACATCCATATCATCATTTCCTGCGTCTGTGTTCCCAAATCATCGCCATGTGCCCCCACGGACACATCAACATTTTCAAAGTGGACTGCTCTGCTGCCTCTTCTCTTTGAACACACACTGGGGATTTTCTTAGGCTCTTTTTTTGTTTCTAAGATTTTATTTATTTATTGGAGAGGCAGAGCTACAGACAGAGAGAGGGAGAGGCAGAGAGAAAGGTCTTCCATCCACTGATTCACTCCCCAGATGGCCTCAATGGCCAAAGTTAGGCCAATCCGAAGCCAGGAACCAGGAACTTGGTCCAGATCTCCCACGTGGGTGCAGGGACCCAAGCACTTGGGCTTTCTTTCCACTGCTTTCTCAGGCCACAGAAGAGAGCTGGATTGGAAGAGGAGCAGCCAGGAAATGAACTAGTGCCCATGTGGGATGCTGGCACCACAGGCTGAGGTTTAGTCTACTGCGCCACAGCGCCAGTCCCTCCTGGGCTCTTCTAAACTTGAGCTATTCCTGGCTAGCTCTCCTTGTCTCCTACTTTGGCCTTCCTCTTACTAAGTTACCTATTTATCAAAATAAAAACCTTCCTCTGATCCAACATCTGTCTAATAAGTGGATGGGGTATTAGGCAGGCAATTAAAATTAAAAATATGTTTACTTCCCTCTCTTGCTCAGGGACCTGACTGGAGATACATAGTCAATCTCATAATTTTAGAATTCCCCAAGTGAATGCTATAACAACTTCAAATATTTTAACAAGAAGAATAAAAGTCGCCTCTTCAAGATAAAGAGGTAAAATTGTTTTACAGTTTTTAAAACATGCATCACTACCATACAAGGCCATCACAGATAGAGAGTAATTTCTACAAGAGAAAATAAAATGAAGAGATATTTCAAGTCTTAGGGTTGTGATGTCACATCTGGCTGTGAGGAACTCATTCAAAGTGTTGAATCAATCCTTTCAAGACAACAAATCCCCATCAACTCCAGGAGGAATCTGAGGGGCATGTCTGAAAATGGGCTTTGACCTTTCAAAGTGTTCTCAAAGAACAGCACCACCACCACCACCAACAACAACAACAACAGCACCAGGGCTTCCTCATTGTCAATAGCAGACTTGTGCGGCTGCTTTTTGGGCTGCCTCCCACCTCCACACACACACGGGCCCAGATTCAGTGACGCTTTAGAAGTCTGTGTTCCAAATTAATAACGGAGCAGCTTAGGACAATCTCCATGTCTCAAGCAGTTTCAGACCAGGGAAGGCAGTTCCTTTTGAGTTCTGGCAGGGGATGTTAAATCTTAAAAAAAAAAAAAAATTGATTGGGTACTAGTAAGGGAATAACACATGCATTGTCACTGCAACTTCTATTCGCAAGACTTCATTATATCAGTAATGTGCTTTCGAACGCCACTGATGGAGAGCTGCATCCTACGGCATCCAGCCACTCCTTCTAAAAATAGCCAAGCAGTGTTACCCAGGTAGATCCACGATCCACGGCACTGACTCAGTGCTGGTGCTTAGCGCGATTTCTCTAGAAAGATCGCTGCCCTTTTCAGCTCTCTTACCATAAAATTGTCCTGCATTTGGAAGCAGCAAACACCAACAGGATCTGTCATTCGATACTTGTCTGATGCAACTCCAGCTCTGATATAAACAGAATGATGGGGCACTTGGAGTTTGCACACAACCTATCAGTGCTTGAAATGATGCCAAGGCTGTCCTCACGGTGATCTTGACTGAATTCTTCATGAATGATTGTGACTGAAGACCTGACTTGATCGTCCATCAGCTTTGCCCATGACTTTGTACCTGAAGTTTCAACCATTAAAAATTCCATGAGCTTTCAACACCAATGGCTACTGGTAAAATCACAAATGCTCTCAGGAGAGTAATGAATGACATCCATCTTAGAGATTTTTTTTTTTAATAATGGATTTGTGTCAGTCATTTAGCAAAGCCCAGGTTAAATGACACACGTGACCATTTGGATGGAAAGAATCAAATCTGGCAAACAATGGCCCACTGTAGGACCAGGGAAGAGGTCAGGCCCATGTGGAAGGCGGCAGTGGAGTCCCGAAGATCCAGCAGCAAACGGAGAAAGAAGGAGCCCAGAGGATAAACCTTCTGGGTTGGCCATTCGCTTTGGCTATTTGTATTGAGGCCTCTCCACTGCCTTTTGCATTTACTGCTCACTTTAAGGAAGATGGGCTACCAAATCAGGAGAGCCTTGGGGAGGGCAGCTGCAGGCAGAGTCACAAAGACAGGACTAAGGCTTTCACTTCTCCCAAATTGACCTGGTTCTCTCTCCCTTGCTTTAAGGCCGTAAGTTAACCAAACCACAAACTTGAACTAAAACCATTGAAGTTCATTTTATCTCTTTAAATGATGTCTGAAACAAGAATACACAACCCCTCCTTGTCCAATCTTTATAAAACAAGAATGGTAACCACTGGTCTCTGTTTATAGAGAATCACTTCTCCCCCCTGCAGCCGCAAACTGTATTTTTTTTTTTTTTTTTTGTATTCTACACTTTTTCACACCCTGGATCAACAGGCTCACTCTGCCCTCTCCTCCTCAACTACAAAGGGTGAATGATGCCGACTGCAAAACCAAATCAGTTAATGCCAAACACAGGCATGGCTCATTTCCAGAAGAGATAATAATGCAACAATTCCCGACGAAGCAGAAACAGGGTGAGCGTTCATTACTATTAGTGATTAGCATCTTAACATTTTCAACATACACACTGGCACTGAAGATATTTTGGTGAAGGTTAATGAAAAGCTTTCTCCAACTCTCAAAGTCTCCCGTGTTTTCCCCGCGCAGCATTTGAACGTCTTGGCTAAGCCTTCCCGGTCATGGCAGTATTGAGAATGAGGGGGCAGGATTAAGGCCAATGGAATGGATGTTAGTATAATACAACAAAATACAGCCAATGCACAAAGGGCGTGTTTTTCAGACTGTAAAGCAAGCTGCTTTCCATTATTTTGAGTTTGGGCCCCGCCAACAGCCAGTGAATCTCTTGTCCCTATCCCAGCCCCACCCTCTGTCTGGGCTTGAGTGTAATGTACTAAGTACCACTTTCTGATTGCCGTTTAAGAACAGATTGGATGATGTGGGTCCCAGGAGACTGGGAAGTACCTGCAGGTCCCCACAGCACAACTCAGAATGGCTTTCAGACAGCCGTGTGCTGTGTTGCCAAGCTCTCAGAGGTGAGATAACTCTTCTCTGAGCACAGCACTAGCTGTGCCCCCTCCTCCCTATGGGCACTCTGTGCCAGACACACCCTGATGATCCCAATCACGGCCCGTAGTGCTTGCCCTGAGCTCCCGCTAGAATCTCCATGACTCCTGAGTTCTCCACTCAAATCCTTCACACACTAGAGACAAAGTTCCTTTTCCACCTTGCTCTGAAAATTCATGAGTCCTGGATCGGATTTCAACAAAAATACTAAGAACCCAGCATTCCTATTTTTTACCCAGTTCCCTTAAATTATCTTTTTTTCCAGAGGCACAAGAGTACAGCTGCTACAGCCTTTCTTTGAATCACAAAGGGAACACTTCTAATAGGACTTATCATTGAGTTACCTTTGTAATTCCCATTAGTGAATTTTGTTTTCTTGGGTTTGGTCCTGCTTCCTTATCCCATCTAACATCACATGTACCTTACAAGTGGAGTTCATATTGCCTTTTCCTTAACAGTTATAGAAAAAATTAAGTAGCATGACTAGCCAAAGCTTAATCCCCTCTTTCAGTTTATAATTCTAGTATGCCAGCAGCAACAAGGTTGAATGGAAAGAGCAGTGAGTGGGAATGTCATATTTCCAATCACTGCCTGAGTGCCCTTTGGGAAGTCACCTAGCATCTTCCAGAATTCTAAGGAACATGCATTTTAATGCTCACTCTACCAACCATGTAATACATTTTTTTTCATTCCAGAAAAAAACTTTTACAGTGGCATTATCATTACCAATATTCTAGTAAATAATTTATTAGGCAACACTATGATTTAATAGACTAATATGATTTAAGATTAGTATTATTCTATAGAATAATAGATACTACTTGCCTACCCTGATCCAATCATGGGCTATCTATTAGGACTTGAGCAGCTTGCAGAGGCAACAAAATATAATGGTCATATATGCAAGGTTTGATCAGAAGAGTCAATGTTCAGATCTAAGGAAGGCAAAGATGTGACTGAAACTAACATAGAGCCAAAGTTCCTAGCTAGCCACAGAATACAGGCTATTTCCAAATGAGAAGAGGCCTTGTTGGAGGGGAGCAATATTCTCACATATTTGGGATTCCTGAGCAAAAGAGTATAAGGACATTGCTTGTATCTGTACAGTCTCTTCCAGCCTCTTGCTCTTTTGTGACACAACAGGCCTGCACGTGAGCATGCATTTGGTATGTGTGTGTGCACACACATGCACACACTACAGTACACCACATGGCACCAGATTCTTATCCAGGTTCAACAGATGAGCAAAACATTCTTTATGGCTCATTGGAAGCATGGAGGATTAATTTTCAATTTTAAATAATTTGAAATGGGAACAGTACAAGTTAAAATAAATCATTTTTTTTTACATATTCTAAGAGAAAAAAAATCTCTTCATTTAGTTCTCTCAGGAAGGGTCTAGTGCTTCTGAGAACACACAAAATTGAAACCAAACTGGGCTTCACTCTGTGTGCAAGGTGAAACTGGGTGTCAGCAATGCAGATTCAGTTTTCACTGAGGAGTTTCAGGGTCATCTGATTGGGTCTGGAGTCAATTATAATTATCAATTAATTCAGAGTAAAAGATCATATTAATATCAATTAATTCAGAGTAAAAGATCCATGGTTTTCCTTCTTTTTTTTTAAGATTTATTTTATTTATTTGAAATAGTTAACAGAGAGAGGAAGAGACAGAGAGAGAGGTCTTCCATCCGCTGGTTCACTCTCCAGGTGGCCACAAAGGCCAGAGCTGCGCTGATCCAAAGCCAGGAGCTGGGACTTTCTTCCGGGTCTCCAACATGGGTGCAGGGGTCCAAGGAGTTGGGCAATCTTCTACTGCTATCCCATAGCACAGAGCTAGATCAGAAGAGGAGCAGCTGGGACTAGAACCAGCGCCCACATGGGATGCTGGCGCTTCAGGCCAGGGCTTTAACCCGCTGCACTGATACATGGTTTTCAAACATCTCTAGGCTGATAATACTTCATTTAAAAACAAATGAAAGTTCAAGGGCAGGCCAGGTGGCATGGCAGGTGAGCCATGGCTCAGGACACCTGCATTCTGTTTCAGACTGCCTGATTTGAGTGCTGGCTCTTCTGTTTCTGACCCAGCTTCCTGCTAATGCACACCTTGGGAGGCAGCAGTGATGGCTCAGCAGTTGGGTCCCTGCCACCCACATAGGAGGCCAGGACGGAGTTGCTGCACTTGGGGATTTAACCAGTGGAGGGAAGCTCACTCTCTCTCTTTCCCTCGCTCGTTTCTCTCCCTGTCTGTCTCTCTAACTCTCCTCTCTACTTCCCTTTCAAATAAATTATATTTAAAAATAAAATACATTTTTGTATCTCCAAAGAGAAAAAAATCATGGTCTTCTAGAATGTATCTCCTTTTTCTTCCAATGTATTCATGCAGCTTCATTTCTAAACAAAACAACTCCTGCATCTCTTTACAGATATTTATATATTTTTAGTACTATTTTAGGGAAAAAATCTGGAAAACATAGAGACCTCTAATTAATAGGCAAAATCACTTGGTTTTATATTTTCTCTTAATTTTTTTCCATCAGTGCATGGTAATTGTCAGGATACAACAGTTATTTCTGTCCACCATCCACCTGCCTGGCTCCCAGCAGCCAAGGCAGGCACACAAGTGGTAACACCCCTCCATTAGCTTGCCTGGAAGTAAGGGGTAAGTCCTCTGTGGTGACCAAACAATTCCTAGAGTGTTGGAAGTAAGTTTCAGGCTACATTAAATCCGAATCCTCCATCAACACTTCCCCATAGAAGAGAGGGTGGCACCATCATCCTTCTCATAAGAAATAACACTTGGCAATGGGGAGGAAGTCACTGAGTTAGTACAATTAAATGGTTCTCAAGTTAAACCAAGCCATAAAGCAGCAATATGCTCTTTCTCTCTTCAAAAAAAAAAAAAAGGAACTTATTTTTTTCATGGTCTCCCTATAAATTTCTATAAAACCAGGCATGAGGGTATCCCCCAAGTTCCATTAGCAACAAAGAAAAAAGAAGTAAAGAATCAGAGAGCTCAGTAACAGCGTTGCAGCCTAAGCACACTGAATAAATAGCTTTAGTGTCTTTATAAAACGATACACAAGATTTACAAAAAGTTCATGGAAAAAGTAGATGAATTTGAAAAAAAACTTGCAGCAGAACAAAAATATCTTCCAATTCAAATTTTAATAAATCTTTTAGAGTACCTTATTATTAGTGAAGGAATAAGAAACAGTATTCAGGAATTTTTTACATGGGTATTTTATCTACCTGTTTATCTACCTTGTGTTTGGAGCAGTTTGTCAAGATTCTAGCTGAAGTCCCTTAAAGGTACACACATTTTAAATGTGAGATATCTGTCCTCTGCCCTGTTTCGATTCGCTTACCCTATCCCCACTGGTGACCCTCTGTTTGTTAAACTTCTCAGGTTGGCCCCAGGAGTTTTTCAGAGGCAAGAAGATGGCACTTGAGAATGGAGGGCAAAGGACTTCCCAACTGTATTTGATAGACATCTGCTTCTGGATATCCCATCAGCCATGGCTGCCTCTGGTCTTCAGTTGATACAAGTTTATGTATTACACAATTGATCATGGCTTTGATTATTCCCAATGAGCAGAAGATATAAAATCAAAGCAAAGACTTGAATACCCTCAAAAACCACCACCCCATTAACCATTGCCATTCTCCTAGCATGTGAAAGCATTGGGGAAAAAAAAAAGCACAGGAAACAAAGAACTTCTTTTACATAATCTCAATTGGGCTTCCAACTCCTAATCCTTGGATGTAGACATATGAATAGCAATGTGCTCTTTTATAATTATTATCTCTGTCCCATCATAGAAACTCTACTTGAGTCTTACTTCAAGTCTGTATGCCCAGCAGAGGAAAGAAAACTGTAATAAGAGGCAACCCAGTGAGTTATAGGATGTTAATTTAGGGTGGAACTATTTCTTTATTCAGGAAGCATTTTGGAGAATTATTTTTAAAGGAAAAGGTCTGGGTTTGTCTATTCTGAATCTGTCAAGCAATATAAGCTATATTGAGCATTAACCCTTACATAAGCTCTCACACCAAATAAATGCATTGTTAGCCATCCATATTCACAAAATCTACTTCCCAGAATAAATGAAATGACATTTCAGTTCTGGAGAAGAAAAAGAATGAGAGGAGGAGGAGGAGGAGGAAACAACTAATAAGGTGGTCTCTTTTCTATTGAAAACTGAGCTTTGGGAAAATGACCTAAAAAACCAGAATTGGCGCTAAATACACATCCAAAGTTGTTTTCACCCATGACTCTGAATAGTTAATGGTGGGATTCTGTGACAGCAATGTCCCCGCAGAGGCTCTTTGCTTTCTAAAACTCTAGAGGGGTCTCTGATCTTGGCCCCCACTGTAGCGGATGGCAAGCTAAATGACAACTCGGAAATACACAGGAGAAACCAGCTCCTGCTGTTGATTTATGCTGCTTGAGCACACTGTTTTGCAAATCTATTGGTGTCTCCCAAGATCTATTTTAATGATCCGCTTGAGGTGAACTGAGCAGCGATTAAAAGACAAGAACCCTCCAGATCCTCTAAGAAGGAATTACAGTAGCTACACTGAGACTGGGCTTGCTGATTCACCTTTGCTCCCGGGCACTCCGGGTCTCTGCAGACAGTGGGCCTCCTCAGGGCTGGGGAGGCAGCTGCCCTCTGCCCATGCAGGACATGATGCAGACCTCAGCCATCCTTGGCCATGCCCTTAACCCTGCTCTGCTCAGCTGAGAGCTACTCAGCCCTCCTGAGACAAGGTTCAGCCTGTGGAGCAGGAGTTAGCACTCTCCATCTGCCCAGAATGTGCAGCAAGGATCTCTCCCTACCTTCAAAAAAAAGGTTGGAGGAAAAAGGGAAGAGAGGGGACAGCGGGCATGGAAAGCTAAGTCCTTGGCATACGGCTCATTTTCTCTGGACTTGTCTTAGGACCAAAGCCAGGTCCCCTCGGCGGATCAGAATAAGGTGACTGCTTTTCACTGCCTCCCTCCCTCCCCCCAATTACAAAGTAGTTGGGAACCTTCACAACTAACACAGGTTAAAGGAGGCAGCTCTAAAGAGAAAGGCCTTTTGTGCAAGGATGTCTCACAGCAAGTTTACCTGGTCAGAGACTCCCTGCACCTGTACATTATTGATAAAGCCAGGGCATCCTTTAAAAATAGAAACAGGGGGATTGGGGTGAGGGGAGAAGGGACACAGGCAGACTGAGCGCACTCACTCAGCACTTTATTCTACCTGCCAGCCTGGTGGCTGTGGGGTTACAGGCTCACACCAATACATAATCATTCAAGAAATGAATATTCTGTGTCACACACACACACACACACGCCCCCCGGGGACACCCGGGAAGCAGCGTTACCTGATCCTGCTGCTGCACGGATTTCCCTGAAGCGCTGGGCTCCTTAGCGGTAGTCATGGTCTGTCCAGGGCGCTCACCACCACCGGGGGCAGGTGGGATCTGACGCTGAGTTTGGAGCCACCAGAATCCGGTCAGGTAAGGAGTGTGCTTTTTAGTCCATACTTCCGAATTCCCAAGGCTATTTTGGGCAGGGTGGGGGTGGTAGAAGGGGCAGACCAGCTCTTTTTTAAATGCAAACAGCAGGGAGAGGATCGGAAGGGGGAAGATGCTGTTGCTTAGTGGGGCTTCTCCAATTAGCAACAGCCTCTGCAATCGCCACAGAAACAATGATAACTGCTTAGCAACCGGCAACTGGCGGCTGGGTGCAGGAAGGGGACCCGAGTGCTGCGCGCTGCCTCCCCGCCGCCCGCCTCCGGCCGGCGCACGGCGCATGCTCCGGCTGCCCGGCTGCTCGGGCAGGGGCTGGGGAGGGGGCCGCGGAGGGGACCGCCGAGGAGACTGCGGCCGAGGGGACGCCGCGCCCACAGCCCGGAGCCTTGTCGCCGCATCCATCACGCGGTCCCGCCGGCCGCCGTGTCCAGGTGGCTCAAGCTGTGTCCAAGCAGCGGACACCCGGGCAGGTGCTCAGGGCGGCCGCGGGAGGGATAGTCTTTTTTTTTTTTTTTTTCCTGCTGCAAAGTGTCTGGTGCATAGGAAGGGGCCTGTGGGCACCCCATGGACAGCCTCTTCTCTGTTGGACCCCTGAGTTTTGCAGGGGCGCTAGTTGCTGAAATCTTGGTCCTTATTTTCTTGAAATTCAGAAAACTTGGATTCCATATTTAGAGTCACACAATCTGTGGTTTGCTAGGAAAATCAACCAGGACCCCAAAGGTATCTGTCCGTTGAAAGACAGAAAGAAAGAAAGAAAACCCAGCAACCTAAGGGCTCCCCGGAGCATCCTGAGCTCAAGGAGAAACAGGGACAGGGGCTGGCCTGTCCAACACACCCTGTCTGATGCCAAAGTCCTCTACCTGGTCCTTCCCAGGGCACTACAGCCCCTGCCAGCTCCCTATACCTAAACACACACAGTTAGTGGCAAAGGAGAAATGCATGTGCGAACTCTCAATGCAGCCCGAGAAACCGATAGTTTGCGGTTAGGGATACAACCTGACCCTCCCTCCAGAGACTTGGACAAGACGAGGTACCCACAGGACTGTGTCTGTATTCCCTGCTGTGCCTGAGCCACCCTGCGCACACTTCTCTAAACTCCTTGCCTGGAACCTCTCTTCCCACCCGATGGCTTTCCACTGACCTGGCAAAGCTTAGCCACCTGTGAACAGGACACTAATCCACACTTTCAATAACCAAGTCCTTTAGGGCAGGGCCTGTATTGATTGCTCTGGTCTCTCTGCTTCCGGAAGTCCAGAGTAGTTCCTTACAGAGAAGAGACATAACAGATGTGTTTCCATTTAGGAGGTGTTTAGGAGAAGAATCCCCCTAGTTCATCTCCTTTCCAATGTCCTCCAACACCCATTTTACAAAAGCAAAGGAGCAAAGTCCAAGGCATTGTGTCCTTCTTTGGAGTTGCTGATGAATCTATACCCTGGCAGAGGACGCCTCACCTCTACAGCAGCCTGCCCATAGCTCTGGCCTTGATGTTCATTTGGCACAGATCCCCGCAGGTCTGGATGGACAGCTGATGGCTTGCAAGGTTTGGCCAAACATGCAAGAAAGCAAGCCTCATCTAAAAGCCTTGCCAAGCCAAGGGGTCCTGTTTTACTTTGTTTGCATTGGCTTAGGCCTCCCTGCAGCACAGTACGCTTCAGGGATGGGCACAGCACTGGTATAAATTCTTCTTGTTCACTTCTGTGGCCCTGTGTCTGAGGATGCTGGGAGCCAAGTGACTATCAGTGTTAGCTGATGGGTGGGTACCAGGCAGAGCCAGGGTGAGCAGACTCAGGGGTCTTCATACAGTGAAAGGTGCCTGGCCCCACCCAGTCACATCCCTGGATCCCTGTGGTGTGAGGTCATTAAGCAAATCTGCCATTGAGACTCAGCACCAAAGATTCAGTACAGAGATTCAGAAAGAAAGCCGGGCAGCGAGATGAGTGATTTCTCTCCCCTCACTCACCTGAACCACAGGCAGTCCCTGGAGAAACTCTGGCACAGCTGAAATGAGCAGCCCCTGCATAAAAATATACCTTTGTGACTTCCATCTCAGAATTGCTCTGTCCTCCAGAGAGTTCTCTTCAACTTAAAATCTCTCAAGTGGCTCCAATCTGGAATCATCATTTAACATTTCAGAAGACTTCCGTTGCCGCCCTGCTGAAGCCATGGACGTAGCCAGCACTGATAGCCCAGGACGGGAGTGACAGCACTCAGAAAGGCACGGATTTGAGGATGCTGAGACCTGTCTCCCTCACTGTTTCCACGACCCCTCCGTCCAGACAGAAAAGTGTGTGCTGGACAGCACATGAGACCCCTCCAGTGCTTCCTGTGTTACTTCTCCATAAAAAGCTTAAAATATTATTTTACATCCATAGTGAGTCTGGATATAATTCAAAGTTTGTGGATATGTGTGAGATTATATGTGACGCTTCAAGAAATGTCCTGCTGGCATCAGCACTCTGACAATGTCTGCCCAGCCAGTCCCGCCCCCAGGCACCCTACACCCTCATTTATCAACTCTGGCATCTCATCTAGAACCACTAAGAGAAGAGGTCTGAGAATTACTGGTGGGAGGGGCCAGGCCAGGCTGTGTCACTCAGGACCTGTCCGTGGAATTTTCTGGCACCAGGCCCCTAGCTGCCAACCTTTTGCATGCTTGACTTTGACTGCTTTTACAATTGAAAGGGCAGAAAACCTTGCCTCACTGGAAAACATGGATGAACCTGGGGGATGTTACATAAAATGAAATAAGCCAGGCACAGGGGACAAATGCTGCACGACTCCACTTATCCTAGGAATCTGAAACTGTCAAACTTAAGGAGACAGAAAATAGAACGGGGGTTGCCAAGAGTGGGGAAGGGGGTGGGGATTGCTAATCATCAGGCATAAGGTCTCAACTATGCAAGACGCATAAGTTCTGCAGATCTTCTGTACAACACTATGCCTGCAGGTAATAATTCTGAATTGTACATTTAAAATCTGTTAAGATTGATCTCCTATTAAGTATTCTTACTACAACGAAATAAAAAAGACCACCTTTGATTCATACTTTAAATTAATCAGTATTCCTCCAGAGGATAGACATCATAGTTAACTTTGTCTCTCAAGCTAAAGGCCTATATCTCCCTGGAGATCAAAACAAAATTCTCCTGTGCGTTGGCAGTGTCATCTGAAACCTCCTTGGCCAGAGAAAAAGTCGGTAACTGGGAAACACAGGATGCTACCCTCCAAGATTGTGTAGAATAGAAGAAAAGAATTTATAAGTAAATTCCCAGAAAGCATATTTGTAACTACTATGGCTTTCAATAACCATACACTACTGGGACTACAACTCAGAAAAGAGTTGAGGTTGAGTCTAGTAGGAGCAGAGGTAACAAATGAGAGTAGAATATCCTCTCTACTCCTCAGTGTGCTTCACAATGGAGGTGCTCAATGAGTTAACGTCAAACACACAAGGGTACTTAAAAATTTTAATGGGAAATGGAATTACTAGGTTTATGTTGGCACAAAAACTTTTGTAATACATGCATAGAGAAGTCTTCAAAAATTTATGGAAAACATGTATTATGAAAAACTATGCATGGCTTTCATTTTTGGGGGGTTCAAAGTATACATATCTTTTAATTCCTTTTTTCCGCTAACTTTTCGGAGTACCTGCCCACTTAGGGAGAGGAGATGGTAAATGCTTACCCTTCTTCAGTGATAGCAATGTGCACCTGCTGGTGTGCCAAGTGCTCTCTCCAGCATCTGACCTCACACTCCCAGCAACTCTGCGAGGCAGGCATAAACCACCACATAAAGAACAGGTCCCTAGTCTGTGTGCCAGGAATGGTTCTCAGACTTTTGTACATATTACCCTTACCAATGCCTACAGACATTTTGGGCACTTATTGTATTAGTTTGCCAGGGCTGCCACAACCATGTCACACAGATGAAGTGGCTTAAACCACAGAAATCTAGATGACTAGGTCTGAAATCAGTGCTGTTGCCTCCCAAGGTCTCTGTCCGTGGCTGTGGACACGTGACTGCCTTCTCCCTGTGTCCTCGCGTGGCCATCTCTGTATGTGTGTCTGTGTCCCAGACCCTTCTTATAAGAAGGTTTATTTATTTTTATTTTTTCCAATTTTTAAAATTTTTTTTATTTTTAACAGGCAGAGTGGACAGTGAGAGAGAGAGACAGAGAGAAAGGTCTTCCTTTTCTGTTGGTTCACCCCCCAGTGGCCGCTGCGGCCGGCACGCTGCAGCCAGCACACCGTGCCAATCTGAAGCCAGGAGCCAGGTGCTTCTCCTGGTCTCTCATGTGGGTGCAGGGCCCAAGCACTTGGGCCATCCTCCACTGCACTCCCTGGCCACAGCAGAGAGCTGGCCTGGAAGAGGGGCAACCGGGACAGAATCCAGTGCCCCGACCGGGACTAGAACCCGGGGTGCCGGCGCCGCAGGCGGAGGATTAGCTTATTGAGCCACAGCACCGGCCTCAAATGGTGTTATGACCCACCCTAACGAACTCATTTCAATTTGATTTATATCTGAAGACCCTATCCCCAAGTATAATTAAATTCTAAGGGAATGGGAGTTGGAGGTTTGATATCAAAATTCTGGGAGGATCTAACTGTCCACAACACTTATTAGTAGCTCATTACCCTTACGAGAAAATTGAGGCTTGAAATCTTTAAGAAACTCTGCCAAAGTCATATAGTCAGTAGTAAATGGCAGAGCTGGCAATCAGATCCAGTCATTGTAGCAAAATCCTTGACACCCCTCTACCCCTGCACATACTTACTTTAAACATTTCCAAAATATTTGAGCAAGAGATCCACCTCTAATTTCTCTAAACCAAAGTGAGGACCCTCTATCAAGCCTGACTGCCCAAGCTTCTCTAAGTAATTGACAACCCAAAGGGACTTGCTAAGAGCAAGGGAATGGAAGCAGCTAAGTGCTTCAGGGCTGCTGATAAATAAACTTAGCAAAGACTGGACAGTGCCTCTCAGCCATGACAGTGCTTACTGGGTATAGGCACCTGGAGCTGCCAACTAGCAACTCCACCTGCTGCTTGTCTTGCCATGGTACTCACTGACCATACCCCCTGGGGCTTTTGCCGAATTCTATTAGAAATTGCTTAGATACTTGCAATCAACCTCACTGAATGGATCTCAGGCACAATCAGTCCCTATGCAGGTGCACCTGCATAGAGGCTCGTTCACTTGGGCAAACCAATTTAGCCTCCCTCCACGTTCTTCCCTCCAGATGTGTCTGACTGGGGCTGCTGGCACAGGCACAGCTAATTAGGTTTGTTTGTAGACGTGCAGGCCTGGATCCCGCTGGAGCTTGAGGCAATTTCTCACTCCTCTGATTTTCACTCACCTTGCCCCCAAGTCACCAATTGGCTGCAACGGCTTTGCATTAAGTATCACTCCATCAGTATTTGTCAAGTGCCTACAAGGTGCAGATAGCAAAACCCCCTACAAAAAGTAGGTATGCTCGCTGACTTACTATATGTAAGGTAGAGTTCAAAATATCCTTAGAGTGTGAAGATTTTGAAACTTTTAGCATTTACCATCTACAAAAGAAACTACTTTAGCCAGTGCCGCAGCTCAATAGGCTAATCCTCTGCCTGCGGTGCCGGCACACCGGGTTCTAGTCCCGGTCGGGGCGCTGGAGTCTGTCCCGGTTGCTCCTCTTCCAGGCCAGCTCTCTGCTGTGGCCAGGGAGTGCAGTGGAGGATGGCCCAAATCCTTGGGCCCTGCACCCGCATGGGAGACCAGGAGAAGCGCATGGGAAGACCAGCGCACTGGCCGCAGCAGCCATTGGGGGATGAACCAATGGAAAAGGAAGACCTTTCTCTCTGTCTCTCTCTCTCACTGTCCACTCTGCCTGTCAACAACAACAACAAAAAACTACTTCAAACTTATAATTCCTTAACAATATAAAAGTATATGGGTAGCAAGGTACAATGATCTCAGGAGTCAAGCTAGGATCCAAGAAACACAATTACCAGGAGCAGAAGGGATTGTGGGGCCGGCGCCGCGGCTCACTAGGCTAATCCTCCGCCTAGCGGCGCCGGCACACCGGGTTCTAGTCCCGGTCGGGGCGCCGGATTCTGTCCCGGTTGCCCCTCTTCCAGGCCAGCTCTCTGCTGTGGCCAGGGAGTGCAGTGGAGGATGGCCCAGGTGCTTGGGCCCTGCACCCCATGGGAGACCAGGAAAAGCACCTGGCTCCTGGCTCCTGCCATCGGATCAGCGCGGTGCGCCGGCCGCGGTGGCCATTGGAGGGTGAACCAACGGCAAAGGAAGACCTTTCTCTCTGTCTCTCTCTCTCACTGTCCACTCTGCCTGTCAAAAAAAAAAAAAAAAAAAAAAAAAAAAAAAAAAAAAAAAAGAAGGGATTGTGTATAAGTTTCCTAAGCTAAAGTCCGACTTTCCAATGGGTGACCGCCACATGTCCACTGCCCCACTGATGTTTTAGCCAGAAGGCTCAGCTTCCCTTTGTATATGAAGACTTGTTCTGTTTGGTTCTGGTTTTATCCAGAGAGCTCCAACGTTAAATGTGGATAGCCCATGAGCGAGAGCAATTATACCTGGGCGAGGAAGGCGCTCAGAACGAGCACCTGTAAGAGAGGGTGTTGGAAAACAGAAGAGCATCCAGGAAGAGAAGTCAAACGTGTAATTAATCCTGGCAGTTAAGAAGTCGGTGTCTCACATTGGAAGACGCCTGGGTTCAATTCCAACCTCCAGCTGCGGACTCCAGCTTCCTGCTGATGCAGATCCCGGGAGCTGGTGGTGATGGCTCAAGAAACTGGGTTCCTGCCACTTTCATGGGAGATCTGAGTTGCATTCCCAGTTCCCGGCTTTGGCCCTGCCTCTGGCTCACTTCAAGCCCTTAATGAACCAGAGGATAGGATCTTTCTCTCACTTTTACTGTGTCTCTGCCTCTCAGGTATAAAAATAAAAATATTTAAAGGACTAAAAAGCTGACCAAAACCCTGAGACCATGAGACCTTTATGAATGGCTAAAGTTTACCCTTACAAATGGCTAAAGTTTTCCTGGGAGAGAGGATACCTACATGGTATCAGAATGACATGAAGCCCAAATCAATTCTCTTCTGCTTATGTAACAGACATACTCCTCTTATGGCCACTAACATAAATTAGGGAATTATTTTTCCTTCAACAAGAATGTCTCAAGAAAGAACCAAGGTGAATTGGCATGGGCACAGATCTCACTGATGAGGACAGATTTCACTGATGAGTGAATCAGGCCCCCCAAACAAGGCTGGACATCTGGGTCCATTTCCCCACACTTTGGATTATAGATGGGGGGGGGGGTGTTGATTAAGATGGCCCAGAGAATGTCTTATGTCCTGGCCAGCTGCCCAGGCTTGGAGTTGGAAGATTCTCGTGGAAACATCTTCAGCTGAGCTGCACGGGCCATGGCTTTATCTTCTAGCTGTGTGAACATGAAGGACATGGTCAATGTGGTCTCTCCAAAAGCTCAGCCCAGTGCTCATCCCCTGTGTCCCATGCTTCAGCCACCACTGCTACAGTTAGCATGTGATGTTGCTTCTTTGGTTAAAAATATCACTGGTGAATCTTCTAAGATAGAGGTGGGAGAACAGAGAATTGCACTCAATTGATTTGGAGTTTCCTTAATTTTCTTAAAAAAAAAAGAGATTTATTTAGTTATTTGAAAGGCAGAGTTATAGAGAGAAAGAGGGAGAGACAGAGAATTTCTTCCATCCATGGTATCAGATCCCAGCTTTGCCCCTCAAAAGGATCCAATGGAGGGGGCTGATCCAGGCCAAACCCAGGAGCCAGGAACTCCATCTGGGTCTCTCATGTGGGTAGCAGGGTCCCAAGCACCTTCACAATCTCCCATAGCTCATAGCTTTCCCAGATGCATTAGCAAGGAGCTGGATCAGAAGTGGAGCAGCCAGGACATGACCAGTGCTCAAATGGGATGCTTGGGTCATAGGCAGCGGCTTAACCCATTATACCACAACTCTGGCCCCTCCTTCATTTTCAAGTTCCTTATTTGTAAGAAAAAAATTTTTTGAAAAGCATGGAAGTGTATGTAGTGTAGCCACAGGCATGTGCTGGCTGCCCTCAACATATAGGCTCTTATTTCTCAAAAAGAGCAGAATGCGTGGTTGGAATTCCATTCCCAGACTTGCCTGAACCAGGAATACTCTGACAAGTGGGTTGTGAACCAGCCGGGGATCTCAAGAAACAGAACCAATAGGAATGTGTGTGTGTGTGTGTATGAGAGAGAGAGAGAGAGAGAGAGAGAGAGAGAACTGGTTTTAAGGAAGTGGTTCACACAGCTGCAGACACTGGCAAACTTGAAGCAGGCCAGACCAGCAGGCTGGAAGAGTTGGAGCTGTGGCTTGGGGCCTGTAGAGTCCCTTCCTCCTTGGGGGACATCTGTCTCTGCAGACCGCTGAGACAAGGTCCAACTACACGATGGCAGGGTCTGCTTTACTCAGTCTCCACTGATTGAAATGTTAATCACATCTTAAACAACTAAATAAAACAAAACTGCAAAGTAGCATCTAGACTGGCATATGATCAAAATCTGAGTACCATAGCTTAGCCAAGTTGACACCTGAAATTAACTGCAAACTGGCTGTAAGTTGAAGTGTCACAGGATCTGTCAGGGAAAATGTTCCGAGCTAACTCTCTCTTCCCCTTCCTCTCTGCCATCTTCCTAGCTGGAACCATGAGACCGGGGCCATTCAGGACAGAAAGCAAGATGGAAGGACTGTGGATTTTGCAAGGAGTTGTCATAGCATCCTTGGGATGCTCATCTCCAAATTTTATTTACAGTGAAGATAAATAAGCTTCTGTCATGTGCAACTCACTGTGCTTTTAGGTTTTCTGGCATGCACACCAAACTGAAGTGAATATAGTCCAAATCCATCTTCTATTCACATTATTCCTTTGTGTTTGGAGTGACCCCCACCCCAAAAATGACAGCAGATGATCTTGGGCAGAAACAGTAGCCGAACTGCCTTATTAGACCTTCTAAATGGTGAGCACCTGAGACAGGGTCAGCAAACCATGACCGATGAACCACACCAAGCACCGTTCTTGTTTCATAAATAAAGTTTTATTAGGATGCAGCTATAACTACTCAGTTACATGTGGCCTAATGCTAATGGCTGCATGTTTACCATAATCGCAGGGGTGACAGTTATGACAAAGGCCATGAGGCCTGTAAAATATAAAATATTTACTACCTGGCTCTTTGCAGAAAAGGTTTGTTCAACCCCTGGTCTACAGGGACTGTGCTACTTGTCAACTGAATGTACATCAGTTCACTCAATATTGCAAATTCGATAGAAAAGCAACTTCCAGACCATTCCATGCATCCCCAAAGGAAAGACAACAGGGACAAAACTAGCACAGTTGAAAATCAACCTCACAGACAACCCTTCCAGGAATGAAAAAAAATTTTTTTTTTTTTTTGACAGGCAGAGTGGACAGTGAGAGAGAGAGACAGAGAGAAAGGTCTTTCTTTGCCGTTGGTTCACCCTCCAATGGCCGCCGCGGTCGGCACACCGCGCTGATCCGATGGCAGGAGCCAGGTACTTCTCCTGGTCTCCCATGGGGTGCAGGGCCCAAGCACTTAGGCCATCCTCCACTGCACTCCCTGGCCAAAGCAGAGAGCTGGCCTGGAAGAGGGGCAACCGGGACAGAATCCGGCACCCCAACTGGGACTAGAACCTGGTGTGCCGGCGCCGCCAGGCGGAGGATTAGCCTAGTGAGCCGCGGCGCCGGCTCAGGAATAAAAATATTTATACTAATTAAGGCAGCCCCATCTCCCCAACCACTTGTCAGATATTTCTTGTCCACAGAAAACTGCGGCTCAACTGACAAGCATCCATCCCATGGCTCAAGGTGTGGACTCTAACAGCACCCTCTGCAATGCCATATGTTCCATGAGATGGATTCAGTGTCCCAGAAACAGGAATCTCCTCTGGATTTAGCAAGCACTCAGTTTGCCAAATGCACACCACCTACTGCTCAGAATGACTGCTCAAAACTATTTGTGTAAATAAATGAATGATTAATGTAGCTTCCTCGGGTAATGTTTGAGGTTTTTCATCTTTTCCTTTCCCATAGAGCTGCTTCCTTGCTCATCAGAAACCTTTCTGAGATGGGATAATGCAGTCAAGGCTGTCACTCGCCTGGGGACCACGGCCACAGCAGGCTCTGCCTGAGCCAATGTGTCCAGCTGCCTGGGATTCTAACAGCTCCAGGTTTCCTGACAAAGTGTTAGGTGTTCACTGCTTTGCAAAAAGGAAGGGAATTTGTTTTCACAGTCTCACAGTATAATAGGAGAGTGAAACATGCAACAAATAAATGTCTTTGATTCTGCCTTAGGAAGTACAAGAAAATAAATGATGGGGGTAGGGAGATGAGGCAGTCTGAATGCCGTCCTTGTGGAAGGGGTGTGCACAATACACTGGATGCACACCATGTAATGCTAAGCAATCAGAAGCCAGATTATGTGTATGCACGGCTGTATGGATGGATCATAAACACAGTGCTTCAGGAAAACAAATGACAGGTATAAATAAAGACATAAATATATATGTATGCACAACACATATATGCATATGCATCAACTCAAACTCTTTAACAAATAAAAATACATTCATACAAAATACATGTTTTGCAAAAAACACAAATGAACAAAAGGTATCCATAAAACATCATATAATGTGCTGATGGTGGAGAGCAGAAGAGTAGGTTAATAGGGTCTAATGACAAAGGAAGGAATGGAGGGAGGAAGGAAAGGATGGAGGGAGCCAAGAAAAAAGGGAAAGAAGGATGTGGAGCACTGGGAGGTGGTCTTTCCATTGACTGTAATCCACCATGAACTCCACTTTTCTAAATTTCATTTTCCTCACCTGTAGAGGAGAGTAGGGAAAGTCAAATGCTTTGAGAGTTCTCTGTAACTCTGACTTATCGCTTGTGCTGTCTTACTTAACCGTCACAACAATTCTAAGAAGGAGCTGCCCTAATTCCTAATTTGTAGATAAGGAAATTAGGGCTTAGAGGGAAGGGATAATTTCCCCAAGGTCACACAGACAGTGGTTTGATTGATGGACTGGGCACGAGTCCCGTATCTAACTCCAGCTGTCCTTGTACTAACACCATATTCCTTAAGTTGGGTGTTCCCTAAAGTACTTCCCAGCTCGCAATTCTATTTTGTGAATCCGGGTAGATATTCCAATTTTCCAACCCTTTATGCTATTATGCAAAAGGAGTTCTAAAACCAACTACATTTATGTCCACACCCTAGTTTTTGGACGCCAGCTTCAATTCAACCCTAAAAAGGGACCAAATGGAATATGAATGGTATGACATTTTGAGAATCTCATTTTAAAATTCTCATGTTTCAGCCCAAAGAAGCTGAATTTCATTCAAGTTGTTTTGCTTTTCATGTCCGTCCATGAATGATCTCACAACTTTCAACACATCCATACAACAAGGGCATGCTGGTCACCTATGGCACAGTTCTGCATGTTCTTCCTGGGGCATCTCATGCTGCCACCTGACCCTGGTGATGGCACCATGACAACTGCCTTGTTTATGGTTTTGAATGGCTCTTGATGAAATTTCTGGGGCTGTTTGTTGGCCCTACTTCGACACAGCTGTGGACTGGCTCTCACTTTGTTTGAGTAACACATATTGCCGGGGTGGGGGGTGGGGGGCTCAGTTATTTCCACTGCCACAGTGTGTGGCATTTCAGGAAATATATTACCAAGAAATCTCTGGAGACTCTTCCTGGCCTGGTTATGGATCCCCTTCTGGTTTCTCAGGAGCTATGCTCAAATCTATACCTTTTGGGCTATGCCAGGTTGTCGAGCAATAGGACTAGGGACAACAAGGTCTCTCATGCCCATATAGAAAAACATCTTATATGAAATGCACTCCACACATGATGGTCTCAACCAACATTATGAGAGTAGAATAAAATAGAAAATAGAAGTGGATATATTGGCGGCGCCGCGGCTCAACAGGCTAATCCTCCGCCTTGCGGCGCCGGCACACCAGGTTCTAGTCCCGGTCGGGGCGCCCGATTCTGTCCCGGTTGCCCCTCTTCCAGGCCACCTCTCTGCTGTGGCCCGGGAGTGCAGTGTAGGATGGCCCAAGTGCTTGGGCCCTGCACCCCATGGGAGACCAGGAGAAGCACCTGGCTCCTGGCTTCGGATAGGCGAGGTGCACCGGCCGCGGCGGCCATTGGAGGGTGAACCAACGGCAAAGGAAGACCTTTCTCTCTCACTGTCCACTCTGCCTGTCAAAAAAAAAAAAAAAAAAAAGTATTTTTTTGAAATTTTTGTGAAAGAGGTCACCTGGAAAATATTAGAAAGACACTGTGCTACATTTCATTGGGAAGACTGTGCCATACCATGAGCCTATGATTCCTTTTATTGTACAGAATTTCTCTCCCTTTTTAAGAACATTCTCATCCTGTAGCTTCTTCAGGAGGCCTTCTGGAGTTGACACCAGATCTGACTCCTTAAGCAGTCCTGCATTAACATCCCATTTGCAGCATCTTTATCTATAAAATATGCCAGTGTACCAAGTCAACCTAGCGTCTGCATGCAGAGGAGAAAAACATCTGAAATGAATTTATATTCCTAGCTACTTAAGTCTCATAAAAAAGCCTCCAACAAATGCGGGCAGGGCTGGCCCTTGTGCGGAACACAGTATCCTGGGCAGTTGGCCTGCTCTGACCCACACATCACAGAGGACACAGGAAGAGAACCATAAGTGGATGAACCGTTTTCAAAGCCCACCCTGAGTAGGATGACAGGCAGAGAAGAGCACAGCCAACATGGAAGATGTGTGGGGAACCAGGGAAGCTTCAACTGTAACATTTTTCCTCATTGAGACTTTAAAATTACAATTATATTTTTATCCTTTGTGGATGGTGTCATTCAGTGACAACAGATACAGTTGACATAAGACTTATGACATCACACATCTGTATTTTAACCCGGTACTGAAAATCTGACAATTAACCAAGTTAGCAGGCAAACTTCCTTGAAGAAATTCAAGAAAATCGCCTTTAGATTTAGAGTTACCTTCCTCCTTTACCCTCCTCATCTACTCTCAGAAACGTCTCTCATACTTCAGATAGATTATGGCCCCCTTATGTTTAGAAGGTCCTGCTCTATCTCTACAAAAGAATGAGACTCACTTGGCTCACTTGGCTAATCCTCCGCCCGTGGCGCCAGCACCCCGGGTTCTAGTCCTGGTTAGGGCACCGGATTCTGTCCTGGTTGCTCCTCTTCCAGTCCAGCTCTCTGATGTGGCCCAGGAGGGCAGTGGAGGATGGCCCAAGTGCTTGGGCCCTGCACCCGCATGGGAGACCAGGAGAAGCACCTGGCTCCTGGCTTTGGATCGGAGCATTGCACTGGCCATAGCAGCCATTTGGGGAGTGAACCAATGGAAGGAAGACCTTTCTCTCTCTCTCTCTCTCTGTGTCTAACTCTGCCTGTCAAAAAAAAAAAAAAAAAAAAAAAAAAAAAAAAAAAAAAAAAAAAAAAAGAATGAGATCAACACACTCATTCATATTGAAGCAAAGGGTGGAATATGCTTTCTATCTCAGGAGTTCTGACAGGAAGTACCCTACCGTGTCCATCAGTGGCTCTTTTCCAAACCCAAGTTGGTGTCCAGTTTAACGTTGGGGGCTAGTGATGAGCAACTAAAACGTACCAATATCCATGAATGCCACAGATACCCTAGTCTTCACCCAGTGACCCTCTATTAGACAGAATTCATACAGGACTGTGTTGCCTTCTCAAGGGGAGGAGGTAATAGCAAACTAGTTCAGGTTCCCAAGTCCAACATCCATGGCCGGTTTGCTGAGAGTTTTCACTCTACCCCAAAGTAAGATAAGCTTATTGGATTCCTTCTTGATCATCTATTTTTTGTCTCTTTCATTTAGTTTCTAAACATTTATTGAGCCTTTACTACCTGAAAATACCTTGAAGGTAGGGCTCTACTTTCAAGGACTCGCAGTTTAGTGGGAAGATAAACACGGAATATCTCCCTATGAACACTGAAGCAGGTGTGTCTGGAGGCAAAGCAACAGATCCACAGTCCACAAAACCACCACTGACTGTTGGGGGGCCAGGCAGAAGAGAAGAAAAAGGATTTTCAAGTGGAAAATCACCCACACATGGAGAGCGGCCATTGAAAAGGTCCTTTAAAGGCATTTTCAGGAATGTGGCATGGCTGGAGTCAGGGTGCGCGACGTAGCACGGACGAGGTGAGCCTCCTGAAGGAACCTGCTCACCAAGGGACACACTCTTTCCCTGAAGATGACTGAAAAATCTCAGGTGAGAGAATGTCATGAGCAGATCTTCCATTTAGAAAGGTCTCTTTTCAGAGTATGGAAAATGGACTAGGACAGGGATACCAGTTTAGGAAGTAAGGAGTACTCCAGACAAGAAATAAGAAGTGCCTAATGTAAAACAGTAGGGGATGAATGAAAAAAGAAAATTGGGTATCAGGGTAAACTTGAGAGAACACAGAGATTAATTAAGATTTGGTGCATTTTCTTAGGATATATGTGGCTGCCGCAACACAATTCTCTTGAAGGCTCAGAACAAGGCATTGCCAACACTAGAAATATTTGTCACTGATTTTCACCTTTCATTTGTACTTTTCTCTGGCATCGCACTGTGCCCATGTGGAAATTTATAAGTGATTTTGTAATGATAGGAATAAATTGCAATGATCACACCTCATTTATTTTTCAACATATTCTCCCATCTGGTCATTCCACCAAGCATTGTATTTTCTCCCAACCATTGTATTTCAAGCTGAGGGCTCCCTGGTTCCTTATTTTGATTAACCTCGTGAGTCTGCCTCAGGGGATAAGACTGAATTAGGATTCAGGACATCTAGATTCACCACTCTATGTGTTGCATAATTCCATGGTCCTCATTTACACTGGACTCCGGGGCAGGGTTCTCGGGCAAAAATAATTTTAAAAATACATACAAATTCAATTCCAGTTATATGCTCAGGAGTTGTGCAAATAAAGTGATCCTCCATGGATTTTAATATAGGGTCTGCTATAGGTATGACAGTTGGTAAGTGTCCACCTTCTAGGCTCTAATTTTGTGTTCTTACAAAGCTCCATAGGGTCTCCCTTTGCCAATAGGTCTGCATTCCTAACACATTTTGTGTTTGAACTTAACAAGGACACAGAAAAGGTGAGACTACAGTTAGCTACCCAAGTGTCAGATTTTACAAAGAAATCATTCCTGAAATTGTTATTTGTACTGTTCTCTTGCTCATGAGTTGCATGTTCTGTGTGTCACTTCACCTGCCACTTCACTCTATCTATGTGGAACTTTCTCTCTTTTTAATTTCCACTAGAATATCAACAGGAGTGGAAATTTACAGCTGGATGCTTTGTTCTGTTTTGTTTACAAACATATCACGAGTGCCTGGCATAAAGTAGGTGCTCAACAAATATCAGTAGAGAGGTTGGCTGTCAGAGTCTTTTCTGCCACCTGCGGAGAGTCATCATATAGATCATTTTGTTTAGATGACTCATGGCTTCCATGGAGACACAGCTTATAAAATCCTTTTCTGTACAAGGACATTGTTCAAAACTGCCTTAAGAAGTGGGCAAGTGGGCGAGGCTGAAGTCATCTCTCTTACTCCAAGGAAGAACCGTTAAAGAAGGCAGATGCAGAGAGTTTGCATTCCTGGTCCAAGGCCACAGATCTAGTCAGTAACACAACATGAACACTGTTGTTTTCTTTGCAATGGGAGGATTTTGGAGGCTTAAGACTTTAGTGGACTCTGCCTCCCACACACATGTTCCTTGTCTTGGAGAGGGTGCCATGAGATCCTGGGTTCACCTGGACAGGAGGGCACAACAGTATTGCCTCCCACCCCCCAGCCCTATTGCCATGTCCCAATTGTCTTCATTTGATCCTAACTGGTAGGTTTCATCTTTGAAGGTCTTATACTCTGCTGGTCACTTTACTTATCTCTGGGCAGAATGCTCACTCACACGCAGAACTCAGGTTTACTTACACTGAAAAATGGACAGGAATGAACCATGGACAACCCCTATCTCTATGAGAAGCAAAATCCTGAAGACAAAGGGAGGTTTTCACGACTCTGCGTGTGTAAGTTCAGGGAGATGTGTTGACTGAGAGGATCACCAGATCTTCTGTGACCTGCCCAGTGACTGGGGCACCACTCAGTAAGGGACATTGGGTGAAAATGTGTCATGCTTCTCTCGTTAGGATGGCTTCTACCTAATTTTTGCCAGAACACTCTGTTTATGGTCAGACCCTCCAAAACTCTTCACACACCTTCAAGATGGAGCCTACCCCTGTCACCGCTACCCCCTCTCTCATCTGGGGACAAGCACAGCAGAATGTCTGGGGACGACCTTCCTAACGGGAGGTAGGACTTGTCCTCATCCCCGAGTGTACAGTGGCTCTTGCTTTTCTTACTCTGCCAGATGTTCCTGTTGAATCAGGGAAGGTGAGAAGTGACAAGCACCCCTTCTGCTGGCTCGCTGGGGAGTCCAGCTCTGAGAAGTGTGGCTGGGCTGCCGTCTCGGCCAGCTGAACAGATGGATGCTGCAGGAGGCAGACGGCGTGCTCTGTCCCTCTCTCGGTTATGGCTCCTGTCAAATCCTCAGTTCTTGTGTTTACTCATTTTTCTTTTCCTTGGGACAGAATTCTCGGAAATTAGATGATGACGGCAGAGGATAGGGCCCACGTGAAATCAGCTGCATAGCAATGTTGACATTTTCCTAAACCACCTAACCTAAACACTTCCCTGCGAAGTTGTTGTTGTTGTTTTTTTTTAAACTCTGAGCGGGATTTGTCTGAACTACAGCAACATACACAGCCATGAAGAATATAATTTACCTCTGCATCAACAAATGCAAGATCATCTACCTTGAAAATCTAATAAAACTTCAGTGTCAGTACAGTTTATTTCTTTGCCTCTTCTTGTCTCTGAGGTCATTTCAAAACATTTCACAAACTGACCCCTTGAGGAGACCCGGCACTCATTAAATCCACAGTCCTCCTTCTCTGTGGCCTTGAGTGTCCTCTGCCCTTGCCAGGTCTGTCTTGCAGTTGGGAGCCTCAGGCTTTCTCAAGAGACACGTACGGTATGGGTTTTCCTTCCCTGCAGTATAGAACTCAGAGGAGTGGAGCTGGTGCTAGTGTTGATGATGGGTATTGTACTCCAGAGGACACAGAGAGCTAGGAGAGAAGAGCTACTCCTTCCACACTGTGCAGGAAGGGGTGGACAGTCCTCCAAGACCACAACAGTGACCCGGGGTCTGGGATAGTGGCAGTCATGGACCTTCTGGGCTAGAAGGACAACTGGCCACAAACTCTCAGCCACCTATGGATCCTTGACTTACAATTCAGGACTTCTCAGTCATTTCCTTTCATAACGAGGAATGTGTATTGCAAAGCCACTCAACAGTTGAAGGCCATTTCCTTGCAAGACAATCAGATGGACCAATGACCCTCCTTGCCGAAGGAAGACAGCAGTTCATTGGATTCTCCGATCTGGCCTGTGGCTCTGGAATCTCGATCCTAAGAATCAGTGTATGTGAGTGCCAGTCCATGACCTAAACATCACAAAGTGATTTTGCTAGTGGCTACATGGAAATGTGCAAAGATGACTAATACTGTCCAAGGCTGCTGATTAAGCTGGAGGCTCACTTAGACTAGGAATTCAGAGTCACATTTCTTCTCTTTCTCATTGGCTGAAACTGCCTCCCCTCTCAGTGAATCCCCCCTTCCATTCTATGAAACCTAAGTGTTCTTGTTGGTTTCATGGTTTGGGGGAAATAGAATCTTTTCTCCTCTAATATACAATAGACAACCTATGAAATATTTAGCACACCAATCAAGAGGCTGCATATTAAAAAACAATATTGAGGAATTAACTGTATTTTCTTAGAGGTATAGTTCAGTATGACAAGAAAGAATAGATGACAAATGGTTCTTGAGAATGCAATGGTAAACAAGTTTATGGAAGTAATCCCTCATCTTTCTTACCACTAGCCAACTTGTCACAGTGAACTGCATGCCAGCCAGAGTTTTATTCCAAGAAGTTAAATTGCTATCTCTTTACAGATAGTCTTTTCTATATTCTAAACACATCAGAACTCTGCATGCATTTAATAAACGCACAGTGATTGTAATCAGTCTTAAAACTAAAATAAGATCACCCTTGCATTATGATACAATACCTTATCTAACAAAAAAGAACCTATCATATTTCCATCAATGTATAATATTGCTTATGTTGCCATATTGCCATATTGCCACATATCCTTTTTTGTTCAACTAGGAAGTTATTATAACTATGTATTTATAAGTTGCCATTTTTACCAATTTTACTATATAATTCAATGGCATTCAGTACATTCACAAAAGCATGCAACCATCACCACTATTTTCTTTTTTTTTTTCTTTTTTGCCAGGCAGAGTTAGACAGTGAGAGAGACAGAGAGAAGAGTTATAGACAGTGAGAGAGAGACAGAGAGAAAGGTCTTCCATACGTTGATTCACTCCCCTAATGGCCGCTACAGTCGTCGCTGTGCCGATCTGAAGCCAGGACCCGGGTACTTCCTCCTGGTCTCCCATGCGGGTGCAGGCACCCAAGCACTTGGGCCATCCTCCACTGCCTTCCCGGGCCACAGCAGAGAGCTGGACTGGAAGAGGAGCAACCGGAACTAGAACCCGGCGCCCCAACAGGGACTAGAACCCACGGTACTGGAGGATTAGCCAAGTGAGCCACAGCGCTGGCCCATCATCACTATTTTCAAAACTTTTCCAACAACCTAAAGAGAAATTCTGTAGCCATTAAGCAATAAGTCCCTATTTCCCCTGTCATCAGTCTGAGAACTTCTCCTCTACTTTCTGTTTCTATAAATTGACTTATTCTAGATCCTTCTATAAGTGGATTTATATAATATGTGTCCTTTTCTGTTTGCTTGCTTGATTTGGTATAATGTTTTCAAGGCTCATCTATGTTAAAACATGTTTCAGAGTTTCATCCCTTTTTATGGCTGAGTAATATCCCATTTTGTGGATATGCCATCTCTGATTAATCCATTCATTAACTGATGGACTTGGGCTGCTTCTATCTGTTAGCTATTGTTAAGAATGCTGCAATGAACACTGGCTTATAATATCTAGATCTTTGCTTTCAGTTTTTATCTATTTTTAGTTTGATAAATAGAATTAACTAGTTGAAATTGACACACCTCATCCACTTCTTATGTCTTGAAAATTATAACATGGTCCTGATGGAATCCAGTAATAATTACTCTACTGAGTCTAAAAATCAGCAAAGACATATCAATACAAGTCCATGGACCAAGAGCCGACCGAGAAGGCTGAAGACCTAGAAGGGTTCCAGGACTTTTAACAACCTAAGAGTTGTGGTCTCTCTGGCTCAGTTCCCCTATCTGTTAAACAGGGAAACAATTCTTTCTTACTCAACATGAAGGTCATGAGCAGGATATAGGGCAATGTTTGCAACAGAATTTGAAAAGCATGAAGCCATTTATATAGCATGACATATAGTTTTTGAATTGTGGTTTCCATGCCTTGCATCTACAGAGGACTTAATGACTAGTGTCCAGAACCACTGGTTCTTTGCTTTTATAGTGTCAGAAAAATGTTCTACTGGATAGTATATATACAATATACTATGTATCAATGGCAAGCTAATATTTGTTCATTATAGACTCAAATATTTGGAATTGCATGGAGTGAAGACTGAGTCTTACTTCACCAACTGAGCTTCACTTCAGCAAGATCACCAGAAATATAAACAATGCTCAAGATACCTACACAGGATGGCTGTCCAGCGCCCTCTTCGCTATTTGAATACCTACCATGCCTGTGCTAAGGGAGCTCTATAACACTGACTAGTTACGCTGTCTGTTTCTATTATTGCTTGCCTAAAACAGACAGAAAGTTCCATGAAGAAAAGAGCCATGCTTAGTCATTATTGTACACCTCTTGGAACCTCAAATAATACTTTGCCTTTATAGGTATTTGTTAAATTCTTATTGAAGATGATGATAGTGATGAAAATGATGAGTAACACTAATAAGTAATATAATCCTGGCATTTGAATAATTATTTTTGTGTTGACTCAATTACGCCTAAAATAACCCCATGGAGGGCTGGCACTGTGGTGTAGTAGGCTAAGCCTCCACCTGTGGTACCAGCATCCCATAAGGGCACCAGCTCTAGTCCTGGCTGGTCCTCTTCCAATCCAGCTCTCTACTGTGGGCTCGGAAAGCAGTAGAAGAGGGCCCAAGTGCTTGGACCCCTTTACTGCTCTGCAAGGTCCGGAAGAAGCTCCTGGCTCCTGGCTTTGAATTGGCTCAGCTCCAGTGGTTGTGCCCATTTGGAGAGTGAACCAGTGAATGGAAGACCTTTCTTTCTGTCTCTCCCTCTCTCTGTAACTCTCAAATAAATAATAAAAACCATTAAAATGACCCTATATGGAATAGATACTTGTTATCCTCTTTTTATAGATAGGAACACTGAGGCACAGAAAGGTGAAACCTTGCTCAAGACTACACAGCTGTGTCAAGTCCTGAATTCCAAGGAGGAAGATAGCTGTGAAGTTTGCACTCATAACCACTCTTCTACTCTCTCTCATGTGAGTGACATGGACAAGAAAGGGGGATTCTAGCATTCAGAAGGTGAGTAGATTATGTTCTGAGGGCCAGTGGGTAGCACACTGTGATGGAACTGGTCCCAGAGGGAGCTCACTCTGAATCCAACTCCATGCTTCACGATGGGATGGGATACAAAATGTGCTGGAGCTACAGACATGTATATGGATCATCACATTGTCCTTGGCGTCACAGTGAGATGTCAGATATGCTCTGGTCCTGGCTAAGCAGGATGTGATGTCCAAGAAACTTCCGGCATTTGGATGTGACTCCAGAGAGCCACAGTCTTTCATTGAACTTCCTGTCATAAATTGGCTATTTGTGATGATTTCTAAACCCTTTAAGAAACCACCCTATATTTATCAGCCCAGTAACACCTGACAGTTTTCATTTACTTTGTTCTCTTGAGGTGAAAGGCTGGGCAGATCAGCTGTGTAATGAAACTACTACATGTAAATTCTTTTTCAATAAGCACACAACTTGATGGCAACTCAAAGGAAACCACGCCTGTGAAGGCGGCACTGGACTGTACATTCTAGTCCCACTTTTAAGTCTAAAGGGAGAACTGTGCCCCAGATAAGCATACAGTTCACACAGCATTGCATCTCTCTCCTGAGGGATGGAAAACAAATGGAAGCAAAGACCCAGCAAGGAGGAGATGACAACCTAAAACTTACACACAAGAGATGCAGAGCAATGGCTGTGGTGTGTCTGTCTTTGTTACCAGTATGCTCAGAAAGCCTTTATGTAGGTCCCTGGTGCGTGGGCTGGGGGACAACCCCAAGAAGAACGTCTGTGAAAGCAGGATTATTGGAT
This sequence comes from Oryctolagus cuniculus, assembly GCF_964237555.1. Lineage (NCBI taxonomy): Eukaryota > Metazoa > Chordata > Mammalia > Lagomorpha > Leporidae > Oryctolagus > Oryctolagus cuniculus. The sequence continues at coordinate 19,544,035 of NC_091438.1, forward strand.
TGGACAAGCGAGGGACCATTGCCTGGCAGAGGCCACCACCATCAAATGGAACTACAGGTCCAAACCTTCTTCATGGGGCCACAGACAGAACGGGACACAGAAGGAAGTGGAGGTGACACAGAAATGCTGAGAATGTGACAAGCACTCTGCCAGCCTCGCTCCCACCTGCTCCCCTGCCAGCCATCATTACCTATGAGCCTCCTGATGCCTCTCTCAGGTGGGGTGGATCTTGACAGATGTAGAAATGGGGGTGTAGCAGGATTAAGTCATGGAGATGAAGCTGCAGAGATTCAGGTCTCAAATTGAAGTCTCATTCCAAAACTTCCCACTTTATCGTCTTTCTGTGGCAGGAGCTGAGGATCCTTAGCAAGGGTGAGGCGGTTAGCATTTAGCTCAGGCAGCAGGGTGCAGTCACTGCATCAGACAAAGTTCAGAATCCTAAGTAGGTAGTATGACTATAAAAAAGAGGTCCCCTGATATAAATAAGTTCTGATGCTGAGTTCCATCCGTGAGGCCCATTTCAGAGCAGGCCCTATCCAAATCCCCTCCTTATTCCAGAGATCTGATACCGAGCCACAAAATGCATTTGAAATGCACTTAGCATAACATCCTAAGATATTCCAAGGTACACTTTCTTACATTGTCGATGGTGGTAAATCTTTGTATTTTGTGGCTACATTTGATTTTTAAAAATACTTATGTAATTTCAAATGAACAGTGGTGATTTTAAGTTGTGTAATTCCATCTGGGTCTACACACCAGGTGTGACAATTACAGTAAGAAACAGGAATTCAGTTCAAGGATGGAAGGTCACAGCTAAGGAGAGCCTACTGCAGCCCAGGCCTTGGCCAGATGCAGCCCTCCTACTCAGAGGTATACATTTTGGCCTTCAAAACTGTGCCCTGGGTATTTAGTAGTGATGCGTCTCTATCACTTCCAAGCTTCAGTCAAGTTTCTTAAACAGCCTCCATTTCCTTGCCTGCCAAAATGGATAACAACGGACTTGCTCCATAGGATGGCTATGAAAATAAACCCACCGTTAAGCTGGAGAAAATTGTAGGCTGCAAATTCATTCAATACACGCAAGCTGCTGAACATGAGTGCTTAGCTACACCGTGCATTGCAGAGCCCCGGCTGTGTCTCCTTGTGAGTGTTGGCTGATGGCGACTGGGGCTCCTGCTGCTGCCCAGCACCCTGACAGGGGATCACCTGCACATCGCTAGCTCAGAAAAAGGACAAAATTCACAACTCCAAGTACCTACTACTGAATGGGCACTGCTTCCCCACTACCATAAAACTGAAACATTATAAATCAAGGATCACCTGTACTTGTCAGATGCTCAGAATGGAGCTTTGCAAAACAAATAAACAAAAAAAAGGCGATTAATTAATGTTGACTCTTACATGCAGTATTGGTGGAAGGAGATGAAAGGACATAGAATAATACCAGTGCTCTGATTTTCCCAGAAACAAATATGTTGTTATTAGAATGGTAATGAACCCTCTCATTGCTGTTATTAATTAAATCCAATGTAAATTGAATTAATAGCTAATCAATTATTAATAGGCATAATCATGGCCATTATCTATATATATATATATTTTGACAGGCAGAGTGAACAGTAGAGAGAGAGACAGAGAGAAAGGTCTTCCTTTGCTGTTGGTTCACCCTCCAATGGCCGCCGTGTTGCGGCCGGCGCACCGCGCTGATCAGAAGGCAGGAGCCGCGTGCTTCTACTGGTCTCCCATGGGGTGCAGGGCCCAAGGACTTGGGCCATCCTCCATTGCACTCCCTGGCCACAGCAGAGAGCTGGACTGGAAGAAGAGCAACCGGGACAGAATCCGGCGCCCCGACCGGGACTAGAACCCGGTGTGCCGGCACCGCAAGGCAGAGGATTAGTCTAGTGAGCCACAGCGCTGGCCGCCATTATCTATTAAACAGCTATAATAAGGACAAGCTTTGGACACATTGTTCTCAATCCCTATAGCAACCCAGCAATGCTTCACTGTTCCCTGAATAAAAGGCAGGAGGCTCAGAGGAAGGGTGCAGAGAAGAGAAAAAGTAGAGAACTAGAGGATGAGCCCAGGCCCATGGCCTGCAAATCCCACGTGCTTCCTGCATTCCTGCTGCCAACAGCGTGAGAGACAGTGTGCATTTCAAGAGAGGAGTACCTCAGAGAGAAGCATTTCCTGAGTGCCTAACTCAAGTGTTTTTGAAGCCCAGAGGAATCCATTGACAGGTGACATTTGCACTTTAAAAGTAGAAAGCTCAAGAGCACTGGGGTAGGAACCTTTGTATACACGTCTGCATAAATAAGTAACAGAATGTTAAATATGTTGCTGACCCGTTACACTGTCATGGGTTTCAGAGCCACATCTCCTGCTGTTGGCCCATCTGAGTGCAGTCAGAGGGGGCTAAACAATTGCTTCACTTCCCCGTCTATGTTCCATGTAACTTATATTTCAAAATATCCTGCTAGTCATTCTCAATATTCATTTACACGTACACTTTTATCACGTTCTAATCTCTGAATAGAATACAAGCACGGTAATTCCAAACAGTGGTATAATATGCTGGAGAAAAGATGTCACCCAGGCCGGCGCCGTGGTTCAGTAGGCTAATCCTCCGCCTTGTGGCGCCGGCACACCGGGTTCTAGCCCCGGTCGGGGCGCCGGATTCTGTCCCGGTTGCCCCTCTTCCAGGCCAGCTCTCTGCTGTGGCCCGGGAGTGCAATGGAGGATGGCCCAAGTCCTTGGGCCCTGCACCCCATGGGAGACCAGGATAAGTACCTGGCTCCTGCCATCGGATCAGCGCAGTGCACCGGCTGCAGCGGCGGCCATTGGAGGGTGAACCAATGGCAAAGGAAGACCTTTCTCTCTGTCTCTCTCTCTCACTGTCCACTCTGCCTGTAAAAAAAAAAAAAAAAAAAAAGTCACCCCAGAGGTTTTGGAATTCTTTCCTTGAAGGGCCACACCCTGTGCAGTTACTCTGTGTGGGCTCATCATTTAGCGCTAAATCCATTGAAGACAAAATGGCCTGAGAGTTAGACAAAATCATAAAATCATGGAAGCTTCAAATACTTAAAAATAGGCAATGTGTTCAATTCCCACTGTGACTAAATATGGCTTTATTTATATATGCATGTCCCAATAAGTGCTGTCGCCACTGAAAGCCGTAGGCTTGCCCTAATGATACGGCCATTGAAAGCAATAAGAGTGGGAGCACAGTCAATCTTTAGACCACAAAAGAAAACAAATTTCATAGTCACATTCTTTACTTTTTTTTAATCCTATAAGAAACTACCTAGGTTGATTTGACCAGGACATTCTCAGGACTTGCCTTCTAATAATTCATTTTTCACACACACACATACCCCACATCCACATGCATGTATACACATCATATCCACTTGTATGCACACATGCATAGACACATACAGCATGCACTCATATATAAGCACATGGCACATATGTTTATACTTGCACACACATGTGCTCATACCGCATTCACATACATGCACACAGTGCATGCATTGCACATGTGATTTTTGTACACACTACATTCACACACATGTACTCATACATATATGCCCCCAATAGGCATGAACACATCTTCCCTCAAAAGATTGTGATTTAATGTCATTGAACTTGGTAATTCAAACACATCAACATTTTGATCAAGAGCAACATTATCAAAATAATGTATTTCATAGGGAACTCCTTAGAAAGTAAAAATGCATATTTAGATGTTTAAGTTCTGGAATGACTTATTAAAAAGGTCATACCACCTTATAGCCAAACATCCTTAATTGCATGTGCTTTCCATGTGAGGAGAATGCTTTAGATAGATGATAAGTGTAGGACATTTCCATCAGCACAGATGCAGTGTTCTAAGATCAGTACGAGTCCTGTTGTTGCTGCCTGAGTTTTCTTCAAGCTGCTTATGAAAACAAACCAGTAAGCAGGTTCTTCAAAGAGGGCGTCTGATCCAACAGCAAACAGAAGTCATTTAGAATTTTTTGGAGTGTGAAAACTGTTTCTCAGCCAAAGTGTTTTGAGTTACATTTTTTAAACTTAGTCAGCAAGTTGGTAAACGGCCATGGTATTTCCGTGCCTTTGCTCCGCATAGCATGGAGTCAGGGGCACATCTCATTTATCTTGCCCCTTCCATGTCTACAGAAGGGATGGTCTCCCTATCTTCTGTTTCATGCAACAAAGAGCTCCCTTAGCTCAGTGACGTGGCAGGCCTGACTGTTTCTCAGTGGCCATGCCCTGTCCTTAACATGATCAGTGGGAAGAGTAACACTGACCTTCCCCACCTTGGGTGTTGGGGTGTTCACCCCCTTGATTATTCAACACTCAGGAAAAGAGGTGGTCAAATTCTGGTCAGTAAGTGTTCTAGCATGTTAGGTGCTGGCTGAGTTGTTATACAACTATTTGCAAAGGAAAAGCAGACACAACAGGCAACGCCAGGGCACTCAGCACTGCCAGCCAAGTTAGAGATCGCTTTTTTCACTTTCTCAGTTTCTTTTCACTAAAGGGACAAATTGGTCTTCCCAAGCTGATTTCTACTTCCAATTGTGTATGAATGGATATTTTGTTTCGATTGCTTTTGGTTTTTTAACAGCTCAGATGAATCCTGAAGCTGTGTGGAACAGACAATGCAACTAATGCAAACATGAACGATCCTTATTCTGGGTTCCACATTTGCAAATTTGCCTACTTGATAAAATTTACTTGTAATTCCCCAAATCAATACTTGTAGTGCTTTTGATGGCATTCAGGGATACAAATGGAATGTAAACACATTTGAGGAACCTGACGGCACATTCCCAGCTGGCCATGAACAAGGCTATACTCTTGTCCCAGCTCATACTGTAAATGTCCTTTTCACTGTCTATCTACGGCCATGTTTCGGTTCAAAATGTCACTCAAGTGCAGTGCTGCAGTGATGTCTGGTGTTCCTAAGTGAAAGAAGGCTATGATGTGCCTTCTGGAGAAAACATGTGTGTTTAATAAGCTTCATTCAGGCATGAGCTTTAGCGCTGATGGCTGTGCGTGCAGTGTTAATGGATCAGCAACACTTGTATATACCAATATAATGTGTCTAAACAGAACCGTGCATTTTTTAAAAAGGGTATGTTGTGGTCAGAGGCTGGAAGGAATCGAATCCTGAGCCATGGGTCGGGATCCACTAATTCACTGTTCACAGGGACGTTACAGAACACAGCTACTGGGAATGGCAAGAACCGACTGCATTTCTAGGGCTTCCCACCATCCTATCATCCCTGTAATTTAAAGCTGTGTGGAGTTTCCATTTCACCCAGAGTTTTGTAGATCAGAGATTCAAATGACATTTTCCTTTACAATTTTAATTCTTGACTTCAACAATATCACCACAGTACTTTGGGAAAAAATGGAATTAGAAGATTTTTATTTTGGTGTAAAAATGTTTGAAAATTATACATAGCTTTTTTCATAATAGGCATTTTAATGTACTTTTTGAAGCCCCTTCATTTGCAATAATTCCTTTTTTTTTGTACCAAAATAAACTTGTCTTGCAATTCTATTTATCATGTGTTTTTAGGTCCCATAGTAGCTACTAATGAATACTATTTTTTTTTTTGACAGGCAGAGTGGACAGTGAGAGAGAGAGAGAGACAGAGAGAAAGGTCTTCCTTTGCCGTTGGTTCACCCTTCAATGGCCGTCGTGGCCGGCGCGCTGCAGCCAGCGCACTGCGCTGATCGGATGGCAGGAGCTAGGTGCTTCTCCTGGTCTCCCATGGGGTGCAGGGCCCAAGCACTTGGGCCATCCTCCACTGCACTCCCTGGCCACAGCAGAGAGCTGGCCTGGAAGAGGGGCAACCGGGACAGAATCCGGCGCCCAGACCGGGACTAGAACCCGGTATGCCAGCGCCGCAAGGTGGAGGATTAGCCTAGTGAGCCACGGCGCCGGCCCAATGAATACTATTAATTTCTTTCTTTTTTTCAGCCTTAGCTACATCATCCCCATGGAGACTCTGAAAAACACTTTATTGGGGAGAGGTGTCTGGACATTAACATTGGGTAGGCCTAAATACGATTCAGGATTTGCCATTTTTATCTGGGTGAATCAGCAATTCTGTGTCAGAGTTTCCTTGTTTCTAATGTGGGGATATTAACTACCCATGGAAATTTAGTGTATATTTCTAAGATAACAGCAATATGGTTGAGACAAATTGGCATTCTAATAAAAGCATTCTACTGTTTTAGTAAAACCACCCCAATCCTCATCCATCCTTTGGCCTGCAGAGTTCATCGTATACTTCCAAAGTGACTGGGAGGCAGTGACCACCCTTCTAGGTTGAACACGTAACTCCAGGGCCCGAGCAAAGTCTTGCTCTCTGCAGTACAAATTCCATATGAGAAGAGTCTCAGCTCCTCAGTTTTCAAACCACATTCAGAATTCAGGGCTATTAGGTCTGGAGAGGATAGGGCTGAGGTAGGGAGAAAGAGTACACCAGGAACAAGGGGGCAGTCTTACTAGCTTGATTGCTCTTCAGATTTTAACATTGACTAGCATTGAGTAATGTGTTTAGTTGAGTTGTTAACAATTCTGCAAACAAGTGTGTCTGGACTGAATGGCCCAATTCAATGCTAGCATCTGCCTTCTGGGAACAGAATCAGGAAATGTCACCTTGACAGAGCCACACGAGTTTGCCCTCTTGTTGCTCCATTTGTGGTTTTCTGAATGATAGTGTGTAGCATACTCTCCCCTTTTTGGTCAGGAGGGAGCCAGTGCTCTCATTTTATAGATTTAAATGCTCTCTAGTCTACAACATCTCACCGAGTAGAGAGCAATGCAAGAGGTCACTCACTCAGTTATCACACATATGGGATGGGAATCAAGGCAGCTCCAGAGTCCTTCGTGCACCCTGTGTGGGTTCCATCAATTCCATCTGACAGGCAGAGTAGACAGTGAGAGAGAGAGACAGAGGAAGGTCTTCCTTTTCCGTTGGTTCACCCCCCAGTGACCGCTGCGGCAGGCTTACTGCTCTGATCTGAAGCCTGGAGTCAGGTGCTTCTCCTGGTCTCCCATGGGGTGCAGGACCCAAGCACTTGGGCCATCCTCCACTGCCTTCCCGGGCCACAGCAGAGAGCTGGCCTGGAAGAGGGGCAACCGGGACAGAATCCGGCGCCCCGACCGGGACTAGAACCCGGAGTGCTGGTGCCGCAGGCGGAGGATTAGCCTATTGAGCCGCAGTGCCGGCCGAGTTCCATCAATTTTTAAACAGTCATTGTCAATCAGACCTCAAATGATTCTGAAAACCTAGAAAATAGTTTGCCTTTGGTCTTCTGAATTTTGACCAAGAACATTTTTAAACTCAGTTTGGAAAAGCATATCCTTAAAGACGAGGCTCCAAGGCCTGACCTAATGTCCAAAGGCCAGGACTCACCAGAAATCCCAGCTCAGCGTCCCACAACTCTTTGTCCGAAGTGTCATCTCAGGCGGGGCTACTGAGAGGCAGACTGAAGGGCCTGTTCATGCAAAAGGGATTTGCCGGGAACAGTTCCAAGGGCAACCCACAGGGAGATGGGAAAGGGAGAGAAGGAGGCCAACCAGGGGGAACTTCGCCCCAAACCCACAGAGGGTCTAGCAGTAGTGCAGCCCACCCCTCAGAGCCAAGCTGGGGGAATGTATGTCAGCTGCATGTCATTTGCCCCAAAGGGAGCAAAATCCACAGGTGTTTCCAATGAGCTGGCTATCCAGTCGATGCTAGCCTGGGCAGCATCTGAGGACCCCTGCAGTGAAGGACACAGGTCCTGGCCCTGGGCATGAAAGCCTGCCTGGAGCAGGTGTGCAAGAGGGCACTTGTGGGTCCAGGAGCAAATGGGTGGACTGTGTCCATTTCTATTGTAGTCTCTGATTCCAACTGTGAGAGGGTCCCACTTATCAAAAATACAGTTCTAAGACCTGTGATTATGACAGAGCAGATGAGGAATGACGGAGATAAATGATTGTGTGTTTTTAAAAAGGTTCAGCTTTAATTTACAAAAGTTTATTCCCGACATTAAGATTTGATATACAAGAAAAACAGTGAGTTTGGAACTCACTAGGTTTAAAATTACACTCCTGACATCCCAGATCCAGGTTTGCAACTCAGTATGTACGGGTAGGCACTGAAGTGGTTCTAACAGGAAGTATGTTTAAATAAAAGACAAATTTGCACATTTTGGAAGTTAGTACCCAAGGACAAGAAAAAAATTAATTTTCATATCTGAGTTTAACTTAATGAAGAATTAAATTATTTTAAAAGAATAATTAATATGGAAGCACCCCAATTAGTGAATAACAATAGAATGTAATGCTCTGGCTAGCAGAGTTAAGGGCATTTCTGTCAGTGTTCTAGAGCTATAAGTGTTTTGTGGACGCTGAAGGCTGAGTAGCTGAAGCTAAACTCATAGACACAGCTGACTGTACCTAGATCATGATGCTCCAGCTTCGAATGTCCCCAGTGCATTCTGTTGTGCTTTTAGTATCTGCAGTGATTCTATCGGCGTTGACATGACTTGAGACTAGTGTTCTGTCTCAGGAAACATGGGTTTCCATCAAAATGCTGGTCAGCACCCATGAGTCTGGCAATAGGGCTTTCCTTTCACAAAGACAAGGCTTGGATGGAAAACGAGATGGAGACAAGGCTACAGAATTCTATGACTGTAAAGGTCACTGGAGATGAATTCCTACAAGCCTTCCCATTTTCTCTTGAGTCCCGAGATCTCTGTACTTCTCCAAATGAGTAAGAGAGCAAACACAGAGACTTGAATTTCCTAGGGCAGAGCTCTTCATCACTGTACGGGGTGGCTAATTTTTAACATGACACTTTGTCATCTGGCTCCTGAGCTTTATGAAAAGGCACAGTCAGGACAGGGATGGGCGGCCGATACAGTGATGATTTTTTATGAATGAGTGCTTTACACTGTCCATTTGCCTGATACACAACATTGATAGCACTTAGAGTGAGACATATAGAAATGTTTCCCTTGAAGTGTGACTTATCGCCTAACTGTTGATACAGCTACAACGTTGTCTCTCTGCTGTTGCCAACCTGACTGTAATGTCCTGGCTATATCTAAGGAAAATTCATTCTAAGGAACAGACCATTTTTGCCAATCTTGATTTTTTAAATTAATTACTTTTCATTTTATTTGTAAGGCAGGGAAGTGATAGAGAGAGGGAAGGAGAGAGGATGGGGAGGAAGGAGAGAGAGAGGGAGTTTTATCTTCCATCCACTGGTTCACTCCCCAAATGCCTGCAATAGCCAAGATTGGGGCAGGCTAAACTCAAGGAGACTAAGACTCTATCCAAGTCTCCCACAAGGGTGGCAGGGACCCAAGTCCTTGAGTTATCACCTGCTGCCTCCCAGAGTGCACTAGCAGGAAGCTGGATCAGAAGCAGAGACAATGGGACTAAAACCAAATACTCTGAAAGAGGTTGTGGGCATCCCAAGTGGCGAGTTACTACTGTACCAAATGCCAGCCCCTTTCAATCTCTTTATACATAAAGAAACAACCAAAGTGCACATATTACTTTGAAATTGGAGTTTAAAAATACTGCTTACTAATAAATCTAGACATAATCAAATAATCCACAGAATGTAAACTGCTTTTTCTCTCCTTATGCAGATAATTTATGTACCAAAATAAGACTGTGTTTTGTTTTAGTATAAAAAATGTACTACCCTCAAATGAGGGTAATTGCCACTTGACTATTTTAAAGCTAATGATCATCATAATGATGAGAGTTATGCATGTCTTGTCACACGGAACAAATAGCTTCCTGGGAGAGCCACTGTCACACAAACTGCATTTTGCCACTAACTTCCACTTGGGGATCTCTTTTGGGGATGTGCATTTTTGGCTGGATCCTCCATGGAAAAGCCCTTCCCTCCCATCGGGAGCTCTGCCATCTTTATTCCATTGATTTGACTCTATCATTGAGCTTCATACAGAGTAGAAGAGAAGGTGAGACAAATACAGTGACCTCTGCATTACTAGGAACTTCAAATCCTTTGGACTCAAATCAGTCCTCATCACAAAGACCCTGGGGACAGGAGGAAGAATGAGAGCTGAGCAGGAGCAAATATTCATCGTGTCTACATAGCAATGAATTTCGTCTATATTCTAGAAAGGACTTGAAAGATACCTGCATTCATGTTTGAGGGAAATGGTAACAGAGACTCTCATGAGAACAAAATAAAAGGGGTGCATTTCCTTTAGAGCACATGAAGTTCTCTGTAATTCTGATTTGGAGAATGTTGTTTCTGGGAGCTCCAGGCAACAGAAACCTGCATGGACCAGAGAGGACGGGCTTCAGGGTTGGGTGTGGGGTGAGGATGGCCTCATGTTTCCTTTGGCTAATGAGGTCCCTCTATACCAGGGGTGGGGAACGTCTGGTCCATGTGCCATATAAGACCCACAAAATCATCTGGTCTGGTCCTGCCAAAGCAACTGTAGGCAGGACTTGAAATTCAATAAACCTAAAGCAGGCTCACGTTTACGTTGATGATTTTGTATGGCTGTGAATTTTGTTGCAAACATTCAAATGGATCTTGGGAGAAAAAATTTCCCCACCTCTGCTCTGCTCTATCTACAATGTGATCTTTTTATAAAACATATGGATTATTCATTACAAAGTTTATCTCTTTTTATTTTTAATACAAATATTTAACATTTGATAAAGTTTTCTATTTCTATGCATTTATCATTTCACCTAGAAATGAAAAACTGCTATTTGTATACAATTTCAGGATAAATCAGTTTTTTTATTTTTTGTTTTAAATTTCTACATAGCAATTTTACATGTTAATATGGCACAGTGGTATCTAATCACGTGTATATACCTTGCGTGATAAACAAATCAGGGTATTATATGCCTCACCTCAAAGGTTTATCATTTCTTTGTGGTGACAATATTCAAAACCCTCTCAGCTATTTTGAGAAAGAGCATTAACTATACTCACTCTGTACGGGAGAACACTAGAACTGATTGCTCCTGTCTAACTGTAATTTGGTACCCACTGGCCATGTCTTCCCATCATCCCCCTCTCTGCCCTCCCAGCCTCTGGTAAATATTATTCTGTGCTCTCCTAGAAGGAGAGATCGACTTCTGTAGATTTCACATATTAAGTGAGCTGGGTGGTATTTCTCTCCCTGTGCCTGGTTTATTTCACTTAACATAATGTCCTCTTGCCACAAGTGACAGGATTTCATTCTTTTTTTTATGGCTTTTTCACATGAAATTCTTTTTTTTTTTTTTTTTTTTTTTTTTGACAGGCAGAGTGGATAGTGAGAGAGAGAGACAGAGAGAAAGGTCTTCCTTTGCCGTTGGTTCACCCTCCAATGGCCGCCGCGGCCAGCGCGCTGCGGCCGGCGCACCGCGCTGATCCGATGGCAGGAGCCAGGAGCCAGGTGCTTTTCCTGGTCTCCCATGGGGTGCAGGGCCCAAGCACCTGGGCCATCCTCCACTGCACTCCCTGGCCACAGCAGAGAGCTGGCCTGGAAGAGGAGCAACCGGGACAGAATCCGGCGCCCCGACCGGGACTAGAACCCGGTGTGCCGGCGCCGCTAGGCGGAGGATTAGCCTAGTGAGCCGCAGCGCCGGCTACATGAAATTCTTGATAACCCCAAATTTCTAATATAAAATTCCAAATAGGCCGGCGCCGCGGCTCACTAGGCTAATCCTCCTCATGTGGCGACGGCACACCGGATTCTAGTCCTGGTTGGGGCACCGGATTCTGTCCCGGTTGCTCCTCTTCCAGGCCAGCTCTCTGCTATGGCCAGGGAGTGCAGTGGAGGATGGCCCAAGTGCTTGGGCCCTGCACCCCATGGGAGACCAGGAGAAGCACCTGACTCCTGGCTTCGAATCGGTGAAGTGCCAGCCGTAGCGGCCACTGGGGGGGGGGGGGGTGAACCAACGGAAGGAAGACCTTTCTCTCTGTCTCTCTCTCTTACTGTCTAACTCTGCCTGTCAAAAAGTAAATAAATAAATAAATAAATAAATAAAATTCCAAATAAGAAAAGGCAAATCTGCCTGAGTTCTTCCCAATGATTCTTTGGGTGAAACTTAAGTAGCACTCACACTACTAATAAAACCACCTTAATGTAATTTTTACCCAGGTGGTGTACAAAATGCTTCCCTTTGGATTAATGTCTGTTTCAATTAGGCTAATAAAGTATATGAAACCAAATTCACAGCAGTCCCAAAAGGCCCATAAGAACTAGCAGAGGTGTGTTCTCTGTAGTCTGAGGTAATGTACTAAGTGAAGCATGTTTTTCACTTTGATGCATATTCCATTTAATTAAAAGTAAATATTAGGAGACAGCCCTGTTGAAAATGGATAGAGCATGTAGGTCTGTTTTTGTATAGAGCATGTAGGTCTGTTTTTGTATGCGACATAGAGTGCTAACTGAAGTTTACTGTAGGTCAATGCACTGTCTAGGAGCTGAGGAATCCAAAGTGGGTAGATCAGAGTACTGGTTCCCAAGAAGCTGCTCAGATATCCAGGGAGACAGAATCATAGATTAGTTCAAGATACAGGATAAAGAGGAAATTTTAAGAAGATTTTACTTCAAACTAGGAAGCTGGCTAAAATGGTCCCTGGGTATAACCTAAGGGTTTTGATTACAGGCTTCATCTAAAACTTCTTATTCACAAGTCAATCTTTCCATTAGGCAACATCTTTGTGTAAGGCAGGCAGCCCTAGAGACAGAGAAACCACCAAGTCTTCCCTAAACGATACTGTTCTCTTTCATTTGACTTGTTTCCTTTAGGGAATACTTATTTTACTTTCAGATCCAAGATTTGCGACAGAGCTTTTGCGGCACTATGTGGGAGTGCAGCCTGATGTCTTGTGTCTAGTCTTGACTTGTGGAGTTTGTTTGTGTCCCTCATACAGCTACCAAGGATTCTAGGTTCTCGCTTGTGATGACAGCCACACGCAACGCTTGTTGGTCTCACTGAATAGGTGTAGTTGTACATAAGAATGCCATTTGATTTATCTCCAGCACCAAAGATGAGATGAGCAGGGCTGCTTGAACAATGATGGAGTCAACTGCGCACACTGGGACCCTCACTTCCATCTTCCTGATCCCACACTGCTCTCTCTATTCCCAGTTCTCGCTCTCCTAGCGTGTTCTGTGTCCCGGGTGATAGTGGTCACGCTGGAACTCAGCATCTGCCCACACTCGATATCAGCATGTGCCCTGCTCACAACAACGCACATGTCTGCAATCACAGCCCTAGAAGAGTTCTCATCTGTGACTCCTTCCAGTTTGCCACCCTAGAAAGAGGAGGTCCTGGCACTTGTCTTATTTGATTGATATAGAAACGAGGTGTCACTGAATCCTGAAACTCAATAGAGACAAAATGAATTGACAATAGTCAATTAGACTATTTCTGGAACTTAAAATTCTAAGCCATCTTCCCTCTGATTAATGAGCATGCGAAATCTCTGTTGGACTACCAGAAAATCACATCCTGGGACCCTGGAAACGTCCAACAAAAGTATCTGCCATGCTAAGCATAAGCCCAGTCTTTAGTTATCTATCATTATTGCACTGTCTCTTTTCCATTTGACTTCATCAACATCCTTTCTTTTGGTTTTCAACAAAAGCATTATGGGCCCCCTTGGCCGCAAGGTGGTGCTGTGAGTGATACATGAGCTCAAAAGTCCCCATCCTCAGAGACCCTTGTGCCTTGGAATCAGCTTGAACCCAGATCAAGAGGAGAATTCCTACACAGGAAGACCTAGAGTGTAGACATCTTCCCTGTATTCTTGTTCCCACCGAGGAAATGCTACTACTTTCTCAGTAGAAACGCCTACTTACATGATACGCCTCCTTTGGTATCTCAGTACAAACTTCGTCCCCTTTAGACTAGGACTAAGCTTCATTTTTCCTGGGGAAATAACTCTTAGGCTGTTTTGGACATGAATGAATTGGGGTTTTCAGCCTAAAACCTGAGTAGCCCCCGGGGGTCGGAACTATCTGGGCATGCCACTTCACATTCAGGAACTTGGTAAAACCAGTTGATGGCTTTTCAAGCCCTTAACAGCTTCAGGATTCTACAATTCTAAGTTGTTACTCCACATCCTACATAGATGTTGTTTTGCCTTTCTTTTGGAATGTGATTTCTCCCTTCTTTCCATTTAAAATGTTTTTCCTATATTATCAATTCATAATCAATAATGATGAGATTTTCTCAACTGATGTAGGACATTGTTCATACATAGTAACCTGGCATAATCAGATTGACAGCCTGCAAGATTGGGCTGCAACACTTAGCTTTTTAACTCAATAGCAACATGATTAGATTCACTGGATGGCTATATTACACAGTGAATACAGAAAACTAACAATGTAAGAAGCAATATCTTTTAATCAACATGAAGTGAAGTGAAGGTGAGAATTAGTTGACCATGAAAAGAAGCATGAAATGAAAGTTTACAGTTAACCTACCATTTAAAAATAATCAAATAATAGCGTTGGGACAGTCCCTCTTTCTAACTTGCTAATAGGAAACATATTTCCTTTGTGTTATTTCTCATTTTTAAGGCTTTACACTAGATGAAGAGCATCATTTTACAGCATCAATTTCATACCAGATGCCACAGATTTCTGGAGAACCAGACATATTTTAGTATTTTTCCCATATATCACATTTCCTTAATTGCAACTCACATTTCTAATTTGTCCTTCTGGGAATTGGGGAAATCATTCAAATAGTAAAATGCTATTATTTTGTGGAACTCCGAAGGCATACTTTTATGAAAAGAAAAGGAAATCAAAGCCCAGAGAAAGCAAGGAAGTTGTCCATTATTGCAAGATAGATAAGAGCAAAGCCACATAATGAATTCTTGTAATTTGTGTTGTCTTAGCCTCCATTTGGGGTACAGGTTTAACTTTCTCATATCAAAAGCAGAGCTTGGTCATCCTTGATACAACTCTCAGTCCTACATCACACTCAGGTGACTCAAGCCAGGGGTCAGGGATAAGAACTCAGAGACTCCTCTCCTGCAGAGCACCTCGGATTCCCCAATTTACTGCTCCCTTTAAATGGGATTCAGGCATCCACCCTGAAGGGCAATGTGACCCAACACTAGTCCCTTGCACAAGGAAATATTGCCAGTTGCCATATGATCTCCCCCCCCACCCCTACCCCCAATTCTTCATTCCTGCTGTCTGTGACCCAGGGACACAGAACACTGCCCTCAGAACTCACTGCATCCTTCCTGTGGTTTCTCTGTATCATGGCGGTGTATTGACTTTGTGCCTTCCATCTGAAGAACCAGGGGCTACCTCAGGACAGGTTTTATGTGACACTGGGGAAAACACGAGATTGGTCTTCAATGACCTGGGAAGGACTGATTCTTTGGTTGTGGATAAGACAGCCAGACACTAGGCTGTCCAATAGGTAAAAACTATATCCCATGGTGGACACACTGTAAACAACCTTGTCCAGCTCCCTTTCATTTCCTGTTAGGAAAGAGCTGCTAGCTGCTCTGGCCACAGAACTCTGGTTTAGTTGGGGGCCCTTAAGCCATAACAGCAAATTAATCAGCAAATATGCATTGAGCATATCTAAGTATAGGCTTGTTCCCATGGGTTCTAAGCACCTAAACCCACTTGGATGGCACAATTCAATCTTCCAAAATAACGTGACCTAGGAGAGGGGCAGGATAGGGGAGCTAAGACTGTCTGACCACCTGCTGTGCACCTGACATTTTCCTGGGCCATTACTGGTTCTACTTTATTTAGTTAGCCCATGGACACTAAAAGCTGATCATTAAAATCAGTTTAGTTTAGGAGAAAAATGATAAGCTTCAAAATAAGAGAAATTCTGGTCTCTCCATTTACCAGCTGTGTGGTTTGGGGCGTTAATTCTCTGATTTTCTGATTCTTCTATCTGTAGAATTAGTATCTTAATATCATATCAGTGTGTTGTTTGGAGAGATAAATTAATAAGTTATAGTATCTTTTAGATCATAAGGAGTAGCTTAAGGGCTTAAAACATTTAGCTAACATTCCAATATTACAGTCTGGAAAAGAAGAGTCCTATAATTAAGAGATTCTGAGTCCTTTTGGAAGGAAGTGGTGAGTCGATTCTTACGCCAAGGTCTGACTACCTAAGACTCGCCTTTTCCTCTGCTCATCCATATTGTCTAGTGCCATGGCCTGATCTTGTGTCAAAATCATCAAAACAATGCAGCAATTTTAAAAGTTCTAACACAGCTAATCAAAATCATCAGGCCCAGTTTGTCAGTGTAGCACCAGGTTACTGAGCTAACAGCTAGCTTTAACAGAAAGTTTCTGAATAAAATTCAGAGCATTTTGTGGAGAAGCCTGTCTCATCAGAGCGGAAACCACAGAGGTAAATGGAAAAGCTGCCTTTTTGCAAAACCATCTTCTCACTTTTCCCCTAGTCTGAACCATATGATGTTCCACTTGGTTTTAAGCTACTCTAGGTCTGAATGCGTCTGTCTCTTGGAAATTCATATGTTGAAATCCCAGCCTCAATGCAATGGTAGTAGGAGGTAGGGACTTTGGGAAGACATGAGGTTATGAGGGTTCCCTTATGAGTGGGATTAATTTCCTGACAAAAGAGATTGGAGAGACACCCCCTTCTCCCTTCCACCAGGTAAGACACAGCAAGAAGATGAGCATCTATGATATAAGGATTGAGTTCTCACCAGACCTCAGATTTGCTGGCATCTTGATGTTGGATTTCCAGCCTCCAGAAAGGGAGAAATAAATTGCTGTTGTTTATAAGCCATGCAAATTATGGTATTTTGTTGTAGCAGCCCAAGAGAGCTAAGAAAGGTATGTAATTTACTGCATTGATGTAAATATGTCTTGTCTCTATAGCAATGTTGCCAACATTGAGGGTGACAATCACTTCTATCCCTCACAAAACAGAGTTAAGACCTGGCCAATTTTTAGGACCAAAAACTTTCAGACTTGAGAATTGAGAAAGCAACCCAGCAGCTTTCAAATATTTTGGTTCCAGGAGTCCCTTTTACACTTTTAAAAGTTACTGGGTATACCAAATATTTATTATTTAAGGTAGAATCGATTATATCTTAACATAATTAAGACATATTTTGCAAAATAACTGTATGTTTTGAAAATTTAGTAGAAGTGGCATTGTGTTACAGTTCCACAAAGCTCAGTAATATCTAGCTTAACAGAAGAAAGAAGAGGAGGAGAAAGAGGGAGAAGAAAAGAATGAGAGGAGAAGTGATGAAGAAAGAAACAGAAGGGAAGGGGGGGAGGTGGAGAGGGAGAGAGAGACATGCTTTTTCCTTCAATTTGTTGTAATATATCATTTTGTTTCAAGTGTATGAAAGAAATTTGGTCACATAAATACATGTAGTTGGAAAGGGGGACATTTACATTGGCTTATCAGAAAACTACAGACATTCGTCTTTGATACTTTTTTTTTTTTTTGATAGACAGAGTTAGACAGTGAGAGAGAGAGACAGAGAGAAAGGTCTTCCTTCCGTTGGTTCACCCCCGAAATGGCCACTACCGCCAGTGTGCTGTGCCGATCCGAGGCCAGGAGCCAGGTGCTTCCTCCTGGTCTCCCATGGGGTGCAGGGCCCAAGCACTTGGGCCATCCTCCACTGCACTCCCGGGCCACAGCAGAGAGCTGGCCTGGAAGAGGAGCAACCAGGACAGAACTGGTGCCCCAACCAGGACTAGAACCTGGAGTGCCGGCGCCGCAGGCGGAGGATTAGCCTAGTGAGCCCCGGCACTAGCCTTCTTTGATACTCTTTTAAGATGGCAAAGTTAGTTGCAGTGTAGCCTCTAAAACTGAATTAATTTTTGCTACCCATGAAAGAGGGAAAGTGAAAGATACAAATAACATTTTGGTCTTATCATGAAAACAGTGTTTATATTCAGATACTACTCCAAAGATCTTTAGACACACTTGAGAACTGCTGATTGAATCATTCCATTTAACAGGTGTGTCATCACACTCAGTCATGGTGAGTGACTGGTACGAACTCCATGTGAGTTGTTGTGAAAATAAAACCTAGCAAGCACTGTTGATTAACCATTGGACTTGTAGTTAAAGACCTTTGACCAGATATCCCAAAAGAATGCATAATCTTCCTTGTCCCTTCCTTCAAGGGCCTGACCTTGGTGACTATAACTGTGACCCTTCTTGGCTTCCTGAAAGGATAGATTGATTTCCCAGGTCTGCACCACTGAAGGCACAGCTGAGATTGCTATTCATCAACTCAGCCGGCATGTATGGAGTGACACTCTCGAGGAGTTGCAAGGCAAATGTAGTTCCATGAATCACCCATATGTACTCAAGGAGAAATGACAGAACCACCTCTCTAGAAACTTCACCTTGGACCAGGAGCATAGGTGGAAGTGGGGACACAGGCTGTACCTTCTCATCATGGTTTGGCAGTTTTAGAGAGAGGGAGAGGGAGTGGGAGGTGGAGGGAGAAAGGGAGGAAGAGAGGAGGGAGAGAGAGAATGAGAGGGCAGGCAGAGAGGTGTGGCCACCCAAGCTATTGAATTTTAGTAACTGTTTTTCCTTTTATCCTCTCTCTTATTTATTAAAAATAGGACCAGAATGAAAGTCAAATAATTAAGGTTAGAACAAAAAGCCAGGGTAAAAATCCTGAGGCTTGACAGAAATATATTTGTACAAATCTTTTAAAAATCTTTTAAAAAGAATATAATAAAATCTATTTAATACACTAAAATAAAATTAAGCAGTTTTTTTTTTTCTTCAATTCTTCTCCTGGTACAAGATTTTTGGACAAAACACTAATTTTAGACTTACTTTTTTATAAATAGGCTACAAAATCACTTAATGGCTTTTTGATACTTACCAATATAATCTATGGTACAGCAATACTGAACATTATCAATTAATATATTTACTAAAAGTTATACCACAATTATTTATATCTACAATCCAGATCTTGCATTATGTGAAGGAATATTAAATGGTGCATTTCTATAAAACATACTCAACCAGCTTTTCTTTATTATTAGAAAGTATAGAGGGACTTGAATGTCACAAGTTGTAGCAGAAATATGTCCCTGGAAGCCTTCTTTTTGTTTGATTTTCTGGGAAGGCAGTACTACATTCCATTTCAGAGACTTGGTTCAGCTTAACATCATCATCATTTCAACCATTACCAACAACCACCACCACCATTATCATCACATCATCATTACCATTGCCATCAATACTATCATTACCATCACCACCACCATCATCATTACCATCACCATCATTGTCAATACCTCATTGTCAACATCATCACCGCGGCCAGCATCAAAGTCACCATCTCCACCATCATCAATTTATCATCCCTATAACCATCATTACCACTATTACCATCTTCATCATCAGGGTCAATACTATCATCATTCATCACCTGATCATCACCACAACCTTACCATCATCATCACCATCTCCACCACCACCATCATCACCACATTATCATCCATATCACTTTCATGATCAATACCATCATCACCATCACTACCATCACCACCACCATCATCACAGCTACCAGTTTAGGCACTCCTCACTCATATCAAGCACTATGCTAAGCCGTTAATAATTTATTCTCATCATCACAATAACCATCTAGACAGATTTTGCTTTTCACTTTTTGTCAAGTGGAAATAGATTTATAGAGATAGGAAACTTGTTCTAAGTATCAGCTCATTAGAGACTGAACAATGATAAACACAAAATCTTGTGTTCTTAATTTCCCTGTGACATCAAAGAACTTGGTGGCTTGGAGTGTACTTCTAAGTCCTACCACAAAACATTTCACAGTTTGAAAACTTTGTTATGAATTTTACGCATGTCACATTTTGGTTTGAGTATTCTAGGGTCCTTCGTTAGTAAACACATTACACGTAATAGAATTTAGGGCTACTTGGACTCCACGCTAATACCTGTAAATAGAATGGGCCTCTCACACTCTGAAAAGGCCATTTTTCAGCATAACACAACCTCAATGAGCTTTGATTGTCTCAAAGAGCAGGGCTTTGGGGGAATCTAGTTGACCATATGAATTATTTTCTTTTACTTATGGTGTATCGCCTTCCGATGTGGCCCTGCAGAGTTCCAAAAACAAAAGAACGTAACGGCAGAGCTGCTGGGAACCGCCAGGTCCAGTGCTGACGCAAGATAAAGTCTATTTAATACACTAACGTAAGATGAAGCAGTTTTCTATTATTCACCTCTTCTCATGGTACAAGAAGATTTTCTGGACAAAGCACTAATTTTAGACTTATTTTTCCTGTAAATAGGCTAAAAAATCACATTGTAGGAGGAGCACAGAGATAGATGCGGAGCCAGGAATTAATGAAGCACTCACGTACCATGGGAACCTATTAGTTAAGAGGTTGTGGGATCTCAAATCTCAGTTCCTTTTTCCTTCCAACCAATATTCTAAAGCCGCAAACTTGTGGGAGGTCGAACTGGCTTCTGACACTGAGGCGACAGCTACTCAGATTTTCTGCCAAATAGCAATGGCACTAAAAAAATGCCCACATGCAAACAGAAACTAACATACTCTGATCAGCTTTCTACTTGTGGTCTTGAAGGTGAAGAATCTGAGGGCCGTCGCTGTGGCTCACTTGGTTAATCCCCCGCCTGCGGTGCCAGCATCCCATATGGGCGTTGGGTTCTAGTCCCGGTTGCTCCTCTTCCAGTCCAGCTCTCTGCTGTGGCTCAGGAAGGCAGTGGAGGATGGCCCAGTGTTTGGGCCCCTGCACCCACATGGGAAACCCAGAAGAAGCTTCTGGCTCCTGGCTTCGGATCAGCGCAGCTCTGGCCATGGCGGCCATTTGGGGAGTGAACCAATAGAAGGAAGACCTTTCTCTCTGTCTCTCTCTCTCTCTCTCTCTCTCTCTCACTGTCTATAACTCTACCTGTCAAATAAAAATAAATAAATAGATAGACAGGAAGGTGAAGAATCTCATGCAGCAGCTAAGCCACTGGATGGGACATTCACATCTCACATCAGCATACCTGGATTTAAACCACGTTTTTGCTCCTGATTCAAACTTCTGCTCCTGATTCAAACTTCCAGAGAGCAGGTGGAGCTCAAGTAATTGGGTCCCCATTAGCCATATGGAATAACTGGATTGAGTGCCTGGCTCCTGGCTTCTGCCAGGCTCCACCCTGGCCACTGTGGACATTTGGGGTGTGAACTAGCAGACGGGAGCTTTGCCTCAAAACACAAACAAAACAAAACAAAACAAAAATAGTGAGTAGTTTGTTACGGCAAGAGAAGAACTCCTGAGCTGATCTTCACTCCTTTCAGAGTGTGACCGAATGTTCCATCACCGTTTCCGTTGAATCTGCCCCCCTTGTCCTACCAATTGACCTTTTTTCTTTTTTTTCTAGAAACAGAGGGGGATGGGTCACTGCCAGTTCTTGACATCATAATTATTTTCCTTAAACAAGAGCTTCTGCTTTTTCTGGTGCTCCTTCCCAAATCGGACGCTGAGGTTTTCACAAAACTGAAGTCACTAACACTCTCATTCCTGGCTCTATTCCTCTTCATCGGTGAGCAGATTCTTGGACTAGGCTATGAAGGGCTGTCCTGTCATAACCCAATCAAACACACTTTGAGAAGTCACTGTTTTTCTTTCCTATATTGACTTTATTGAGCACAAGTGGGTGAGCAACACAGGGAAGCCTCTCCCCCTCCTCCCCACACCTTCTTTCTTTAACTTGGCGTATGCTTACTGCCTAGTTCCAAGCAGCCATCATCTCTCCCGTCCCTTTTCATTGTCATTCCACTTTTAACTCCACATATAAGCCAAATAATCTTTTAGACGCGTAAGGGGGCAGGGGCCTACACTGTGGCACAGTGGGTTAAGTTGCTGCCTGGGACACTGGCATCCCATATGAGTGTTGAGTTGAGTTTTGGCTGCTCCAATCTAACTCCCTGCTAATACACCTAGAAAAGCAGCAGAAGATGGCCCAAATGCTTGGAGCTCTGGCACCCACGTGGGAGACCAAGGTAGAAGTCCAGTTGCCTGGCTTTGGCCTGGTCCAACCTTGGCTGTTGTGGCCATTTTGAGAGTGAACCAGCCTATGGAGAAGCTCTGTCTCTCCCTCTCTGTAACTCAGCCTTTTAAATAAATGCATAGATTTTAAAAATTTAAAATTTAAAAAAAATTAAAATTTAAAAAAATTCAAGGGGCAAATGAATCTTGATGTGAATGGGATGGGAGAGGGAGTGGGAGACGGGATGGTTGAGGGTGGGAGGGAGGTTATGGAGGGGAAAAGCCGCTATAATCCAAAAGTTGTACTTTGGAAATTTATATTTATTAAATAAAAGTTAAAAAAATAGAAATAAGCCAGTCCCCAGAAGACAAATACTGTGTGTTTTCCCTGATATGTGGTAACAGAGTACCAAAAAATGTGGCGTATAGGAGTGAAATTGACATTTTGAGCTTCGATGATGGTTTACAGCCCTGAACAGTGTTTTCTTCTTCTTCTTATTATTATTTGTTGAACTCTTTACTTATGTAGGGTTCATCTTATGAGTATAAAGTAAACTGAAAGTAGATCATTGTAAAAATTAAGAGAGGGAATAAGAGAGGAAGAGTGGGAGTGATCACTATGTTCCTAAATCTGTATACATGAAATACATGAAATTTGTATACCTTAAATAATTTTTTTTAAAAAAAGAAAAAAGTTCAAGGGGCAGACATTTGGTGCAGCATTTAAAGACATTTTTTGCAATACCTGCGCTCTGTATCAGAGTGTCTAGACTGAAGTCCTGGCTCTTCTCTCCGTTTCAGCTTCCTGCTAATGTGCACCTGGGAAGCAACAGGTAACGGTGCAAGTATTCGGGTGCCTGCCCCCTATGTGGGAAATTCATACGGAGTTCCTGGCTCCAGGCTCCAGCCTTGCCCAGTTCTAGCTGTTGCAGGCATTTTGGAGATTGAACCAGGAAGTGGAAGATCTTTCTCACGCTCTCTCTCTCTCTGCCTTTCTAATAAATAAAAATATGTAATACAACATCTTTCAAAAATGTGATTCAGATCATGAGACGCTCCTGCTCAAAATGATCTAGTAGTTTCTAATAAAATTGAGAATAAAACCCTACCTCACAGGGGTTGCCATTGTGACTTAGCTGGTTAAGCCACTGCCTGCAGCATCAACATCCCATAAGGGTACTAGTTCATGTCCCAGCTGCTCCATTTCCATTCCAGCTCCTTGCTAAGGTGCCTGGAAAAGAAGTGGAAGATGGCCCAAGTATTTGGGGCCCTACACCCACATGGGAAACCCAAAAGAAGCTCCTGGCTTTGGCATAGCCCGGCCCTGACCATTGTGGCCATATGGGGACTGAACCAGAGGCTGGAAGACCTCTGTCTCTGTCTCTGTCTCTGTCTCCCCCTCTCTCTAACTCTGCCTTTCAAATAAATAAAATAAAACTTGAAAAAAAAAAAAAAAACAACCACCTACCTCATTACCATGAACTCTAACCCCCTATGGAGTCTGGCCCTGCTCTCCCCAGCCTCCTTCTCCCCCTTGGACCCACCCACTCCACCCCACAGACCTCTGGGCAGCCTGTAGATTTCTCAAGGTCTGATGGTTGCTCTGCCTAAGACCTGCTTTTCCAGAGCCACGCCCCAACTCCTCATTGGCCACATTGGTATTCAAATTCTGATTCCTTCTAGAAGACCACCCTGCCACCCTCTCTGCAGCCCCAACATTCCTTCTCCTCCCCTTGTCCCGCTTCCTGAACCTTCCAGACTTGTGTCTGCTAGAGACCGTTTTGTTTTTAAAGATTTATTTTATTTATTTGAAAGGTAGAGTTACCGAGAGAGGTAAAGATGAAGAGAGGTCTTCCATCCACTGGTTCACGCCACAAAGGCCAGAGTTGAGCTGATACAAAGCCAGGGGCCAGGAGCTTCTTCCAGGTCTCCCATATGGGTGCAGGGGCCAAGCACTTGGGCCATCCTATGCTTCTTTGCCAGGCCATTAGCAGAGAGCTGGATCAGAAGGGGAGCAGCTGGGATTTGAACCGGCACCCATACAGGATGCCGTTGCTGCAAGCTGTGGCTTTAATCTGCTACACCACAGCAACAGCCCCTCTGCTAGACATTGTTATGTGTCCGTTTCCCTGCTCCTTGGGGCAGGTATTTTGCCTTTCATGTTCACAGCTGTGTCCTCAGCTGTGAACAGTGTCTGGCACATAGGAAGAACTCCGTAAATGTTGTCGCATGAGAAGCATAAAGCATACAGGGTGACGGCATGAATTCCGTAAACATTCATTCCCTCAGTCCAGGTAGTACACTCGATTTGTGCCCAAACTATCAACAACATACCCTTTATTGGGGCGCTCCTCAGTGCTGACCATGGCCATGCTGGCTTCTGCTCACACGCAGTTTTCATTTGTCCCTGAGTGGGTGTCGCCCTCTGTCTCAGTCCCTCCTCCCCCAATAACATTTATGTCTGTTTCGCTGACTTTCCTTAGCTCACTTCTTCCAGAAATGCCTCCCACTAGAAACCTTCATGGGGGGCCAGCTCCGTGGCTCACTTGGTTAATCCTCCACCTGCAGTGCCGGCATCCCATATGGGCGCCGGGTTCTAGTCCCAGTTGCTCCTCTTCCAGTCCAGCTCTCTGCTGTGGCGCAGGAGGGCAATGGAGGATGGCCCAAGTGCTTGGGCCCCGCACCTGCACGGGAGACCAGGAGGAAGCACCTGGCTCCTGATTTGGGTCAGCGCAGTGCCAGCAGTAGCGGCCATTTGGGGAATAAACCAATGGAAAAGGAAGACCTTTCTCTCTGTCTCTCTCTCTCTCACTGTCTACAACTCTACCTATCAAATAAATTTTAAAAAAATAGAAAAAAAAAGAAACCTTCATGGCCTGCTCTGCGGATTCCCCCTTTCTGGAACACCTGCTTGTGCAGTTTGGGACTTAGTCATTTAGTATTTCTTTCTTGCCCATATTTTATTCTGAACAAGACTGTAAGCTCTTCTGAGGGTGGACCTACATGCAATCAGGGGTGTTACAATGCTTGCTTTGAAAACGTGGCTGGGTTTCAACATCGCTGATTTCCTTATATGAATGGAATAAGCGCAAGGTTAATGCCGTGTGTGCTTGTATGTGATTTCCTCTGCAAGAAGCACTAATTGAATGCAGAAAATGACCTGCAGCAGGTGAAGTGAGTCTGTGGGAAGGCACCACAGGCACTCATGCACTGTCAGCTACCTCAGTTCCCCGCGTGTGGTAAGCCAGGCGCCCACACCTGGTGTTAGAACTTTCCCTCCAATCTCCGCCCTCCTCCACCTCCTCACACTCACTCACAAGCACAAAGGGGTTAGTTCCCTAAGCAAACTCCAGGTATTTTTCGAGGTAAAAGCGCCATATATCATAGTTCTCATGGACATCTGAGCTGTTTAACATGTGTGAAATTATGCTACCACCTTTTTCAATGAGCTTCTTGTCTTTTCTTTCATGTGTCATTGACAAAGTATTTGATTGTTCTGTCCATAACACCATTTTCCCTGATGAAAACTGTGGTTTTTATTGTGTCACTTTAAATATCATAGTCTTTTTTTTTTTTTTAGGAAGGCACATTTTTTTACAGAATTCTTTGTACATTTCTTAACTATATGTCCCTGTTTTGACACTTGGAGGGCACCAGCACCATTGGGCACTTTTGTATTGGTTATTTATGAATGAAGGTTAGGATACACTTGACCATGACTCTGTTCACTTACATTATCCCACCCCATTCATTTGTTGCTTTCGCTATTCCTTGAGGAGCGTGATTAAAGAACAACAAAGAACTCTGAATGGATATGTAAAGTGCACACACTCCTCTAACAAATTCTGCACCCCTGGCCTGCTGTCTTCCCTGGCTCTTAACTACCCTTCAAGTTCTCACTGAATCAGTGTTGTGGTTTTTGGTGGGTAGCAAACATGTTGCCAAGTCTACATTTTCTCACCTCTCAACTGGGTATGAAACTATATTACTAAGAGCATAACACAAGATTTATATTAATGCAAGAACACCTAGCGGCTGTTTTGTTGCATATCACTAAAATGCAGCCTGAATTCACCTGGAAGCTGGAGGAGTCATTTGGAGAGTTGAAAAGGTGGGGCAGCTCCTGGCTGGGATTTGTCCCCTGCTGTCAACATTTCCAACCCACCTTTGCTCTAGGCCCCACGTGCTGCCTTGTAACACGTGTCGTTTCAAGGATGCCTTGGCTTCTCAGTCCCTAAAGCTACTGCATCAGGCCATACCAACTAGAAATGATGGCAAGTGCTTCGCCTTTTAATATTTGCTCTTGGGAACAAAGAAGAAGAAAAACTGAGATTCAAGAAAACTCTTAGAGCAAGCTGATGTCAAGGATCTCTTCTTCTTCTTCTTATTTATTTATTTATTTTTTTTGACAGGCAGAGTGGACAGTGAGAGAGAGAGAGAGAGAGAGAGAAAGGTCTTCCTTTGCCGTTGGTTCACCCTCTAATGGCCGCTGCGGCCGGTGCACCGCGCTGATCCGAAGCCAGGAGCCAGGTGCTTCTCCTGGTCTCCCATGCGGGTGCAGGGCCCAAGGACCTTGGCCATCCTCCACTGCACTCCCTGGCCACAGCAGAGAGCTGGCCTGGAAGAGGCGCAACCGGGACAGAATCCGGCGCCCCAACCGGGACTAGAACCTGGCGCTGCTAGGCGGAGGATTAGCCTGTTGAGCCGCGGCGCCGGCCAAGGATCTCTTCTAACCAATGGCAGGCCATCAAGGTTCAGTGGCTTTGCCATTCAGTCCATTAGAACCCACACGCCGTTCATCCAGGCATGCCCTTCTTACTCAGAGAGTTGACATCATTACCACACATCTTATTTGACAGCCTTCCCTGTTTATGCTGGGCTTTCAATCTGACTATTCTCAATGGGACATCTGGCTTCTGAGGACAGAGTGGGTCCAAGTCAACAGAGGCTGGGAAACCCTGGGGGTGGGCAGATGAGAAGATGCTCAGAGGAAGGGTGTGGCCAGTGGGAAGGGCAAACAAAGAACCATCCCAACAGGTGAGACTGTCCTCACCTGTAGTCTGCTAAAGACACAAGGGGAATATTCCATTTAAACCTGGTATTTTCTAAATTCACTGGGCCTCCATAGAGTACAGCAGAGAAGGAAACATGGTTCAACTCCAAACTCAAATACTTCCTGATATCTCTGAACCTCTGGCTATCATTTGAAAAGCACAGGACCTTGCTACATGAAGTAGTTGCTACGAGGTTATCAAGTGTGAATCAACAACAACCTATGGAGAATCTCAATTCTGTATTTCTCTCTTTCCCCACAATGATGACCCAAGAAGATAGCTCACCACAAAGAAATGGCATCATGAAATTTTTTTCTCTGTTATGCAGTAATGGCTTGAGCCAATAGTGGATGAGCGTGGTTTAAAAATATTTTCTAAGGAAACGTGTTTTCAAACACCAGGGCATCTCTGACATCTCTGGACACCAGTGACGCTGATGGTAGGTTTTCCATCATAACTGGCAGCGCTCACCTTGCTCCGCAAATACGAGGAAAGGCGACATGGTGTTGTACCGCCCTCTGCAGAGCAAGGGGGTGTCAGACCTCTGCATGGTGCCCTTGCACAGTGTGCTTACGAAGCAGATCAGTATCTTGCAGACTAGAGTTTATGAAACCTTTCCCCTAATCTAGATAAAGTATAACCCCTATTGGATTAAAAAAAAAAAAAACCAGTCCACTAATTTATTCAATAAATTGTGTCTCACAATCCATCAGAGAGCGCATTTTCTTCTGGGAGTCAGGTTTTAATCATGCCATATTAGGGTCCACAACAGAATACACCTTTCCTTCATCCATTCTTAGGTTCTACACACAATTACAGTGTGCCTTAATCCTCATGAGAATAAATCTACATGTTATAAAGCATTTCATGCTTTCCACAGTATGTTCTCACATATGAGGATATTTCAAAAAATTTGTGAAAAGAGAAATTAAAAGGTAAGTCTATGTTGGTTCAAAAATTTTGAACCATGCTTTTAGGGATATTCAAAAAGTTCATGTAGAATGTGTATTATGAAAAAATTGTGCATGGATTTTAAAAATTTTTGTACCAACTTAAAACTTTTTTCTTTCTAAAATAATATTTATTTATTTATTTGCAAGTCAGTGTTACAGAGAGGGAGAGAAAGAGACAGATGGAGAGAGAGAGAGAGAGAGAGAGAGAGATCTTCCATTTACTGGTTCACTCCCCAGATGGCTGCAACAGCCAGTGCTGGGCCAAGCTGAAGCCAGGAGCCAGGAGCCCATCCAGTATCCCTTGTGGGTAGCAGGAACCCAAGTACGTACACCATCTTCCACTGCCTTTTAGCAGGGATCCGCATGAGAAGTGGAGCTGCGA
Organism: Oryctolagus cuniculus; assembly: GCF_964237555.1. Classification (NCBI taxonomy): domain Eukaryota; kingdom Metazoa; phylum Chordata; class Mammalia; order Lagomorpha; family Leporidae; genus Oryctolagus; species Oryctolagus cuniculus. Next base: position 19,572,468 of record NC_091438.1, read on the forward strand.
GGACAGTCATCGAACCACAGCCTGTGTGGGATGCCGGCGTCGCAGGTGGCAGTTACACCTGCTGCCCCACAAGGCTGACCTCTACATTTACACTTACAATTTTATTCCATTTTCCATAAGCCTTCTGAAGTACCCCTTCTGTGTTCAGAAAAGCTGGTAAGGACAGCAGGGATTATAATTCCTGTTTGCAGGAGGTAAAACAAGCACAATAACAGAAAACATTTATTGGACCTAGAAATCAGGTCTTCGAGTCCACTGGACAATCATTTTCCAGATTATTTTAAGTGTTCACTATGTAACGTTGCCTTTTAAGCATGAACCCACTGAGCAATCAAGAATATTCAAACACCACAGTATAACAATACTGGAAACGTCTTGTTTCTGATCTACAGCAGGTGCACCAGCCCTGTGCTAGTCTGTGAGGGAAGGCTCGAGAGGGAAGCGGAGACAAAGGAGAAGGATGCTGTTGCTCCCAGAAGGTAGGAGAGTGTGACAAATCGGAGCCCTCTGCTGCCGCCCAGACCCGCCCAGCTCCCTCCTGGCCCCCTGGTGGGCTTAGCGCGCACTGCAGCCATCAGGTGAGCCGCCGGGCAGTCTGCCTCCCTTCTCCCCGTGCTGGGAGGGGCTCACACTCTGAATTTCACATTCACTTGTTCTTCTCTCCACATTTCTGGGGTATAATTCATCTAAGCCTGCTGCCTTGTCAACCTTCAAGCAGCTTTAATTGTCTACCTGTCTGCTGCGGCACAATCATAAAACCTTTTAGCATTTCACACTGCCCCTAGGAAAATGGATTTCCATTTTCAGAATGTGACTTTGAACTCTTCTCTCCCAAGGAGGAGGCCAGCAGCTGACTCAGGCCTGGGCACCACCACCTCCTCTATCATTTCCTCCTGTCCCTTGAATCCCTTAACTCCCCATCTGAGCAGACTAGTTGCCCTAAGCAAGCTCCACGGGTAGACCTTCTGCACCTGTGGGTAGCAGCTGAGATTTTCAGGCATCTTTAATATTTTGGTCCATCTGGTTTTCCTAATCACTCTCCTTTTCTTCAGATAGGCAATTACCTGTTTCCTTTCCCTTCATAATGTATTCCTCCTACACTCATTCCTCTCTCATTAGCTTTCAACATCCTCATTTTTCTACCTTTGCATCTTTCTGTAGGAATTCACCTTGGATAAACTCTGGCTCTCCTGCTCATTGAAATGCACGATGCATGTTGGCTCCCTCATGGAAGCTTTTACTTTTGTCCTAATTCCTAACTCAGTGAAAATGGGATTACTATTTCCCCTATTTTTCCTACTCTGAAGTCTTCTAATCATGGACAAGTCTACATGAAGAGAAGGCCTGTTTTTTTTTTCCTTTGGTGGAATTATTCATTAAATCTCTTCCCCCTCCTCATGCAGATATCTACAGAATGGCAAAAGGAAGCATCTTATGTAATAAAGGTTGTACATTCCCATCTACAGCCCTCACAATTCCCCTCTTTGATTTTTCTCCAAAAACTCAGTACAGTCACAGTTTTTTCCACCAAAAATTCATGCTTGCCACTTGCACACTCTTTTTAAATTGCATCTAAACTCACAAATAAATAAAGTTACCCTATCTCTAATTATACCTACAATACATACTTCAAAAAGTTCAAGGAAAAACAGAGTTATAAGTTCATTTTGGTGCGAACATTTTTCATAGCCATGCATAGCTTTTTCACGAACATTTTGAAGACCTCATTTTATAGTTGCAATGAAATTCTCTAGATTTGACTTTGTACTAGCAAAATGAAATCAGTTTAAAATAAGCTTCAACTTTAAGAAAGCCAAGGCAAAGATATGGCCCTGATGGCACATGGATAGATTGGGCATAGCTAAAGGCAAAAGACTCCTATCTTCTGCACCAATTTCTTTAACCTTAATAACCTCTCATTCCTTTGTCTACAGAAAAGGGATAATAATTGTGACTGTGAAGAACTGGAGTAATGAATAAATGTGACAATTTATCAAAATATTTGGGGTACCACTTTCTAAACAGCATATTATCATCCTCTTCCTCTCCATCATCATCAATCAGTATCATCATCATAATCATCATTTTTATCACTGATTTAGAGCATGTTTAGTCACATATGTTCTTATAAAATTCAGTCTCATATATTTTTATAAAATGGCAAATTTGTTTAGCAATGATGATACTTGAAATCATTTCTGATGGGATTATTTCTAACTTTCAATCAATATGCAAAGGCGAGAGGTAAAGAAATATTAACCTCTTAGGCTAGTGTGTAGGGAGAATGCACCGTTACTCAGTGGGTGTTGCCTTCCTCCTACAAGGGCTTTCTTTGCAGGCCTTTCCTGCATGTGGAGAAGGCCCTCCTTCTTATTTTTATCCTCTGGCTTCAATCTTGCTTATTTCAGCCTACTCCAGTGATCTATCAGAGTGAAGGTAGGAAGTGGCTCATTAACCCCGCCCCTACTTCCAGAACAATCTCCCCCCACGCTCCTTCCTCATTGTTTCTGCAATAGAACATGAGACAATTGCCTTATTCCTTGCAGAGAAAGCGCTCAGAAAACGCTGCCGACAGCTCTTTGTCACTCACTCCAATACACCTTGAAATCTCGCTTATACATGGGTTTACTCTGCATATAATGTTTAAGATTATTTTACTGATGACTAGGCAACTGCATCACCTCGTGTTGCCTCAATTTTCCTTGCAGTATCTTTCAATCTGTCTTCTTGCTAGAGATTTAAAAATTCTGATTTTTTATGCTCGTTTGATTTTAATTCTGGCAGATTGAAATCCTCTTAAACAAAAAGGAAAACTTCAAAATGAACTATCAAGCAGCCTCTTCCTACAAGCTAAGGTTTTTATAGCTACATCTGGGGGCAGATGGGTCTCAAGAATAATCCTAACAGTATTTTCACTTGACTCTGCTAAGGTAGTGAAATTGGCAAATACTATTCCCTCTTATTGTAGATAGCTTAGTCTTACCTTTCCAACTAGTTTGACATTCTATGGATATCAATCTAAGTCTTTTGTGTGATTTTTGTGTTTTTAAGCTGTCATAATCCATAAATGCTAATAAATCTCTTGCTTGCTGGCCTAGTAACAATTGGTCTGAAATAATTTCAATGAAATTTGTCCATTTGCTAGTGACAGGCACTGTGGGAGGGGGGAGAAGTGTTGCAGGGGGTTCTTGCTGGGGTCACTCTGCCCAGGGGCAAGAAATAAGACAGTAGACTGTCCGCAGAAAATGGAAAGCAACTATATAAAATGCATTAGTCTATTTTATGTTAATACCAGAGCTGGCAATTCTAAACCACATGAGCCACCAAACAGCCTCCCTACACAGGAAGACAGCCCCCCTGGTCACTTTCCCAAGCGGAAGTTCTCTACTGAACAGAAGGAATTTTGCCAAAGATTAGCTTTATCCTGAACATGCTTTTTCCTGTCCACCACCCTTCACACATGTGACATAGTGGGATCCTGATTTTCCACGGAACTGAAGTAGGTCAATGTGCTCACGGTGTTGCAGACAACCATCAGTAGGATCCACAGAGCAAGCATTTTTTACTCAAGAAACAGCCGCTCCACCACGACAGACCAAGGTCAGGCTAAGGGCTGCAAGCCTTTGTCATTTATACATATATGTATGTATAATCTTATATATAATATCATAAATCACTCTTGTTTTTATTGAACCCCCCCATCCCTGCCTCATCTCCCATCAGTCCCGCACAGAATTCCCAAGGACTGTGCCTGCCAGGTGGTCAGCTTCTTAATGGACATGTTTTTGCTCATCTCCAGCATCCACTTCTCCCCTCATTCCCAGTCCAGCTCACTTTCCAAGTTCATCTTCTTCCCCACCATCTGTAGCTTTTCCCATGACATCAGCGGCTCTCACGAACATCCATCTGCTAATCTGGGCAGATGCCTCACACCTTTCTCTGAAGACATTTCTCCCCCACTGCTGTAAGGCTCCTTCAGCTTGGACTGTATTGTTACAGAGAAGAGAAACTAGCAGGTGATAGCACTCCTTCAGGAGGGCAGGTTCTAATGGACATCCTCGCTTTTAATCTGCACAGTTATTCCCTGTGCAATTACTCCCCATCTACAAAGGGAGAAACTGAGGCTCAGACTGGTCGCATAATTTCTGTGAATCCACTCACTCGGCGAGGCTTGTTTCTAGAACCAGGACAGGCCCTTGTGAGTCCTGGCACTTCCCACATTGCCTCTCGCTCCTCCTGGATGGAGTTCTTCATAAGGCCAATCTTTAGGCAGGTAGGCTTGATACACTCACCTATGTGCATTCAGGTAGTAATTTCCCATCCTGGGGGCTGGTGTTGTGGTGTAGTGAGTAAAGCCGCCCCCTGCGATGCCTACATTCCATTCAGGCTCCGGTTCATGTCCCAGCTGCTCCACTTCTGATCCAGCTCCCTGCTAATGGCCCGAGACAAGCAGTGAAAGATGACCTAAGCACTTGGGCCCCTACCACGCATGTGGGAGACTGGAAGAAGCTCCTGGCTTCAGCCTGACCCAGCGCTGGCCACTACAGCCATCTGGGAAGTGAACCAGAAGATGGAAGGTCTCTTTAACTCTCTTTCTCTTCCTTTCTCTCTCTCTATAACTCTAACTTTCATAAATAAATAAAAAAATGATTTCCTCTCCCCCCACTGTTGGCTTTCCAATCTGCATCTCCTCACCTTTGTGTCCCTTTATTTTCTCTCCCTTCCTCTGCCTTGCCATAGACTTCTTTCAGTCAAGGGACTAATTTTTCTTCTTGCTAGGTATAAGCCACCAGGGAAGCCTGCACTTAGAGACAGACAAGGCATTTTTTCCATTAAATAAAGCTGTCTGAATTCATCTTTGGGAAAGGCATTTCATTCTAACTAGATAGAAACACCCGTTTTTCTACAGTTCCCACACAGACGCAGCAAAAGGGAGGAAATAATTTGTCTCCTTCTTGAATTCACAGGCGAAAAAATGAAACCAACAGTGCCTGTGTCAAAAGCTTGCAAGATCAACCCTCCCGGCAACGGCACACCAAGAGCCCGCGGGTGAGCACACCCACACACACACTCCCAAGAGCACACCCGCACTCCAGGTGTCAACTGGGTGACCAGCCTGCCTTTCCCTTGGAGGAGATGGCACGAAAAGGAAGAACGAGGGCTTCTCATTCAGAACACATTGCCTGGAGGATCTGAGACAAAACCCCACGAACCTGCAAAATTGGATGCCTGTGCTTGCAGTCACACGTGAGAGTGTCACGGACAGACTCTGTGGCGTTCAGTTCATTGTTAAGGAGCTAAGAATGATTCACAAAAGGCCATGAGCAGCAGACTAATACCAGGAGCAGCACAGAAGCTTCCCCTCTTCTCCACAGCCAACACAAATAAAAAACAAAATCCTTGAAACACTGGAGTATGATCTTTATGAAAGCTGAAGAAAATATTCATGAAAACATTAGGATTTTTTACATTTAACTTCTCTCAAATATCTTACAAAATAACACCGGATAGTTCCAGAGGTAATTATCTGTGCAGTTCCTTGTTGTCAGGTAATCTTTTAAAAAGCAATTGGATGATCTCCCAAGCTAATAGTTTCTCTGGGTTAATTAATAGGTTAATTGATATTTTTCATTCTTTATCAAATTAAAGCTCCTTTCCTAAAGAAAGTTAGATTTGATTTCTAAAAATGAATAGGATATTTGTCTTGGATGCACAAAACCAGAAAATGGCCTCTTGTTGCCATGTTCTAAGAAACAATAGCATTTCTTACTAAACTGCTTACCCTTCCCGCACACAATTTTCCTGATGAACACCCAAAATGTATCCCCCCCTTCTCTCGCTCTCTCTCTCTCTCACACACACACACAGAGATTATGATCATTGTCAGCTTTACTGTGAGTTTTTCACAGCCTTAGGACCCTAGATCCATACCTACAAATTCTAGGGCAACCCTAATCACAGCTATACTGTAGGAAATGGGTAATCCAGTTTTAAAATTAATAGGCATAAAGAATGGAAAGTATATGTGAAAATATGCCCCTGTTTCTCCTCTGGGGTGAAATTTAGATACAGTGAAATGCACGGATCTCTACTATGTAATTCAATGACTGTGGACAAATGTAGGCAAATACTTGGGGCATACATTCAAACATTTAAACTCCAATTAAAATCTAAGATATTCGCATCAGCCTCCAGAGTTCTTTGATTTTCCTTTACAACTCAATATCACCCACCCTCCCATTGGCAGCCACTATGCTGATTTCTTTCACTGTAACTTATATATGGAATTATAGAGCATATCTTTAGTTGTCTGGCTTCATTCAGGCCAGGCATGAAATTCATGCCTGAGATTCATTCTTATTTGTGATGTGCACTAGGAGTGTAGTCTCCTGTATTTCTCACAGCAGCACTCTAAATGTTTACACCTCACCAAAATAACCTTCAAGGTGATGGCATCAGGGAATGGAGTCCTTGGGAGGCAACTGGGTCAAAGATTCCACCCTCATGAACGGGATGAGTGCCTTTATCATGGGATGAGCGCCTTTATCATGGGATCCTAGAGAGCTGCCTCATCCTTTTGTTCAGCCCTTTGAGAATACAAGATGGCAGCCTCCAATGGGGAAAGAACTTGACTGTGCTGGCATCTTGAACTTCTAGCCCCCAGAATTATGACAAATCATTTCTTTTGTTTATTAGTCACCCAAACTGTGCTATTTTGTTATAGGAGCTTGAACTAACTATGTGATTCACAAACATGAATTCACCTATATGAATATACTACAATTGTTCATCTGTTATCCTATGGAAAGATATTGGGTTCTTTCGAGTTTGGGAGTATTATGAATAGAAATGCTATAAAGATTTATGTGGACATCATTTCACTGCTGTTGAGTAAACACCTAGGAGAACAAGACATTGTTCTTGGGCACTACATTCCCAGCTTTATAGAGAAGCTGTCTAATGGTGATCTGAAGTCATTAAGTTTTTAGTACATTCCGGCCAACAATGTATGAGAGTTCGTGTTGTTTCACATCCTTTCTTTTAAAAATGGTTATCTATTTATTTTTATTTTATTTGAAAAGGGGTGGCTGGGTGGGGGGGAGAGAGAGAGAGAGAGAAACTGGGAATCTTCCATCTCCTAGTTCACTTCCCAAATGCCTGCAATAGCATGGCTGGGCCAGGCTGAAGCCAGGAGTCTAGAACTCCATCCAGGCCTCCCCCATGTTTTGTGTGGCAGGAATACAAGTGCTTGATGCATCCTGCTGCCTCCTAGGGTGCGTATTAGCAGAAAGCTGGACCAAAAATGGAGTAGCCAGGACTCAAACCATGTGCTCTATGTTTGGATCCCCAACGATGGGTTTCCCCGACAGTGACTCAACCACATGGGCATAGTGACCTCAAGTAAAGAAAAACCATAAGAGTGCCTCTCTTGGCTTTTATATCACTTGGAATTTCTTGAATCAATATTTTAATATTTCCTACCAAATATTGAAAATCATAAGATGTTATTTTATAATTTGTTCTTACTTCTGTCTTTCTGAGAATCAAATTACATGTATTTTTGGCCAGTGGGATATTGTCTCACTGATCACTGAGATACAGTTTATTATATTTTTCCATCTTAGTTCTTTAACATGGATATCTCTTTTGGCCTGCCTTCTATTTGACTAGCATTTCACCTGCCATCTGCCATTCTATATTATTAAACATATCTACTGTATTTTTATTTAACATTATTATCAGTTTTAGAATTTTACTTTTTATATTTTTAATTTTTCTGTTGAAAATAGCTATCTGTTCACTCATTATGATCAAGTTTTCCTTTAATTTCTTGGATATACTTAAATAACTTTTAATTTTTTTTTGACAGGCAGAGTGGACAGTGAGAGAGAGAGACAGAGAGAAAGGTCTTCCTTTGCTGTTGTTTCACCCCCCAAAGGCCGCTGCGGCCAGCGCGCTGCAGCCGGCCCACCACGCTGATCTGAAGCCAGGAGCCAGGTGCTTCTCCTGGTCTCCCATGCAGGTGCAGGGCCCAAGCACTTGGGCCATCCTCCACTGCACTCCCTGGCCACAGCAGAGAGCTGGCCTGGAAGAGGGGCAACCGGGACAGAATCCAGCGCCCCAACAGGGACTAGAACCCGGGGTGCTAGCACCGCAGGGGGAGAATTATCCTATTGAGCCACGGCGCTTGCCCAGCTGTTTCTGAAACCCAAACTCCAAACTCCTCCTTACGTAAGGCCACAGTTGTACTTGAAGCGTACAGGAAAGAGGCCTCGGCAGAGAGCTTGGGCAATCTGGGTATTACCTATGTGTCCTTTCTTTCAAGGATTATAGTTGAGTGCTACCTGTTCAATGTCTTAATACTCTTACGCATTTTACCAGATTTATGGCTATTTATGCCAGGAGGGAAGGTTCAGAGCCAGTTACTCTCTTAGAGCTCGGAGGGAAGTTCGCCGTCTGCTTTTATGCACCACCAGCCTGTGTAAATACATAAACATGCACACACTCCCTCTGAAAGCTGGTGTTACCAGAGACTGAGTTATTACAAAGTCAGCCGGGACACCTGGTCTCTGCTTCACCCGGTATCAGGGATTTATGGGGAGTTATGGGGGTACGCAGTTCTTCACGAAGCCCAAATAAAGTCAAGATGCCTGCTCCAAGGCACCTGTGCATCAGCTTCAGACAAACAGCAGCAGTAGGCAGCCAGAGTGGATAAGATTTCCAAAGTGCCAGCCTGGAGCGATGTAGAAATAGCAGGCCCCTGTGCCGATTCAGACAAGTTCTTCAAAAGAGAGAGGTCAACAAATCCCAAGGCTTGAAACACAAATGCTGAAAAAGTAAGAGTGACCTCTGGACCTCTGTACATCTTCTTCCTGGCTCTAGCACACTACCATCTTAACTTTTCTAGTGAAGAGACCAAGTGCTCACACACACACAATTTAATCCGTATCCACCAGGAACTCAGCTCTCAGCAAACACAAGAGAAAGAGAAACAGCATGGGGCAATGGAGGGTGGGGTAGGTGGAATCTCATCTATGTTGTAGAGACGTGGAGGAAGTGTCTTCTTTCTCTGGTTTTGACATCTACTTTTCTAGCCAGTAGACAATTTTTTTTAAGCTTAAAGCCTAACACGGGAGGCAGACTAAACATATTTGCTTCTTGTTGGAGAAAATGCAATGAAAACCAAGTGCTGAGTAGGGTGATGCTGAGTATTATAATTTTGGGAAAGAAGAGGGAAGCCTTTTGGAGCAGACGGGAATGAAGTTGGACAAGTAAGAATGCTGATGATTTGCAGAGCACAGGGGAAGACAGGAAGACACACTCCTTTTAAAGGAAAAAATAATTATTAATTTATTTTCTAAATGGATAAAAATCGAACTTATATTTTTACAAGCATAATCTTTGTGCCCCACCACTGGTGTAAAAACATTATAAACTCAAGTGACAAAAAGGGGCCATTTAATCAATATGTCTGTCAATGAAACTGTGCCACGTCCAACATCAAGTGAAGTGATGACTGAGAATGAAATGTCCTCCCACTCTTGGGTTGAATTACTTACAATCACAGCCTTTTGCTCAAAGTGTATTGAACCAGATTCCACACATCATGGAAGTGTCAACTATACCATATCATTTCTAGGCAGAAATACTGCTCATTTCAAATAAATCAAATGGCCAAACCTCACTGTCCATCATTAGCAAAGTCCACTGAGAGCAATTAAACACTGTCATTGTTCATTTCCTAATAAGAAGAGAGTGGAATAATCATACAAATTATGATGGAGTGGAGTGAATCTCTGAAGAATACAGGTGGCAACTGAGTATGGATACTGAGTCATGTTCTTTGTGCAGCTCAGGCTGTAACCTTGAGCTGAATTCACTAGGGGAAGGTTGGCAGGAAACACCATCAACAATAAACACCAGAGGCACTGGAGTCTAGCATCTCTCACACGTGCTAGTGTTTATGATTTTGCAGGAGATAATTGCAATCATTTCATTCTGTGCTATTGTGGATCAGGCATGGGATGGAAGCTGGAGAACGTGTTGGTCATTTTCTGCTTCTATTTATTTAGAAGGAAACACTCATCAGAAGACAAAAGCCTGAGCCTGTATTCAGGTGAAATCGGTGTGCTCAGTCAGGCAGTGCTAATCACCGCCTGATGCATGGGATAAATCCTTCTCAAGAGTGGCCTGCAGTGAAGACAATGGGAATGTAGGCAGGCAATGTCTTAAGATATGACTCCATCACACCACTGGGCATAAACTCAGCCAAATAGGGAGATGAAAATATCACACAGTAGATCCTTTTCCTTTTAAAATCTACAACAAAAATGCACAGTAAGTAGAATTCTGGAATATTTTGAACCACGGCAAAATGTATCTATAAAGAAGAAATGTAGAGTTTTGATACTAGAAAGGTATATTTTTGGGGGAGTAGCTTTATATGGGAATGCTGATCTGTTGTTAAATGTCAATATGGCATTGGGGAAATCCTTTGAAATCTTTCAGCCTTGGATCTATCACTGGTAAGATGGGGAGAATAACATTTGTCCTGTGCACCTCATAGGAATTCTGCGAGGATCGAGGGAGAGCAAGAGTAGTGAAGAGGAACATTGAAGGTATCCATAGCAACCTACTAAGTATCTATACACTTGTGGGGGTGAACACAAGTATAGGTAATACCAGCGGTTCACAGTCTGCGCTCTCATGCCAGTGTGCTTGAGCTCCAGTTTTAACACTCCCATTTACTAAGCTGTGTGGCAGCCGGCACCTTGTTTCAATCTGGTTGGCTCCCCCTACTCATGACAACGATATGGGCATTTCCTTAGTAGACTGTTGTGAGGACCACATCTGATAGTTTCGTCTGCTCCAGAGTTAGGACTTCACAAATGTTACCCATGGGGCCGGCGCTGTGGCGCAGTGGGTTAACGCCCTGGCCTGAAGCACCGGCATCCCATATGGGCACAGGTTCAAGGTCCGGCAGCTCCTCTTCTGATCCAGCTCTTTGCTATGACCTGGGATAGCAATGGAAGATGGCCCAAGTTTTTGGGCCCCTGCACCCATGTGGGAGACCTGGAGGAAGCTCCTGGCTTCGGATGGGTGCAGCTCCAGCCGTTGCAGCCATTTGCAGGGTGAACCAGCGGATGGAAGACCTCTGTCTGTCTCTTCCTCTCTCTGTAACTCTGTCTTTCAAATAAAAAAAAAATATAAAGCCACCCAGTTATTTCTATTGCCAACCCATCCTAGTCTCTATTTCACTTTAAAGTAGAAGATTTATATACCCCTTTTGCATGGTTCAGGTTTCAAAGTAAATCTTACTCTTTAATATGTGTCAACATTATTTCAGGATCCAGAGTTCAGATCTCAGGAAAAGTATACATCTTCATATTTGATGAGAAAATGATATTCTTGGGCTCAGACATCAAATACAGCCTGAACATGATACCAGCGCAAATGAAAATGCTATTTATAATCCCAAATATCAGACTGGTCCCCAAGTGACAAGATCAATATTGCAGCTCTGAGCTTTCCCTTACTGGCAGGTTGTGGGGAGCAACCCGGACTAGACTAAATTACTCAAATTAAGACTTATTCTATGCATCTGCTCTCCCACAATATGGCGCTGGGAGAGGAGAAAACAGCTTCTACCCAGCTGCCTCCAGTTCAACCAATAAACAGCAGGACCTGCTCCTGATTGGAGGAGAGCAGCGTACTCGGCGTGTGGGCAGCCGAGTTGGGATTGGCAGAGGAGGACTATAAAGGAGGAGAGAGACGGCATGCACCAGGAACATCTAAGAGGAACATCTAAGGGGAACACCTGTGCAGCCCCCGAGAGAGCCGGCCGGCGGTGTGCCGCTCCCCTGCGGAAGTGGGGAATGTGGCCAGGGGGAACTGCCCTTCCACGGAGGTGGAAGGGATAGTAGCCAACCCGGGAAGAACCAGCAGCAAACCCGGGGAGGGCCGAGCAGACGAAAGAACAGCGCAGGGTCCTGTGTTGCTCCTCCACGAAGAGGGGGAGCGACATAATGGTGCCGTGACTCGGATGTGAAGCCTAGGCAGGGTTTAGTGTTGTTCCTCCATGAAGAGGGGGAGCGACATAATGGTGCCGTGACTCGGATAGGAAACCTAGGACGGATAGGAAACTTAGGAGGGAAGAAATGACTCGGATAGGAAACCTAGAACGGATAGCAAACTTAGGAGGGAAGAAACTGGAAGAAACGGGAAGAATTGGGAAAATATCGGAGAGAGAAACTAGCAAACAGCCTAGGGAAAAGCCGGACGAAAAAGGAGCCGGAAGAAGCTATTGAAAGCCTAGGCATAGACTCGGATACGGACTACGGGGGGAAGCTGGGAGAAATCTCTAAGGTCGAAAGCGAAAGTGAAAGCTAGAACAAACAGACTCGGATGCAGACTGTGGGGAGAGGCCAGGAGAAATGAGGGAGGAGTATTGTTGGAAGAAAGCTTGGGGAAACATACCGGGTAGAGAAAAATGTTAGGGAAATTGAAGCCGCGGGGGGCAGGCCGAGGCGGAAACGAAAGCCACTTTGGGGTTCTCAAGTTAGCCCGGGAATAGGGGGCGAAAAGTTGAAGCCAGAAGCTGAGACGTAAGCCAGATTGGGATCCGTCTGATTAGCCAGGGGAGCAAAGGACGGGAAGCCAAATCGTGGGGCGGAGACGTACGCTGGGTTGAATTCGCCAGGCTAGCCCGGGGAACTTAGATTGAATCCTAGTGGCGGAGACGCAAGCTACGCTGTGTTACTCGCGGAAGCCGCCGCGTGCAGAGAGAGCACGGGGCGTGAATAGATAGGGAACGCTGGCGTAGGCCGTGGTTCAGACGCGAAAGGGTTAAGCGTGGAGACCGCGGAGCCCGCTGGCGGGGCGAGGCGCCGGGAAGCTGTGCGGAGCCGTGAAGCTGCCGGCAGGGCGAGGCGCCGGGAAGCCGCAGGGATAAGAGAAACAGAAGTTTAGAAGTAAAATGAGAGAAATAGGAATGCTGGAAGATAGAAGTAAAATAGGAGAAATAGGAATGCCCGGAGATAGAGAAATAGAGAAATAGAAAGGCCTCCCCACAACATGGCAATGAGAGAGCTTGGATTCGGTCTGCCTGATTAGTGAGGCGATGAGCACCTGCGGGCGGCTGGCAGCTTATGCGCCGCAGGTCACCAAAGATAGGCACGAATCAACACCAATAGGCCTCCCCACAATATGGCAATGAGAAAGCTTGGATTCGGTCTGCCTGATTAGGGCGGTAAGCACCAGCAGGCAGCTCGACCAGAGTATGAGCTGCAGGTCACCGAAGACAGGCACGCATCAGCGCCTAAAAACCTCCTCACAACATGGCGAAGAGAGGACCCGGATTCGGTTTGCCTGATTGATAGGACTTGTAAGAACCTGTGGCAACTCTAGCAAGTAGAGCAGAGTGTGTGCTGCGGGACACCGAAGACAGGCGCGTATCAACGCCAAAAAATAAAAAGAAAGGGGGATCTGTGGGGAGCAACCCGGACTAGACTAAATTACTCAAATTAAGACTTATTCTATGCATCTGCTCTCCCACAATATGGCGCTGGGAGAGGAGAAAACAGCTTCTACCCAGCTGCCTCCAGTTCAACCAATAAACAGCAGGACCTGCTCCTGATTGGAGGAGAGCAGCGTACTCGGCGTGTGGGCAGCCGAGTTGGGATTGGCAGAGGAGGACTATAAAGGAGGAGAGAGACGGCATGCACCAGGAACATCTAAGAGGAACATCTAAGGGGAACACCTGTGCAGCCCCCGAGAGAGCCGGCCGGCGGTGTGCCGCTCCCCTGCGGAAGTGGGGAATGTGGCCAGGGGGAACTGCCCTTCCACGGAGGTGGAAGGGATAGTAGCCAACCCGGGAAGAACCAGCAGCAAACCCGGGGAGGGCCGAGCAGACGAAAGAACAGCGCAGGGTCCTGTGTTGCTCCTCCACGAAGAGGGGGAGCGACAGCAGGTGGTGCTATTAAGAATACCAAATAACACATCTCTTTGGTGAGGAAAAGAATCCCTCAGATGGCTACGATTCCTCATGAAGTCTGAAGCTTTACCTTCTGCTGAAAGAGGAAGTTCAACACAAGAATGCCCGGGGACTCTAGACAGGAGTTTACTTCCAGCCGGGCCGATGCTGCCGCTCAACAGGCTAATCAGGTACCCCGGGTTCTAGTCCTGGTCGGGGCGCTGGATTCTGTCCCGGTTACCCCTCTTCCAGGCCAGCTCTCTGCTGTAGCCCGAGAGTGCAGTGGAGGATGGCCCAAGTGCTCGGGCCCTGCACCCCATGGGAGACCAGGAGAAGCACCTGGCTCCTGCCATCGGATCAGCGGCGGCCATTGGAGGGTGAACCCTCTTCTACATTTTTCTCTCTGTTGTAGTAGCTGCAGCCCTGGTCGGCCTGCCTGCTCTGCTCCTTGGGTTGGCTTAACCCAAAAATTGAAGCTTCTTCTTCTTCTTCTTTTTTTTTTTTTTTGTTTTACTGAACTATTCTTCCAATACATAGTGAGAGGTCATGTACTGTGGACTCAATGCTTTCATTTCTCTTATGATACAAGAATGTGGGTGTCTAAGCTTTTAGAAGAACAGAAGGAAGGTTGACTGGGCCAGGACTATGCAGACGTCTACACTTGAAGCTGTAAGTAGGAAAATTTAGGAAAGAGGAAAATAAGATGAGTGAAGAGGGGAGCTTCAGGATAAAATGGGCTGGAAGAGCTGAGCCTGCAGCAGGGAAGCCGGGCAGTAAATGGCAGGTGAGGCCAGAAAGGTGAGCTGGCACCTGGCTGAGGATCCGCCCATCGCCACCTTGGGCCTTTTGCAAGCGTCACGATGCCCAAGAACTGCCCATAGTACACTCTAAATCTGAGAGCGGGTGAAACAGACCACCAAGGGTTAAACTAGGGTCACCCCCATTTTGGATTTTACTGTAAAGGCTTTTTCTGCCAGTACTTGAACTGACCACTAAAATCGTTTAATAGTAGCTAAACTAAAATGGCTTGGTTTAGTCTCTCCTTCATTTTTCTCCCCAATGAACTCGTTTGTGTGCTAACAAAAAAAAACTAAGATATGAAGGGAGTATTCAAGATATCCCCGTAATTCTATGGTGTGGAGTCTCAAAACTGGTCATGTATAGAACAGAATTAAAGGTGTGTAGGAAGAAACACTGCACCCAAACTATGTCCCCTTCCCCGCCCTCCAACTTCTGACTTCGTCTGAAATTCTGACTGCCACCATCTTCAGATTGGATTTACGTCAAGGTCTATAAGCCTATCACACTTCCCTCACTCTTGGTTGTAATATTTTGAATAATTACAAACAAATTAAATCTCAGTGGGAGGGAATCAGAATTCATCTGTGCACAGCTGGAGAGAAGAGAAGTGGGTAAGTCCACACAGGTACTGGGTACAGGTGTTGGAAGCTCTGATAGGGTGGTGGTGTGGTGGGGTGAGTAAGGTGTACACCTGATCCATTATGAGAATGGTTTGTGTTCTGGCTTCTCCACTTCTAATCCATCTCCCTGCCAATGAATAGCCTGGGAAAAGCAGCAAAAGATGGTCCAAGCATTTAGGCCCTTGCTACCCATCTGGGTGACCTGGATTAAGCTGGCCTGGATTCAGCCTAGCTCAGCCCTGGTCATGATGGCCATCTGGGCAGTGAACCAGTAAATGGAAAAATCTCTCTTTCTCTCTGTAACTCTGACTTTCAAATAAATAAACAAATCTTATAAAAATATTATGTTGGAATATTTGCAGACTTGAACACCTTGGATTTTTTCCTGAGAAAAGAATAGCTATAACTCCCTTACCAATAAAATTCCACTGAGTTTTTAAAAGAAGAAAGTGAATCTTTCATTAAGGACTAAGAGATTATCTTAAGAATTTTACCTACTTTTAGATCATTGGTAAAAGTCTGATTTTTTTTGTTGTATAAAATTGTAGGAGAAATTGTTTACTTGAGCTCTCTAGTCACTTGGGTTCATAACAAATGGAAGTATTAAATAATAATTGGGACTGGCACTATGGCATAGTGGGTAAAGCTGCCACCTGCAGCACTGGCATCCCATATGGGTGCAAGTTCGAGTCCCGGCTGCTCCAATCCAGCTCTCTGCTATGGTCTGGGAAAGCAGAAGATGGTCCAAGTCCTTGAGCCCCTACACCCATGTGGTAGACCCAGAAAAAGCTCCTGGCTCCTGGCTTCAGATCAGCTCAGCTCTGGCCATTGCAGTCTTCTGGGGAGTGAACCAGTGGATGGAAGACCTCTCTCTCTCTCTCTCTCTCTCTAATTCTTTCAAATTAATAAACCTTTAAAAAATAATAACAGTCAAGTAGGATGGGCATTTGGTGCAGCAGTTAAGATGCCACTTCAAACACCCACATCTCATACCAGAGTGCCCGCTTCAAGTCTTGGCTCCTCTGCTTCCAACTCATCTTCCTGATGACGCACACCCCAGGGGGCAGCAGCTCATGGATCAAATACTTGGGGCCCTGTCACTCAAATGGGAGACTGTTGTGGGTATCTGGGTGGTGAACCAGTGGATGGAAACTCTCTCTGTCTCTCAAAAAGAAATAAAAATAAATATGTAACTAAGCATTTTAAACTAAATAATATTAAGTTTAAAGTGCCTGTACCTACATACTGATATATATACATAAATGTTGCATACTTATATTAAAAATAGAATGTGATATGTATATAATATTTAATTTTTAGGCAGATCTAGAGTGTGCCAGACACATTTTCATGTAATGCAATGGTTTATTAAATAATTAATAACAACATCCTTATTAGTTAGTATTATTATTATTAATCCCATTTTAAAGACAAGAAAACGGAGATGAAGTAGGGTCAGTGGTTGCCCAGGCCATACACACTGGAGGTAGTACAGCAAAATCTGAACCTAGGTAATTTGACATCAAAGTCCACACTTTTATACACCATATATAGGGTTGGTCTCTGTAGTGAGGAAAAAGGAAAAAAAAAAAAAGAAAATCTCTAATTTTTGAAAAGCACATTATATAACCCCAACCTCCCAGAGCACATTTGGCAGGGCTAATTCACCTGGAAAAGAGAGTTTTAAAGACTTCTGTGGTTATATGGAAAGAAAGAGGAATGAACCACTGAGTCACACCACAGTGTGGATGAAGTCTGGACACGGTGCTCAGTGAAGGAAGCCAGCCACGAAGAACTGCACTTGCCCTGACTCCTTTGGTGTGGTGTGTTCAGAACACGTAGAGACAGAAAGTAGATTAGTGGCTGCCGGTAGCCGAGGACGGGTGATCGGGAGGGACTGCTAATGGGATGGGCAGTTTCCTTTGGGGTGATAAAACTGTTCGGAAATGGATTGTGTTGATGGTTGTACAACTCTGAATATTCTACAAAAAATCAACAACACTGAAGCGTGCACTTTTAGTGGGTAGATTGTATGACATATTTATGTATGTATCTGTGTTGTATGTCATGTGTGTCTCTCTGTGCTGCATATGTATTTATGTTTATATCTGTGTTGTATGCATGTGTGTGTTATATATCTGTGGTGTGTGTCATGTATCTGTGTGTGTTGTGTATGTGTGTTTTTGTATCTGTGTGAGTTGTATGTATGGGTGTGTGATATATACCTGTTTATTGTGTGTCATGTGTGTATCTGTGTGCTGTGCATGTGTATGTTTTTATCTGTGTGTGTTGTGTGTATCTGTGTGGAGTACATCTGTGTTGTGTGTCCTGTGTATCCGTGTGTTGTATGTATGTATGTTTGAATCTGTGTTGTATGAATGGGTGTGTGATATATGCCTATTTATTGTATGTCATGTGTGTATCTGTGTGCTGTGTGTGTGTTTGTATCTGTGTGTGTTGTGTGCATCTGTGTGGTGTATATCTATGTTGTGTGTCCTGTGTATCCATGTGTTGTGTATGTGTGTATGTTTACATCTGTATCTGTTGTAAGAATGAGTGTGTGGTCTGTATCTGTGGTGTGTGTCATATATCTGTGCATATTATTTGTGTGTGTGTGTGTTTGTATCTGTGTGAGTTGTATGTATGGGTGTATGGTATATATCTGTTTATTGTGTGTCGAGTGTGTATTGGTGTGCTGTGTATGTGTGTGTTTGTGTGTGTTGTATGTATATGTGTGGTGTATATCTGTGCTGTGTGTCCTGTGTATCCGTGTATTGTGTACGTTTGCATCTGTGTCTGTTGTAGATATGAGTGTGTGGTGTATATCTGTGTTTTTGTCATGTGTGTGTCATGTATGTGTGTTTGTATCTGTGTGTTCTGTGTATCTGTGTGGTGTATATCTGTGCTGTGTGTGTTGTGTATGTGTGTATGTTTGCATCTGTGTTGTATGAATGGGTACATGGTATATATCTGTGCTGTGTGTCATGTGTGTATCTGTGTGTGTTGCGTGTATGAGCGTATGGTATGTGTGGAAGTGGATGGCTGTTGAACGTGATCACTTCTCCACCCAAGTGATGATATTTAAGCCCCTCAAGCCAAAGGTGGGAATCAGCACCCAGAAATAGAAGCATGGAGCAGACTATCCTGAGCAAAAAAGCCTGACTGGCTGCAGAAAAACGCTAGCCCCGGCTATTTCTAGGATAAACGTTTAGCAAGTCAAACATGAACAATATTAAAGGGAAATATTATTTTTGGAATTTTCTGTGTAACACCCAGCTCTCGCACCTGCCACGTCCAAGTTATCAGATGCTCCACACTGCCCAAGACCGCCCTACCTAACCAGTGGGCAAAACACCAAGGTTACCTCATTTCCCCAAACAAGCGTGAGAGGCGGCTTGCTCTCAGCTCAGCACCTGCACGCCGGCTGTTTTCACCGTCTGAAACCTTCCTGTGGAAAAGCTGCCTCAGCCAGTGTCCAAATTTAATTCATTGCTTCATCACCTGGCAGGGGAGCTGGCACACTCCATTCACCCCAGCTATGCTCTGAATCGTTGATGAACACAACTCAACCAGTAACAAGTCTGCCTGACATTTCAGCCGCGTGTGAGCTCCTTAGCCACCAGTGTGTGCTTTCTAAATATGTCCACCACTGCAGAGATGGATAACCGATTCCCGAATGAAGAAATGAATGAGTGTTTCAGAGGCGTCCTCCTTCCCCGGCCACACACAGTCTATAACCACATCTCGCTCCTAACCTTGCCAGAGAAAACGCTTCCCTCTCTAGCTCAGCTTTTTGCAAAAAACATTTGTAATGCAACTCTTGTCCATGACTTTAGTTCACAAGTGGGAAGACCTACTATTCACACAGACTCCCTCACACTGTGTTCAACAGTTGAATTCTTGGGCTTCTCAGTGAAATAATTTTATTTCAGCGCTGGCAATGACTTATTTTCGTCACCAGCAGGAAACATAAGAATCTGTAATAGAAATCGTGAGATGAGCTTGAGAGCCTCCTTGCAGATTTGAGCACTTCAGTGGCTCCTTCTTTTTACAAACCCTCACACCATCTATTTCCATCTGCACTCCTTCTGTATGGCAGGTCATTTATTTCAGCTGTTTTCTGCTAATTTCAGGCTTTTGCCTACCTTCCCTATGCATGGCAACATCAAGATACAAACACAGATAAAGGGGCCGGCACTGTGGCATAGCAGGTAAAGCTGTCGTCTGCAATGCCGGTATCCCATATGGGTGCCAGTTCGAGACCTGGCTGCTCCACTTCTGATCCAGCTTTCTGCTATGGCCTGGGAAAGCAGCAGAAGATGGCCCAAGTCCTTGAGCCCCTGCACCCACATGGGAAACCCAGAAGAAGCTCCTGGCTCCTGGCTTCGAACTGGCACTACTCTGACTATTGTGGCCAATTGGGGAGTGAACCATCGTGTGGAAGACCTCTCTCTCTGACTCTCCTCTCTCTGTGTAACTCTGACTTTCAAGTAAATAAATAAAACTTAAAAAAAAAAAAAACAGATAAAACTAGAGAAACAGATACCCTGAGGCAAGCTATGCAGGAATGATGTGCAAAGACCATGGAATCTGGATAAAATTTTTTAAAAATAAGAAAGAGGGACCAGCATTGTGGTGTAGCTGGTAAAGCCGCTGATGGCAACACCGAAATCCCTTATGGGCACTGGTTCATGTTCCGGCTGCTCCACTTCTGATCCAGCTCCCTGCTAATGGTTTGGGAAAAAGCAGCAGAAGATGGCCTAAGTGTTTGGGCCCCTGCCGCCTACATGGGAGACTTGGATGAAGCTCCTGGCTCAGGATTCAGCCTGACGCAGTGCTGGCCATTGTGGCCATCTGGGGAAAGAACCAGCATTCCTGATTCCCTTTAGGCCGTCATTAGCTACCGCAGGTTACTTTGAGAAGGAAGGGGACCAGGTGGTCTCAGGAAATGGTAAGAGGGAGGCAGAGAGATCCAAAAGGTGCACACACTGAGACAGCAGAGTGATGAGCAGGAAAAAGGAAACAGACATGCAGGGGCAGGAGCGCGGGAGGGTCCCACATCACGGAGGAGCATCAAGGAGGCCCAGTGAGCTGGCAGGGCACTGACAGGCCTTGTCCTTGAAACTCACTTGGCACATATCAGCGCCACCTTCTCTCTAAGCTCATCCTCGGCTCCAGGAGCCACCGTCCACGCTGTCTCTCTGTGTTCAGTAGATTTCAGGCAGATTCTGTCTAAACGGAAGCAAATGTGATCTCTTTCAAGGTCATGAGTAGCTCACGAGACTTCTTTGGTTCACTGCCTTCTTTTCCCTTCCACCACCTTCGATTCAAACGTTATACAAGCCAAGGCAAGGCAATTAATACATGAAGCTTTCAGGAAAATAACTGTAAAATTTTATTGTCCATAAATGTGAAACAAAACATGAACATCTTATCAGGCCCCTTTTTAGCAAAAGCTACAGCAATATCTCTGAAATACAGGAAGGAAACCAGCTGTCCTGTCCTGCAGGAGATGCCAGGGGGTCGGGCAGTGGGAGCTTGGTGGGAGGCAAAGGGCCTCGCGGCCACACAGCTCTGTTCTGCTCAGGGGTAAAGGGACTGAGCACGGCAGCAACTCAGGGAGAAGCTCCAAGGGCCAGGGCAACAGACCCTAGAGATCTCTGGATTCTTTGCTTGGCCTCTGTATATTCTCGGGCATTTTCACCGAGTCTCATTTTTCTCATCTGTAAAATGGGTTTCCTCTGGCATTACTGTGAGGCTTAAAGGGAACAATGTCACACAGTGCCTCGGGCAGAGAAGATTCCTGGTGAATGTCAAGGAATGTTTCATGCCAAACTGGGAGGTCACGGGTGTCCAGCAGGCCCGAATCCACCCTCAGTCAAATCCATCAGGCAGCCCCGTATGTTGCTCAATTGGCTACAGATTACTGAGAAAACAAGAATATTCCAGAAAGATTGGGAGGCAGAGTCTCCCTCCTTTCCTTCATCTCTCATTGAATAATGCAAAACAATATCGAAAGGCTAAGGAGAAAGCTTTAAAGAAAAACCTCTGACATAGGAAAATAAACGTAGACAAGGTGATAAAAGGTTGTATTGGGAGAATGAGTTTGCGTTTATATGCAAACCTCAACACTTATTTTCAATTTTTTTAAAGATTTATTTATGTGAAAGTCAGAGTTACAAAGAGTAAGAGATGGAGAGAGAGAGAGAGCGAGCTTCCATCAGCGGATTCACTCCCCAGACAGCCGCAACAGCCTGCAATGAGTCAGGCCGAAGCCAGGAGCCAGGAGCTTCATCTGGGTCTCCAATGTGGGTGCAGGGGCCCAAACACTTTGGCCGTCATCCACTGCTTTCCCAGGCCATTAACAAGGAGCTGGATTGGAAGTGGAGCAACCGGGACACAAACCGATACCGGAGCTGCAGATGGTGGATTAACCCACTACATGCAACATTGGCTCCAAACCTCTACTTTTGTTACTTTGCTCACTGAACCCATTAATAAACTCTGTTCCTTCATTTCACACTCCTCAGAGTGTTGAGAACAAACCAGCCTGGGAAATCCCTGCACCAGCCCAGTGATAAGCATATTTCTGGAAGAATGATGTGAGGCATTTTATGCAGTATTTTCACACGCATACTCTCAGTTTGAGCATGGTCACAGACCCGTAATATCATTAGGGTCAAGTCCTAGTTTCTCGGGGCTTCTACAGCCTCCAATTCCCTCTGCTGAGATCCCTGGCCTCTGAATTCAGCCCTGTCTCCAGGACCGACTCTGACCTCAGGAGTCAGAACCTACCCAGGGTGCTGGCCCAGCTCTCTGGGCACCAGTTTCAAGTCCCTCTTGCTGGCTGCTTGTAGCACTCTGCCTTCCCATCAAACCCTGACCTGGCCTCCTGTGATGATGATGACATGACTGCAACTGGACCTTCCAAGACGAGGCCTTGCTGAGATGGTACCCAGCTCTTCCATCACCAGGGCCCTCTCTCTGATGTTGCCTGACCTGAGAGCTTCCGGCTTCTGTATTGCCAGGGAGAACGTTGTGTCTGTTCCTGGCTCCAAGACTATTCTTCCCTGTTGACTTCCCCCTCAGTGCTTGAAATTGCTGAGACCATCTCCTGTTTTGTGCTATTAGACCCAGACAGGGACTCCCAGACCCTTAACCTTGACCTGTGCATCTTGGTTCTAATCATCCAAGTTTGGGGCCCCAGCGGGAGCCCTTGTCCTCCAAGGGACAACCCTGATGGGCTCACACAAATCTTCGAGTGTCCAAAACCACCTGAGGGACCTGAAACCTGACCCCGTGAGAATCCTCTTCACACTCAGGGTTGCCCAGGGTTTCTCACCCACCCTTCATGACACTGGGAAACACAGAGACCAGAGTCCCAGGTCACATCACTCTTCTCCCACCAGGCCAAGAGAGGCTGTGTTCCAAGATATGACTCAGTGTTGTCTGCATTAACACAGAAGAGACCCTGGTATAGATAGAAGACCCTGTCAGGAGCTCATGGCATTCCCATCTACATTCAAGTTTCGAGCCGGGTAGAAAATAATGAAAAAGACCCAGTATGCAAGAAGAATCTGTTACAAGATACAGTTTGCAAATACTAACTTTCAAGATGTTTTATAAGCGTCAAAATAACTAATCACCGATAGTTGTACTCTGTATTGAATGGGTGCAATAAAATAATTTTTTACAGTAGTGTACAAACACCCATCATTTTATTCACTCATAGGTAGAAGCGTAGCAAGTGATTTTATGTTATAATCAGATCTGGTTTACTTGGAATCTACACATTATGAAATATTTTGTAGGTTAGAACGGTGCCTGGCAATTAGAACTCATTCAGTAGAAGTTTTTCAGTGGCAAAATGACACTCAACCTGAAAATCTACGAGGACCCTCTTCAGATGAACCCTTGTCTTTGTCTCTCAGTGAGGAGGTGGAGGAAGCACACAGGGCTGAGAGAGGTGCCTGGGTTTCAGACAGCTCTTTGCCTTCTCCAGTCTTTAAGAGGGGGACTGGGTAAGTTCTTTCAATCCTTTGAGCCTCCAGGCCCTCAGTTGTAAAATGGGGCAGTGGGAAGGGAAGACATTCAACGTCTCGCTGCTCTGACAGGCTACGGCCCTGGTTCACAGCTTGGGAGGAGCTTTGAGCTGGTCTAAAAGCATAAGACCGAGGTAGAAATCAAGCTGCATCGGTTGTTCAAGATGAGGAAGTCACAGGCCTGGGGAGAAAGAAAGCAGGAGAAAGCCATCGGGGTCAGGTCTCTGCAGCTGGGCAGGTGTATTTCACCTGTTCTATCTTTTGTAAGAAGTGAGAAATAGTTTGGTTGGCACTTATTTATTTATTTATTTATTTTGCAGAGCAAATCTTTACATACTTTTTTCTAAGGGTGAAGACAGTCTCTTACTCCTGCTACTTTCCCACAGAACTTTCCACACGCTGGGCATGTAACATCAGCGCAGCATTGAGTACTTGTATGCATGTGAGGGAGGGGACAGGAGGGGAGGAGCAGCGGGAAAGAGTCAGGGAGGGAGGGGACAGGAGGGGAGGAGCAGCGGGAAAGAGTCGGGGGTGGGAATGTGAATACTGGGTCTCTGCTTGCCGATTCAGATCTTGTAACTCTTCAACTTTCCTTTGACCTTCAATTTCCCAATCAGAAATACTGTTTCTCTCATCTCTTTGGGAAGCGAATCATTTTTAAATACAAAGCACTATTCAAGTGTCACATATGTTATTATTAAAAAATCATTATCATGTTAAATGCTAATTCAAACTTTCCTTCTGCCCCTGCAGCTGCGAATGGAGGACCATATCTTGAGTGCTTTACTAAAATGAAGGAAAATAGACCCTTGACCAATCCCCAGTTCCCTCTCCATCAAAAATATCATTTAATACATTTTTGATAGGCAGAAGACAGAACCATGCACTGCTTTGCTGTCCTGATGATTTCAACAGCTGGGGCTGGGCTGGGGAATGGCAAGAGCTGAGAACTCAGTCTGTTCTCCTCTAGGGGTACCAGGTACCTAACGACTTGAGCCATCCCTGCTGCCTCCCAGGGTGCACATCAGCAGGAAGCTGGAGTCGGGAGTGGAGCTGGGAATCAAACCCAGGCACTCCAGTGGGGTGTGGTGTCCCAACTAGCAGGTTCACTGCGATGCCAAATGCCTGCCCTCCATTTCCCTCTCTTTCTTTCAGCCTGCCATGCTATTTTCTTTTTTTTATGCAGAAACCTTTTACCTAAGGTATCCAAACATCATGCATCTCAGAAATACAACTTTAGGAAGATAGTGATTCTTCCCACCCTACCAGCCATCCCACCTCCACTCCCACCCTTCTTATTCCTCTCCTATTCCCATTCTTAGTTTCACTAAGATCTATTTTCAATTAACTTTATACACAAAAGATTAACTGTATACTTAGTAAAGAGTTCAGCAAATAGTATGAAGGGGAAAAAAAATTGTTCCTCAACAGTTGAGACAAGGGCTGTTCAAAGTCATCACATCTCAAAGTGTCAATTTCGCTTCTATAGTTTATCTTTTAGGTTGCCTATTAGTTATCACAGATCAGGGAGAACTTATGGTATTTGACCTTTTGGGAATGGCTTATTTCACGAAGTATAATGTTTCCAGTTGCATCCATTTTGTTGCAAATGACAGGATTTCATTTTTTTTAACCACTGTGTAATATTCCATGGTGTACATATCCCATAATTTCTTTAGCCAACCAGTCTTCAGCTGATGGGCATTTCGGTTGATTCCATGTCTTGGCTATTGTGAATTGAGCTGAAACGAACATGGGGGTACAGATAACTCTTTTGTATGCTGATTTCATTCCCTTTAGGTAAATTCCCAGTAGAGGGATGGCTGGGTCACATGGTAGGCCTACACTCAGATTTCCGATGTACCTTCATACTGTCTTCCACAGTGGCTGCACCAGGTTACATCCCCACCAACAGTGGATACCAGATAACATCTCTGATATTTAACCATCAGAGCAGAATTAATGCAGTATTTGAAACAAATTTTGTATCAATTGCTTTTATTCCTATCCCCAAATAAGGGACATAGTAGTGGTCTACATTGTGGTGGAAGTTAAATAAATTACTTATAAACAAATTAATACATTAATCAAATAACAAACGTAAGGTCTTCTGACAAGCTGAGGATCCTGTGAAATGAGGTTGGGAACAGTGACACTCCAGCAGATTATACAGTGTCTCTTCAGTATTGGGTTTCAACTATCACTTTTTTTTTTTTAACTATCAATTTGGCATCTTTCATAGGCAGAAAAGTCACTCTGAATGGTTTTTCAAATGAGGGTTCTGATTCAGTCTGAATGACAAGTGGGAATTACTGAACTCCAAAAAACAATCCGAGAATTATTGATCTGAAGATCCCATTTGATTGTTAATTCTATTAAGCTTGGGCTATGGAGTTTAGAATGTTATCTTTTAATTCTGCCTTTACTGGTGGGATAAGGAAAAATAACCCCTAATGATATTTCAGAATGGGAAACTGTTCATTATTATTGATTTCTCGTCCACTGATTTTCCTCCTGGAATTTCTAAGGAGGCAGGCCCTGGAACAAGTGCTGAGGCTCCTAGTTCCGCCTCAGGGTCCATTCACATAATTTGCACAGACTTGCACCCCCTCAGCACAGCGATGACGACGCGGCTGTGGTGCTCATTCTACCTGAATGAGCATCCTGCCCTTCTCAGCTCTCACAGCATGAACCATTCACAGTCCATCGTAAGGCTGGGCAGTTTAGGAGACAGGGATGGGATGCGGGGCTCCAGGAGGAATTTCACCTCTCGGGTCCTTCAGACACAGCACTTTCAGCTTTTTCATTATTACTATTGTGACAGGGATAGGCAACTTGCAAACAGTTTGAAGTGTGCGCAAAAATATGCTTAACTACAGGCACAACATTGTGGAGCAGATCTCTGGAACTTCTTGTACAACTGAAGCTTTATACCTGTGGAACAGCAATTCCTCATGTTCCCCTTCCCTCAAACGCCTGGCAAGCACCATTCCACTGCTTCCTGCTCTGATTTGATTGTTTTAGACATTGTGTAGGTGACAGGAAGGCAGCGTTAGTTCTTCTGCACTAGCTTATTATGTTTAGCACACAATCCTCCAGCTTAATCCACAATGCTGCACATGATAGGCATTCCCTATTTCTAAAGGCCAAATCAGATTCTAACACAGATGCACACACACCTCCATTCATCTGTGTATGCACGTGTTGCTGTTATGAATAATACTGCATATGGGAGCATAACACTGTTTACGGGAGCATAAACATATCTTTTAAGATTCTGATTTAACTTATTTGGATAAAGACCCAGAAATGGCTTGAATCGTAAGGTAATTCCATTTTTAATTTTTTTTGAAAAATCTATATACGGTCTATTGAAAGGAAACTTACTTCTCTTAACTTTGCAGATTATTCTCCCAGGACTGCCTACTTTCTAAGCATAGTTTCTTTATTTTTCTGAAAACCAAGCTGCACGTTTTTTACACCTGATTATGTAGTTGCATTTGAGTCTTATCTATCTGCTTGGCTATGGATCATCAGTTCTGTATTGGACATCAAATCTTGGTACCTGGCACATAACAGATGTTAGGAATTCTTGTAGAATGTATTGATGAACAAATGAATGAATGAAAGAATAAGAAGTTCATGTTTGTCATCCACAAGCAATGAGTGAGACCCTGGTGAACTGACCTTCGGTTCCTAGAGATGTTGTAGAATGCTTTGCTTCCCTTTGGTCACACCACCTTTCTGGCCCGTCAATGATTAGTATCACTTTTTTTTTTTTTTTTTTAAAGACAGAGGTACAGAGAGAGGTAGAGACAGAGAGAAAGGTCTTCCATCTGCTGGTTCACTCCCCAGATGGCTGCAACGGCTGGAGCTGCACCGATTCGAAGCCAGGAGCCAGGAGCTTCTTCTGGGTCTCCAACTCGAGTGCAGGGGCCCAAGGACCTGGGCCATCTTCTACTGTTTTCCCAGGCCATAGCAGAGAGCTGAATAGGGGCATATAGATTTCAGCCGTTGTACAAATCTTGCAAACCAGGCTTTGGAAAACCTGTTTTGTTTGTTTTTTTTAATTAATTAATTTATTTTTTATTTATTTTTTATTTATTTTTTTATTGGAGAGGCAGAGGCAGAGAGACAGAAAGAGCTCCCTTCTGCTGGTTCACACCCTAGTTGCCCATAAATGGCCAGGGCTGGGTTCAGGCTGAGGCCTGGAATTGGGAACTTGATCCAGGTCTGCCAGGTGGGTGGCTGGAGCCCAATTACTTGAGCCATCATTGCTGCCTGCTAGGGTCTTTGTTGGCAGGAAGCTGAAGTCAGAAATTGGAGCTGGAATTCAACTCATGTACTCTGGTTTCGAATGTGAGTGTCTTAACCACTAGTTCTTCAGACATGCCAGATGGAGGCCACATATCAAAGGCTGTGAGCTTGAAGGCAGGCACCTGTCAGTCTACAGAGCGACCCATGTAGTTACAGTAATTCCCAAAATAATCAAAGAATAAAAAATAAATGTGTGGCACCATTGGGTCAAGAAAGTAGGCAAGCAAATACTTTACAAAGATTCCAATAAAACAGTTGCATCGTTAAACAAAAACTCTTAAATGAGCGTGATTCCATTACCTGGAATGTTCTTCCTTCCTCAACAATGCCACATAAATTGAGTGCTAGTGTGCATATGGCAGGAGTGAGCCAGAGTAAAGAACCATGAAAGAGACAGTTACTGCTGGACGTCTTTCTGAAATGCCCAAGTCCTACTACCACTTTAGTCAGCAGCTTTGGTGAATGGAGTCTTATCTTTGGGGATGAAGAGCACTACCAAAGCTGGGGGTCCCTCATTCTGAACCAGGGGCTTCGCTGTCCTGGCCTGCAGAGGAAGAACAGGAAGCTGGCAGCTAATAGCTTCACACTTCACTAAACTGAAAATTAAACCGAAACCTTTTGCTTGTCTGCCATTAGGTATGGCTTGTAACACTGCATGAGTCAGTAATCCCAGGGAGTAAAATTTCAGAATATGAAATCTAGATTCCATATACCCCAAACTGCACAAAATACATAGTTCCCAAATATAAATCCATTCTGGAAAATATATACAGCTCTTCAATTGTGTTTAGAGATGTAAATCTCTGATGTTTTGAAATGAAATCATTCATTCGTTAACTTTTAGCACTCACTTTTTTTGATAATCCTTTAAGTTTGGCTCATCTACTGGAAGCAGGGATGGCTACATATATTTGAAGTACATATGTTTGCATTTCAGCCCTGCTGTTTACTAGGAAAGTGATTTACAACTCTGGACTGGCAGAGACAGATTCTGTGGTAGTGCCATGGAGTACTTCCAGTTGAGCTGAACGATGGTTTCTGAGCATGAATTATATGTCCGCACGTAAACAGGAAGACGAGAAAAATGATGGATCATCTCCTACCATCTCTTAGTGCAAAACTGCAGTCTACATCATTTAAAATTTATTTTACTGCCAGCAATACCCATATAATGTGATCATACACAAAAAGCCTATCAAATACATTAGGAAACAAAAGCTACATTAAGGCTTCCTGCAACCCAGAGAGAGCCCATGAATAATTCACATTTCTACGCATTAGGCCATTGAAAGGTGAATACATATGCAGTGTACTTAATTCTGAAGAATACTGACAAATAAGATGAATATTGATCTAATATCAATATGACATTTTAGTTACCTTGACAGATTAAGTTGCTCCCTCAACATCTATCTGAAGATAATCTGTAAGTCTACACAATTTAGGGTGACAGTAATTGTAAGGGTGTGGGGGGTATCCAATATGGAACTTATGGATCCAGGATTGTGGTACTAATGGTATTTTCTGATATCTTCTGTCTTTGACAAGCAGATGGTTAGCTTCCCAAGGATCCCAGCATACCCTGTCCTCCAAAACAGTGTCAATGTGGAATCCAGCTCAGCACATGGACTGTTGGTAAGATGGGGGAAACAATGTTCAATGGATTTTAAATGCAGAGTGCTTCACCATGCCTTGATTTATCTGGCTTCTTTTTTAGAGTATTAATTACATTCAGGATGCTGAGGGAAACAAATGTCAACACCCAGTAAGCTACAG
This sequence comes from Oryctolagus cuniculus, assembly GCF_964237555.1. NCBI lineage: Eukaryota > Metazoa > Chordata > Mammalia > Lagomorpha > Leporidae > Oryctolagus > Oryctolagus cuniculus. Next base: position 19,601,996 of record NC_091438.1, read on the forward strand.
CAGAATGAGTACATGCAAGGAGTTCTTATTCTACTTCTCAGCCCTGTACCCCATGATGATCATGGGTGGCAGTGTGTAGAGGCCCCCTCCTCTTTCTTCTTCCTCTGTGTCACATCAGTGCCCATTAGCTTCTCTACCCTGAGCTGGGGAGAAGGAAATAGAGTCAACAAAGGCCTTCAATAGCACCCCTGTTAGAATAAGGAAGGGCTGAGGAGGACTTCAGTCTCTTGGAGGCTGGCTTTGAGCATTACCAAGATGATGTCTTAATAGGAATCTTATTTTCTTTAGTCTGGGTAAGTCTAAGTAGGCAAACAGCACTCTCTCTTTTCTTTTACAACAGTATGTCTGCTTATAGGCTTTTACTTTCTTTTAGTTTTGTAAGAACAGGTCTACCCCATCTCCTTAATTAACTATAATTCTAATGCTCATAAACTGGATTGTACTGCCCCAGGTACACATTAAGATTTCAGAGATATGTTATTCACAGTTGAAAAGGCTCATTCAATCCTTTTGGTGTGGGTCAAATAATTGGGCATGCCATGCAAACCAACAGCTCAACACTGCGAACACTATTCTTAGCGCAAGCTGGTGATGGCTTCAGAGTGCCTGGTGTTTGCTGGAGTAAATAACACTGCATGGGTGCTCCAGTGAAAATCAGTGCAGACCCTCAGACCAGCCAGCTAATGGGAGGACCACACCTTCCTCCCTCTCTTTACCTTCGTGTCTTTGCTAAAAGGTATTTAAGTGGTATATTTACCAATGAGTACTTTGAGAGCTTCCTTTTTTTCTTAGGTTCCTTCAGATTGCAGATTGTTTTTAAACCTGACAAGATAAACAGCTTACTCAAATTATTCACAGTTAATTAGAATTAGAAAAGATTGCAGATGTACCCTTGTTCCCTTAGATATTTTTTCCTTTCTTTCAGGGAAGTCTCACTTCCATGGTGAAATCACTATGCAAGTTTGAGTCTAGCTGAAATGTGAAGCTTTAAAACATTTGTGAGTTCTGCAATTTAGAAAAAGAATTACAATAACACAAAAATTTTTTCTCCGCTGATTAATGACAGCAATAACATTATAAAGTCTACTTTATGCAGGGACACAATGGTGCATAGAACAGGTTCCTATGAACGAGGACAGGTTGTCTTTCTCCTGGGACGAGGCAGTGTGGGGGCAATCTGGTGCTCATTCCTATCAACTATCCTGTAGTTTGACAGGGAGTCTCACCCTGCCCCATTTTAAAAGACAGGGTCAGCGGGTCATCTTCAACCCTTTCCTTTCTTATGGATGAAAGTGGCTCTGTAAGAATCTGTGAGCCCTTTGCCACCCACTCTTCTCTGTTAGGCCTCTACATACCTAAGAGCCTCTTTAGGACGGGCCTGAGTCATCTGTCCAAGTATGAACTCTATTCCAGAAAACCTGTCCGTCCACACACTTCATGCATTCCAAAACCCTGTCTTAGGATTTCTTTTCTTTTCTTTTTTGTTTTTGGATAGGCAGAGTTAGACAGTGAGAGAGAGAGACAGAGAGCTTTAAAGGTCTTCCGTTTCCATTGGTTCACCCCCCACATGGCTGCTATGGCCGGCGCTGTGCCAATGCGAAGCCAGGAGCCAGGTGCTTCCTCCTGGTCTCCTATGAGGGTGCAGGGCCCAAGCACTTGGGCCATCCTCCACTGCCTTCCCAGGCCACAGCAGAGAGCTGGACTGGAAGAGGAGAAAATGGGACAGAATCCGGCGCCCCATCCGGGACTAGAACCTGGGGTGCCGGCACCGCAGGCGGAGGATTAGCCTAGTGAGCCACACGCCAGCCCTTAGGATTTCTATGTGGCAACATCCTCGATTCTATACTCTCAGACATGAGTCACTGCCCATTGCTTTTCCAAAGAGGATCTTGTAAAGACTATTCAGAAAGATCTGTGGTTGCCAGAATCTGTGAACAAAAAAGGTCTCCTTGCACATTCATCTGCGGAGGACAAATCCCAGGGGCTCACCCTCTCATTTTCCAAGCTTTTGGTATTTTGTCCTTCTCTTCTCTGAATCAGCAGCAATGCCCACAGAAACCTGATGGCTCCCACGGGGCCCCTGGTGCCAGGCTGCTCTGGGCTTCCCCAGTGCCTCATACACTTGAAGATACATAGGCTGCCAACTGGGCATGATAGAACCTCATAACTGTGTGGTTTCTGGCAAAGGGAAGGGAAAAGAGGAAGAGAAAATGTATGTGTTTACTGGACCCATGACTGTTCCTTTGGTTGATAAAAAATCAGTAGATATCTACTATAAGACAGGTCTACTCTGTTGGCTGGTTGAACAATTCAGTATATTATTCATAAAATTCACCAGTAGTACCCTCAACCTCCACATTACTCAGCTGGGGAGACTTGATCCTTGAATCAAGTGACCCAAAGATGGATAAGATGCTATATGCCAGTGTTTCTTTTCAAAGTGCAAATAAAACATCTGGGAGTCCTGTTAGAGTATACATTCAGATCCAGCTGCCTGATATGCTGATGGTGGGAGCTGAGGGCTGCATTTCCAAAACGCCCTTGGGGGATGCCAACCTGGGATCCCCAGCGCATACTTTTGAGTGTCAAGGCTATAGGTTAAATGAGGAAAGGCCACGCCCTCCAGCCACTATCAACTTATTGGGAAAGATGAGACTGTGAAGACCAGACCTCAACTGGCTTCAGAAAAAGGAATTCTTGAGAATAACATTCTTAGTTTTGCTTACCCTTTAAAACCATTGGCATATCACACGGCTTCCCGACTGTCCTTAACTTTTACAAATCTACTTGATATAGCCATCTCCTTGTCTCCATTCAAATGTAAACGCCTTAGGTTGGGGCTAATATTTATTAAGCTGCTTCAGGACATCAGGAAATAGCTCACTGAGCCTTCAAATGGCATTAGAAGACACAAATTGTTATCACTAGTTTATAGGTATGGAAACAGAGACTCACAAAGTGTAAGAAATTTGCTAATGTCAATTGGAAGCAGGCACCAGTGTTTAAACCTAGTTATGTCTGACTCTTTCCTCTACACATCAAAGCAGCCATTTGTTCTTACATTTCTTCTTCTTCTTTTTTTTTTTTTTCTTGACAGGCAGAGTGGACAGTGAGAGAGAGAGAGAGACAGAGAGAAAGGTCTTCCCTTTTGCCGTTGGTTCACCCTTCAGTGGCTGCCCGGCCAGCACACTGCGGTCGGCGCACCATGCTGATCTGAAGCCAGGAGCCAGGTGTTTCTCCTATCTCCCATGGGGTGCAGGGCCCAAGGACTTGGGCCATCCTCCACTGCACTCCCTGGCCACAGCAGAGAGCTGGCCTGGAAGAGGGGCAACCGGGACAGAATCCGGCGCCCCGCCCGGGACTAGAACCCGGTGTGCCAGCGCCGCAGGTAGAGGATTAGACTAGTGAGCCACGGCGCCAGCCTACATTTGTTCTTACATATCACTCTTTCAGTTAAAAAGTCTGGGAAGTATCTGATGTTCTAGGCATTGAGCTCTGGCTGGCTAATACTCTACAGAAAAGTCCTTAGAGGTCATGATAAGCCACACGCACATGAAGACTTTTTCTAGAGGCACTACATCAAGAGCAAGGTTCCCAAATCTCCATTTCAAACAGTCTGATGTACAATAGATGCTGGCTTTATGCTTCGGTGGAAAAATTGGGTTGCTGGCAATTTCATAAAGACTTTGGTCTCGAAATCCCTGTCATTTTGAACTTAAACACATATTTGAAATGTGTTAAGTGTGTGGACAGTGTCTGAGAGTCATGTCACCATTTCAAATAAACAGTGACCTTGTTCCTCATTAGTGGCTGTGCCTGCAAAGCTGTGAGTGTCTCCAGCCACCTGGCCTCAGGAGCTTTCTGGTTCCTCAGAACTGCCACTTAGAGGCACAATTTAGTTGCTGCAAAAGTTGGAAGTCGATAGCCTTCAAAGACCGTCTTCCAATTTGCTCACTCCTCTGTTACCTGTGGGAAAGGAAGAAAATGGCGTCCATCTGCAAAGCTGGTTGCACTGTTGGTACCTTTTCCATCTCTGGTTTCCCAAAGATCCTCCACGCTGGTGTGCATTCATCAAATCATCCTGTATTATTTTCTGATTGCTCTTGTTTCCTTAAATGTCTGAAGGGTACCAGTAAGTCTACACCCCTAATTTCAATTTTTTTTTTAAAGTTATTTTTATTTATTTGAAAGACAGAGTTACAGAGAGAAGTAGAGACAGAGAGAGAGAGAGAGAGGTCTTCCACCTGCTGGTTCACTCCCCAGATGGCTGAAACGGCCAGAACTGTGCCGATCTGAAGCCAGGAGCCAGGAGCTTCCTCTGGGTCTTCCATGTGGGTGCAGGGGCCCAAGGACTTGGGCCACCTTCTACTGCTTTCCCACGCCATAGCAGAAACTGGATTGGAAGAGGAGCAGCCGGGACTAGAACTGGTGCCCATATGGGATGCCAGCGCTTCAGGCCAGGGCGTTAACCCACTGCGCCACAGCACTGGCCTCTCTAAATATTTCAATAGACTCGATCAGACTAGAGGAGAGAGTGTGGTTGTCAGTCACTAGGTGTGTGTGTCTGCATGTGTTTGGGGTGGCGTTCAAACCTTAAGGCCTATAGGTGCCCTACAACACACATACATGTGGTGATGAACACAGAACATTTATCCTCAGGTGGGCAGAGCCGTCAAGGACAGGCAGCTGATCTCATTAAGTCCTGGCAGTGTCTCCTGGGCTTGAGGATTTGTAGCCATGCCCTTATCCTTCTCTGTTCTCCCTATCCTCCCAAGCAGTTGTGGGGAGAGATAACAAGGTTTGAACGTGGGGAAAAGTGGATGCCTCGATCCATTTCACATTTGATCACATGCAAACAGCAGTTCAGAAGACAGGACCCCTGCGGCTCCATCCAGCTTTGCATGCGTGCCTTCACACACACACACACATTTCCAAGAGCCCCGGTGAGGCAGGGAGGTTGCATTCTTTCACATCCCCCTCTGCACCCAGAGTGCTTTGTTCTTGCAGCAGTTCCTCACTGAGCACTCGCTGTGGTGACAGAGAATAAAAAGAACTGGCATCAGCTTGGGAACACACGCTTGACTCAAGGGCAGAGAAGCAAAGGGTTGTAGCCTTCATTACCTGCACTGCCTACAGGAACTTTGTTATGTGTTTTATGTTTAGACGGATGCCAAAGAATTTCCATTGAATCACTTTGGAATAAAACTGTTCAATTCTCTTGCAAATTCTCTTCCAGTGACCCTGTGTCACCCCAGACCTGAGCAGGATGGCCCTTTTTCTGAAGCTGCAGGTTTGTATTATGCATATGCTGGGAGTTATACACTGGCTGGACCTACACCTGCTTTGAGCATTGGAGCAGGCTCCACGCTCTTGCCTACAGAGAAGGCATCTCTGTCAGTCACTGTGAATCTTAGCAAAACTGCTATCTAGCCTTGCCTGATTTTTCCTCCAACAGGGTGATCTCCCATCCCTTTGTTCACTGTGCATTTTACAGAAAGTTTTTCAGACCTCCTTCTTGTCTGGGGGCTGCATCTGTCTGTGGGAAGATAGTGCAGGGATGTCTCTTGGATACAGTTCTCCAGCACCTTGCTCTGAAGTTGGCTTAGCATCTAGCCTTCATGCTCTATTACATATATTCTGGTCCAGCTGTAGCACTTGCCATCTTGCATTATAACAATTTCCATGTGTTCTCCTCCAGTTGGCTGTGATTTTCAAGGACAATGATTTTATCCAGTAAATAATTACATAGTGGGTCCACAATAATTAATCTTTTCAATATGTAAATGAATAGAATGCTCATTTTTTTCCCCCACACAATAGATGATCAAAGAAAATGTGTTCACTGATCTCTCAGCTCTGGCACCTTGGCTGTTTGCAAGCTCCCTTCTACCTACACCACTTCTTGGTCTTAGAACATTGGGTTATGTTTAGGGCTAGAGGAATGCTGATGCACTAAGATTACCCATTCTTTCCCTGGATTGCTTTAATAATGGTAGAAAGGTTGGCCAGTTTGGAATTCTCAATATTGTCCACTTACGGCAAGCATAGTTCCTAATTTGTGAGTATCCTGAATCTTTGTACATTTTTACCTGATGTCCTCAGGATTCCTACAAGCTACATGTCTTTATTCTATTAGAAAACATTGCAATGAGCCCAGTAATGCATTTGACACTTCTTTTAAGGTATAAGAAGCAGAGAATGCCTGGGAAAAACATTTTCTGGAGCATATGGCTGTGAGATACAATAAGATTTATAAAAATTTTCTTAAAGTTTGACCATAGAGAAAAGTTAGTCACTGAAATGGCAATTTTATACTCAGATGGCAACCACCAACTGGCCAAGTGATGGTGGAAAGTCACCTAGCCTTTCCGTGTCTTGTTTCTTCATGCCGTAGCCCACGTTCCTGAGATGGCCCCACAGGAAGATTTGAGATGTGCCAAGCCTGTAGCAGGCAATCAGTTAGTTGCATCCCTTCCCATTCATTCAACTTAAACTCATAAGTGGGGGATTTTAGCTTCAGTGTAAGACACCCGAAACAAGGCCACCTTGGCCCTCAGCATCAACATCGAAGAGAACAGGCTGGGAGTCTTAGGTTCTCCCCTTGCAACAGCAGACACAGCCAAGGTGTCTGTGGGAGGCTGCAGCTGTGAAGTTGAGGGAACCCCTGTCATCTATACAGGCCCTCGATAAAGAGGTTACAACAGATCAAGACTTCCTTCTGCTTAGGAAGGTGCAGAAAAGGATAAAAATGGGCCCTGGGACGAACAATTTGGAGCCTACAAGAGAGCCAGAAACACCTGTAGGTACTGGTGGGGAAGTCAACAACTATTCCTCCAAGCCCATGGTTAATTTTCACTTCTGGTTGATGCAAGAATTCCACAGGCTGCATCAACTGGTGAAACTTTCCTCTCCTTACTTCCAGAACAAAAGGGCCACAGGAGAAATGCCAAGGTGGATGTGGAGAAGGGAAGACAGTGGGTCCAGACTGGAACGTAAACTCCCAGCACAACACCTGTGGCCAGGTAGGACCTGGTTGCTGGCTTGTTCCCTCGGCTAATACCAATATTGGCCACATGGTTTGTGGTCATGTACAGCCCCTGAAAAAGATAGGTCTGCTCAAGGGAGATCCTTGAAGCACCTCAGGGTATGGTGCTCACTGTAGCTACCTGCCAAAGGCCTGGAGGGAAAGCCAGATTGGAGAGCCCACTCATTTTCTCCCTTGGCTAGGAGGATGTGGCTCTTAGGCTTGATCCTGCTCACGACCTATTTCCCTGTCATCAATCTCATTCCTCCAAAGATGACTCTTCTTCACCACAATTTGCTTCAAAATTGTGAATAATGTTTCCTGCTAGGAGGCTTTTTTTTCCAACTAAACTGGAGAAAGTCAAGTTTGAAGGTACAGGTGTGTTCCAGAGTTCTGCAGCATCCTTGGTAGATACCCCCTTCTCTGTGTCTTTGTATTTTGTTAGACACGTATGCATTGTGTTCTAAATTCACCCCATACATGTTATCAATCAATGGATGAGGTAAGTGCCATTTGACCATGTCATCTCTCTTTTTGGCAAGGCAAACAAATGAAAAATGCAGTCTTAATAATCCTATTCGAGAACCTGTTACAATAATTAGTATTGCAATGATGACTGGTGCACATTGCAGATTCCTGACCTTGCTGTTTACAACAGTCAAGAAGCAAAAACCCTTTCTGAACTCGTTGTATAAAATGATCATAACTCATGGTGGTTTGTAGCTGAGCTCCTCTATATAAGAGATCATTTTGCAGAAAAATTAAATACAATTTGTATCACTGGATTCTTTTAAAATCAGGTCTGAAGAAGGGTTTTTCTCTTTTCCACTTCTACTTGCTCTCAATACTTGGGAATTACTAGGTGTTGTAATCTTCATTGAGATGCCACCACCCATTTTATAAACTCTCAGAAGGTAGTAAGAGATAGGAAGGAGTGGCTGCACTGTGACATAGTGGGTAAAACTGATGCCTGCAGTGCTGGCATCCCATATGGGTGCCAGTTCAAGACCCAGCTGCTCCACTTCCACTCCACTTCTCTGCTATAGCCTGGAAAAGCAGTAGAAGGTGGCCCAAGTTCTTGGGCTCCTATACCCCTGTCAGAGACCCTGAAGAAACTCCTGACTTCAGTCTGGCCCAGCTCCAGCCATTGCAGCCATTTGGGCAGTGAACCAGTAGATGGAAGACCTCTCTCTATGTCTGCTTCTGCCTCTCTGTAACTCTGTCTTTCAAACAAATAAATAAATAAATCTTTTTTTTTTTAAATAAGAGAGAGATAGAGAGGAAAGGCATAGAAAGGCACACTGAATGAGGCTGAGTTTTGAAAGCTAAAACTAGTTCAACATTAACCCTCAGGCAGCACTTTGAAAATATAGGATTGAGGTAGAAAGACAAGAAGGATAAATATTCCAACAGGCCACAACAACTGACTATGCTGAAAACAAACATTTTCCACTACATTTTTTTTTAAGAGAGAGAGAGAGAGAGAGAGCAGGAGAGGGAGAGGGAGAGAGGGAATCGCCCATCACTGGTACAAATGCTTGCAATGGTTGGGGCAGAGCTAGGCCCAAGTCAGGAGTCAGGAACCCAATCCAGGTCTCCCAAATGAATGGCAGGGATCCAACTATTCCTGTCATCACCTGCTGCCTCCCATAGTGCACATCAGCAAGAAGCTGGAATCAGAGGTGGAGCTGGAATTCAAATCCAGGTAGATGGATATGGGGTAGAGGCATCCTAACTGGTGACTTAGCTGCTAGGCCAAATGTCCAATCCTATTTTCCACTGCTGAGACAACTTCTGCATTAAATGATACAGGCATCTGACATTCAGTGGCCCTATTTAGGAACCACATGTATCTTCAGTTTTGTCCATATCTGAATCAAAATGTCGAATTCTCTATTCAAGTCCTCAGAAGAACAAAAGGCAGGAAACTTCACTTGGTTCCAGTGCAGGAAACTTGACAACCTTAGCTTCCTGCTAGCTACTTTCTTCAAAACTTTCAGGGAATCACTTCAGTAAAATGGTAAAATGCTTTTACTCAGTTCAAATAAGTGTCATAAAACTTTGATAGATTTCCTAATCTTTCAACTTAAATAGTAAATGCCCCAAATACACAAGACTCCCTCCCTCCCTCCCTCCCTCCCTCCTTCCCTCTCTCTCTCTCTCTCTCGTGTGTGTGTACGTGTGTGGTGTGTATGGTGTATGTGTCTCTAATATTTAACAGCTTCTAGGTCTGGATAAATTATTTAGTTAAGGAAAGGATCTTAAAAGCCTGCATATTTAATATGTTCTAAATTCTGAGTGAGGAGGTAGAGTGTAGGAGGAGGAAAATTATATTTTGGTGAGAAAGAAATCCAGACTGAGGTTATCCCATTTCTTCACTTTAATTCCAGGGCCTGGTTTTTTTTTTAATGGCTAAAAATGAAAAACTTCTTTCCCTGACTGTACTATGTGGGGTAGCCCCTCTAAATGTGATCATTTTACAATAGGTTTCTAATGCGCAATTGCCAATTAAACTGTACATTTAACCTTTTCACAAAGCGCTCCATTTTCTTTTGTTGGGGAATCAAGCTTTTAAGCCAGCCGATCAATTCTGCAAATTATGTAAGTACATAGCACTTGCTTAATATTTATTATGTTGGGCAGAGTGGGATATGACTAGAGTAGTGATAAATAGCACACCACACACTCCAGATGGGATGAATCAACTTGGCTATCTGGATATTGCAAAGTCTGGATATCTTTGGTTATCTAACACTGTTCAAGTACTTGGGGAAATAAATATGCAGAGTAATATTGGCAACCATAATGAGCAGAGTTCAGCTCTATCTTTGGCCAAAGAAATGCTCTAGCCAAGTCTTGCCCAAAAATAATGATTGAAGCCTCCAGTTCTGAATCCCTCTAAATTCCACACAGCTTCACTAGTAGATAGTTTTGATAGACACTATTGGGGAGGGACTCTTTCTTCCCTAAGTGACTGCCAAAAATTAGGACTTGCTTTGTGATGTTAGTAAACATTTATGGAGGTGGATTTTTTTTGTTAAATTTTCCTTTTTAATTAATTTAGAAGCATTAACAAATGCCTGTTCTCTGTGTCATACCACTGGAATAAAAGGTAAAAATAGTTTATAATTGGAAGTATTCAATTGCATGTGAAAACAAAACTATAAATGTTTTGAAAACAGATGCTACTTTTGGAAAAGTATGTTTTTCTTCAAATTCCTACTCAAAGCTTCACTTCACTCAAGTTCTTCATTTAAAATGGAAGCACACTGGAGTTCTATTGTGAGTCTAATTCTACACATTGCTCTAGGCTCTTTTAAAAACAAACTTGTTTTGTAGTTAGAGTGAAAGTCATCTTAGCTCCAGCTGTAACTGATTTATTGCAAATTGCAGATTACTATGACCCACAGTTTGGAGTTTCCTCTCTTTGAGAGTGAAAGCAACAATGCAGTTTCCGTAGAGAATGACACTTCATCCTCAGATGCCTGGGGAGAAGCTGCATCCCTGAAAGGCTGTGGTGAGCTGAGCAGGTGAAGCGGCCTGAATTAGAAGCACTGGCATTATATATGACATTTGTATATAGTTGGTGTTAGTGCCAGATACTGATTTTTTTTCTAAATAAGGCAAACTGAGAAATCTAAAATCTAAAAGTAACATATGCATCCTCTGGGAGCAGACAGGTAGCCTGGTGGTTATGATGCACAAATCCTGTATCGGAGAACTGGAATTTGATTTCTGGCTCCAGTTTCTAACTGTAGCTTCCTGCCAATGCAGACCCTGGGAGAAAGCAGTGGTGGCTCAAGTAGTTGGTTTTCTGCCAGCCACGTGAGAGACTCGAATGTGCTCCCAGCCTCCAGCTTTGGCCTGCCCAGCTAGCCCTGGGTGCTGCAGGCATGTAGACATCCAGCAGATGGGAGATAGCCCGCTCTCCCTCTCTCTCTCTCTCTCTGCCTGCCTCTCAAATTCAAATTGTGGTTTTTTTTAAAGTAATTCTCCAAATATTGCACTCTTTTACCACATGGAAACAAATGATATTACAATGGCAAATTCACAATGTCAGGAAATGTATATGATTGGGTTTCTCAGTTATACTGATTAACGAGTTGCTTGTTATTAAGCTCTGGATTTTCAAGAACCAGATAATCACTGCAAACGTTGGCGTATGTGCTGTGTGGGTGTATTAATGTCGCTTTGCCAGTAACGTGTTTCACGTTTTCATCTTGATATCACTCTCCATAAAATTCCTCAGTTCTGCATGCAGGAAGCTTCCACTTTGGGTCTCCAACTGTGGGTCATTTCAAAGAGTTGCTGAGGACAAGAGTGATCTTCATGTCTTCTGTCTTCCTCACTGAATGGCTCACAGAAGCTTTTGCTTGGCTACAATCAAGAATGCTCTCTCTACACTTCATGTTGGAGAGGGACTGGGTACATTGCCTTTGAAGAAATAGCTATAATTTTAAAAAGAATATTTAGCCAAAAGTGATAAAACATAATGTTAGCATTCTAAAGTGAACAATTCAGGGCCATTTAATCTGTTCACAATCTCTGTTTAGTTCCAAAATATTTTTATCACTCTGAAGGAAAATCTCTTACTGCAGATATTTTTTCCCAGGGAATTTTGATGACTTCTGTAACATGTAAAAACAGAATGTATTGGGGAAAAAAGTTAATTTTATAAAATCTCTCAATTATTGCTTGACTGGATTTGTGAGGCCACTGGGGCAGGTAAAGATAACAATGAAGAAAGATGCCACTGACTCAATCATATGAATGTATTTATTTGAAAGTTCATGGAAAATGAAATAAGAAAATAAACTCATGGGGCCAGCACTGTGGCATAGTGAGCCACGCCTCTACCTATGGCACCAGCATCCCATATGGACTCCAGTTCTAGTACTGCCTGCTCTCTTTTGATCCAGCGCTCTGCTGTGGCCTGGGAAAGCAGTAGAAGATGACCTAAGTGCTTCGTTGGGCCCCTGAACCCACGTGGGAGACCTGAAGAAGCTCCTGGCTCCTGGCTTCGGATCGGCCGAGCTCTGGCCACTATGGCCATTTGGGGGGTAAACCAGCAGATGGAAGACCTTTCTGTCTCTCCCTCCGTCTGTAACTCTACCTCTCAAATAAATAAAGAATTTTTTTAAAAAAAGTATATTTTGGTGCAAAGAATTTTTAAAATCCACTTATAGCTTTTTTCACACACAAAAAAAAGTTCATAGAAAATCTGTTTTATAAAAAATGATGGATTCCCAAATTTTTGCATCAAATAGTTTCTTTGATTCCATTTTTCATGAAATTTTTTATGACAAGATATGCATGGATTTCAAAACTCTTTTGCACCAAATAAGCGCCAGTTTCCATAGACTTCAAAAATTCCTCTCATATTAGTTTTCACACACTCAGAAAGTTTCTAAGTTTTGAAGCTGTTAAGATCCCCAATCACACTGCATCTGGGCAAGTACACGGTGTGCTCCAGCTGAGTGGTCCAGGTTTCTCCCTTCCTTGCTGTCTCTGGCCTTTGCAGTGCTTTGTGCTATGAGGAGAGGAGAAGCGGTGACATAGGCTGACAGACTCATTGCAGTTGGCTTAGGTTAGAAAGAGCATGAAGGTGCTCAGAGAACAAGCGCAATGGGACGAGCTCTTGAGGGTCCCTGGTGATCCAACCTGAAAGGGTCAGAGGACAAGAGGTGTGAGAGTTCACGGAGGTTGGAGGATGCTGAGAGGGAAGACAAGAACTGGAGAAGAGACAGCATAGCCAGCTGTAGGGGAATGAGGGCTCCAGTGAGAGAAGCTCAAGCAAGCACCGTATCTGTGTTCTGCAGTGCCGAGCTCTGCTGCTGCCTCGATGGAGACTCCCATTCAAAACCGATTGCAGATCAGGCTCTGCCAGGCACTGAGCACACACATTTCCTCCAACTGCTTCCTTGTGCCCACACTGACCTAAGGCACTGGAAGGAGGCGCAGGATGGCTGCTATCACCCACTCAAGCTGTGCATGCATGATTCTTGCACACACAGAAGAGAAGCCACACCATGTTGGTGACAGCAAAGGCTGGGATGATCAAGGGTCACTTTTGGGGCCACCAGGAATAGGGCATCTTTATCGCTCCTCCTAAAGTGCAAGTTTTGTTGAAATTAGGAAGTGTTCGTGCTGTCACAGCTATAAGAAGTCTTATGATGGAAGAGAGATCCAGGCCCGGAGGGAAGTTCTTCCCCCTCCTTATACCCTGCCTCTCTTCTGACTGTGTTCTGGGTTTTGATTGCACAATGCATGATCCATGAGACCTGGGGCATCACAGTGAATCTCACTGAGCTCTTTCACATCCCCATCACTCAGGTGAGGGGGTTGTCCAGCTCTGATGTCCTCAGTTGCAGACTTGATAATTTCAGGCTCAAGATTCTCTCAAGGTTGAAACCATGGGAATGTACGTAAATAACCTCCAGTGAAATGTCCCCCAAGGGGAAAGAGCCAGTCCCAAAAGGTACCACTCTTCAATTGCATTTATATAACTACACAAGCCAACAAAATCATAGGAATGAGCCCAGATGAGAGGAGTCGCCGGAGTTTCAGAGGGGTATGGTGGGAGCGGAATGAGTGTGACTATGAAAGGACACTATGAGAGAACCAAAGGGATGGAAGCACCTGCGTTTTGACTACATCAATGCCAATGTCCTGGCTATGATACTGAACTTCAGTTCCTCAAGATGCTACCACTGGGGGAAACTGGGTGAAAGGCACAAGGGATCTCTCTGTATTATTTCTTACAAGTGCATATGAACCTACAATTATCTAAAATATAAAGCTTATATTTAAAAAGGAGAAAAAAACACAGTGGGATTGTTCTTGGACATGGAAGAGTGAACATAAAGAGACAACAGTAATGATTAATGAAGGACCAGTGACGGTATAAAGTGGTATTGGAAAAGGATGCTTATTAAAATGTAAAGATTGGAGTGGGTTGTGATCTAAGTCATAATCGAATGCCTGTGACAGACATAAAATGGAGCTCAGCACAGGAGAGAGTGACTCATACATATTCAGTGCATGATTAAACAATGGTTATCTCTGTGTATATATTAAGAGTCCCAGGGTATGAATATGTATGTATGTAAGGTACAAAGACACACACACAGTCGCTGAACTAGTTAGTAGCAGAAAGAAAACCAGATTCCTGGGCTGTTGCTGCTTGCAGATAAAGCATGGGCTTTCCTACAGAATAAATCATGCCGTAGAAAAGAAATATGCTTCTCCCCACTTAACCTTGACCATGGCCTGCCACAAGGGTGTCACCAGCCATCGATATTTCATCTGCCCATGGAAAATGGAGCTCACACGTCTGAGCAGCACCCTGCAATAGGCCTCCACGGGGTTTGTCATTTGCTCACACTGGGGACAGGAGGCTAATAATGATGATTCTCTCGCCTTATATTACAAGCACCCTTAAGTCATTGAATAATAATTAATTCTTTTAGCGTCACTCTGGGTGAAGGTGAATTGCTCCCTGTTTTATATTATAGGCTAGACCATGAGCATGGATTTTGAGTAGCTTTTCCAATGCTATGAAGAGAACCAGATGAAAATCCCCACGACTCCATCCCATACTTCCCACCAAGGAGACACATGAGCTGTTGGATCAGTTCAGTTCTTGCCCAACATGTTTGTGGCCCATTTAAAGCAATCTCCAGTCAACTTTCCAGAAGGCGCTTTATCCACGGATTGGGTTATAGAACCATGATGGTGCCAAAGCCAATCCATGCTTGATGCTGATAATATTGCTGCTTTTCCTCAATGCTACACACAACTGCACAGGTGGCGGGCCCTTTGGAGTGATCATGTAGGCACATGCATTTAAGAGAAATCAAAGCTATACACTCAAGTGGAAACAAGACTGCCAATGAAAATGAACATCTCTCCAGGGCTCATTTGCTGTCATACAGGCTCCATGGCATGGAACCTATCCTTGAACATCCTAACAGCTCCTCTGACATCAGCTTACTCACAATGATAGCAAGTACTTATAAAGCACCTCTACATGATGGAACCTGTTACAGTTTGAATATTCGTCCACTTCATAGCCTCTGAACTCAGGAACGTAGTCCCCAAAGCCTTACACTTATGATAGGAAGAAGGTTGAAAATCTGATTATGGTGTTCAAAGCTGGGGCTTTTGGGAAGTGACAAAATTGGACTAGGTTGCTCTATGTGACTTTATAAGATCACATAGATAAGCAAGCTCCCTGTCTCATGTGATGTGATGCCCTGTGCCACCTTGAGAATCTATAGCCAACACGAGAGGCTGAACCAAGGAGGCCTTAGACTGAGTTTCTAGAATCTGACAGCCAAATAAGCTTCTATGCTTTATAAAGTTAGGCTGCCTCATATAGTTCATGAAAATAACAAAATTCTGACTAATACAGGCTGTTTCTATATGTTGGGTCACTTTCATACAGTCACACATATGTAGCTATCACCACCTCTATTTTCCTACAAAACAGGAAACTGAGCTAAAGGAAATTTAGATGACTTGATTAGGGCCCTGTGGTTATGGGTGTGGAGCTGCAGTCTGAATAAAGTTTGGCCTACCTGTTTCTAGAGTAGATGCCACCTCTCTTACATCACAGTTCCATGGGTCAGCTTGGAGCTGCCCATTCCCAACCGTCTCTTTATGCACACACACTGTACATTTTTCATTTGCATTTGTCAATTCTTTTTACTCAACTGGGTGCATCTGTCCTGCCTTATGCCCATCTCTGCTATAGTTCTTGACTGCAAATCTGGAGGAGAGCAATGTCTTATTTGACTGCGGAGCTCGTGGAGCCTGATGGACAAGCCCTGACTGGCTTCCGGATGGGGGCAGGGGGCTGAAGAATGACTCACCACCTTCAAACAGCCTCAAGTCTCGGCTGTGGCTCTGCTGTGGTATGTAGAGGACTCTTGGAAATTTGATCAAGGAAACCATTTCTTCAGTGATGGGGCTTTGGACCCAGGCTATCCAATAATTACCTTCATATCTCATATATATTTGAACAACTGTATCATCAACACAGCTGCAAATCTTATACTGGGCATGAGCTCACTTGGGCTCATTTCCATATTTAATACATCCAGAAATGCATTATTATAATTGTTCCCTTCTTAGTAATTTTTTCAAGACCACCACTTTGTAAGCAGTAAGATCTGGGGGCCGGCGCTGTGGCCTGAAGCAGGTTAATGCCTGGCCTGAAGCGCCAGCATCCCATATGGGTGCTGGTTCTGGTCCCAGCTGCTCCACTTGCCATCCAGCTCTCTGCTGTGGCCTGGGAAAGCAGTAGAAGATGGCCCTAGCCCTTGGGTCCCTGCACCCGTGTGGGAGACTGGGAAGAAGCACCTAGCTCCTGGCCTCGGATCGGCGCAGCTCTGGCCGTTGCGGCCAATTGGGGAGTGAACCATTGGATGGAAGACCTCTCTCTCTCTCTGCCTCTCCTCTCTCTGTGTAACTCTGACTTTCAAATAAATCATAAATAAAAATGTTTTTTAAAAAAGCAGTAAAATCTGAATCTGAACCTAGATTTACTTATTTTTAATATTCTTATAACCAATCTATTACTAAAGTAAAACCTTAGTTTGTGTACATAGCAGGATCAAAGTTTCATCTATGTGGGTAATGTGCATGCAGTCACATTAATTGATATTTAGGAATAAATTAAAGTCAATATAGTCTAGGTTCCGTTCTAAGTTTTGCACACACAGAAATCAAATTAGGTCTGTTACCTGTGATCAAGGAGGGAAAGAAGGTGTTAACATCTTTAACCGTGAAAGGGGCTATAAAGGAGGGAGATTACAGGGGAGAGAGGGGCATCAACCAATGAAGCTCAACTGGCCCAGTCTGGTAAGAGTGAGTGTTGGGGATTCACAGGGGACACACAGAGATGTAACTACTGGTGCTAAATTCAAAGTCAGTAGTTCCCTGGAGGGACTAGCATAAAAAGGCAGAGATGGGGTTAGCATTGTGTTGCAGTGGATTAAGCTGCAGCTTGCCTACTGCCAGCTCATGTCAGAGTTCCAGTTTGAGTCCTGGCTGCTCCACTCCTGTTCCAGCTTCCTGCTAACATGCCTCAGAAGGCAGTGAAAGGCTACCAAGGTGCTTGAGCCCCTGACACCCACAAGGGAGACAAGGATGGAGTTCCTAGTTCCTTGCTTTGGCTTGGCTTAATCCTCCCATGCCATTTTGAGAGTGAACCAGCAGATAAAGATTCTCTCTCTCTCCTTCTCTCTAACTTCCCTCCCTTTGCAACTCCCTCTTTTAGGAAACAAAAATAGGAAAGGCAGAGGGAGTGAAAGGCTTTTGTGAGATTCAAGTATGTGGTGGCAGGGGACAGGAGAATGGGAAGACAGCAAAAAAAAAAAAAGTGCTTGTTACTAAGCACAGGAAATCAAGTATGTGCATGTCCACAGGAATATGTGCTGCTCAGCACAAGCACTGTTCCAGTAAGACTCGGCTGTGGAATCTATTTCCCTCCGAGCCCCCAGATCATCACTGTAATTCGATTTCTCCTATGGCGCTCTCTAGTTCAATAAATCCATTGGTGGGAACATCACTCTTAACTGACTGTAAACTCCTTGAAGACACAGGCAACACTATATTAGCCTTTCCTTCCCAGACTATCAGGAGTCGGCAGCACAGGACTCACTTACTGCACATGTGAGGAACTGTGACTATTTTGCAAGGGGTCCTCCCGCATTTAATGTAAAGTGAATATGTGAAAAACTATGTGTGAATTTAAAAAAAAATTCTTTGCCCCAAAACCAATTTATCTTTTAATTCCACTATCATTTCCAAATTCCATTAAACAAGTAATATATTTAACCCATTTAAAAAATGTATTTATTGATTTGAAAGTCAGAGTTACAGAGGGAGAGAAGGAGACACAGAGAGAGATCTTTCATCTGCTAGTTCACTCCCCAAATGGCTGCAAAGGCCGGGGCTGGGCCAGGATGAAGCCAGGAGCTTCTTCCAGGTCTCCCATGTGGGTGCAGAGGCTCCAGCACTTGGGACATCCTCCACTGCTTTCCCAGTCACATTAGCAGGCTGCTGGATTGGAAGTGGAGCCAGGACTCCAACAGCAGCCCATATAGGATACAGGCATCAGAGCTGGTGACTTCACCTGGTACACTACATGCTGGCCCCAACAATTAATGTATTTAAAGCCCCCAAACTCAGTCCAAGAAAAGTAGTCCTCCCTCTCTTCCAGGTAATACTAACTACAGTGAAGGGCAAAGGTCCTGATGTAAGAAAAATTACCATTTGACAAGTGTGAGATGCATTGCCTTATTCAGTCTTTCGGACAATTCTGAGATACAAGGAATATAATAAAGATTTGACAGAAAACAATTCCAGGAAATTAAAGTAACAGGATCAAGGTCTCAGAGTTTTGAAGTCTTGGAGCTTAGATGTGAAGTTGGACTTTTCTGAATTCAGAAGCTCTTTGCTAACGCATGCAGTCCCCCTTGCATTGTTTATTCTTTACTTTTCAACAGAACCACAAAGCATATTCTGTGGTCAGTATTACCTATGGACCTTTCTCCAGCCATATTCTACTCACAGCCAAAACAGCACAGAAATGACTGATAATGGGTACCTGAAGCCAGCCTCAATATTGCTGCTTGAGATCTGCCATACCAAACACCTTCCTATTGATTTCAGTATATCAGAAAAGGGTCCAGAGGAATTTCGGAAACTGCTATCTAAATGTTCACGACACCCTAACTGCAATGCATGCTTCAGGCAGGTATAAGCCTTTACAGTGTTCAACACTTTTCACCGTGAAACTTGACTTTAAATGGGAACTCCTCTTCCCATCACATGCAACAAAATGAAGTGGTTCAAAAAGTTGATGCAAAAATAAAATTAAGAGATCATATGAATTTTCCACCAACATTTTGAAAGTCAAATGTATTTTTGTAAAATTACATGTATTTAATGTTCTTAGATTTGAGAAAGTCACAGAGAGAGAGAGACAGAGACAGAAACCTCCTATCTGCTGGTCACTCCCCAACTGTCCACAATGGCCAGGAGTCTGGAATTCCATCCAGTCCTATACGTAAGTGACAGAAACCCAAGATCTTAGGCCATCACCTGCTGGCCCCCCCCAAAGCAGGAAGCTGGTATCAGGATCAGAACCAGACTTCTGATATATGCAATGTGGGTGTCCCATGTAGCATCTCAACTTCCATGCCAATTGTTTGCTACCAAGTTTCTGTTTTTCCTGGTTATGATATCTGACCATGTGAGATTATCTAGCTGGAAATATTGGGCTGTACGCTAGGCTTTCTTCCTTAATCTCAATGGGATTCCACTTGTGGGAAAAGAAGGCTCACAAAATTAAAAAGAAAATTGGAAGTTCCCTACAACTATCTTAAATTGAGGATCATCAGAAGGACACTGGGAAGTTTTGATTCCTTCAGTAGCCTTTGCTCGATTAATATAGAGTTGCACAAATGGCATCAAGACAGGGCCAATGTTCCAAGTGCTAGACATTTCACATTTGAATAACAGTACAGCTTTTCTTTTCTTCTAATCATTCACTCACCATTCACCTTCCAAAAAAAAAAAAAAAACCTCAGGAGAAAACATGTCTGACATTCAGGAAACCTAATAAGTTCCTCTTAAGACTTCTCACATGAAATAGGAATCACTGGGTCTCATTAATTTGATTTTTCTTTGAGACAAAAATTCCTGAGGATGGCATGGGTAGTTTTAGTTGCATAACCTTTGGTGTTTGGATTAGCAAATGCTTCCCAGGCCTTTTCTCAATGGCTCAGGTGGTTACTGAAGACCCAGGTCTCCTCTAACTTGCACTGCAAGAGTTCTCACCCTTAGCTGCATGTAAGAATCAACTGAGGGTCATTTAAAATCCCAAAGTCAAAACCATGGTAAATTACCTCTAAGTGTGTGTGTGTGTGTGATTTTTTTTTAAGATTTATTTATTTTTATTTGAAAGGCAGGGTTACAGAGAGAGGGAGATATGGAGAGAAATCTTCCTTCTGCTAGTTCACTCCCCAAATGGCCACAATGGCCAAAGCTGGACCAGGCCAAAGCCAGGAGCCTGGAACTCCATTTGGGTTTCCCATATGAGTGCAGGAGCCTAAAGACTTGGGACATCTTCCACTGTTTTCCAAGGCACATTAGTAGGGAGCTGGATAGAAAGTGGAACAGCTGGGACTCAAAT
Source organism: Oryctolagus cuniculus (assembly GCF_964237555.1). Lineage (NCBI taxonomy): Eukaryota > Metazoa > Chordata > Mammalia > Lagomorpha > Leporidae > Oryctolagus > Oryctolagus cuniculus. Next base: position 19,622,224 of record NC_091438.1, read on the forward strand.
GGACATCCCTATGGGATGCTGGCATTGCAAGTGGTGGCTTCACCTGGTGCACCACAATGCCAGCTCTTTCTCTCTCTCTTTTTAAGATTTATTTATTTATTTTGAAAGTCGGAGTTACAGACAGAGAAGGAGAGACAGAGAGAGAGATTCTATCTGCTGGTCCACTCTCCAGATGTCCTGAATGGCCAGTGCTGGGACAGGCCAAAGCCAGGAATCAGGAATTCCACCTGAATCTCCCACACCAGTGTAGGGGGTCCAAGGACCTACTCCATCTCCCACTGTTTTTCCCATGCCATTGGCAGGGAACTGGACCAAAAGTGGAGCAGCCAGGACACAAATGGGCACCCATATGAGAGGTTGGCATCCCAGGTAGCACCTTTTTCTGCTCTGCCACAACAATGACCCCACTTTTTTTTCTAAAAAACCTCAGATGACTGTGTTGTGCAGCCCAGGTAAAGGAGACTGCTGTAATCTCACAATCCCATGGAGTCCCAGGTGGTCTAAAGCAGCTCTGCATCAATGATCAGTGAATTCGAGAGCAACGTCATCAGATTAATTTTCTTATCACTAACTTCATGCTGGGTTCAGATGCAAATTCCTTATAAATATCTAAAGGATGGGTTATTGCATGAAGGAAAATGCATAGTTCTGTCTCAGTTATCAATTAGCTTTTTCCAACTTCTTCAAGGTAATCATTGGTTAATCTAAACATATGAGACCTGCCTAGTCAATAGGGTATAGTGGTAATCAAGAGAGATGTTTATTACTATTTTACTAACAGCACCTACTGAAAGAGGGTGAATGGTAATATAAGTCGTGACATAGCTTCTCTGACAATAAATCCACATGTATTCCAATACACTCTTTTGGAAGGAAAAGAGTATAAGTAGCCAACATTCTTTCTCTAAATATCCATGAATTTTTGAAATTGCTGAGGATTTCCAATTTGAGCAGAAGCAAATAGAAGGAGGAGGACAGTTGAGCAGAGGCAGAAGATAAGGTAGCATTGGAGGAATCCTGGATTCTGTGCCAATCTCCCTACATTTGGGCAAATACTAACAAGGTTCCCTAGTACATCAATGGTCCAGATGAGTAGTTGTATGCACAAAGATTTGGAAGGACCATAATGATGATCAATAGAAACTGAAGTTGTGTTCAAGGGCTATAATAACAAGGGAAGCCAAGGATAGGGACTGTGAATTCAGAGTGACAAGAAAATAAAATAAATGACCAGGTCTTACCAACTCAACCCATTCTCCCCAGATCTTCATTTAATGCCAGGACTCATTCTTGAATTTAGAGTCTGAAGGTCAAGTTACAAAACAGGAGAGAGGCCTTGGAATCCTCTGATGTCCAAATGCATGTTGCACCTGCGTAACCACAGTTAACATGTGTGGTCTTGTAGATGTGTCATTATCTTTGTTATTTAACCAGAGTGGTATAATGCTTAGATTGCTGGAGAAATTTTAAAATATAAGAAGTAAAAGTTACAGGGAAGGCCCATTTGCCTACTTTCTGTCAGAATGAACAAGGAGTGATGTTGATCAGCAAAGTAACCCTATCTACATACAAGAAAAAGCAAAGAGCTTTGGAAATAATGCAATATATACACAAAAACCATGATCCATATCACAGAGGGGATCCATGTGCCAGGATAGTCCTAAGTTTCTACATCTTCAGCTCTCTTGTCTATGTTCCAAGTTCTTAACTTATGAGCACTTGCCATTAAAAAACCCAGAATGGGTTTGCTCTCTGCCTAGAGTGGCAATGATGTTGTCAAAGAAAGTGACCCCTAACACCTGCTCCAGAGGACGATGACCCTCCATTGCACCTGTGCCCTATTGGTCAGGGAGGTGAGGATTAGGGCCCCTGCCCTTTCCCACACTAATAGTATGGCCCTCTAGGTAGATGTTGTCATACTCTCAGGTCAGAATGTGAACTACAAAACAATGGCAATCCAAATTAACTGCTGTGTGACATAATCTATAGTAATTAAACATTATTGATTCTTATTCAGAACAAATGGGCATCTTGGCATGGAAATATTGATATGTCAAAAGGGTTTCATTATATACCTCATTGTCAATGGATAAAGCTGACTGAATTAAGTCAGTAGGTACTACCTACAACTGTCCTTTGTTAAGATATCTGAGAGCAAAAATGGATGACAGATTAATTTCAAGGAAAGCTTCTTGTCCACAAAGAAGATATGGTCTGGTTATTTCCAGTGAATTTTCTTATTTCTATAAATAGTCACTCTCTATAGTGATAGCCTCATGTATTGTACTTGACCATCAATAAACTCTTTCCTTACGTCCAAGTTCACTTACAATTAGGATCAATGAATAAATTCTGCAATGCACCAGGCTCCACCAGGGGTTATAGAAATCTATGTAACCTATGTAACTGAACTTTGTGACAAAGAGCATTTTCTGGTTGGATGTTGAATCAGCAGTAAATTTGGAAAGGGACTTCTTGGAGAGGATGACTATAATAGAGGCCATCTTTGTCCATTCTCTGCTGCAATCTAGAATGCCTGAGACTAGGTCCTTTACAAAAGAAAGAGTTATTTTGGCTTATGGTTCTAGAAGCCCAGAACATGGCACTGGCATCTACACAGCTTCTGGTGATGTCTGCATGGTGCAAGGTGGAAGAGAAGCAGGAAGAGGGGCTAAACATTGCTTTCTAACAGCTGCTTCCTTGGTAACTATTCCAGTCCTGTGATAATAGCAACTTACTCTAAAGAGAGCAGAAATTATTCATGAGGGCCCTGCCCTTTATGCTAGATTCCATCTCCCAACACTGCCATGTAAAGAAATTAAGCCTCAACATGAGTGTTGAAGAGGGAAAGCCATATTCAAACCATAGCAGGAACCCAAAACATAGGAAATCGGAGAAGAAAGAGGAGAAGGGGATCTATTTTAATCTGAGGGAATTTCCAGACACAATGTTCTGGAGGTAGGAATGCAAGGACTGGTTTTAGAAAGAGCTGAATTTTAACTAAGGAGTGGATCCCATACAGAGTAGATTAAATGGGAATGGGATAGAGAGCCAACCATTAGAGAACTTTTAAAATCTGCCTGGGAAGTTGGGCCTCTACCTAAAAGAGTAAAGGCATCTTACAGGTTCCTGAGCAATGCTGTGGCATGATGAAAGCAATATTTTCAGATTAATTGAAACCAAAGGCATTTGGGACACTTGGCTCTTTGCCATGGAGCCCAGGTGTTCCTTGAAATGAGGCAGGGTACTCACCACAGCTGAAAGGGAATCATCTTCATAAATACCAACATTCAGCATCGAAATAGAGACACTCTGTGAAATTCAGATGACTGAATAACACACACATTCACTAACTTCATTTGCTCATTCATTAAAGTAACATTTGTGAGTTCCTATTCTAAGCGACATTTTAGGCAAGCTATTAGCAGATCTGAGACTGAAGGAACAGGCCTCCAGGGCTGCCCTGTTCAGCCCCATAGACCAGAGAGAGCAGCTGATTCAATCTGATGAGAAATATAATTGAAGCAAAAACTGGTCTGGTGGCACAAAGCGAGGAGGGAGCGATACTGCTGGTGGTCCTGGAGCATTTTCACAGAGGGTCCTGAAGAGTGCAGGTACTTGCCAGAGAAAGGGGAATTCTATGGGAAGAAGGTCACAGCCTTGCATGAAGGATGAAATAAAGAAGTACATGGATAGAAGTGAGACTGGTGCACAGGTACCTGTTGGAAAATGGTAAGGGTCTTGGGGGTATGCTGGTCTCACCTACAGCAATGTACATGATAAGTCAGAGACAGGCCATGCCAATTGTAGTCTTCTATCACCTAGACAGGCATTTAGCGATACCGTCTTCCACAATGAGTATTTTTTTATGCCGACTCCCCAATGTAATCCAATTGGGCATCATGTGAAAAGCAAACTTGGTGTTAAGGAGAGTCCCAACATACATTCTGACACTGTTTATCCAAAAGTGTGACAGCTGACTGCAGCTTTCGTTTTTTTCCAGTTTGGCTCATAGAAATAGACTTCTACATAATTGGAAATTCCTAATATACATTTAAGTGTGACCATGTAAGTTATTTATACAGCGTGAGCTATCATTATAGTCTTATTTCATGGAGGAATTTTTCCAAAAAAATTTGGAAAAATTGAATAGCCATGTAAAATAAATTTCAATCCATAGTTTATATGACATATAGAAATTAAATCAAATGGACCATATACCAAAATGTAAAGCCAAAAATTACAAAACTTCCAAAAGAAACTTTATATGGATATCTTTGTGACCCTGTGACAGGCAAATATTTCTTAGATGTGTCAGCAAAGCTTGGTGAATAAGAGAATCAACTGGTAAATTGGATGTCACCAAAATGAAAACCTTCTGTTTATCAAACACTGATATGAGAAAGAAAAAGGTAATATAAAATGAATACACAAAGAACTCTCAAAATGCAATCATAAAATACCCTACTACATATAAAATGAATAAAAGATTTGATGAAACACTTCAAAGAAGAAGCAGGAAGACAAATTAGTCCACGAAACGATTCTCCATAACGTTCCTCATTAGAGAAATGCAAACAGAACAATAATGCGATAGCAGGAGACACCTATGAGAAAGGATAAAGTAATAAGTCCGCAAAGAACTGAAAGAACACGAGTTGTTTGATTCCATCTATGTGTTGTTCTAGGAAACAAATACTGGCTTAGAATGGCAGGAAGATCACAGGTTGTTTGGGGAGGCACAGCAGGAGAGTCACAAAGGGACCAGAGGAAACTCTTGGGGAGATGCATACATTATCGTTATGGTGAGGCAGATTTCTGGACATCTTCATATGCCAAACTTATATACTTGCATGCCTTAAAATATCTGCAGTTCATTTTGTCATTTATCTCAGTAAAACCACTCCAAAGAGAAAAAGAAATACATGTGCATGATCCATAACCCTTTAATATTTATTTTCATGATAATTTCCTGTTATTTCACCCTCCAGACTTTTCTGTCTCTTTGCTTTGCACCTACAGACATCCCTAAGCTACCCTTGTCATAAGACAATAGAACGCTGATGTTTTAGACTGCACTCACAGTGACAGGACATGGGATGTGTTTCTAAATTTCATAGCGACCGACACTTCAAAGTAGAGGCTACAGTTTCTCTCGGAAGTTAAGCAGCTTCTCTGATACGTAATCCATTTTCCTAGACTTCATCAGAACTAAATAAAATCGGGCAAAATGTCTTCCTTTAGAAACATGTTGCTATTTTACATCTATGACAACACTTACACTTGAGAGGCTAGAAGGCTTATATTTCTATTTTGTCCTTGAAGACAATCTGTACTTCTATGATGAATGCAGAGTAGGGACTATATGAGGATGCTGGAAGCAATGAAAAGCAAATAATTTTTATTTCTTCCAAATTTCACATTGAACTTGAATAAGACTAGAGGGGAGCATCTCTTTTCTCCCCCTCATAGAAGCTGGTGACATCCCGTCATCAGGGCGTCCACACACAGGGACATCTAATGTGTGAGACCGTCAATGAGAAGAGTCATGCACTTGAAGATCACCCACACCCATACCTCAACCCAAAATCAAAACTGCTGGCCATTCTCTGCTGACATTCTGAGAGTCAGGTTTCTTGTCCCTTCAAACTTCTCTGCTTCTCTGTTAATTAAAATGTTGTCCACAATTCAAGACTCCAATCAAAATTTAGCTTCTCTATTTAAATCTTACCCACATCAAACTCCAACAACTATCCAATTTCTGCTTCTCCAAAATATGAATAGGATATGAAGGGGTCTTCAAAAAGTTAATAGAAAATGCATATTATGAAAAAAAGTGAGACATGGATTCCCAAATATCTTGCACTAAAAAACACTATCTTTTAGTTCCATTTTCCACAAATTTTTAAAGTACTCACATATCAAATGGCAAATATATAGAAAGGGATGTCATATAGGAATCTGTTACACATACGCATGCTGTTTTCTTCTGTTTTTTTTTTATCACCCTCAATATTTCTTGCATATTTCTGCACACAAGTGTAAAGCTCACTAACAGACCCTGAAGTGAATCTAAAAGTATAATGTACTTTTTATTTATAGCAAAATCATCCCAACATTTTCAATCTGGTCTTGGAATTTCTATGTGAATAACCATGAACAAGAATTACTGCAACTGAAATGCACAGTTTGCTGGTTCCCCTACTGCAATAAAAGAAAAACTGCCTATGCATTCTCTGGTTCTGCTTACCTAATACAGTACATGTAGGAAAAATTATCTCGAAGTGTTATTTACTGAACATCCTAAGTGGCAAATGCATTGATTTCTATATTTAATATCTGAAATAATTAATCTGCCTCAGCTCATTAGTTCTTTTTTTAAAGATTTATTTATTATTTATTTGAAAGAGTTACATTGAATGAGAGGCAGAGAGAGAGAGAGAGAGAGAGAGAGAGGTCTTCCATTTGCTGGTTCATTCCCCAGATGACCGCAACGGCGGGAGCTGTGCTTATATGAAGCCAGGAGCCAGGAGCCTCTTCCAGGCCTCCCAAGTGGGTGCAGGGGCCCAAGGACTTGGGCCATCTTCTACAGCTTTCCCAGGCCATAGCAGAGAGCTGGATCAGAAGTGGAGCAGCTGGGACTCGAACCAGTGTCCATATGACATGCCAGCACTGCAGGTGGCAGCTTTACCCAGTACAACACAGTGCCAGCCCCACTCATTAGTTTTTGACTTCTTCATGATGTGGATGTGTCCCTTGGACCTCAGGTCATCTCTTGTTTCCATTTGTTGTCACCTTCCTGGCAATGCCCCTCCTACTTCAGACACTACTTGCCCGGTCGGAGTGGAACAATTTTTGCTTGCATGAGACTCTATAGAATTCCATATCTCCATTCCACAGAGCACATTGTTTTCTTTACTTAGAATTCATTTGGTCCATATGGGAATTGTTGGACTCATTTTTAAGGTATCTAATTGATGTACCTCTTTTTTTGTGTCCTCCTTAAATTCTTTGCCTTCCAGGCAAAATTAATTTCTCTTCTTGAGTATTGTCAGAATTCTTTATGCTGATTTCTCTCTGGCCATGACCTTACTATCCTTCCTTATGCTAATTTCCTATGCCTGGTTACAAGTTGATTCTTCTGATTCACATCTCTACCCTAATTCCTCCTGCAGTGCCCATATAATGCCCAGTGCCTACAAACATTTAAGGGACTGAAATATCTACTAGATGAATTAGTAACTATGTGCTAGTTAATTTTTAAGGATCAAATTTGGGGTTTTTAGAGATGATTGAATTTCATTACAAATAGGCAGGCTTATCAAGTATGAAATCTATACTTGTGGGGCCGGCGCCGTGGCACAGTGGGTGAAGCCAGCCATCGCCTACAGCGCTGGCATCCCAATATGGGTGCTGGTTCGAGTCCTGGCTGCTCCACTTCTGATCCAGCTCTCTGCTATGGCCTGAGATAGCAGCTGAAGATGGCCAAAGTCCTTGGGCCCCTGCACCCATGAGGGAGACCCGGAGGAAGCTCCTGGCTCCTGGCTTTGGATCAGCTCAGCTCCGGCCATTGCAGCCATTGGGGAGTGAACCATTGGATAGAAGACCTCTCTGCCGGCGCCACGGCTCACTAGGCTAATCCTCCGCCTGCGGCACTGGCACCCCGGATTCTAGTCCTGGTTGGGGCACCGGTTCTGTCCCGGTTGCTCCTCTTCCAGTCCAGCTCTCTGCTGTGGCCCAGGAAGGCAGTGGAGGATGGCCCAAGTGCTTGGGCCCTACAACCGCATGGGAGACCAGGAGGAAGCACCTGGCTCTGGCTTCGGATCGGTGCAGCACGCCAGCCGTAGTGGCCATTTTGGGGGTGAACCAACGGAAGGAAGACCTTTCTCTCTGTCTCTCTCTCACTGTCTGCCTGTCAAAAACGAAAACCCCTTTCTGTCTGTCTTTCTCTCTGCCTCTCCTCTCTCTGTGTAACTATGACTTTCAAATTAATAAATAAATCTTTAAAAAAAAAGAAATCTGTATGTTCATGAAGAATCAACGATGCTATCAACATATTGTAAGATCAGAAAATGGAAATTCAATGGTAAAATGAAATTCAATGTTAACTCCCTGTTCAGCTGGAGAATTGCTTTTTTTCTCTAAAATCTTGCTCAATGTAAGTTTTCCTGATCTTTTAGGAGTTTCCTTTAGGGGCTGGTGCTGTGGCTCACTTGGTTAATCCTCCGCCTGCGGCATCGGCATCCCATATGGGTCCCGGGTTCTAGTCCCAGCTGCCCCTCTTCCAGTCCAGCTCTCTGCTGTGGCCCAGGAAGGCAGTGGAGGATGGCCCAAGTGCTTAGGCCCTGCACCCGCATGGGAGACCAGAAGGAAGCACCTGGCTCCTGGCTTCGGATCGGCGTAGTTCCAGCCGTAGCGGCCATTTAGGGAGTGAACCAATGGAAGGAAGACCTTTCTCTCTCTCTCTCTGTCTGTCTAACTCTGCCTATCTAATTAAAAAAAAAAGTTTCCTTTAAATCAGTCTTCATGTTACTGTCTGTACTCCACAGTTGGGGACAGAAAGAAGACACTAAATGTTAAGAGAGAAAATGCATCAAGACCAGCTTAGGTTAAAGGCTTGTTTTGTTCAGTGCTGTATTTTCCTAGATGAGAAACTGTACAGCAGCAATACTTCACTTCCTAGGTCAAAGAGCAATTTTAAATTCGAATGATAATAACAACCAGCGCATGTGTAATATCTCTATATGGTTAACATCCAGAACTACTTGATGGCACTGTTCCTAAAATGGCCAGGGGAGAGCAGAAACAACAGGAGAAAGGGATGTTTTCCTGATGTTTTATATAATGTTATTCATTAATATCAGCACCAGTGAAGTAAACTGGTTAAAAATAGACTTGATGTATTCATGATTCAGGTCACTTATAAATGTTAGTGAAGATGTTAACAGAATGTGAATTAGCTCATTTATTTACTCATCCACGCATTCTTCCATTCAACAGATAGGTAGGAGCACACCCACTTGGTCTATATGCTACAGCCAAGAATTAAACAAGGGCTAGTGCCCACAGAAAAAGAAAAGGGGAAAAATCCAACACGTGTGGAGGAGTGACAGGCCCTACACTAACACATTAATTATGTGATCTCATTTCTTTCTCACAAAATCTCACAGGATAAATAATCTTATCACCATTTAATAGATAAAGCAACAGGGACAAGGACATCTCAAGGCACCTTAATAAGCCTATCTGCCTACAAAAGAAATGTCTCTGCAAACTAATTGTCAAAGACAATTATCAGTATTTACTTCATTAAGATGCCAGTAATCATGTTTAAATTGTAATATTTTTAAAAACTTGCAAGTATTTTTGTGTATACACACACACCTTTCCAGTCACCTGACTCAGGCAACATTTGCAGAAAATGGATCCAGCAAATCAGCACTCAAATACAGAATCTCAGCCTAGTAAATTACTCCCTTAATAATGACATATCAACGGATCTCTCAATTGAGAAACCAGTTCACTGAGTCTGCCTGCAGTCAATAGTCACTGCTCTTTGGTTATTAGTTATCAAGCATATCATCTGAGAATATCTGTTTCATATATTGATTGCCCCTTATAAAACATTTAGCATCTTACCTTTTAAGATGCTTGATCATAGAAACTGTCTAGGTTTCCACATGAATTCATGGCAAAGCAAGCTTGTGAACGATTTTGTGGGCTAGGAATATTTCTTTGAAGGATCATGCCATGAAATACCCATTACACACTCTTTTTTCTATAACAAGTAACAGCTTTTGCCAGCATACAAAGTAAATCCATGTGCTTTTTGGATCTTTGGGAACAACAGACTTTTTAAAATTTTACTTGTGTTCTTCTAGCCTAACACAAAGACCCATCCATCTGTATACTCACTAGGAACCCTGGTGTATCTGCTTGGGTTCACTAAAGGGAGGGAAAAATCATCAAAGAAACCAGAATTACAATTGAATTCCTGATCACACTTTCAAGAAAAAAAGAAAAACATAGCGGGGCTGGTGCTGTGGTATAGCAGGTAAAGCTGACAACTGCAATGCCAGCATCCTTTATGGGTGCCAATTTAAATCCAGGTTGTTCCACTTCCAATCCAGCTCCCTGCTTATGTGCCTGGGAAAGCAGCAGAAGATGGCTCAAGTCCTTGGGTCCCGCATTCACTTGGGAGACTCAGAAGAAGCTCCAGGCTTCAGATCGGTGCAGTTCTAGCCTTTGCAGCCATTTGGGGAGTGAACCAGTAGATGGAAGATATCTCTCTCTCTCTCTCTCTCTCACTGCCTCTCTGTAACTCTTCCTTTCAAATAACAAAAACCTTTTTAAAAGCATAATACGAACTAAACATGTACTTCAATATAAATACTCTTTAACAGAATTTGATTCTCCAAAACACATTACTACCAGGAACCCCTCAACATTTGAGAAGGAACAGCCACTGTATTTTTCTCTGAATTCTTGACTTAGGTAGAGGGGCTGATGGTGTTGCTATAAACTCGATCTTCCTAGGAATTCAAACCACTTCAGCTGGGAAAGTAAAGGTGTAATGTGTAATTCACCTGAGGACACCCCTCCACCCCAGGGGCCGCAGTAGGATGTCCTGCAGGGCCATCCCAGTTTAGGTTTCCCACTCTGGCCAATTTAGTTGCACACCTGGCAGGTTACTGAAAGACCGCTTTACATTGCTTTTGTGAATTCTGGAAATAAGAGGTCTTTTCCTTGCCCTCAGTCCTTCATCCCTCAATATCAATCAGATATGCACTGAAGCTCTAGAATCATAAAATATTTATTAACCTCCAGCTTTTAATGTTCATGAATAAAGAGTCAAATTAATAATTTTTGAGTGTTGGTTAAAAAGAAACTAAAAAACCTTCTCCAATGGGGCCACATTCAAGGCCAACTAAAGAGCTGATTATGGGAAATCAAACAGCTGATTGTAAAATGTCAGAGGTTCTTTCAATCAAGAAGACTTTGAGAAATAAAATTGTTTGAATGCATTTAAATTTGTTTCTTTGTGTCCCTCTAAGAGCTAAAATCAGTTTATCTAGTTTGTGTGAGAAAATGCATACTAAAATATAAGCCAAACCACAAGTAGAGATTGAAATACAAAGACAGATTCAGGGGCTGGCACTGTGGAGCAGGTTAATGCCCTGGCCTGAGGCGCCGGCATCCCATATGGGCACCGGTTCTGGTCCCGGCTGCTCCTCTTCTGATCCAGCTCTCTGCTGTGGCCTGAGAGGGCAGTGGAGGATGGCCGAGGTCCTTGGGGCCCTGCACCCATGTGGGGAACCCGGAGGAAGCTTCTGGCTCCTGGATTCGGCTGGGCGCAGCTCTGGCCGTTGCGGCCAATTGGGGAGTGAACCATCGGATGGAGGACTTTCTCTCTCTCTCTGCCTCTCGTCTCTGTGTAACTCTGACTTTCAAATAAATAAATAAATCTTAAAAAAAAAAAAAAACAGACAGCTTCATTGGTTTCCATGCAAGAGATCTATGGGAGGTGGGGAAGAGGTAGTTGCAATGACATCATTTACTCCATTACCTTGGGAGGCTAACAAGAATTTTCCTTTTTCAAAATGCTGCAATCCCAATTCCTCTTCCACTCAGTGGAGACTGAGTTGAAGAAGCAAATACCCTACTGCATGCATCAAACTTCCTCTACAGTTTGCAGTGATCCTGGACACAACTAATTGAGCACCTACTATGTGCTCACCATTTTTAACAACTTCTACATAGATATTATCAGTTTGAACCTTCACCCTCAAACTAAGCAACATCACCAGCTTCATCTTACATAGGAGGGCATTTGAGTTCAGACAGGATGAAATCTGTCTATAAATCAACACTCAAATTCTGTTTTGTTTGCAATGTTGATGCCTATTTTAATAAATTACAATGGCAGATTGGTGGGTTGGAAGTCCCTTGAGGGAGAATGTGTCACTATTCTGTCTTTCTTCCTCTTTGGAATAACAGTTTTTTTTTTTTTGTTTGTTTGTTTGTTTGTTTTTGACAGGCAGAGTGGACAGTAAGAGAGAGAGACAGAGAGAAAGGTCTTCCTTTTGCCATTGGTTCACCCTCCAATGGCCGCCATGTTGCGGCCGGCGCACCGCGCTGATCCGAAGGCAGGAGCCAGGTACTTATCCTAGTCTCCCATGGGGTGCAGGGCCCAAGCACTTGGGCCATCCTCCACTGCACTCCCTGGCCACAGCAGAGAGCTGGCCTGGAAGAGGGGCAACCAGGACAGAATCCAGCACCCCGACCGGGACTAGAACCTCTGTGTCTCAAAGAGATATTGGAAGCATAATGAAAACCCATGAAACTCAACTACTTCTAAGTGGGAAAATGAGAGGAGTGGCTCTTCTTCTAATTTGGTACTCATTAGCCAAGTTTTGAGGCTAGATAATTGTAAGAGAAACAACATCAGGCATAGATATCTCCAAATCACACAATTACTATTTATTTGCCTCTTACTTCCATGAGATTGTAAATTCATTACAAAGACTGTTTCTTATTAATTTCTGTACTCTTAGCACCTGATTAGACCTCTGTGAGACCAACACAACCTTACATTTGGGGAGAATATAATTTTAACTTACTTTATTTTCTTGAAATTGGAGTTCACTGCTCTTAAAAACAAATGTATCTGAATATTCAAAGCCTTAAGCTTGAGAAGTCACTTTGGAGGAAACAAAGCTCCTGTGTCTTATTATTTATTTATTTGACAGGTAGATTTACAGACAGTGAGAGAGACAGAGAGAAAGGTCTTCCATCCGATGGTTCACTCCCCAAATGGCTGCAACAGCCAGAACTACGCCAATCCGAAGTCAGGAGCCAGAAGCCTCTTCCTGGTCTCGCACCCAGGTACAGGGGCCCAAGCACTTGGGCCATCCTCCACTGCTTTCCCGGGCCACAGCAGAGAGCTGGACTGGAAGAGGAGCAACTAGGACTAGAACCCGGTACGATATAAGATGTCGGCGCCACAGGCAGAGGATTAACCTAATGTGCCATGGCGCCGGCCACTCCTGTATCTTTTTTTTTTTTTTAAAGATTTATTTATTTTCTTGAAAGTCAGAGTGACAGAGAGAGAGGCAGAGACAGACAGACAGACAGACAGAGATAGGTCTTCCATCAGCTGGTTCACTCTCCAAGTGGCCTCAATTGCCAGGGCTGAGCCCGGTCAAAGTCAGAAGCCAGGAGCTTCATCCAGGTCTCCCATGAGGGTGCAGGAGCCCAAGCATTTGGGTCATCTTCTGCTGCTTTTCCCAGGCCATTAGCAGGGATCAGGGATCAGAAGTGGAGCAACTGGGACATGAACCAGCAACCATATGGGATGCCTGCATCACAGGCAGCTTTACCTGCTATCCCACAAGGCCAGTCCCATCCTCAGCTCTTGTATCTTTTGGTATACTCTTTTCCACTCACCATCTATTGAAGTTATCAGACTATGTAGAAAACCACCACAACCACAACAGGATCTACATGGTGTTTGATGCTGAGAAGGACTCGTTAGAATCTTAGCATAGAAAATATTAGAGAAGACCCTCAGATGCTATAGCTATTTTCTATTTTAGCTGCTCATTAAAATGACGTGGAAAGCTTTAAAATACATACAGGGCCTCACCTACCATAACTCTACTTAACTGGAATTGGGTAAAGTCTGGACATTGAAAGTTAAAAAACAGGGGCCAGAGCTGTGGAGTAGTAGGCTAAGCCTCTGCCTGTGATGCTGGCATCCCATATGGGCATCAGTTTGTGTCCTGGCTGCTCCTCTTCTGATCCAGCTCTCTGCTATGGCCTGGGAAAGCAGTGAAAGATGGACCAAGTCCTTGGGCCCCTGTACCCACGTGGGAGACCTGGAATAAACTCCTGGCTTCTGGCATTGAATTGACCCATCTCTGGCTGTTGTGGCCATTTGGGAAGTGAACCAGCAGATGGAAGACCTCTCTGTCTCTCCCTCTCTCTTTCTGTAACTCTACCTCTCAAATTAAAAAAAAGCTAAAAAAAGAAAGTAAAAAACCAAAACTTTCTTAGACATTATAATACACTAAATACAAAGAGAATCATATGGATTTGATCTATACCCTCCTCCCCAACAAATAATCACCCAACTAAGCACAAACTGGAAACTGCTAGCATGTGAGGCATAATGAGGGTATGTAACCATGGAAGCAGATCTGAGGGGGAATCAGGGAACATTTCCCGGAGGAAGTGATGACTGGACTGAAAATGGAACAAGTCAGGAGGTGAGGAGAAGGGTTTCTTGGTTGAGGAAATAGCAGGCGAATTCTCTGAGGAAGGACAGAGACGGGCATAGTTAAAGAGATCACAGATGTCCAGCATGGGAGCCATTCTAGGATGTATTGGAAGTAGCAATAGAAGCAGCTAGAGATCTTGGATGATTTGAAAGGTGGATTATTATAAAAATTAGTGGTAGATTGATATGGGGCGTAGAGGAAGAGAGATGTTAAGAGCATTTGAAAGAGGTCTGTACGTCTGTACAAATTTGGGAGCTTTTGTTACAATATGAAATACTGCAAGACTGCTGGTATTGAAGTGATAAGCAACTTCAGGTTAAAAGTCTGAGTTGTTGGTTCCTGTGAGATCTCCCATGTGAGATGCTGAGTTGGCAGTTGGATATGTGTGTCTTGAAACATACCTATATATTGGTATCTCTCTATATAACAGGTAACTTCTAAAGTTAATGGAAAATTGGATTGAGTGATGATTATTTGGTGCAAAAAGTCTTGAAATTCATGCATGAGTGGTCTTCAAAACTTTACAGGAGGAGTAGGCATTGTGGTGTAGCAGGTAAGGTGACCACCTGTGATGCTTGCATACGATATGGAGGCTGGTTCATGTCCCAGCTGCTCCACTGCTGCTCCAGTTCCTGCTAATGGCCTGAGAAAAGCAAAGAAAAATGGCCCAACTGCTTGGGTCCTAGCCAACCATGTGAGAGACCTGGATGAAGCTTCTGGCTCCTGGATTTGGCTTCAACCCTGGCTTTAGCAGACACTTGGGAAATGAACCAGCAGATACAAGACCTCTCTCATGCTGTTTCTCCCCCTCTATCTGCAATTCTGACTTTAAAATAAATTAGTAAGACTTTTGAAAAACAATATTGGAAATGTGTATTATGAAAAAATAGGGCAATTCCAAGATGGTGAAATATGGAGATAGCTTACTGCTCTAGGTTAGGGGAAGACAGTTAATAAAAAGTGCAGAGAGTACAATCTCAGGGAAGACTGAGGGATAAAACTGTAGTGGAAACTCCACGGAAGGAAGAGGAACACTGTGGTTCTATGTGGAAGGTGTGGATGTGTATCATTAACATGGACACAACACAAGACCCCAAAGCCAAGAGCCTCAGTGCCAGTTTTGTAGAGTGAGGTGAGACCAGACTGCAGCAGCCCAAGCCACTGGCTATATAGCTGTAGGGAGAGCCTGGTATGAGTGCTGCCTGGAGCCCTGTGGGGACAGTGCACCTGCTAATGTAGAGGGAAAAAGGGGGCATGTTTTTCTCTTCCTGTCTCCCTGATAATGGTGCCCTGCAACTGGCTGAGTGAGGACAGGCACCATTTTGGACATATGTAACAGCTGTGCCAGCTTGTGTCTGACGGAGCACCCAGCAACCAGATGAGAAGAGATGCCTGAGTCTGATGGGGAGTACTGATAGGAGGCTGGGCACCCATGTAGGACTGTGAAATACTCCCAGCTTCTAAACACATAATAGGCTCTGAGGCTCAACTGCCTAGGTGGTGCACTCACAGGCAGCTGGCTCTGGGAGCATCTCCACCTCTATGTGGGATGGACTGGCAAGGCAGAGTGGATCCTCTGTGCCCTGTGACTGTGAGAGTCTTGTGTGATGGACTGTGGACACACTGTGGCTGCATGGGAAGGCGCACGATGTGGCTGGGTCTCTAGGCAGTCTCTGTGGGTGGCTCCCTATGCTCAGGGCTCCCTGATTGTCTAGGGGAGATTGCAGTGGGATCCGTGCTTACATTGAGACTGCATGGATCCTTTGTGTGTTGCTTATGGCAATGTGGACAAATACTGCAGCTCCTATGGCTAGTGCCAGGGCATTGATCACCTTGGATGAGAGGAGGGAAGGGTGAAAAAAAAGCTGATCAAACACTCCCCTCTGATAAAAAAAAAAAAATCTACTATGCCCAACTTGGGTGTCACCCTGGATACCACCCCAAACCCTGAAGCACTGAACAGAACTCCCTGACCGCACCCAGCACATGCCTCTGGGCACTCATGGAATGAGCATATGCTCCACTGAGCCACAGAGGCATAGCCCAAAGATAAAAGCCATCAAAGGAATAAAAAGCAAAAGATACCTCCACAATCGCCTAAAAATAAAAGCAGAAATTCAAGAAACAATAAAAAACATGAAGCCTCCAAAGGAACACAACTCAATTCAATACCAGAATATGAAGATCAAGAGGTTGATGAAATGCCAGAAACAGAATTCAAATGATTAATCACAGGATTACTCAGAAGCAATCAAAGCAAACTCACGAATTAAAGAAATCCATACATGACATGAATGAAAATTTTTCACATGAAATTAAACTTTAAAGATAAATCAAAATGAAATATTAGAAATGAAGAATTCAATAGCCCAAATTAAAAAACATGGTGGAAACCCTTAAAAACAGACTCCCTGATGCAGAAGAAAGAATATCTGAATTAGAAGACAAATCTCTGGAAATTTTACCCCCCCATCCAAAAAAAAGAGAAGAAAAAATTATAAAAATTAAAAACAGTGTTGGAGATTTATGGGATACTATCAAACCACCCAAAATATTGGTATTAGGGGTTGCTGAAGGTGTGGAAAGAGAGAATGGATTATAAGGCCTATTTAGTAAAATAATCACAGAAAACTTTCCTAATCTGTAGAAAAAAAGGGACATCTAAGCACAGGAAGTAGAAAGAACTCCTAATAGACACGACCAGAAAAGATCTTGACCATGACATATGTAGTCAAACTTCCCACAGTAAAACATTGAAAAGATTATAAAATGTATATGAGGGAAATGCCAGATTACTTTCAGAGGATCTTCAATTAGACTCTCAGCTGACTTCTCATCAGAAACCCAACAGGCTAGAAGAGAATGGCAAGATATAGTCCAAGTCTTAAGAGAACAAAAAAACTGTCAACCCAGAATACTGTACCTTACAAAGCTCTCTTTTATGAATGAAAGTGAAACAAACACCTTCCATAACAAACAGAAATTGAAAGAATTTGTCACCACTCTTCCAGCCTTACAAAAGATGTTTAAGGATGTGCTACACATAGAAACACAGAAATCACTATGAAAGAATATGAAGACATAAAAATCTCCCAATAAAATTCAAAAGGAAATCCAAAATAAGCAATAGGAATATTTATGTGAAAATGGCAAGGGCCAAGTCATTATTTATCAATAGTAAACTTGACTGTAAGTGGCCTCAACTCTCCAGTTAAAAGATACAGACTGGCTGAATAGATTCAAACACAAGACCTATCTATTTGCTGCCTACAAGAAACACATCTCACCAACAAAGATACACATAGACTGAAAGTGAAAGGATGGAAAAAGACATCCCATGTTAACAGAAACCAAAAAAGAGTAGGTGTAGCCATCCTTATATAAAATATATATATATATATTTTAACACAAAAACTGTTAAAAGAGACCAAGAAGGGTACCACATAATGATTAAGGGATCAGTTCAGCAGGAAGATGTGAGTATAATAAACATATATGCACCCAATAACAGGGTGCTTGGCTATTTAAAAGAAATGTTAGTGGATCTAAAGGGAGACACAGACTTCAATACAAAAGTAATTGGGGACTTGAACACCCTATTTTCAGCAATGGGCAGATCAACTAGACAGAAAATCAGCAAACAACAGAGTTAATTGACACTATAGACCAAATGGACCTAAATGATATCTAAATAACTTTTCATCCTATAGTTGGAAGAATTCACATTCTTCTCATGAGTGCGCTAAATTTTCTCAAGGACAGACCACATGCTAGGCCATAAAACATGTCTCAGAAAAATGAAAAAAAAATCAAAATCATACCATGCATCTTCTCTGACCACAATGGAATGAAGCTGGAAATCAACAAGTCAAGAATCTCTAGAACATATGCAAACAAATGGAGGGTGAGCAACATGCTCCTGCATGAATAGTGGGTCATAGAAGAAATCAAAATAGAAATTAAAAAATTTCTGGAAAACTATGAAGACTATAATACAATATATCAAAACTAAGGGATACAACAAAAGCAGTGTTAAGAGGAAAGTTTTATAGCAATTGGTGCTTACATGAAAAAATTGGAAAGTCACCAAATAAATAAGCTACCAAGGCATGTCAAGGACCTAGAAAAACAACAAACCAAACGTAAAATTAGTAGGAGAAAGGAAATAATTAAAATTAGAGAAGAAATAAACAAATTGAAACCAAAAACCAGAAAAGTCAGCAAAATAAAGAGCTTTTTTTAAAAAAAAAAAAATTGAGACAGCATTGGCACTACTAGCCACAAAAAAAACAAAAACAAAAACAAAAACAAAAACAAAAAAACAACAGAGGGAAAAGACCCAAGTCAATAAAGTCGGAGATGAAAAAAGGAAATGTAACAAGAGCTACCACAGAAATAAAAAGAATCACCATCATCAAGAATTACTACAAACAGCTATATGCCAACAAATCAGGAAACCTAGAAGATATGTATAGATTCCTAGACACATACAACATACAAAAATTGGACCATGAAGACAGAGAAAACCTAAACAGACCAATAACCAAGACAGAAATTAAATCAGTAATAAAGACCCTTCCAATAAAGAAACCCCAGGACTGGACAGCTTCACTGCCAAATTTCTACCATACATTTAAAGAAAAACTAATTCCAATTCTTCTCAAGCTTTCAAAACAATTGAAAGGGAGGAAATCCTCCCAAACTCCTTCTTTGAAGCCAGCATCACTTTAATTCCTAAGCCAGATAAGGATATACAACAGAGAAAGAGAACTACAGACCAATTTCCCTGATGAACATATATACAAAAATACTCCACAAAATACTAGCCGACCGAATCCAACAACACATCAGAAAGATCATTCACCCCACCAAGTGAGATTTATCCTTGTTAGGCAGGGATGGTTCAACATTCCAAAATCAATGTAATACATTGCATTAACAAACTGAAGAACAAAAATTATGATTATCTCAATAGATGCAAAAAAAGCATATGATAAAATACAACATCCTTTCATAATAAAAAAAACTTAAGAAAATTGGGTTTAGAAGAAACATTCCTCAACACAATCAAGGCAATTTATGACAAACTCAAGACCAGAGTCCTATTGAATGGGGAAAAGTTGGAAATATTCCAACTAAGATCTGGAATAAGACAAGGGTGCTCACTCTCACCATTACTGTTCAATATAATCCTGGAAGTTTTAGCCAGAGCCATTAGGCAAGAAAAAGAAATCAAAGTGATACAAATTAGGAAGGAGGAAGTCAAACTATCCCTATTTGAGAATGATATGATTCCATATATATATAGGAAAAGGCTCTACTAAGATACTGCTGGGGACCGGCACCATGGTTCACTTGGTTAATCCTCTGCCTGCAGCACCGGCATCCCATATGGGTGCTGGGTTCTAGTCCCAGTTGCTCCTCTTCCAGTCCAGCTTTTTGCTGTGGCCTGGGAGGGTAGTGGAGGATGGCCCAAGTCCTTGAGCCCCTGTACCCCCATGGTAGACCAGGAGGAAGCTCCTGGATCTTGGCTTCGGATTGGTGCAGTGGTAGCCATAGCAGCCATTTGAGGAGTGAACCAACTGAAGGAAGACCTTTCTCTCTGTCTCTCTCACTGTCTATAACTCTACCTGTCAAATAAAAAAAAATTTAAAAAGGAGACTATTGGAACATATAAGAGTTCAGTAAAATGGAAGAATATAAAATCAACAAGGAAAAATCAATGGTCTTTATATACACAGACAATGCCATGACTGAAAAGGAACTTCTAAGATAAATTCTATTCACAATGGCTACGAAAATTAAATAACTTGGAATAAATGTAAAGACATCAAAGTTCTCTATAATGAAAATTACAAAACATTAAAGAAAGAAATAGAAGCAGACACAAAAAATTGGGAAAATATTTCATGTTCATGGACTGGAAGAATCAATATCATCAAAATGTCCATACTGCCGAAAGCAATTACAGATTCAATATACCAATCAAAATACCAAAGACATTCTTCTCAGATATAGAAAAAAATGCTGAAATTCATATGAAAACACAGGAGACTCTGAACAGCTAAAGCAATATTACGCAACAAAAACAAAGCTGGAAGCATCACAATACCAGATTTCAAGACATAATACAGGGCAGTTATAATGAAAAGAGCTTGGTACTGGCAAAAAAAAAAAAAAACAAAAAAACCCCCACAAAAAACAGATAGGTAGACCAATGGAACAGAATAGAAATCAATCCACACAATGACAACCAATTTATCTTTGACAAAAGAGCTAAAATCAATCCCTCGAGCAAGGACAGTTTCTTCAACAAATGGTGCTGGAAAAACAGGATCTCTGCATGCAGAATTATGAAGCGAGACCCCCTACCTCACTCCTTAAACACAAATAAACACAAAATGGATCAAAGACCTAAATCTACAACCTGATACCATCAAATTATTAGAGAACATTGGGAAAATCTTGCAAGCCATGCCATAGGCAAAGACTCATTGGAAAAGGCCTCAGAAGCAGGGGAAATCAAAGACAACATCGACAAATGGGATTACATCAAATTAAAAAGTTTCTGCGCTGCAAAAGAAACATTCAGCAAAATGAAGAGGCAACTGACAAAATGGGAGAAAATATATTCAAACCATGCAACTGATAAAAGATTAATATCCAGAATCTATGGAGAGCTTAAGAAACTCAACAACAGCAAAACAATCCAGTTAGGAATGGGCCAAGGATTTGACTAGGAATCTTTCAAAAAAGGAAATTCAATGGCCAACAGACACATCAGAAAAAACCACTCAGGATAGCTAGCCATCAAGGAAATGCAAATCAAAACCACAATGAGGTTTCAATTCATCCCAGATAGAAAGACTTTCATACAGAAATCAACAAACAACAAATGCTGGTGAGGATGTGGGGAAAAAGGTACCCTACTCCACTGCTGGTGGGAATGTTAACTGGTACAACCACTGTAAGAAGACAGTTTGGAGATACCTCAGAAATCTGAATGTGCCCGGTCATCCCACTCCTGGGAATTCAACCAAAGGAAGTGATATCAACATATGAAAGAGTTATCTGTAACCCCATGTTTATTGCAGCTCAATTCACAATAGCTAAAATATAGAATCTACCCAGATGTCCACCAACTGAAGACCAGGTAAAGAAATTATGGTATATGTACACCATGGAATATTACACAGAGGTAAAAGATAAGAAATTCTGTTGTTTGCAACAAAATGGATATAACTGGAAAACATTATACGTAGTAAAATAAGCCAGTCCCAAAAAAGACAAACACCATATGTTATCCCTGATCTATGGTAACTAAAACAGTATCTAAAAGATAATCTATAGAAGTGAAATTGACACTTTGAGATGAGATGATTCTAAACAGACTTTGTCTCAACTGCTAAGGAAGAGGTTATTTTTTCTTTTTTTCATACTATTTTTTGAGCTCTTAACTTAGTTTAGGGTTAATCTTATGTATTTAAAGTTAATTGAAAATACATCTTTGTAAAACATAAGAATGGGAATAAGAGAAGCGGGAGGAAGAAGGGTAGGAGTGTGGGCAGGAGGGAGGAGAGGGTAGGAAGAATCATTATGTTCCTAAATTTGTATAGATGAAATGCATGAAGTTTTTGTATCTTAAATAAAATGTCTCTAGGTAAAATAAATAAATAAATAAAAGAAACTATGCATGGATTGGTTTTCAAAAAATTTGCAGCAAAATAAGCTTATATTTTAATTCAATTTTCAATGAACCTTTTAAAGTATTTCATATGTGTGTGTATGTATCTATGTAAGTAGGTACAGATATACTCACATAGTTGAATGTGCATCAGTACATTTTCTTATATGGAATCTTTTTTCTTTAGCAAATATATTAGAGCACACATTCATAATGTAATAGATGGACAATATCAGATATAATAATATTACATCCACCATACAAAAAGCTATACAGAAGTCATAGAATTTTTTAAATCACATTTGATGAAAAGAGGTTGGTAAAGGAGGCAATTTCTCTGATGATCATTTTTTTTTTTTTTTTTTTTTTTTTTTTTTTTTTTTGACAGGCAGAGTGGACAGTGAGAGAGAGAGACAGAGAGAGAAAGGTCTTCCTTTTGCCGTTGGTTCACCCTCCAATGGCCGCCGCTGCAGCCGGCGCACCGCGCTGATTCTGGCAGGAGCCAGGAGCCAGGTGCTTTTCCTGGTCTCCCATGGGGTGCAGGGCCCAAGCACCTGGGCCATCCTCCACTGCACTCCCTGGCCATAGCAGAGAGCTGGCCTGGAAGAGGGGCAACCGGGACAGAATCCGGCGCCCCAACCGGGACTAGAACCCGGTGTGCCGGCGCCGCAAGGTGGAGGATTAGCCTATTGAGCCACGGCGCCGGCTCTCTGATGATCATTTTTATGGTCTTGGTTTCCCTGGCTGGACTGTGATGCATAGCAAACATGAAGCAGAGACAACAGAAGAATAGCTTTCTGCAATGTTCCAAGAGTTTATGCTTCAGTTTCTGACTGATTGTAAAATTATCCTGAAAGAGTCTACACAGTGGTGTAGTGAGGTAAGCTGCTGCCTGTGACGCTGGCATCCCACACAAGCACAAGTTCAAGTCCTAGCTGGTCCATTTCTGCCTGTCCAGCTCCTTGCTAATGCTCCTGAGAAAGCAGTGGAAAACGGCTCACATACCTGGACCTCTAACACCTGCGTGGGAGAATGAGAGGGAGTTCCTAGCTCTTGACTTCAGACTGGATGAACCCTGGCTAATGCGGCCATCTGCAGAGTGAACTTTGAGATGGACGATTTCTTTCTCTCTGTCTCTCTCTTTCTCTAATTCTGACTTTCATATCAATTAAATAATCTTGAAAATGAGGCAAAAAAAGAAAAAGAAAGTTGAAGCTTAGGATGTAATGTTACTTTGGACAAAACCATGGGGAAGATAGGATTAAATCAGAATTTCTGGCATTCCATTCATGCTGTATTATATCATGCCCATTATGATGGTGGCAGTCTCAAATGTTCACATTTGGGTTATTTATGTCACTGTAATCAACAGTACAGAGTACACAGCAAAGGGAAACAAAACTATTCTGCTTTCTCTTATAAATTTGAACCAGATTTTCCAGTGCACAGATCTCTGTTATCAAACATCTATTCAATTACATGTATTTACACAGTATACAATAACCAGATTTACAGACTTTCTGGTCAAATCAAAAGGCAATTGCCTACTGTGCAAATGTAGTCTAAAAAACAAAGCCACCAAAAACAGTGACTCTAATACTTTTCTGTTTCCAACTACTGCAGGTAGAACTGCAGTCTTGGATCTGTTTATAAAACTTCTCTCTTATTTCCAAATTCTCCTGATGAAAATATATAAATAAACAGAGGCTATCAAAATTGTGGCAACACTGGCACTGTTTTTAATGGGGAAAATGTAGTGGTTTAATAAAATTCATTTCGGCCGCCGCCGCAGCTCACTAGGCTAATCCTCTGCCTTGCGGCGCCAGCACACCGGGTTCTAGTCCCGGTCGGGGCGCCAGATTTTGTCCCAGTTGCCCCTCTTCCAGGCCAGCTCTCTGCTGTGGCCAGGGAGTGCAGTGGAGGATGGCCCAAGTGCTTGGGCCCTGCACCCCATGGGAGACCAGGAGAAGCACCAGGCTCCTGCCATCGGATCAGCGCGGTGCGCCGGCCACGGCAGCCATTGGAGGGTGAACCAACGGCAAAGGAAGACCTTTCTCTCTGTCTCTCTCTCTCACTGTCCACTCTGCCTGTTAAAAAAATAAAAATAAAAAAAATTCATTCCATGCTAGCACCCTCAAGTCCATCATCTTGAAAGAACCCCTGGCTGCATACCACCTCGGATATGCTTTCCTCAAAACACACTTCAGTACATGCAGTTTTTCACTGGACCAAGCCCTAGCCCTGGGTGGAGCCCCATTCAGCCCATGCCTCATGTGGGGACTGCTTAGGAAGAGAGGCAGGCTGGAGGGAGACGACCAGGGTTTTCCCTTTGCCTGTTTGAATGTGACCTGCACAGCCACTTCTCCACTAAGAGGCTTTTAAATCCTTTATTTGAAACTGTTTCCTAATCTATCTCTGATTTTAAAAACTTTATTAATAATAGCCCGGAGTTATTAACGTAAAACTACCATGAAAAAGGGAATGAATAATTCAGAATGAGATGAGAGGGTAATTATAACACCCACTTAAATGCCCTAAATAATTAAGGAATTCCAGGGATTATTTAGAATTTCCTGGATTGTGAAATTCTTGGCCCCTGGGATCTTCTTTAAAACACAGCTCAGAGATGGCTCCATCAGAAGCTTTGGGATATTGTATTCACTTAGAGGGCTTGGAGATGTTAATGGCTAAAACGAAATTCATTCTGTGGAAGAGAGAATACAAACTCATCGACATATCTACGAGTGACTGACCCAGTACACCTTACGTGACTGAAGAAGAACCTCTCACAGCCTCTAGCCAGATGTAAGACTTCAATAAGACAGCTCACAGTCCTCTAACACTGCAAAGCATGGCACTCGACATTTATTCAGACTTTTCCAGTCACCAGCTGGACAGATGTTTTGTGAATCTGGAGCACAGGGTAATCTGCTTTCCATGTTGTTCAGATTAAATTTCAGAGTTCGAAAGAGCCATTCATTGTACAGATGGGAAATGCAGGACATTAAGCAACTCGCTCAAGATCAAGAGGATAATCCCAGAAACCATACACAGTTGCTTGTCTGACTTTCACCTAGTGATGTCCAAGTTGCGTATAGTGTTTCTACGGAGTTCCATCCTTTAAGTGCTTTAACATCTTCTTGTTTACTCAGAAAAAAAAAATACCTGCTTATTTACTCTGTGTATGCTTTAACTTGGGAAGGGAATGTTTTGGTTCTACCTGGTTGAATGTAGACTCCTGCTTCAGAAGTAATTTCAAAATTAGCAGCAAACTCATACATTACAAGTCTACATAAATGGGTATTACGACTCAACATTTAATTGATAAAAGACATCAGTAATCCCAGGCCCTTCCTAGTAGAGTATCAGATAGAAAGAAAAGCAATTTACCAATACTGCCAGAAACATATTAGATGCACTGACTGTTTGTTAATCTAAGATAATTTTTAATGAGCAAGGTATCAATATTAGCTTTTGAAAAAAGAGCAGAGAACCACATGATGTTAGAGCATAAGGAAACTTAGCCATCCTATGATTCCAGCCCTGTATTACATGGGTAAGGGATTTTGCAGGGTCATCCACTCCTTCCCAGATCCTAAAAATTTTGACTTGATCAGAGTTTGACTCTGATATTGACATGCATGAAAATTTACCAACTCCCCGAATCCCAAGAATTGTGGAAAGAATTGTTTACTTGTTGCTCTGAATCCAGCTTCTGACAACTGAAAATAAGCAACGAAATCCACAGATGTTTTATCTTTCTGTGAAGCGAGGCAAAAGTTGAAATCCCAGAAACTGCTGGCTGTTAGACTAGCTGGGTGCTCATCTTCTCACAACACAGGATTATGGTAATAGTCTAAAGTGTGCATCACACATTTGAAGGGTTTGTGATGACAATGAATGATTTAATAGTGCATTGCAAGCTTGAGACTTTCCTTCTAGTCAGATAGGGTTTCTGATAGAAACGAGATAGGCTAACAGCAAACGCATGCACATTTTATTTTTAGAATTCTGCCTATTTGCCATTGCATTTAATGCTTATATCTGTACCCCCAGGCTAAGATCAGAGTATGCTGTGTGATACCTGGTGGCAGTAAACAGATCAAACACTACACAGTGGCTCATGTGCTAAACTAGCCATTTCAGAAAACTTTTGCACCGAGTAAATACCCAAAGCTGGCTGCTGATTGCACCTGCTGCAGATTAGTCAAAATTAAATTCTAAACCTTTGGCAAGGCATCCGATATCCACCACTGAATCTCCTAATACGAGTTCTATTAGATAATGCAAGTATCTCACGGCACATTTCACACTGTAAGTTAGTTAGCTTTCTTCTTTTTTTTTTCAGAAATTAAACTTTGTTTTTCAGTAAATTTATTTGTGTCCTTCTACTCACCCTCCAAAACTGTTTTAATCTGCTCACTCCAGACACTGTGGAAGCATTCATCCCTGCTGGTCGCAGGTGGAGGTGTGCCCCTTGCAGCCGCCCAGACGTCTGGTGTCGGCAGCGATGTGATGTCCGGGGATTCTTGCAGCAGAGACACTCCCTGGCTTTTAATGCTGCTGCGTACCAACAACCACAGAGTTTGTGTGGAGCACAAAGTAGCCAATAGCTGAACACCGCATTCTCAGCCTCTGGGGATCAGAGGGGAATGAGCCGAGTTGTCCCACTGCAGGCTGAGCCTCTGATCTACTCGGGGCAGGGGAAAAAGGGTGTTTTTTAAATAGCCCTGTCTTCCTCTTCTCATTCCAGATGGGCATAGATGGAGGGACTTATTCAGCTTGGAGAAAGATACTCATGCACAGTCTGAAGCTGACGGTCCCCACAGTACCTGGGCTCGACCTTGCTTCTGATTTGGGTCTGACTTTATACAGGTATGTGTCTGGCACGCTGGGAACAGGGTTTTCTGTCCATGATCCTGATAAAGGCTAAATGCTAACTGCTAAGTGTGGCTGCTCAGAGAAGTAGGGATAGGGCCATTTTCCACTTCATCTTCTGCTGGGAGAATACACAGGCGTTTCAGAGTGGTATGAAGCAGTGTTCAGGGTGGACATTGAGGATGAATCAACAGATGCCTCCTCAACTTCTCAGGGCCTCTGGCAGGAAAATACAGTATGCAGGTGGACTAACCCATCATTCCTGATACTCACTTCTGTAACAGGTCTGGTGTTTAATGCTCCATTTAAGACAATGCTTTGAGCTCAGACTCCATGCCAGGCACTAGGGTAGGCCCTAGGTATGAACATGTGAGGCAGGCAGGTGCTGCCTCTGTGTGTGCTCATGGGGTTTAAGTACAGTTTAGGGACTTAATCCCCTAAGACTGGGAGTTCTTTAAGAGTATAGGCTGAGCCATGATCTCTGTAGTACCTGAGCCCATGCTTAGAGCCAGGAAAGGGAGGAGTGGACAAAGGAATGTATATATCTATGAATTCTGAGACTATCTATGCAGCATTTGGAAGAATAACTCCCTTGAGGTGCTTCTTCCTTTATGGAAATTTAGGAGGAAATACTGGACACATTTAGATAACTTAGTTCACATTCAGAACTTTTTTATAAGATCAGGAGCCTCATCTAAGCAGTTCCTTCAGCTCATCCACACAACTTCTGTCTTTCATCGTCGGCACTGAGATGACTGCTGATTATCATCTAGAAGCAATGAACGGACATCCATCTCTTTGGGATTTTTGTTGGTACAGGTCATTTTAACATAATGAAAGCTATGCATTAAAATGTTGGTCCAGAGGCAGGGATAAAATGATTGAACCAAAGTGCTTGAGATAATGGACTTAATTAGAACAACGGGGTAAGGAAGGAAGGAGGAATAGCATGAAAAGTACTAAGTGCTGGCAGGGCTAGGACGCTGGGGATTCAAGAGCATAAATGGCAAAATGTTAACTCAACTACTAGGAATCTGTGCTTGGGAAGAGAATGCAGAGATTGGTGTCATCAGTGTGTCACCCAGTCTCATCTGCTCAGGAAGACAAAGCAGAGGCAGAGCACCATCTCTCAAGTCCAGGCAGGTGCCACAAAGGTAGGTTGGGAAAGAGAAGTGAGGAAATAGAGAACATTCAGAGCAGAGAACCTGCTTCTGCACGAATATTGAGAGACGGAGAGATAGGACATCAGAGAGCCAGGCACTCCCCCTGAGAGTGGGCTCATCTCACCCCAAGCAGCTAACATGAGGTTTCTCTTTATGTGGGAGGAGAAAATGTTGAGAGTGAGGGCAACACACAAGGTCCCAAAGTGCTCCAAGGAACACAAGGCCAATTTCTATCAGCTGGAATATGTAGGCTACCTCACCCAGGTGGTAGGCTATTGGCCTGTATTCCCAATGGATATCATCATTATCTTTTGTATGTAAGCAGTGCTGGTTGCCAAACTATCGGTCCACCTCTGCTGAACACGTGTTCCCATTCCTGGCCCATCAGGGCCAGGAGGAGCCACATGACAGTTTGGCTCAGTGTGCTCTGGAAGGAAGCACCATGGGACTGCAGCAACAGTAACTTAAACTGTCACTGCCTTCTCTCTAGCAGGGTCACCAGCACGAGGAGGTGCAGAGCGGAGCCCTCTGCAGACCAGCCGTGGACAGGTTGGCACGCCTTCCTCCTTGGAGCCTCAGACAACGTGGAGTTCTTACCTAGTATCCTGGTGGTTACAACCTGTAAAGCAATTTCTTTAATCTGTAATTTTCCCCCACCCAATCAATAATTAGCCCCAAATTAATTTTAGGGTTTCAGTGTGTGCTGGCATTTTGCAATTTTCTAAGTGAGAAGACCAGCTTGTTCATCTTTCTGAACCATGATAAGAATCACACTTCACCAATCCAGACCCAATTTAAGTCCATACAGAGATGCAAGGGATCAAAAAAATTTTTTGACAGGCAGAGTTAGACAGTGAGAGAGAGAGAGACAGAGAGAAAGGCCTTCCTTCTGTTGGTTCACCCCCAAATGGCCGCTACGGCCGGTGCGCTGTGCTGATCCGAAGCCAGGAACCAGGTGCTTCCTCCTGGTCTCCCATGCGGGTGTAGGGCCCAAGCACTTGGGCCATCCTCCACTGCACTCCCGGGCTACAGCAGAGAGCTGGACTGGAAGAGGGGCAACCGGGACAGAATCCAGTGCCCAACCGAGACTAGAACCCAGGGTACCAGCGCAGCAGGCTGAGGATTAGCCAAGTGAGCCGCAGCGCTGGCCAAAATGATTGTTTTTAAACTCATACCAAATTATCTGTGAGACATAATCCAAAATATGCTATACATTTTTATCCATTAGTTTAGATGAATAGGGTAGGTTGGGTAAACATGGCTCCTGCTTGGCTACATGAAGAGGTCAGAAGACCAAGATGTATATTCCAGGCCATCATTAATAGGCTTTCTCTGTTTGAGCCATGCATACTACAGACATAAACCAACAAAGCACTGGGAAATCTCTGGCCCCTACAAGGAGGGGCAGAATGGCTGGGGAGGGGAGAAATGTTAGTGCCTCTCAAATTACGCCATGTCACCAAAGTCTAGACAGTGGCATCCCCTTCTTATCTGAAAGATAGTACATTAGTTTGTCTGTGGGGAAGACCAAGAGAAAGAAATGGTCATAATCTCATGTGCTTAAAATTTACTGGAACTAGAACCACTCACAAGCAGTTTTCAAGGGGCATGCTCTTGTATTTGGGAACCGAAATGCATCAGCTCTGCATGTAGTCTATTGATCATGTCATCAATATGGAGACAGCAAGTGAATACTCCTAGGGCTCTCCCACTTTCCACTTAGGAGAAGTCGCAAGTTAAGCAGCACAAAGAGCTACAGGAATTGGTATTGCTGACAAAAGGATTCCAAGGCAAGGGACCTGAGCTGGCAGGGTTTCCGGTATTTCGCCCGCTTCCAGACTTATGTAAGTAAGACCTATGGCTAAAGACCAAGAAAAGCTGATTCATAATTAATTGACAGCTGATGGGAATAATGTGGACTTGAATTTACATGATTTTGGAGAGGTAGAAATGATGGATTTGTAACCCTGGAAACAGGCTGTAGGGAAACTTAGCTTCAGAGAAAACTTTAAATCACCGGAAATATGGGTCAGAAAGTGTGGCTTTTTGACACTTCTGTTTTTTTATTATGGAAGTTTCTTTTTAAAAATATTTAATTCTTAGAATACTTTTCCCAAATCACTTAAAAATGGGATATTCATCGATCTCAGCATTTAAGGAAAGGCAAAAGCTTTTGAAATTTCAAAAACATTGATAAAAACTCAAATATTTTTTTCTGACAGGCAGAGTGGACAGTGAGAGAGAGAGAGACAGAGAGAAAGGTCTTCCTTTGCCATTGGTTCACCCTCCAATGGCCACTGCAGCCGGCGCACCGCGCTGATCCAAAGTTAGGAGCCAGGTGCTTCTCCTGGTCTCCCATGCGGGTGCAGGGCCCAAGCACCTGGGCCATCCTCCACTGCCTTCCCGGGCCACAGCAGAGAGCTGGCCTGGAAGAGGGGCAACCGGGACAGAATCTGGTGCCCCGACCGGGACTAGAACCCGGTGTGCCGGCGCCGCAGGCGGAAGATTAGCCTATTGAGCCGCAGCGCCGGCCTAAAAACTCAAATATTTTATCATTTAGCTATAATAAATATACGCTATACTTCCTCAATTTCTATGTGAAATGAAAAGCTTGTTTTTCAACATTTTAAACCAACATCCTCTTGTGAGATTCCAAATTCTTCTAAGAAGTAGTTGGTAAATCAAAATTTGCAATGCTATTTTAGCTTAAATTGTGTTAACATAGCATTAACAATTTATTGGAGAAAATTGGAGTAGGAGTCAATGAAAGAGTTGCCTTCCCTGAAGTTTTGCCTTCCTACACGCATGAACTCAAAGTGATGGCAAGGAGAGCGATCTACCTACCTACGATGGGAGGCCATGGTGGAAATTAGCAACCTTGAATGCAAGGCTCATGCTGTGCAAATATGGAAGTGAGGCAACAACAGGCAGCTTCCCATGGCAAGCCAGCGAAGACAAGGATGAACAAGCTGACAACCAGCCTGAGCCAAACAAGGGCTGTAACTTAGAGGATAAAGGAATGACAGCCTTAAAGGCATTAGTGTGTTGGTTTGGGGAGAGGAGGGTTTGATTAACACCAATTTCTCAGGGACAACATTTACAAAACAGTGGACATGTGCATGCACAAAAAGTAGATATTTCAAAAAACTTTGCACCAAATTAACTTATAGTTCCATGTGTCCACAAACTTTTTGAAGTGCGCTCATAGAAGGGTAGATTATAGGGAATCTAGCTCCAGAATGCCAATGTTCGGCCCGGTAGCTTCTAACATAAACACCTGTCTCAAGACCCATATTTTCTAATCTGCCTGCAGTGATCACTTAAATACTCTTTCTCTAGTCACTCCCTCCTGTACACAAACACATTGCACTACCATCTGGGGCCTCATTTGGTCCTGAATGTACCCTACAAATTCAGGAGTACAAGAAAAATCCATTTCCTTATTTTCTTTAGAGTAATGAGAATTTGAATCCAAAGCTCTGGTCCAACAAACAGGCTGCAGGGCAGTGAATCTCTGTCACCACTTGGGGCATTTGCCCCAGGGCCCCATGGGATGATGCAGCGCCCAGGCAAGAAAAGCCTGAGCCGGCGTTGCAGCCTATTAGGTTAAGCCTCCGCCTGTGGTGCCAGCATCGCATGTAGGCACGGGTTCATGTCCCGGCTGCTCTCTTCCTATCCAGCTCTCTGCTAAGGGCCTGGGAAAGCAGCAGAACATGGACCCAAGTGCTTGGGCCCCTGCACCCACGTGGGAGATATGGAAGAAGCGCCTGGCTCCTGGTTTTCGATTGGCCCAGCTCTGGCTGTTGCAGTCATTTGGGTACTGAACCAGTAGAAGGAAGACCTTTCTCTCTCTCTCAAATAAATTAATAAATCTTAAAAAAAATTAGAAGAGGCCTTTGGGTAATATATAATAACTGCAGGAATCAGTTCATCTTGCATCATCACTCCATTAGGTGTGATACCCTGGCTGCTTCTGTGCTGTTCCAGGACACAAAACTCTTGGGAAGTACTAGGGGCCAGAAAAGCGGAAACCAGCCCCTGGAAAGACACCATCCAGCCTTCCCGTTGCAGTCTTGCCACCTTCCCTGGGCTCCATCTGGAAGCAGCACACAGATCCCTGCTACTGGCCAAGTGCTATTGGCCAATGTGCAGTTGGGGACTGTTCCTCTTCTCACTGTTTCTGAGGGCTTTCCTCGCTCCCTCGCCCAATCTGCAGCCCCCAAATTAAACTGCAAGGAGCCATCACAGAGTGAGGCAGGGTGATCCATGAGCAGAGATCTTTCCACACTGTAAGATACCCTACTGTAAGAGGCAGATTGGATGGTGACTTCCTTCAAACACAGAGGTATTGTGTCTGAAGGTCTCTGCTCAGTGGACAGCCTTTCACATATCCTAAAATAGAGGCCGTCCTCTAGAACTGGTGATTTTCACGGTTTTCCTTTTGCAAGGACCCATGACTTACTAGAACTATGATATGCTTGCTAGGGATGGGTAGAGAAAGCCCATTTGTTGTACTTTTCTGCCTTCCTGTGGTTTT
Source organism: Oryctolagus cuniculus (assembly GCF_964237555.1). Lineage (NCBI taxonomy): Eukaryota > Metazoa > Chordata > Mammalia > Lagomorpha > Leporidae > Oryctolagus > Oryctolagus cuniculus. Next base: position 19,654,765 of record NC_091438.1, read on the forward strand.
TGGCTTTGTGGTCAAGGACTGAAGATAGCAGCCAAAAAAATAAATAAATAAAAGACGGTCAGCACGAAAGCACTTTACGCGAGGTGTGGTGGCCTTGAAGCCTCCGCTATTTTAGTTTGTTCAACAGCGACTTCTTTGCTTCCTGCGCAAATGGCGGATGCCAGGCTGTGTGTAGTAATTGCAGGATGTTGTCTATATAAAAGTTGTAGCTTTGAATTAGCAATGACCTTTTGCTCTTCAAATCTCATTGAACAGAAAGAAATGTGCAAATCCCATCTTCTGCAGGGACTAAGTATCAAGTCTGAAAACCTACTCTCTTGATCCGGAGCTGTGTTTGTTTGCCCTCAGTGCCTCCTGGGATACCGTGGTGGGTGAAAGGGAGTGGCCCACTCTGTGTCACAGTTTGGTCTCACGGGAAGAGCCCAGTCCACAGCATTCCTGCCTCTGCATCTGACTGTGCTCATCTTACTTTTCAGAGCCTCATTGTTCTCTATCACTACATGGCAAAGATAATACATTCTGTAGTGTCTGCAAGTTATGATAGGTATCTAATTCTACATCCACCATGAGCCTTTCACTAATGCTGTGCCTTATTTTTACATTAAAGTAGGGTGTCATTCTTACCACTCTTCCTACGGCAGTACTAATGTTATAATTGTCATTGCCTAGCATCTCAAAGGAGACTGGGTAATGAGAGGGCTCCTCCCATCAAAACACATCCGTGGCCCAGCATCGTGGCACAGTCAGTTAAGCCACCAGCTTCTCAAATGAGCGCTGGTTTGACTTGGCTGCTCCACTTCCAATCCTGCTCCTTACTAATTTGCCTGAGAAGACAGCAGAAGATGGCCCACGTACTTGAGTCTCTTTCGCCCACATGGGAGAACTAGACGAGCTTGTGCATCCTGGCTTTGGCCACTTGGGGAGTGAACCAGTGGATGGAAGCTTCACTCATTCTCATTCTCTCTCTCTTTCTCTCTCTCTCTCTTCCTCTCCCTCCCTCCCTTCCCTCCTCTTTATAACTCTGCCTCTCAAATAAATAATTCTTTTTAAAAAAGAGATATGAATTATTTATACCAGAGATGATTCTTTTAAAAAGCATGGAAAAGACAAAACAATCCCTTTCCTGGGAGAAATTGTGAGCATTAAGTATTTCACGAGTCCACACTGTGCTTACTTGAGTGCCAATGTCCTTGCTAAGGGGCCTTTGACACCTCCGCAAACAACTGGCAGCTCTGAGTTTGAACACGGCCATTGCTCTTTAGCTTTCTTCAGTGTCATATCATTTTTCTCTATTGCTTTATTACCACTGCCACTGCTTAAAACTAACAAAACATTTGACTTTTATCCTTTCCTTCTTGTACGTCTTATGTTTAAAGTCACATACCTCTTTAATTTTCATAATTTAAACTTTTTAAAAACTCAATCTCATGCGTGAAGCTAATTTTGAAGGTGCTTCTATCTACATGGCATTTGCATTCCAAATCAAGCAGGATTTAACCATATATGGAAGACATTCATTTCTATCCATCTGTAGTCAGCTACCTTCCTATTTTCATTTGCATAGATATATCTGGGAAATTCCCAAAGCATTTTTCTCATAAGAAGTAGAAAATAATTTCTATTGACATAATTCATAAGTTTGCAGATGGAGGGAAGCCCCAAGATTCTTTACAGGACAACCCTATACCAAGGCAGGACAGAGAGGCAGACAGGAGAGTTTTGATGGGAGGCCCAGTGCACAGGAGAGTGACAGACCACCGACTGTGCTTTTCAAGATTAGCATAGGGCAGTGCTGCTCAAATATCCCTGGCCATTTTACACAGTGGCTCTGGACACACACAGAGAGACACCTACATATACACAGAGATGCACACACTGAAATGCACGCTTCATCAAACACACTTGTCTTTACCACTTTGCAAGGCATTCTGATAATATTTTCCTTTCTTGCCATTCTCTTCTTTGCTTTTCAGAAGACAGTCTGACTATATTGATTTCACGATCCACTGGGTCTCAATCAGCTGTTTAAAAAACACTGGAGTACAGCAGTTGTTTTCAATTGCTGATATGTGGAAGAACTGCCTGGATATTTGCCAAAAATGTACATCTCCTCCCACATCCCCCCAGAGATTGCGATTCAGTAAATATGGAGAGATTCACAGAATGCTACACTGTTAACTTATTTCCCAGAGGATGCAGCTGGTTTCCAGATAATTCTTTGCGCTGAACCACAATCTATCTTTCATTCAACTCGCTTGGTTAGGGCATATTTCTAAGAAGGAATTTTGTCACACATTTAGAGTAGCCAATTATCTTGAACCTATTCCACTGGCATACAATATAGATCATCCCTGAATATGGACAGTGTTGGTAAGAAAGCAACTGAGGCATAAAGTCATGATGAGATCAGCACAAATCTACCCTTCTAGAAGAAAAACAAACAAATGAATGCATACCTGGAAGCCCCCAGTCTGCCAGTGCATGATGGGCAAATTAGTGTTCTGTTGCAGATGTAAGCTTGTCACAAATTTAGCGGCTTTAAGACAACACCCAGGAATCATTGCATCGTTTGTAGATGAGAGATCCAGGATAGTGTGGCTGGGTTTTCTGTTGAGGGTCTGAGAAGGTGGAGATCAACACACTGGTAGAGTTGGATTTCTCTTTGCAAGCTCTAGGGAAGAATTCACTTCAAATTCATGGAGGATCTAGAACCTTCTCAGGCCTTCTTTTTCCATCAAACACTAACACATTGAGTTCCCTTGGTTCAGATGGCTTTGGCCTTTTCTACTAAGGGATTACCCAGATTATACAATGGTATTGCCAACCACGATTCCACCTACAACATCCCTTTTGTTATAATTATGTACCATATATACTCATGGGTGTAACAAACACCAGGGCACAGAGATGGTAGGAACCATCATTTCTGCCTCCTAGATGAGGTCAGTGACATCCATTTCTTGTAAAAGGCAGTATTAAGAATAATTCAGAAATAAAGCATTTTAGCTGGTAAATAATTCTAAATTAAGTAATATTAAAATAAAAATTAATTTAAATGTTTGAAGTTTTATCCTATTGACTGTCAATTCTTCTAGGAATATTTCCACGGGGAAATGAATGACACACATAGTACTGGTTATTTCAGAGGTTTACAGCCAGCAAGAATCCTCTAAAACTTTCTTGAATCATTTATCTCCATAGTCATTTTTGCCAAAGGGAAGCTCAGACATGCAGTATGTAGACAGAAGCCCTCCGTAGCCACATGGTGAGTGAACAGTCAGAGACATCCAGCCCAGTTGCCCTGGGGATCACGGATGAGTCACCCAGCCGGACCCTCTGCAAAGTCCTGACCCACAACATAATGGGAATGATACGTTCATCTTGATCATCGTTGGTCATACAGCGGTCAATAATTGGCATGGCAACTGTATACAGGTTTCAAAGAATTATGAAACAAAGAATTAGGTGTTTGGCCTGGAAGCTAAGATGCCCGTGTACTTGGGTTTGATTCCCAGCTCTGACATCTGACCCCAGCATTTCTGCTGATACAGACTAATAGGCAGTGGATGATGGCTCAAGCAGTTAGGTCCCTATCACCCACTTGGGAGAACTGGATGTTGTTTTTGGCTCCTGTCTTTAGCGTTGGCCCAGCTCTACCCACTGCAGGCATTTGGGGAAAGAATCAGCAAGTGATTCTCCGTTTGTCTATCTCAGTCTCTATTTCTCTGCCTCTCATAAAAATAAAATTGTAATATAAACTTAAATGAAATTGAAAAATAAGTACACAAAAAGTTAACTTGGTGTAAGTTGGTGGTATGACCAGACTGAAAATAGTTCCAATGACTGGATTATTTAGCCATTTTTATTTCTTAGTGGATATAATCAAAGGACAAAAAGAGCCACAAAGAATTCTTAAAGCATTTCCAGTAATGACTGTGTCTAAAATAGTACTAATACTATTCTGAAACTATTATGTATATTTTATAGCATAAAGTAAATACTACCATTTTAATGTCCTTACAGAAAAATATTTTTGAAGATTGTATACGTTTAAGTGTGTGTGAGAGAGATGCACTTCTTAGCCACAAATGCCAACTGTCTTCACAACTCAGCTATCACTGTTGTGCCATTCCTAGGCTTTTTCATGGGTTAATACCGTAATTATTTGGAAATCAAGTACTAAGAACGTATGATTGGTCAAATCGCTCCCAATTTCACTTACATGGAACATGAAAAGTAGATTGAGTAAGGGACTCTGGAAGAGGAGAGGAAGAAGAGAGGAAAAAACTACTTAAGAGAAATTGGAAGTGGGGCAGTGTTTTGGCACAGCAGGTTAGGTCACTGGTGCCGGTTCTAGTCCTGGCTGCTCCACTTCTGGGGCTGCCCCCTGCTGATGCACCTGGGAAAGCAGTGGAGGATGGCTCAAGTGCTCGGGCTCCTGCAACCAACATGGCAAACTGAGATGCAGCTCCTGGCTCCTGGCTCCAGCTTGGCCCAGCCCTAGCTGTTGTGGCCATTTGCGGAGGGAACCAGTGGAGGGATAATCTCTCTCTCTCCTCCTGGTATGTCTCTCTCACGCCCTCCTTCTCTCCCTCTCTCTCTCTCTCTTTCTGTAACTCTGCTTTAAATACAATAAATAAATCTAGAAAAAAAAGAGAAACTGGAGGAAGACATTTTGATGTGATGGCAAAGAGGGGAGAAGGAGACGTGAATAGGGTAAACAGAGAATACAGAACTTGAGAGGCAGGAAATGAGCAATTTGCATTCAACACAGGGATCTAAAGTCTCCAGTGAAATATACAAAAATAAGTTGCTTAACCTTGGGGATATTGATTTAACAACAAAAAGTCAGGCCTGCAGCAATGAAGAAATGGTGATAAAAAGAAGGCTGTAAATAAAGCACAATATTTCCAGCAGGTCCGCCAGCATGGACAGGCTCAATTTTAGACGCCACGAGGCCTAGGTCTATGATCTGAATGTGTTCTCCAGCTCATGTTTTGGAAACACGATCATCCAGCAGAGGATAAGCATTAGGAGGGAATTCTGGATTCATGGTGTTGTGGTGGGAGTGGCTTAGCTACAAAAGCCAGTTTGGCTTTCTCTTTCCCTTCCACTTCCCATCTGGGATGATGCAGCAAATGAGCCCTTGCCTGATGCCAGCCCCTCATTCTTGGATTTTCCAGCTTCCAGAACTTGTCTCAGGAATTCTGTTATAGCAGCATAAACAGAGGAAGGCAGTCTTCTAATTTCATAATTAGTGATGAGAGGCTGTCTCTTAGCAGGTAGAAACCCTTAGCATTAATATCCAATAGACAGCTCTCTAATTCAAAAATATTTTGTGCGCTGGAGGTCTGTCTCACAACAATGTGAATGTACTTCACACTGCTGAGCAAAAACACTTGAAAAAGATTAAGATGGTAAATTCTATGTCATGTGTTGTTTCTAAACAATGAGATGTGTTATGAGCTGTGTCAGGCACTACAAATGGGTCTGTTCATCTACCTCTTCTCAACCATGTAAGGTTTTTTTTTTTTTTTTTTTTTTTTTTTTTTTTTTTTTTATTTGACAGGCAGAGTTAGACAGTGAGAAAGACACAGAGAGAAAGGTCTTCCTTCCATTGGTTCACCTCCCAAGTGGCTGCTACGGTTGGCGCTGCGCCGATCCGAAACCAGGAGCCAGGTGCTTCCTCCTGGTCTCCCATGTGGGTGCAGAGCCCAAGCACTTGGGCCATCTTCCACTGCCCTCCCAGGCCACAGCAGAGAGCTGGACTGCAAGAGGAACAGCCGAGACAGAATCGGCGCCCCAACCGGGACTAGAACCCAGGGTGCTGGTGCCACAGGCGGAGGATGAGCCTAGTGAGCTGCGGCGCCGGCCCCATGTAAGGTTTTACTATTAGCATTTTCAAGTGGGCACAGGAAACTTTGGGAAAGCTAGAAACGTACTCAAGTTGTGTCACTAGCATCAAAGAAACACTGTGATTCAAGTTCCCTGGTCATAACCATTTTTACTCTGTTCTCAACCAAAGGAAATTATAAATAGGACAAGAAAAAAATTCTTGTCTTAAAAATAGTCTATGCCACGAAGGATAAGAGAATCTTGTGTGGGCAGCTGGGCACGTATGGAGCATACCCATGTCTGCAGGGTGGTCATCACCGAAAAGAAATCCCACCAGGAGGTCCAGATACGAGCTTTTACAGGATGCAGGGACACCTGTTTATAACTAATGTGGGCAGAACTGCCTGGAGCCATGCCCCACAGAGTGAAGAACTGGAGACCTAGCTAAAACCTTCTGAGCACACCTTGAAGAACAACTGTCAAATCACCTCAAGCCACAGAATAGCAAATGACACATGTGCTACTAACCATTAGGGGAACTTGGGGCATTTTGAGCAAAAATCTCCACCCACCTAATATATGAAGAATATCTTTTTTTAAAAATATGATACAGAGACTTTTAACATATGACAAGAGGCTTGCAGCTGACCTGTACCTGTGCAGGAAACAAACAAATAAAAACCAAGAACTCCCCTTCTTTAGCCAATCACTCAACCCCCAGGCATAATCGCTACTCATTTCCCTTCCTAATAAATGTCTCTTGTAAAAGCTGTTGGTGGAATCTGACTTGAGCATTGCTTCTGGCTCGTTACTCAGCTGCTGGTAAAGAACTCTCTGCTAAAGGCCATGGCTTGGGTGTCTGGCTGTTCTGAAGCACATGTCCAACTGCACTCACACTGGACAGGGCAGAAGCACTGACACTCTGAAGTAGCCTCAGCTCTTTGAAGGCCATGGATGTCCAACTCGTTTGGAGAAGCTGCGATGATCGTCAGAAATTCAGACTCACTCCACTTTGGTGCCCATTCCTTGCTGAGCTCCAAAGAAGGATTAAACCTGTCTTCACCAACATGTGAATTTTGTTTCTGTACCCTTCAACAACACAGACTCGACCACTGGAGTCGAGAGAAGTCAGTTATTTGCTGAAAGCCACAGCTGGCCAGCTGCAAAAGAAAGAAGGCAGGAGTATCAGAAAGAAGTGGGGAATGAATGCCCAGAAAGAGTGTTAACAACAAAATCAGGCAGAGGAGTGGAGTGAAAGAGCCTCAAAGCAGCGGAAGGGCTAGGCAGTAGAGGATGGAGGGAAAGGATGGAGGCAGCAGGAGACCATGGTCTTTGTAAATGAAAGCAAAAGTAAAAATAAAAACATAATGTCAACCTTACCTCTAGGGTCTGCTCAAGTAACCTAGATACCCTCGTGGAAGGGGCCAACATTTACATAAAACATTTATATAAAAATATTTATATAAAAACTGAAAATAAGAATCCTTAATTACTTTTGCAACTTTTAAAATATCAATTCTTTAAAAGAAATTATGATGACTTCTACTTCATCCATGTGGGCACAGCCAGAAACCATCTTGCTGTACAGATATGGTAATGTTAACGTTATTGGGATAAACTAACCAAGACTTCAACTGGGCCAAGAAACAAACTCTATTGGCCAAACTTCTTCTGAAAGAAAATTAAAGTCGTTAGGATTTGAGATTCATTCTAACATAACCCAACAGGAAATCCATTTACTCCTGACATTGTTTTTAAATATCAAAATACCCTACTCTTTGCTATAGTTGCTTTCACATTATGGGTTCCTAACAAACAAGGTAGATTTCTTTCTGAAAACACACTTGTAAATAATGTTTTCTCGTAAGGCCTGCAACCACAGTGGTCTCAAAATTTTGGGAGACCAATCACATTTGCCTCTGCTAAGTCTGGAGGTGTGTTCCAAGATTCTGAATATGGCTCGGTTAGAGGGCAGCGAATCCTTCTCACAGGAGACAGACGTTTCAGGAGCTTGATTTTGGGCTCGTCTTTGGTCACATAACCTCTCTGGATCCCAATGTGTGCATTTATAACCCAGGAATAACAGTGTTTGCCATGTTTCATTCATAGTGTTAGTGAGGAAAAACAGAAAATTACTTGCCAGTGTAAAATATGCTCAAAAGAGAAATTACTGTCTCAGAGATTCTGCATTTGCGGTAATCAGAAAAAATATTTAGTTTCCATTATACACATACATATTGCTATATAATTGGAGAGGAGAATAGAGAATGGTGGAGGCTGTTCAGTTCCCACAGGTTTAGCTGGTGACTCTTGGCCTCCTACTGCAGATTATAAAGGCAAGGCAGTGAGATTGTGACCATAAGTATACTTCTTTTATTATCTCTTCCCGGGGAGAGAAAGGTAGTCACTCATAGTACAATAACCACTACGTGCCAGCCACTGAGTTGGGCTTGCGGATACTGCAGGCACAAAATACAACGTACACTGCTCTTAGATTTCCCAAGCTCAGGGAACCACGTGAACTACTCTTAGCTATGAAGAATGAACATTTGGAAGTGGATTTGTCTGACAGTGTATTGAGAGTTTACAGTCATTAAAAAAGTCAAGTGGCCCAAGCCTTATTTGACAGAGGAAAAACAGAAACTCACAGATGTCCAGCAACGAGTCCAAGGTCACAACAACAAGAAGTTTACTTCCAGACTCAGAGGACACAGTTCTAGCTTTAAGTAAACCGATATATCCCTTCGATTTTCTAAACCAGCAGCAGGAAAATGAGATGTCAAAATCACAGCGTCAATCAACCACCAGCTTAAAATGAAGAAATGACTTCAGTCATTGGGCAAACTAATTCTCCAACTTAAAAAGCAGCATGGGGCAGTCGCCCAGGCTTTGAGATAAAAGGTGTTAACTCAAAGAGAGAGGATGAACAGATCCATTGAGACCAGGCTAGAAGGAATAATTCTCATAGGGTCTAGATCTGTGCAGGTCTCCTTTGTTATTTTTAAAGATTTTATTTATTTATTTGACAGGTAGAGTTACAGACAGTGAGAGGGAAAGACAGAGAGAAAGGTCTTCTGTCCATTGGTTCACTCCCCAAATGGCTGCCATGGCCGGAGCTACACTGATCTGATACCAGGAGCCAGGTGCTTCCTCCTGGTCTCCCATGCGGGTGCAGGGGCCCAAGCACTCCGCTGCCCTCCCGGGCCACAGCAGAGAGCTGGACTGCAAGAGGGGCAGCTGGGACTAGAACCGGCGCCTACATGGAATGTCAGCACTGCAGGCAGAGGATTAACCTAGAGCGCCACACCGCCGGCCCCAAGCATATCTCCTTTGTACAGGCTCTGCCTCCTTCCCCTCCCTCACCACAGTCTTCGCATCCTATTTCATTGTGGAAATGATGAGGTTTCAGGTCATGGGCAGCCAAGTCACATTGAAAAGAAAACATGTGGTGTATATCTGGGTTGTTGAACTGCAACAGATAAGGAATCCCTATACAGACCTGAAGCCAAAGGTCGTATCTGATCTCTGTAACAGTCTGAGTGCTAGACTAGGAATGAGTAAAGTAATGTCCACAGCATTCAGAGTGGACAACAAGATAGTCCCTAAAACTTATGGAAGAACAGGTTTGGAGAAGCAAAGGGCAGTTTAAAACGTGTACAAGGTTTAGGAAGACAAGAAAGTTAGAATTAGCAACTAAGAGATAAAGGTAACAGGTAAGACTAAAAGAACAGTTGAAAAAGAAAGAATCTTGAAAGATTCCCTAGGGCAATTATTTGTAAGGTTAGGTTGTCTAAGAAAGAGGTAACTTGGCCGGCGCCATGGCTCACTAGGCGAATCCTCTGCCTGCAGCACCAACACCCCGGGTTCTAGTTCCCAATGGGGCACCAGATTCTGTCCTGGTTGCTGCTCTTCCAGTCCAGCTCTCTGCTGTGGCCCAGGAAGGCAGTGGAGGATGACCCAAGTGCTTGGGCCCTGCACCTGCGTGGGAGACCAGGAGGAAGCACCTGGCTCCTGGCTTCGGATCAGCGCAGAGCACCAGCCGTACCGACCATTTGAGGGGTGAACCAATGGAAGGCAGACCTTTCTCTCTGTGTCTCTCTCTCTCACTAACTCTGCCTGAAAAGAAAGAAAGAAAGAAAGAAAGAAAGAAAGAAAGAAAGAAAGAAAGAAAGAAAGAAAGAAAGAAAGAAAGAAAGAAAGAAAGAAAGAAAGAAAGAAAGAAAGAAAGAAAGAAGGAAGGAAGGAAGGAAGGAAGGAAGGGGAAGGGAAGGGAAGGGAAGGGAAGGGAAGGGAAGGGAAGGGAAGGGAAGGGAAGGGAAGGGAAGGGAAGGGAAGGGAAGGGAAGGGAAGGGAAGGGAAGGGAAGGGAAGGGAAGGGAAGGGAAGGGAAGGGAAGGGAAGGGAAGGGAAGGGAAGGGAAGGGAAGGGAAGGGAAGGGAAGGGAAGGGAAGGGAAGGGAAGGGAAGGGAAGGGAAGGGAAGGGAAGGGAAGGGAAGGGAAGGGAAGGGAAGGGAAGGGAAGGGAAGGGAAGGGAAGGGAAGGGAAGGGAAGGGAAGGGAAGGGAAGGGAAGGGAAGGGAAGGGAAGGGAAGGGAAGGGAAGGGAAGGGAAGGGAAGGGAAGGGAAGGGAAGGGAAGGGAAGGGAAGGGAAGGGAAGGGAAGGGAAGGGAAGGGAAGGGAAGGGAAGGGAAGGGAAGGGAAGGGAAGGGAAGGGAAGGGAAGGGAAGGGAAGGGAGGAAGGGAGGAAGGAAGAAAGAAAGAAAGAAAGAAAGAAAGAAAGAGGTAACTGCCCTGCCCATGGCCTAGATAAAACTCGGCACAACACTGGTCATCTCTTTGAAAGACGGCTTGGCCAGAGTGGTCCTGAGATGTTTTCTGAGTGTGGCTCCCCAAATTACGTAGCAATCTTATGAAGAACAAGGGCCAGAATTAAGGGCCTGTGCATTCCAGGATGGAGGAGGTCACAGTGCACGAGATCGTGAGGGGCTGGCGCTGTGGTGCAGCGGGGGAAGCCTCTGCCTTCAGTGCCGTCACCCCATATGGGTGCTGGTTCAAGTCCCGGATTCTTCACTTCTGACCCAGCTTTCTACCATGGCCTGGGAAAGCAGTAGAAGATGGCCCAAGTCCTTGGGCCCCTGCACCCGTGTGGGAGACACGGAGGAGGTCCCTGGCTCCTGGCTTTGGATCAGCCCAGCCTTGGCCATTGCGGCCATTTGGGGAGTGAACCAGGAGATGAAAGACCTCTCTCTCTCTCTCTTTCTGCCTCTCCTTCTGGGTAACTCTGACTTTCAAATAAATAATAAATAAATACTAAAAAAAAAAGAGAGATCTTGAAAAAGTTCGTGGAGAATGGGTATTACAAAGAACTCTAAATGGATTTTTAAAAATGTGCACCAAAATAAAGTTAGTTTTGAATTCCTTTCCTCTATGAACTTATTGAAGCACCTTGAATAAAGTCTTCCATCCTAACCTTGATAAGAATCTCAGTTCTTTTATGTGTTAGCTGTTGGAGGGAATTTGGACAAGACACACATAGCTCTTTATAAGAACAGTAATAGTAATTATGATAACAATTATAATTAGTGAACACTAAGGAGTTATTTGCATCAGATACTGTTCTAAGTGTTAATCATTTAACTTAATGATCCTGTGAGTTAGACACTATTATCTCCAGTTTAAAGTTAAGAAATCTGAGCCATAAAGTGATCTTTCTAAACCCAGAAAGCTGGTAGGTATTAGTGCTGGGATTTCAACCTGGGCGGCCTGAATCAGGCTTGGCAACAACTCGTACTGTCTCATGTGGAAGTGGAGGCCAGAGTGGCTGCCGGATTCACGCCTTTCCTCTTTGTGTCCCCCTGTGGTGGTAACTCCTGCCTTGCCTACTGCCAAACACTGGCCCAGTGACTCAGGACCATCTGGCCACCTCATCCACTGGCCACAGGGATTTCTTGAAGGGGTGGGCATAGGATCTAAACCAGGTCAACTGATTCTCACAGACTGGAGCTAAAGGAGAGAAGCCTTGGCTAAGTGAGCTGCGGAAGTAATCCCAGAACTGCAAGTGATTACATTCTCCTCATCTCTGACTGGAGACACCAGCAGAGGGAGCAGAAAGGCGAGGGGATGATCAGAACCTTAGCTTTACCCGAGTCCCTGTGCAGGTGTTGCTCTTACCCACGCCATAGCTTTGCCTTTTGGGGGTGGGATGAGGGAGTGGGCGGGGGAGCTGAATAACTCAAACTGAGTTGTGACATCTGTTGCAGAGGTACAGCTGATCGACTCACTTCTTTAAGCTTCATTTTGCTCATCTAAAATTGGAGATGTATTTCATTGGGTAGTAATGTTTTAACAGGAAATATCTGTAGCCTGTGGAGAGAGCTTGGTAAATGCTCACTGTTGCTAATGGCATTGTTATTTTGTTAAGAAAGCTTTTATTTAATGAATACAAATTTCATAGGTACAGCTTTAGAAATATAGTGGTTCTTCCCTCCATACCCACCCTCCCACCCCACTCCTGTCCACCTCCTACTCCCTCTCCCACCCCATCCTTCATTAAGATTCATTTCTAATTAACTTTATACAGAAGACCAACTCTAAGTAAAGATTTCAGCAATTTGTACCCACCACAAAGTATCAAGTACTGTTTGAAAACAAGTTTTACAGTTAATGTTCATAGTACAACTCATTAAGGACAGAGGTCCTACATGGGGAGCAAGTGCACAGTGACTCCTGTTGTTGATTTAACAATTAACACTCTTACTTATGACATCAGTGGTCGCCCAAGGCTCTTGTCATGAGCTGCTGAGGCTATGGAAGCCTTTTGAGTTCACGAACTCTGTCAGCATTTAGACAGGGCCATAATCAATGTGGAAGTTCACCATTCCTTTCAGAGAAAGGTACCTCCTTCTTTGATGACCCTTTCTTTCCACTGGGGTCTCACTCACAGAGATCCTTCACGTATGTCACTGTTAACGTGAGAACCGTATGTCCCATTCCTCTGAGAAGTCACTACGAATCCCTGTCTCTTGACTATGTCAGTGGAACATGGGTCAGACTAAATGCAATGATTAACACACTATTGATTTAAAGAAGTCAATTAAGGTTCGTGTGAGGCATCTTTGTTTTTTTTTAATTAATTTATTTATTTATTTTGACAGGCAGAGTGGACAGTGAGAGAGAGACAGAGAGAAAGGTCTTCCTTTTGCTGTTGGTTCACCCTCCAATGGCTGCCACGGCAGGCGCGCTGTGGCTGGCACACCACGCTGATCTGATGGCAGGAGCCAGGTGCTTCTCCTGGTCTCCCATGGGGTGCAGGGCCCAAGCACTTGGGCCATCCTCCACTGCACTCCTGGGCCACAGCAGAGAGCTGGCCTGGAAGAGGGGCAACCGGGACAGAATCCGGCGCCCCGACCGGGACTAGAACCCGGTGTGCTGGCGCCGCAAGGCGGAGGATTAGCCTAGTGAGCCGCGGCGCCGGCCGAGGCATCTTTGTTAGAAGACTTCAGCTTCTGCCTTAGCCCTGAGCCCTGCTGCTTGCTAGCAGCACTTCAGCCTTGGTTTCCATCACTGTCTCTTCCTGTATTTTGAGAGATCCCAACACAACCACCCTTCCTCGGAGGCAAGGCAGTGATTTGTGGTCAGACCTGCTGGCCAGAACTGCACAGGGTGTACTCTCTTCACCTTGTTTCCACCGGCATTGTCCATGGAGACTCTACTGTGGTGATCAGTGTGTCGCTGTGTCTGTCTGTCTCTGTGTCCTTGGATCAGTATGGTCAATTTGGTTAAATAGCTCCTTTATTGATCCCAACCATCCGCAGAGTAGGAACAATAAGACCTTCTGGGCTATTCTCGGTGCCCTCTTGTCTGGACTTCCAAGGTCTCAGACTCTCATGACCCTGAACTGACTTTCTGTTGACTCCACAACCTACAAGGAGAGTGAACACTTGAACGGCAGTGGCCCTAGTCCTTTCCTAGAAGCTGCTCCTCTGGTTATCTTCAGCCACCTGTCTGTCTCCAGTATCTGCTTCTGCCTCTATTGACTCTAATAGAAAGAAACAGATCTGCTCACTGATAAAGGCTCCAAATGAGATTGGATGGGGGCCCAGCAAGCAGTGTCGGAAATAAATCTTCCCAACAGGTGTGAGACAGGCCAGTCTGTGCTAGGGAGGCGCAAGCAGCCTTTTCCCCATGAAGACCCTGTGCCTGCAGCCCTGGGAGATTGAGAGGCTTCCTGGAACATCAAAGCTGGCTGCAGTAAGCATTAGTCTACATTTTTCTAGTTACACTTAGTCCCACTTGGGCCTCAGTTTATATTGCTAAAGATAAGGAGCATATTAACTATTTTACAGGCATTTGGTAGGGATTAAAGGAAATTATATGCACTGAGTAGTTAATAGGTTTTAAAAATGCCAAAGTTAATACATTAACTGAAAATTAATTAAAATGATCAAAGTCACTAAATGAACTGAAAAATCTGGATTCTTCCTGCCAAGTCCACACACAGATGTTGCAGCGCCTGATGAATGTGAGGCACAACTTCCTACTGAAAACAGCTTCCAAAACCTCACAGGTCACGGAGCCTGAAGATGTGTGTATTTGCCAGGACGAAGTGGGTCTTGAACAAGGAAGAGAGCTGTCCTGGGAGGACCCCCATGTGCCCATTGACGTTTGGAAGCCACAGGATGCTTGCACAGAGAGCCCCTCACACGTCAGGGTCTGAGTTAAAAGAGGAAAGCATTTCCAAGCAGCCATTCGCCTTGGGAAAACTGCACTGCACCTCGGCAAAGGAGCTCGCTTTGAGAAACTGAAATGCTGGCTTAACACATTCTGAACATAGCTGTGCTCAGAACTCACCTTGGCACCCACAGCTCCGAATTTATGCAGACGTTTGGCACTAATTCGCGTAGCTGCCTTGAAAACGCCACTTGCTAAGCAACTGGCTAGCTTTTCTATGCAGCTCGGCTTTGAAGTCTAAGATGAATTTTTTTTTAAGTATTCAATTTCTACTTGTCTGCCTAACCTCTCCTCAGTGCCTGACATCCCACTCATGGTACCTTTGAATCACAGAATGGCTTCCGTTTGTTAATTATCTGGCATGAAGGCAAGTCGGGACCAAGAGAAACTGTGTTCAAGATAGGGGTTTCCCAGCTGGTGGGTTTCTTGAGGATTGTTTTCATCCTGTGGGCAAACGCAGAGACAGGGGAGAGACTGCTCTCCCCTCGTCCACACGAGCACATGAACACTTACAATCTGACTATGGTCTCTTGACTGGAAAATGTGTCCTGCTTTGCTTCCAGGTCCCACACACTCAGAAAAGCATTGAGTCCTGAAGAGATACTTCACACACTTTTGCCAACTACTGGGGAAGTAGACAAGGCTGCTTTCAGAGGCAAACAGGTGACTCACTTGCTTTCCATTGCTCAGCAAAGACCTGGGTATATCCTATGCAATTGTAAGGACATGAGAGCAGAGAGCAGCTCTCATACATTTGCTTTTACCCATGCGCACTGCCCAGCCAACCCATGACAGTGGGACACGAGACACATCACAGGCCTTTTAAGGAATTACACAAGGGAGCTTCAAAAGGTTTGTGGAAAAATAGAATGAAAGAATGAGTTTATTTTGGTGCAAAAAATATAAAGCCTTTGAAATCCATGCATGGATTTTTCATAATACACATTTCTCCATGAATGTTTTTGAAGACACCCTAGTACTTCTTTCAGAAGCTAGACCTTCTTCTTTAGACCAAGGAGTCAAAATCTGCCCAAACAGCCTGGTGATGCCCCTGATCGGGGCACAGAAGGCAGCGAGAACCTCAGACTCCTCTAACTGTTATTAGGGGAAGAGCAATGCCAAGAAGAAAGGACAGGCCACCATCCTTCTCAAGAGACTGGAAATCATTTTACATCTCGATAGGGATCAGAGTTAAGATGTGGTGACTTTGGCTGGCGCCGCGGCTCACTAGGCTAATCCTCCACCTTGTGGCGCCGGCACACCGGGTTCTAGCCCTGGTTGGGGCACCGGATTCTGTCCCGGTTGCCCCTCTTGCAGTCCAGCTCTCTGCTGTGCCCTGGGAAGGCAGTGGAGGATGACCCAAGTGCTTGGGCCCTGCACCTGCATGGGAGACCAGGAGGAAGCACCTGGCTCCTGGCTTCGGATCATGTAGCTCTGGCCGTAGCACTGTCCAACTCTATCTGTCAAATAAAAAAAGAAATAGTGATCCTTCCCATCCTACCCTCCCTCCTGCCCATGCTCCAACCATTCCTCCTCTCTCTCCCATTCCCACTCTTAATTTTTACAAAGATCTATTTCCAGTTCACTTAATGATCATAAAGTTAACTCCACACTAAGTAAAAGAGTTCAACAAATAGTATGAAGGAAAAAAAAAAAACATCGTTCCTCAACAGAAGAGACAAGGGCTGTAAACAATCACTGAATCTCAAAATGTGCATTTCACTCCAACACATTACATTTTATGTACACTATTAGTTACCTCAGATCAGGAAAAAACATATGGTATCTCTTTTGGGGACTGGAATATTTCACCAAGTATAGTGGTTTCCAGTTGTATCCATTTTGTTGCAAAAGACAGGATTTCTTTTTTTTTTTTTTTTTTTTTTAACAGCTGAGTAGAACTCCTTATTGTATATAGACCACAATTTCTTTACCCAGTTCTGGGGAAGCACGGATGGGATTCTTCTTACTCTATGCACACACAGATTCTTGTGGCATTTCTGAGAGCAGAATAAGTAAGGGAAGCTCAAATGCATTTGATCCTGCCCCCACCAGATTGTGTGAGCCTTGAAGAGACCAAATGTGCAGTGCCTTGCACATGATTAGAGTTCCACATATGTTTGCATGCTGAGTAAGTGAAAGAATGAACTGGACAAAAAAGAAGAAAAACATAGAAGAGACAGGCTGACACAGAGATTCTTCTTAAGCAACAACGACTGTCAGGGCAGCTCAGAGCGCTGGACTTCTGGACCACTGACCTCCAACTGGACATGACCTTCCTCAAGGCACCCGTGAAATGGATGTTTCTGCTTTCCTTTGAGACATTCCAAGTACAGTCCCATGTTTCTAATGGGTATACTGTGTCCCCTCAACAAGATGGTATATATTCTCTGTAGGAGAGAAAATATTTATGGCCGAAATACTTCCCCTTTTTCATGTAAAACCTCACCATTTACCTCTCTACCTGGTGGGGTATGCCAAACCTTGCAAAAAGCAGCAGATGATCAGTCTTAGCAATCCCAATCCCAAGTAATTTCCCTTCTCAAAACAAGAGGTCCCTGATCAAAACTGGCCACCTGTGAGGCTTTTGATAAATGCATAGAATCATGCTCCACCATTGGAGTTTTGGGGGTAATAGATCAGGCAAGATGCTCCAGGCCTGTATTCTCAAAAATTCTTCACTAAAGGGGACTTTAGTTCTGCAGGCCACGCCTTCATTCGCCAGAACTCACTGCCATGTGCCAGTCTATCTGTTTCACCTTCCCCTCTCCTGATACATGAGTGTTCCCCGTCAGCTCCGGAGTTCCTGAATCCACTCTCTCTGTCTAATCCTCTGATAGGAGCTCTCGTGGTGAGACCAAGGGGGTAATCTGCAAGGTGACCCCTCACACAGCCTCCCTGCCTGAGCACACTGCAGCTCCGTGGGAAGATGCAGTCAGCAGTGACTGGCGTGCAGCCTCACAACTCCCTTAGCACGGGGTAGCGGCTGAGTGGAGGTCTTGATTGAGATATCTAAAACCTAGAGTGAGCAAAAACGTCAGTCAGGAGGAGTTTAATAATGCCGCAGACTTGAACCGCAATTAAAAGGGGAAGAAGGGGCCAAATCCCAGGTAGGAAAGAAAGCTCTTTTAAAATATTGCAGGATATATTGTTTTGGGGATGTCAGCCGCATAGAAAATTTTAATAAATAACAGTATCAAAGGAATAAACTGATAAAAAAAAAAAGCTACAGCAGAGTTTTTCACTGGAGCAAAACCTAATCCTGAAATTGCTTATTTTAAACAGTGTTTCCTGCCAGAATGATGAGCCACAAATATTCTCAAATACGATTTGTGTTTCTATGTTCAAGTGTCCTTTTCCCAAGGAAAAAATACCAACTTTCATTAAAAAGCACAAAAGTGGCTAATTAAAATCAGTATAAATCCAACGGTTATACCCACATAAAACCTTGTATAGGACAGGTCGTGGTGATCTTATTCATAATGGCCAAGAAGTGGGAAGCACCTCAATGTCCAGGGCCTTATGAATAAACGAACTATGACA
Source organism: Oryctolagus cuniculus (assembly GCF_964237555.1). Classification (NCBI taxonomy): domain Eukaryota; kingdom Metazoa; phylum Chordata; class Mammalia; order Lagomorpha; family Leporidae; genus Oryctolagus; species Oryctolagus cuniculus. The sequence goes on from NC_091438.1 coordinate 19,672,871, forward strand.
GGTCTGCCTATACAATGGAACACTATTAGTGACAACTGGGAATGAAGTCCAGACACACGCAACAATGTGCATGAAACTTGGAAAATGTTATCCCTTATGAAAAGAAGTCATTTACAAAAGACCACATAGTATATAAGTCCATTTTCATGACATGGCCAGAATAGGCAAATCCACAGAGACAGAAAGTAGATTAGAGATTGCCAGAGGGTGAGGAAAGGATGAATGGGAAGCGACTGCTAATGGATATAGGATTTCTTTTTTTGGATGATGAAAAGATTCTAAAATTAGATTGAGGTGATGTTTGCACAATTCTGCGAATATACTAAAAGCCATTGAATTGTATCTTCAAAAGAGTGAATTTTATGTTATGTAAATTATACCTCAATGAAACTGGAAAATAAATGTAATGGTCAAGATGAAGTATCCCATTAAGTCAAATACAATTATCATGTTTTAAACAGGACCGTGGAGATAGCTGCACAGCCACTTGTGGGCTCCTCGGGCACTTTATACAAAACCAAGGATATGAGATGGAATGGTCAGTGTCTTGATTGCTGGCATAGGAAGGAGAGAGGGAGAGAAAGATGGAGACAGGGAGGGAGGGAGAGAAGAAGGGAGGGAGCACCTTAAAGGGAGGCCTTTAAGATCTCTCTCCTTCCTACCTGTATCCCAACAGCGGCACAAAACCATTTGACATCTGCAGATCTCTGATGGCTGACAGGCCCTCAAGGGACAAATACCCCCAAGTCCACCTCCCTACCAGCACCCCTGCACTAGCAAACCTGGAGATGCTGTGGATACACTGGCCATAGTAATCAGGACATAAGAGGGGACTTTAAACCATCAGTGGAAAAATGGGATCAGAAGGTAAGTGTATCTGGGTCCAAATGAAATCTTGAAATCCATGCAAGGATTTTCCATACTAGACATTTTATGTGAATGTTTTGAAGGTCCCTTATCTGTGATTCTCCTTTGAACCGCAATACATACAAATCTTATAAACTAGTTTTGGAAAATTTGAAGTAGAAAAGTATTTTTTGGAACAGATATGTGATTCTAACATAATTATGAAATACATGGTGAGGCCAGGGAATGCCACTGAAAATATTAAAGATAATTAAAGGATGATTTTAGATAGAAAAGAAGAGAAAATCAAAAATAATTGCAAGTGAAAGCCAGACCAACTCAAAGAACTGAAGAGCCAGGAGCAGGAAGAAGGGGGGGTGAGGGGGAGGGCTGGGGGAGTGGGAAGAATCGCTATGTCCCTAAATTTATATATATATGAAATGCATGAGGTTTGTACACATTAAATAAAAGGTTTCTAGGTTAAAAAAAAAAACGAACACTGGAAATGCACAATACCCAAGTTTTCATTCCACCTTTGTGGGTGCTGGGTAAAGCACAGGCTGCACAATTTATCAGGCAGAAGGGAGCTGGGCTCAGTGGAATACAGAATGGATCCAATCGGAGTTTACTTTTATATTCCAGTGTAATCATGTTTAATAGCTCCTTCAATAACCCTTAAGTGTACAAAAATTGAATGTCCGTGGAATTGTAGGTCATTGACGTAGTAAAAATCAAGGAATTGAACTTCATGTTTGAGTTAGTTTGCTGTGTATTTGCAAAACACTCCTACTCCTAGCCCACAAGTTACCTGAAGGCCATATCTGCACATCTCAGATCTAGACCGAAGCCTTACTTCACACAGGCAAAGTCCAAGCTGCATACGAGCAGTGCACATCCCTGTGCTAACAACCAGCTCTTCCACCTCCCCTGAGAATTCTCTTTGCCTCACACCACGCATTAACCCCATACATTTTCCTACTCTAGCCACCTTTTGTGAACAGGTAGAAAATGAAACAAATATGTAATTGTATGAACATTTCAGAACAAGTTTTTAGCCTGAGTATGCTTGCTAACACACAGGACAGTTGTGCAGAGGCAATACACACTTTGAGTTTTCAGATGCTTTTGTCACTTCTGTAGTTTAACTCAGCTGAGATTCAGGTCCCTCATCTCATCGAGAAAGCGATACATTCAACCACCTCATCCTGCAGTTCCACAGGTGATTGGGAAACAGACTACTTCACCTTGTAGTTCTCTGGAGAGGTCTGTATCAACCCAGGCACTGGTTTTGGTCTGGAACATGAAGTAAAATAACAATTTCTTAGGGAAAAAAAAAAAGTTAATCCCAAAGTCCAAGAATGTGGCATCTATTTCTAACCCTGCCAGTAGCACAGTTGCATGACTGGAAGCTGCTTAGCCTCCATCCCCCCAGTGTCACAGTGGAAAAATGTTCTCTTTCCAGACCCACAGAGGTGTGTTCTATGTATGTGCTTGGAGAAGGTGAACTTGCTTCACACACATATTGTGTTCTTATCAAGAGCAGTATTACCCCACACATAATAACTGGCAGAGAAGCAAGGGAGAAATCAACAAGGATATGGCTTTATCTACTGTTCTTGTTATCTCTTCTAAACTTTTAGGGCATGTCTATTATGATAGAAATAAATTTCTTTCAGAGGAAAGATAAGCACGTGAGAATTTCAGTTAGTGGTAGACCTAAGTGTCATTCGGCAACCACGAGAGTTTCCGGAACTGCACACTTATAGACATGATATTCCACAGGGCACTCTGATTCTCACACAGGGAAGATGCTTCTGTTCTGATTGTGCAGTGTTTTTTGCCAGTGGAGCTATCAAATATACCCTGATTTTGGTTAATAAAAACATGGTTTTCGAAGCTTATTGAAACCCACCCAATGGGCAATTATGTCATACTATCTGTTTAAATAGGGAGATTTAAAAATGGGGCCATGAAGCCACTTAGCTGATTCTGGGCATAATAGATAAGCCTCAGACTGGCTCTCGGAGCAAGAGCCAACATCATGACCATAGTTACTGCCATGGGCTTATTGGGAACCAGTATTTGAGCTTCCCTCCGTGCCTGGGGACATTAGCTCCTTGATTCCTTCTCTCAGGCCTCCATCTTTCCAAAGTTTTATCCTTTGTGAATTATCCTTGGTTCCTATTTGACCTGGTAAAAAAAAGGTGAGAGCAGAGACAAGCTAACTCCCAACTTAGTCTCTCTCTCCAGGACTCCATATGAATTAAAATGTACCAAAAACAGCTTAGGAAGGAGAAGGACAAAGATGTGGAACGGGTTTCTGTGTCTGATACATAAGCAAAGGAACCTTCTAGAAAAACCAAGGTCAGAAGCTATGCCAAGAGCAAAGAACATGACGGCCTGGAGAGAAACAAGCCAGAGCTTAAGGATGAACCTCCTGAGAGGCAAAGCTAAAAACACAAATAGAAGGGAGGAGGAGCCCCTTGGGCAAGTGTGTGGCAAGTGTTATACAAAGGCTCTTCATTGCTTCCTGGTAGCTCTGTCTCTATTGCCTTAATGGAGCCAGTATTTTACATTGAGCAACCAACTAACCAAGAAAAGAGAGGGAAGATCCAAATCAGTTATATGCAGTCATTCCCAAAGGATAGAAACCTGATGTCAGGTGTCCTACATGGTTTTGGCATTCCTCCCCACCCCAGGCAAGGTATAATACTAGCAAGTCCTCATTTAAGTTGTATTAGGATAGTAATTTCACTGCCCAAATGATACAGATAGGTTTAGGGTCAATTAGCTCTCTGCTTCTAAGCAGGTTTCCAAGTCAAGTTTCTTTGCCTTCTTAGAAATGGACCTCGCATTCATGTTAGGAATGCCAAAGCTCCAGTACCAGCCGTGGTTTGGTCGACAGAAAGTGTGCTTTGCACTGCATGTAAGCGATAACGTCCATGTGTTTGCCTATATCCTCCATCATTCTCCATCATTGACAGCCAACAAAGTGATGCATGGCACATCAAATGGACAAGTTATCTTGTGGCTATTCACATTCCAGATAGCCCAAGGGACCCTTTAAACTGATATTTGCATGCAAGTTGTATACAGCATCGATAGGTACCCCTGCTGACTTAAGGTAGTTTTTCAAGGAAATATAAATTACTTTCCATGATCACTTTAAAAAGCCCAAGTTAGGGAAACACTTATGGATATAAGTAATTTTGTGTTTTTTTTTTCTTTTAACCACAAACTAATGCACTAAACAGCCTGCTCTGGCTTAAAAGGAGTTAATAAATATTCTTCAGGATTACGGCTCTGTCGCTCCCCCTCTTCGCGGAGGAACGACACTAAACCCTGCCTAGGTTTCCTATCCGAGTCACCGCACCATTATCCCTCCTAGGCTTCCTATCCGAGTCACGGCACCATTATGCCGCTCCCCTATTCGCGGAGGAACGACACAGGACCCTGCGCTGTTCTTTGGTCTGCTCGGCCCTTCCCGGGTTTGCTGCTGGTCCTTCCCGGGTTGGCTGCCGATCCTTCCACCTCCGTGGAAGGGCGGCTGCCACTTTTCCCACTTCCGCGGGGGAGCGGCACACCGCCGGCCGGCTCTCTCGGGGGCTGCTCAGATGTTCCTCAGGTGTTCCCCTTAGATATTCCTGGTGCATGTTGTCTCTCTCCTCCTTTATAGTCCTCTTCCACCAATCCCAACTCTGCTACCCACACGCCGAGCACGCTGCTCTCCTCCAATCAGGAGCAGCTCCTGCAGCTTGTCAAGTTGGTGAGAGGCAGCTGTGTAGAAGCTGTTTACTCCTCTCCCAGCGCCATATTGTGGAAGAGCAGATGCATAGAATAAGTCTTAATTCCAGTAACTTAGTCTAGTCCGAGTTGCTCCCCACACAGCTCAATTTATAGATGATCACTCTACTACTGACTCAAAATAAAGTAACTCAAAGAACATTCAATAAACAGCTGGAAGTCCTGAATTCAAGTTCTGTCTTTGCTACTTAGTGTTCTAAATTAGGTACACAATTAAATTCTCTATATCTGATTCTATTTCATCTGAAAACTAAAGATAAAACAAAATAATAACACTGTGGGGAGATCAGAAGGAATAATCTCTACAGAAGTGCTCTGTATTAGTAGCATTTTACTCAATCTTTACGCCATGTAGGGTGTTTAAGTGATCTCTCCCTGTTTGCTTTTTGACAAAGGCCACAGCTGATAACTATTCTGGACAAGTTAAGGAATGGAGGGCCGGCGCCACGACTCACTAGGCTAATCCTCCGCCTGTGGCGCCGGCACCCCGGGTTCTAGTCCCCCTTGGGGCACCAGTTCTGTCCCGGTTGCTCCTCTTCCAGTCCAGCTCTCTGCTGTGGCCCGGGAAGGCAGTGGAAGAACAGTATAGGAAAGAGATCTTGACAAAGGAATGGTAGTGAAATTTAAGGACTCAATAGACAGGATGGAAAAACAAAGGTGAGGAAATCTACAAAGTAAAATCAGAACATGCAATAACAGTAAAAGATTTGAAACATTAGAATATCCATCCAGATGATTCAATTTCATGAACTGAATGGGGTTTGCGTGATTACTGATACATAATGACATCTCAGAAATACACAGGTCTCAACTGAATGTGTCATTAAGTGACACCCATTAATGCCCAGAATATCCAAATTGCAAAAATTTCCAGGGAAAAAAGTAGACAGCATTATAGGAGGTCAAAAGTCAGAACAGCACAGGATTTGGTGATAGCAACACTGAACACCAGGAGATAATCAGGCAATGCCTTCTAACCCCAGGGGATGTTATGGCCAACCTTTACCCAGACAGATTCTTTACCCAGACAGACTATGAATCATGTCCAACATCAAAGCAAAAGAATTCAAGATGACAGAAATTTACCAGCCATGCACCATTTCTCTGTAAGACAAGGTGGCGATATATTCACAAAATATAGGATATTAGTGGTGAGTATTTGGCTTATCCATTAAAACACCAGTTAAGACATCTTTCCCACATCAGAGTGTCTGGGTTCAGTTCTTGGCTCTGCTTCCAATTCTAGGTTCCCACCAATGGAGACCATGAGAGGCAGAGGTGATGTAATAAGTAGCTGGGTCCCTGCCACTCATGTGGGAGAACTAGAATGAGCTCACCATTCCTGGCTTCAGCCTCAGTCATTGGAAGTATCTGGGGAGAAAAGCAAGGGACAAGATTTCTGTCTGTCTCTGTCCATGTGCCTCTCAAATAAATAACAGAAACAAACAAAGGTTATTATACTAAAAAGTAACATCTGGGATTTTTCTGCCACAAGAGGAAGGTTCAGAACACTCAGGCTGATGGTGACCAGAGCTTCCCAAAGACAGCTGTTCAGTGAGCTTACGGAGAGCTGATCCATTTGGAGCTGGAGGGTGCAGGGTGGAGGGCTCCAGGGACTGGTCTCTGGGTGGGGGGGGAGTAATTATATATAAAGGGAACATGATCATATTATACCTCTTGCTCAATAGCAATGCAATCATCCAGTATATTTTTCACCAAAATTATAACTACATGGCAGTATGGGGAAGGTGAACCTGGGTTGAAATTAATACAGAAGAGCTATATCTTTGCCTTTTATTGTCAGAGAGCAAGCGGCAATGTAAAACAAGAGGTAAGTAAAAACAAACATACTCAAGTATGTTAAGAAATATTAAGGTAGATGTTGGAGAAATAGAAATATAAAACATTTCTGGTTGGAGAAAAGGAGAGAGAGGAATAAGAGTATTGGTTGCTGTCAACATAAACCAATACAATCTTATTTTACAAGCCTTGTGTGTGTGCTTCTTTGAAAAGGATAAAAATTTTACATGGAAAACAAACAAACAGAAAACAATAGCTAAAAGAGTTGCCCTTTTGAGGGAGCTTCTATTCTTGCCTTACATCCTTCAAAGGCTTTTTGGAAACAGGAAACGGGAAGGGGATTAGTGCTCCATGCAGGGCTACTGGCTTTGAATCCCTCCAGGTTCCTCATCCACTTCGGGGATGCAGATGTGCAGCTGCTAGCCCAGGGAGTTAACATTACAGGGCTCCTTTTCCCTCTGGCTCTGAAATTTTAAATGAGGGCATTTCACATGTATCAGAGGCAAAAACATGTTCACCCTGAAGTATAATGAGTCTGCAGTGTGTTAAGTAAAAATATTCAGAATAACCAAAATGTGAACACCTCTAGGAAATCGTCTTCTACCTGAGAAACAGAAAGAGCCTCACACATCAGGATCTAATTATCCCAGTGAGGGTATATCTTTTAAATTAATTTTCTCTCCAACAATTATAAAGGGAACCTGTTCCTCACTCTCAGGGACGCAACATGAAGCTATATAAACAACACCAAAATACACCACCACTGCCCATCAGCAGCACATATACTTGCTTGAAGTGCTTTCCCCCAGGAACAAATTATTATATCACTATAGTCTTCTTTGGCTAAATTTGATACAAATGGATTTTTCTGATATTCGTGAGTCTTCTTTATGTATTCTGTAAAACCTAAGGTCTAACGCTGATCACAAAATCAAACTCGCTGGTATGGTAAACTTGTTAAGAGGTATTCATCAGGAAAGAGAGTTTATTAAAAAGGAAGAAACTGCAGGTATTTGTCCACTATATACGCATGTGTGTATGTGATTTTTATGTTCTGTGAAGATTCTGTAGCTTGCTGCCTTGATTTTTTTCTTATCAATCCCACAAAAGAGGGCCAGATGGATACAATAAAGACCACTGCATTTGCTTAATAAACTGCCGTTATTGATCATTCCTGAGACTGCTGAGAACAGTATAAAAGGGATTAATGCGGGGCCAGCGTTGTGGCACAGTAGGTTAATTCTCCACCTGCAGCGCCAGCATCCCCTATGGGCGCTGGTTCAAGTCCCGGCTGTTCCTCTTCTAATCCAGCTCTCTGCTATGGCCTGAGATAGCAGTAGAAGATGGCCCAAGTGCTTGGGCCGCTGCATCCACATGGGAGACCAGGAAGAAGCACCTGGCTCCTGGTTTCAGATCAGCCCAACTCCAGCCGTTGTGGCCATTTGGGGAGTGAACCAATGGAAGGAAGACCCTTCTGTCTCTCTGACACTCTTACTAACTGTAACTCTACCTCTCAAATAAATAAATAAAATCTTTGGAAAAAGAGAGAGATTGCTGCTTTGGTAGATGGTGTGCTGGGTCTGGCCAAATACCTTTTGCAGGCTTCTATTTATAAAACAATTTGAATAATCCAGAAACAGCATGTTAGCACTCTCCTGGTGGCTGCACAGAAATGCCATGCCAGCTAGCGAAAGTGATCAGCTCTCCTATCTTCCCACGTAGAACTGGGGCCTGTCTGGCCACAGGGCCCCAGGGTAACCCTGCAGGTGCAGGTACTGGAGTGCCTCTCAGTCCCTGAGAACTAGTGGGTTGAATGACTCCCAGAAGGGACCACCAGGCTAGACTTCAGAGGTCTTGCCCACAGCTCTGTAAGCTGCTAGAACTCTGGAGGAAATACTGCAAACAATGGTTCTTGAGGGCCTAAAGATGACGCTCTCCCTACTTTCCTAAGGTAAACTTAGAAGTACCCAATGAACACGTGACAAGGTCAATGTGCAAATGAACATTTAAGGCCAAGGCAGCAGCTGGCCAGAGGGGCATCATCAAGGATCATGATTTGAAACTTACAGGTTCTGGTCATGGAAACGAGAGCCGATACTCACCACAGTAGTGGTAATGATTTCAGAAGAAATTACTGACCAATATCTGCACAGGGACCACTCCCCCACACAGGCTGTAAGGTCAGCTTAACTTTCCAGCAGTCCTCTGTGGATGCTAGCCAATCCCAGAACTGGTAATGGAACCCCAAGGTGAACAGTGAATGGCTAAAAGGTTTATCTCTGTGGCATGGATCCTAATTTAAAGCCTCTGGATGAGACCAAAGGCATCCCCAGCTCCAAGTCGTTTCTCAAGAGGACGCTTCTAATTAGGGAACTCAGACAAGGCCCTGCTGATGGGAAGACAAGGCACAAAGAGGAAGAGACTCGGCATGCCCAAGAAAACTGCTGCAGCAGCACAGGATGTCCCAGTTCTGCCTCCTGAGCATGTTGGCCCAGCTGTTGGCAGCTCAGAAGGAGTAGTTGTGCAGCTTAACTTGTCCCAATGATGGCATCCAGACCTCCAGGTCTGCAGAGGGGCTGAGCCATGTCTGTTGATACCCGTGAAGTCTACACCTCTGCAAAGGGGCCCCAGAGGTTGTGGGTTGAACTTGATTCTGGACTTTGGGGTGTCTATGGGCATGCATGTATTGTGATCAAAAATTCTACTAAAAAGAAACTGAGTACAACCTATTGCATTTTCTTAAAAAGACATTTGGAAGTGGGCAAAACATATTCCCATGGACATCAGTCATTTTAGCTCTAAACTAGGGCTTGAATTAGAAGAATTCTTTGGTATCATCTACAGTCTCATTCTCCAAATTTGGTAAAAGCTCTTAAATCTTTCAACAGTTTTTAGGGGCTAAAGTGAAAATAAATTCCATGAGCTGTTTTGTATCAGTAATATTTTGCTGAAAGCATCAGTTTTCTTTGCAGAAGATTTTTCATGGGTATGACAGGGAAAGACTGGATCCATCAAGACCTTGGGCAGCGTAACCATCCTGATTACCGCTGACAGATCCCTGCAGCCCAAGTATTACCCAAACAGTCAGCACTCAGGAATAAAGCACTTTGCTGGATACATTGTACAAAGCTTTATTTACGGTCAGATAAATGGTTCTGGTTCTCAGTTTAAAAAGATTTCCATGAAACAGCACCGTGGGCAATGCAGAGCCATTTCTCCTCACACTTCTCTTCTTGGTCATGGCTGCAGCCCTTCTCCAGTGACGATGTCAACCACACAGCCATTGCAGTGGCTGGATTCAGACTTTTCCTGCTGCTTGAAGCCAACTAACAGAAGATTTCTCCATCACTTCTAGGCTTATAGGAACTGGGGGAAGAATTGTTTCACGGGTGCGGATTAAACAAGGGATAACTAGCCAGGTGCTAATTAAATTATTACAAAACTTTAATGACTCCAAGAAGCTGTTGGCACCCCTGAATTGGGAGGATATGCCGCCTATCCATGGTCCCTGCTTCTGAGCAGGTCTTCAGACTACGTTCTGATGGGAAACAGGACGCTTTGGCCCATGCATCTGCTGCTACATCTGTAAATAAAGTTTTATTGACATACAGTCACATCTATCCCTCCATGTGTAAATAAAGTTTTACCATCATACAGTCACATCCTTTCATCCATGCATTTTCAAGGATCATTTCAGATGACCACAAGAGTAGGGTGGTTGCATAGTTGATATGGAGATTGTACATCGTACAAGGCCTACTATATTTACTAGTTGGCCCTTTAAATGGAATTCCGCTGACCTCTGCTCTGGGGATGGCCACTGAGCACCAATCATAGTGAGACAATGACAAGCAGAGGGCGGTGCCTAGAGAGCCATTAGCAGTCAACAGAGGCCATCTTGAAAGCACCCATATTTACCAAGGACTGTGAACTGACTGATTTGACAAGTGGCTTTTTATACAGAAGTAAACACCTCTGGCTTAAGTGACAGGAGTTGAGATCATTCACTCGCCCACAGAGTAAAAGTTCACTCAATCTGGAAGGAAGAGGCTACTTCAAAGATAAACCACGGCCGGTGCTGCGGCTCACTAGGCTAATCCTCCACCTTGCGGCGCCGGCACCCTGGGTTCTAGTCCCGGTCTGGGCGCCGGATTCTGTCCTGGTTGCCCCTCTTCCAGGCCAGCTCTCTGCTGTGGCCAGGGAGTGCAGTGGAGGATGGCCCAAGTACTTGGGCCCTGCCTGCACCCCATGGGAGACCAGGAGAAGTACCTGGCTCCTGCCATCGGATCAGCGCGGTGCGCCAGCCACGGTAGCCATTGGAGGGTGAACCAACGCAAAAGGAAGACCTTTCTCTCTGTCTCTCTCTCTCACTGTCCACTCTGCCTGTCAAAAAACAAACAAACAAACAAAAAAAAACCACACACACACAAAGATAAACCACAACAGGAGCAACTGTAGTTATCTGGCATGAAGCCAAGGAACTTCCAGTGGAACTTCTCAGGGAGCGAGAGGGAACACTCACATTATCTACAACAGGAAGTTTTTAATGTTAGCACCTCCCCCATGTTGACCCCAAGTCACAATTACAGTTGGAAGACCACACTAACAGAATAAAATCAGGACACTGGCAAATGGCTTGGGAACACGGAAATATCTGGATTTCATGGATACAGCACTTCCTTGGAACCCCCTTCTCTGTGGGATTGAAGTCCCCACTATCCAGAAAACATGGGAGAGTTAGCAACTGAAGGCTCTCAGATAAAACAAGGTGTGTACTGGAGAGAGCCCATCCCAATGTGCAATAGGCCAATTGTATCTCATCCTACTTCTAAGGAGTAACACCGAGTTAGTGGCTTATAAAGGCCATAGCAGAAGTATTTGGTGACAGCACTGGAAAATGCTACAAATCAGTTACATTGTAAACACTGTCCATTACTGCACGCAGAGTCCTTCCCTTGGGGTTCCTCTCAGCTGAGGAGCAGCATCTTGTCCCAAGTCACATCTCCTTCCCTGGGGAGCCAGGGAATCCCAAACTATTAAATAGACCAAGACCACAGTGGTTTTAAAGAGGGAAAGAGGCCGGCGCCGCGGCTCACTAGGCTAATCCTCCGCCTTGCGGCGCCGGCACACTGGGTTCTAGTCCAGGTCGGGGCACCGGATTCTGTCCCGGTTGCCCCTCTTCCAGGCCAGCTCTCTGCTGTGGCCCAGGAGTGCAGTGGAGGATGGCCCAAGTACTTGGGCCCTGCACCCCATGGGAGACCAGGATAAGTACCTGGCTCCTGCCATTGGATCAGTGCGATGCGCCGATCGCAGGGCGCCGACTGCGGTGGCCATTGGAGGGTGAACCAACGGCAAAGGAAGACCTTTCTCTCTGTCTCTCTCTCTCTCTCACTGTCCACTCTGCCTGTCAAAAAAAAAGGGGGGGGGGGAGAAACCATTTTGTCTACTGGAGAATATAAAATGATCAATTGTGAGATTTGAAAGACAGTTAGCAAAAATATGAGTGGGAAAAACTAAAAAGTGAAATGATCAGATGAAATGTTTGCATTATCCTGGGGACACAGTAACTTGGGCGATGAAGGCTTCTGTGTCTTAGGTCTGGAAAGCACTTCTGGATGAGGGGTGGAGGGCCTCAGTACTGATTCTGTGAACAAACTTCTACTTCCAAAGAAGTTAAAAAGGGAGGTAGGTAAAATAAGAGCTATGGATGCTTCGCAGAAATGCCAGGAATCACCCAGCGTGTAAATATCTCTGCAAACTATGCATGACAAATGTGCTCACTCTCTCCTTCCACTGTTATTCATGTCACCTGGGAGGGGCTGTAGTAGACAGGGAGTCGCTGTAGTAGACAGGGAGTCTGTGACAAATTATGCCTCTAGCAGTCCCACTGGTGTGCCAACCCTGCAGTGATTCCAACTTGGTTTGTGTGACTTGCTTTGGGCAATGACATATCAGCAAGCGTGCCACAAGTGGGACTGATGAACCATGGTGGACTGGTGCTCTCCCCCTTGAAACCCAGCTGTCCTGCCGTACGGAAGCCCTGATATTCTCTGCTAAAGAGGCAGCGAGGCCTGGACAATAACTTTCTGTTGAAATATGGCCACATAAACAAAACCACTTGGATGTCCGACCCTAACTGAGCCTCTGAATGCTACCTCCATGTGACTGACTCAGATGAGGACCACAAAGGACCACCGTCAAACACAGCTGCAGTGGGCTGGCACCGCGGCTCACTAGGCTAATCCTCCGCCTTGCGGCGCCAGCGCACCAGGTTCTAGTCCTGGCCAGGGCGCCGGATTCTGTCCCGGTGGCCCCTCTTCCAGGCCAGCTCTCTGCTGTGGCCAGGGAGTGCAGTGGAGGATGGCCCAAGTGCTTGGGCCCTGCACCCCATGGGAGACCAGGAGAAGCACCTGGCTCCTGCCTTCGGATTGGCGTGGTGCACCAGCCGCAGTGTGCCAGCCAGAGCGGCCATTGGGGGTGAACCAACGGCAAAGGAAGACCTTTCTCTCTGTCTCTCTCTCTCACTGTCCACTCTGCCTGTCAAAAACAACAACAACAACAACAACAAAAACAGCTGCAGAACTGTGTGTACCAGCAAATGGTGACTGTGGCTTCATGAGATGGTTTGTTATGTGGAAAAAACATAGTTTTGAGGAATGTTCCCATAACAAAAACCTAAACTATGTTGTATTGGCTTCTGAATCAGTTGTCAGGTACAGGCCTACCTATAGGATGCCAGAAGACTAGAGGAACAGTGGTAAAATTCCTTTTGTAATGGGACTAAAGGGTCCTCGCTATGTACTGGTGGAACACTGAACAAGACAGTTCCCTACAGCAACAGAGAAGGGTGGACATACACCTAACCGACTGGCTGAGCTGCAGAAGGAGATCTCCAGGCACAAGGACACACATGCTAACTGCCTCATTTTAGTCTACGATAAAATATGGGAAGCGACAGATGAGCCAGAGAGGAAACTGCTCAGTCTCCAGGCAGAATCTAGAGGAAATATTTCCAACCCCAACTTACAGGGCTGGAAAACAGAGCAGTTTCTAATTCTTAGCCTCTTCTGCACATAACAGAGCACCCAAAAGAGGAAACAGTCTCAGGATAAATATCAAGTCCAGTGCACCACCAGCAAAATGTGTCCTCGGTGTCAAGAGAGCCCAATCAGTGTGTCTTTAAGACTTTGTTCAAACTCAGAGACGTTTAGGGTGATTCTCAGGTACTCACTGAGTTAGGCAGGAGGACACAGTCACTCTAAGGGAATTCTCCCATAATACCCCTATCCGTAGCCCAAACAGGGAAGGGTCTGTCTGTGTGGATGTAGCTTTTGCAAGTGGAGGAAATGATCTGATGCACAGGAAAGTCCACAAGGTTTAAGAAGCATGTCCAAGCTTGGGCTAAAAGAGATTGAGTCAGAATGAGAGGAGGCCTCTGAGCCTCCAAATATCCAAGAGAGGAAGCAGCTACCAAAGCTACTCAACTTCACTCCTGGGGACACTTCTCAGGGGGCAGGAAGGAGGTGGAACCAAAAGCCCCAAGTCCACACTGGGTCTGTCCTCATGCCTCAGGGGACATGCCACAGAGAATGGGGGATTAGAACGGCGCCAGGCTAGCATCACCTGCTCCAGCCATCACTCACTTCCCTCTTAGGTGTACAGCCCCTATACACTTCTCTCTTAGGTGTATAGCCCCATTTTAGGCTCCTTAGGACTCTCCAAGCATAAAGACCTACTGGGACTCTGAACACAAAAACCCGAAATATAAGTAGCCTGGCAATTGAGAAAATCTTAGAAGCAAGAAGCTCACCCTGACCTTCTCCTGTGTCTGTCCTCTGAAGTATGGTCATAAAGGCTTCTATGACATTCCTTGCCTGCAAGTCCGCTAGACCCTCATTTCAGAGGGGTCCCGCCCACATGTTGGGGAAAGCAAGCCATCTAGAGACACAGGAAAGAATCTGAAAGGCAGGTCTGGCTGAAGTTCTCCCCAGTTCAGTGCCATCAGATGATACCTCTTTCGGTCCATTCTTTCTACAACTGTCCACTTCTTTGGTCAGACTTAGCCTACCATTCCAGCTTTCCCTGAGTCTTTGGGTCTTCATTTCTGGAACGCCTATGCACTAAAGCCATATTTAAATAGATCTGATATGCTTTTTCTCTTGTTAATCTGTCTATTGTTATAGAGCAGTCAGCCTTGTCTTTTACAATATATGAAGAAAATACATCGCTTTTTCTCCCCTACAGAGCTCAGACAAGAGTACAAAAGAATCACCCAGCTGAGCCCAGCCAGGATTGCAAAATCATGGACAGTTCCTGGTCTAGGATGCTAAATTGTGGGGTACTTTCTAAAGAGCAACAGTAGACAACTGAAACAGAACATAATGTGGATGATGAAAACCAGGTTTATTAGCATCTTTAGGAAGTCACTCTCATGCACCAGGAATTAAGCTCAGTACTGGAGCTACAGAAAGGAGCAACGTTTGTGTTCCTTGAATTCACAGGCCTCAGTGCATTTGAAGGAGAAACAGTAATAGAAAAATAATGGAAGGGAGCAATTCGAGAAGGAGAGGACGGCGCCGCGGCTCACGAGGCTAATCCTCTGCCTAGCGGCGCTGGCACCCCGGGTTCTAGTCCCAGTCGGGGCACCGGATTCTGTCCCGGTTGCCCCTCTTCCAGGCCAGCTCTCTGCTGTGACCAGGGAGTGCTATGGAGGATGGCCCAAGTGCTTGGGCCCTGCACCCCATGAGAGACCAGGATAAGTACCTGGCTCCTGCCATCGGATCAGCACAATGCGCCGATCGCAGGGCGCCGGCCGCGGCGGCCATTGGAGGGTGAACCAATGGCAAAAGGAAGACCTTTCTCTCTGTCTCTCTCTCTCACTGTCCACTCTGCTTGTCAAAAAAAAGAGAGAGAGAGAGAGAGAGAGAGAGAGAAGGAGACTGCAGAAGGAGACTGCAGATTTAAATTGAGAGAGAAAAAGACACAGGTGCAGCCTGTACTCAATGTTTAAACAAACCCCTGAGGGTGGTCAGAAGTTCTGGACAAAGCAAGAGAATCCTAGAGATTGCAAAATCACGATGGCCTCTCTGGAGAAGACAGAGCTTGAACTGAACTTGGAAGGGCAGGGGAAATTCAGTGGATGAGCACATGGAGGGGAGGGAGAATAAATTATGCCCCATAAGCAGCAGCAGTGGTGTGAGTGTGTGTGTGTGTGTGTGTGTGTCCACCCCTACCAAGGAGGCTAGCTTGATGGGTTAGGAAGATGCATGTTTAACTGAAGCAGAAAACGGCTGAAGAATTTAATGAGAAAATAAACAAGAAATAAATTAATTTAGACTTAAATATGAAATAGCATGATTTTTGAATCTTAAAGAAATCAGGCACATTGGAAAGAAATATGACAGCAGGAGAATAAAAGCCTCCACAGTAGGAAATGAATTAAGAATTATTAACCATCAGCGTAACAGCAAGCTGGGGCTCTCTATATTTAGTCACTGCCCTGCAGAGAGATTGTCTGTTGTTGGCTGAGCACCGTAGGTAAGAGGGTGGACAGCCACCGCTGGTCTGTCTGATGTACAGTTGTTCACTTACTGACAAATGATCCTCCCACTGGCACTACCTACTGCACAGCCTGGGCCACATTTTCTCACGGAAGCGTCACACTCTGTCAGCAGGAAAATCAGAGCTTATTAAAAAAGAGCAGTCATGCCATGCTGGGATTCCTCTGTATGCTATGAGTAAGACCCAAGCTGGCAGCAGCCCACAGTTCCATGTGTGGTTCTTCTGTCCTTACAGCCACACCATCCTCCTCCGTGCAACACTGAGTGAGCACCTACTGTGTGCTGAGGCCGTACGGTCATTCGACTCTAGAAAGTCAAAGGCTTGTTTTTGTTTGGGAAGCCAAGTCAGCAAACACATGTTCCTTACTGACCTCACACGTTCAGAGCAATACTAGAGCGAGAGTTGCCCATCTTTTTATTGTGGATCAGGGCCACTGACACCCACTTGCTGGTCCTGGATTACCCTAAACTGGGTGTTTACAAACCAACCCCTTATTCTGACAGACAAAGGAGCTGAAGTTGAGAAGTTTGGACTGAATTAAATGAACTCAAGGGCAGTTTCCTGAAAACTTTCTAATCCAAAAATGAGTTGGCCTGAAATAGCAACCAATGACCCGAAGTCATACCAATGTCATTAACTCTAGGAAATCTTCCCATGCGAGAAGCCTGTCCCCTGGTCCATGCACACAGTGGAGGTAAACTTCTACCCGCGAGAACACTCAAGACATGGAACACGGCCTGCTCGCTGGGTGTTGATGCTGCGGCTGATCATGGAAGGATCCAGAGGGCACCTGTATGCTGCCTCTTGCCAGAAGCAGGTCACTGAAAAGATGCCCTGGACACTGGAGCAGCGGTTGCACCTGACCCTTCTTTGGGCTGAGAAGGAAGCAGCTGACTCCTGTTCAGAAATACTGTCTTTCATTTCCCATTCTCTCCATTCTCCAGGGATTGCTTCCCTCTTTTCTCGTTTTCTCATTACCTCTTCCCTCTTTTCTCTTTACCACCCTGCAAACAGTATCTTGGACAATCTCGTTCTCTCACCTACACCCATGAAAAATCCCTGGAGCTTAAAGAACTATGGACTCTAAGATGCATAGAGTCACCTGTCAAAGAGCCTGGTTTCTTTGGAATCGAACCCCAGGCTAAGACTGATGCATGAGGCACGCAGCAGGAAGAAGTTAAAAAGAGAATAATAATAATAAATGGCATCCTGGCCTGTTGATGCTGCAGATTCCAAATGACAACATCTGGGTCTCATGGGCAGGTGTCACTGAGAACGATGGGACCATCAGCAGAGGCTGATGGAGGTTTGTGTTCCCAGATTACTGGGTCATGCTCTCAGGAAAAGGGAAGTGAAGGAAGCAGTTGTGATGCACAGAAGGAGGGAGGCACAGATGTGATCACAGCTGGAGTCAGTCCAGTCAGTGTTGGCACAAAGCTCTGGGCACAAAGGCACTTTAGAGCTGTGCCCATAGAGCAGGCAGGATGGCTGCTGGCTCCTGTAGCACGGTGAGACGCTGTGTGGATTTGGAGTACCCTCCTCCATGTTGTGGGTCCCACTCCTCCCTGGCTAGTTCTCCAGGGAAAGTGGTGGCTCTGAGTATCAGCACCACATGCCCATGGCAGCTGAAACGAGTCCCATGCCCAGCAAAGGAAACTGAGTGGCCACCAACAGCGTCAGTCTCATCACTGTGCACACCAGGAAGTGCTGAAAGCAGACACTGCCCTTGTGAATTAGGCCAGAACCAAAACCAGTACCCAGTGAGAACTCCATACAGAGCAGCTGGTGAGAATAATGTGTTGAGGCCGGTGCTGCGGTGCAGCGGGTAAAGCCACCGCCTGCAGCACCGGCATCCCATGTGGGTGTCGGTTTGCGTCCTGACTGCTCCACTTCTGACCCAGCTCTCTGCTATGGCCTGGAAAAGCAGTGGAAGATGGCCAAAGTCCTTGGGCCCCTGTACCTGTGTGGGAGACCCGGAAGAAGCTCCTGGCTCCTGGCTTCGGATCAGCGCAGCTCTAGCCATTGCAGCTAGCTGGGGAGTGAGCCAGCAGATAAAAGACACACCCCAACCCTGGCCTCTGCCTGTCTGTAACTCTGTCCTTCAAATAAATAAATAAATCCTAAAAAAAAGAATAATGTGCAGCATTTACAACTAATGATGAGGATAATTATGTCACTAGGGCATGAGGACCACATCAAAATGAGTCTACATTTAGAGTTATATTCTGGAAAGCTATCCATAGTAGCAATGTGGAGAATGGATTGAGGGAGATTCAGGTGCCTATAAAGGCAGAAGAAACTCCAGCAGACGGCTACCAGACTAAGTGGCCTCCTCTCTCTTCTTTCCCAGGCTGAGACCGTAGGAGGCCCTCTTTGGGTAACTTTGACATTCTCTTGAGATTTAGTAAACGTGAGCTCAGACTGATCCTTCCACTTCTGCACATGTGTGTGGTTTTTTCCTGACATTCATGGGGCACCTGTTTTCCCATTTCGCTTCCTTTTTCAGTATATCCTCCCCAAGGAAGCCAAGTCCCCACTGCACCTGCCGGCTAGCCCCCAGGTTGGCCGATCAGGGGACAAGTCTACTGCATTCTCCAGGATGTTCTTCTCACACCCTTAGCCCCTTCCATGTTTTCTTCGGCAAGTCAAGATCAGTGGTGCTAACGTGCCAAGGACAAGAGAACTGGGATTTTTGTCTGATGAGAGACAGTTGTCGAGTTCTCTCCATTTTCTATGTAAATATTTTCAAAACAAGAGCTTCAGATTGAAAGCGATACAATAGCAAAAGTAAAGCAGAAACAAAAACGTCCACTTAGGACTATGGAATCCCAAGGCATCAGAATTGCACTGTGACAGCTTCTCTGGCAACTTGATTGAAAATTTGTGGGATGGAAGGGGGAAAAAAAACCATACATTTTCGAATGTTTTTTGATTCTGCTTTGGTAATAATCACAATATAAATTTTAGAAAAATAAAAATATAGTTGCAGCAACAAAATTGAAGGCAACATTCCCCACAACTCGTTCTTCTTGGAGAAGTAGACATTTTTGCCTGCCCAGAATCTTTGGGTGGCTCCTACCACCCCATGGGGTGAAAACTGTGGCCCTCATTTCCCACCTCTCATGGATTTAGTGGCAACCTTCTCTTGATTCTAGAACTTCCCCTATAACATGGGACTAATATCCCCAAAATTAAAAGTCATGCTGCTTTCCTAATCATTTCAATTTCTTCTTCATCCATCCATTTTGTTTCAAATGCTGATCAAGATTTATCCAAACCTTATTGATAATCCTGCTGTGCGCGGGGCCTCACAGCGGGCAGCCCCACAAGCACGGCATGGCAGCATCCCCAGAGCTCTCTAAGATTTGTGACCCTGTTGCTAAGCAGCCAGTCCTCTCCAGTACTGTGTCTGGGAGGCATCATTAATCACTTCGCCCAGGTCCTCCTTGTGCTGGGGAACACGCTGCAGACGCCTCACTCGTTGGAGCTTCCAGCAAGGAATCCCACTGCAATTCCCCATCCAGAAGCCAGAAGTCGGGGCGGCGCTCGGCTCCACAGGCCCACAGCCAAGCATCACGCTGGGCTTCCACTGCAGATGCGCAGCGGCCTCTGACGAGCCTGGCTGAGCACTCCGCCTGGAGTGTGCAGATGCTTCGGGGATGTGCAGGACTGACAGCCGGAGGTCAAGTTGTCTCATTAGCCAGGAGTCACAGATGTTCTGCTGACGCACTGCAGCTGTCCTGCAGTCGGGCTATCGGGGGATGGCCGTGGGGGAGCTGCGAGGCCATGAACCTGCCTGCGGACAGGGCTGTGGTGGGACAGGGGTTCTCCTGGGGATACTGCACCACTTTCCTCAAAGATCCCTTTCCACACTCCCTTTGCAATGCCTCTTGCTTTCCGGCTGAATCTGCAGTCACGTGAATGGTGTCTATTTCCCGGCAGCAGGATGAAGTGCATGCAAACAATACACAGAAGCTGGCATAAGGATGGAGCCCAAGAAGTCCCTTCCCTTCCCCAACTGTGACTGATTCCTCACACTCTGCAGGGGACCCTCTCCGTATGGGACTTATGAAAACCATGAGAACTCACATAGGATTTTTAATAAGGATGGTAGGGGGGAGGAATTTGGAAACATTTCAAATGCATGCTCTAAAAATAGCACTTGTCCTTTAATGACATTTGAAATTTCAGAATAAATTAAGTATCTTTGCTTTAAAAAAAATTAACGCCCTTATTGTAATGAGCAAGCATTCAGTCATCATCAGCGATCCATGTAGGGAAGCCAGGCAGCACTCGCCACAGCACCTGGCATAGGCGTGCTCCTACTGTTTTTAGCTGGCTGACTTATTCTAGAAACTTCTGCAGTTGCTACGATGATTGCCCCATCCTCATGATGAGACAAGGGTGACATGGGACAGTCACATGTGGAGCCATGTACTGTAAGAAGCATGGCCTAGATCTGAACACTTCACTGCCCCTCTAAGGCTGTTCCGCCTTTGACCCCAACCACTACGGCCACCAGCCCCAGGTCATGCCCACTGGCTGGGACATCTGTCACCAAGGTGCACAGCCAGTTGGAAGTGGGCCCCTGGGTCCACCTCAGTCCCCTGCTGCTGCTGATGGCAGAGGCAGACAGGCAGAAGGTCAGGCAGGGGGACTTCCCACGTTAACCAGAACGTGTCCAGTGCTGGCCTGAAGGAGGGGACTCCTGTTGAACATCATGGGCCAGGGCCTGGGGTGTCCAACGTCACCAAAATCGCATGGTGGAGTGACGGCAGGACCATGGCTATCAGAACCCCTTCAGGATCTTTCCTGGCTCCTGGAAAATGTGAGGTGCTCCTCCCAGATGTGATTCGCCTGAGACAGGTGTGATCAGGCGGCTGTGAGGTGGGGGACATGACCAGGAGGCTGGGGTTCATTAGGAGAGACAAAGCTGGGCTACAGAAGGCACTGCTTCTGTCAGCAGTATTCTAAATTGTAAAAGTATTTCATGTCCTATAAAAATTACATAAATTACTAAAGTAAAAATAAAATTCCCCTGTCCAAGCTACCAGTAAATAGTTCATTAACAGTTTGTTAGATTTCCTTTCAAACTTTTTTCTGGTATTCCTATAGCTATGCATGTTTTCACCTGCAGAAATAAAAAGAAAAAATGAGAAAGAGAGAGAGATTAGCTTGTCTCTCCCTCTCTTTGACCTGAAATCCCAGTGATTAATTTTGGTGCTGCTGGACAGAGCCTGCAAGACACAGTGCGTGCTGAATGCGTGTGGAGAGATGAGGAGGAAGAACAGTCCTGGCCATGAGTGGATCCTCTGGTCTTCTGGACAGGAGAAGTCATGGAAAACAGGCGTGAGGAACTAAAACTATTCCAAAATCTGCACAAGAAGGTTCTCTTTCTTACTTGAAGCATCTCAGAGTCATGGAGATTGGAGAAGGCGGCCTGGAGCAAAATAAATGCAGAGACTGCATCATGAATGCCACTACCAGCCAGGCCCTGCAAGCAGGCACACTCTTACTGTACAGAAAGGAAGAGGGCTGCCATGTGGGCCATCCGTGTGGCTCACTCCCTCTGCCCTGCGAATATTCCTATATGGCTATGTCAAGCAGTGGCCACTTTAACCAGTCTTGTTCTAATACAAGCTGCTTCAACAGGTCTACTGTAGCATATTTATATGAATAATGCAGGTTAAATACAGATGAAAAGTGAAATTCTTTTTTTTTTTTTTGACAGGTAGAGCGAGAGAGAGGGACAGAGAGAAAGGTCTTCCTTCCGTTGGTTCGCTCCCCAAATGGCCGCTACGGCCGACGCTGCACTGATCTGAAGCCAGGAGCCAGGTGCTTCTTCCTGGTCTCCCATGTGGGTGCAGGGGCCTAAGCACTTGGGCCATTCTCCACTGCACTCCTGGGCCACAGCAGAGAGCTGGACTGGAAGAGGAGCAACTGGGACTAAAACCCGGCACCCATATGGGATGCTGGCGCCACGGGCGGAGGATTAACCAAGTGAGCCACTGCGCTGGCCCCTGCAAAGTGAAATTCTTAGAGATGGTTATTAATTACATTCCCATTAGCCTGAGCTAGTCAATAATCTTACTCCAATGTACTTCCACAAATCTATATTGATTGTGTGCTATAGAAAAGACACCAGGCCAGGTGCTGTGAGGGGGCCAAAGAGAGTGGGGAAAACAAGTGAGAAATGACTGCTGGAGTTCACTATCTCCACAAAATGAGAAATTAGAAGGCTCTGTAGCAGTTATGTCTCAGGGCATCCAGGAAATTGTGTACGAGGATGGGATTGGGGATTGAGGATGGCTTCCTGAAAGACTGGTATGTTGCAGGACCTTAAATGAGAAATATTCCTGAAGGATCTTGAGAAGCAATTCCACAGGGACATGGAGACAGAGCAGCACTTGGCACATTTGGAGAATGGTGACTGCAGAAGAAATGGAGGGATGGAGGAGCCACAGAGGTGGGATGTGAATGCCACAGCATTCTGCCTGCACCCCAGCCTCTGGGTGCTCCAGCACTGTAGATCTTGGGTTCCCAACAACATTTATGCTGTAAGATAGACACCACTTCACCAGTGTCTTTTATCACTGGCTAGGGGTCCCCAAATAGCTACACACTTGACTTTTCGGAAAGATAAAGTATTATTGACTCTCTAACCAGCTGTTTCATCATCATTTTGCTTCTTATGGGTGCTCCAGCAAATGTCACCCCGTGGAATTTCCACTCCTAGATGTCTCACGAGTAGCAGGGTGGGGATATGCTCAAGAGTGGCTGCACCATTAGCCACACTGCCATAAGCACCAGGCTCGGCCGGAGAACCAGTGACCCTCCTGCTTCATAGCTTGTGCCTCTGTGCTTGGTGGGGATGCACACACAGGCACATGAGTTTTCATTTCAGTCTAACGAATTACCGCAAATTCAGCAGGGGAAAACAATGCATATTTATTATCTCCCAGTTTCTGTAGGTCAGAAATCTGTGCTTAATGTCAACATACTCCTAGCGCAGGATCATACAAGGCTGAAATTCAAGTATCAGTCAGGCTGCGTCTCGTTCGGGGAATTGGTAGACTTTACCACCGTGTGGCTGTGGGACTGACGTCCTGGTTTTGCCTTCCTCCCAGGGCCCTGCCAGGTCCTCACCATGTGGTCCCCCCCTTCAGGCCTTCTAGAACATCTCTCTAAGCTCCCCTTCTGCGACCAACTGGAGGACATTCTGTAAAAGCAGGGATCGTGGGGGCTATGTAGAGCCAACCAGATTATCGCCATGTTTGAAAGTCAACTGACTCAGGACCCCAATTACCCTGGGAAGATCCTTTGCAGCAACATCTAAATGACAGCCTGTAGAACAGTTGGAAAAGGTGTGGGTTCACCAGGGCCAAGCACCTGGGGTCATGGTAGACTTGTGCTTGCAACCATGGATAGCGGCATATATGTCTTAGTATGTTCAGCTGCCACATGGGAATAGTGCAGACTGGGTAGCTTATAAAACAGGCGTTCATTTTCTCACAGCCTGGAGCCTGGGAGTCCAAGATTAATAGCAGGTTACAGCAGAAAGTGACACGATTTTGTAAAGAAAAAAGTGTTTGTACACATAAGTGTAACAAATATTCATCCTGCTCTAAATAGAACTGTAGGTGCCTAGAAAAAGAATATTTTCAAATTGTAAAATTGGTAACATTATCTTTGGGTAATTATGGGTTACTTTTATAGTTCTTTGTTTACTGTTAATTTTCCTTTGTTAAACATTTACTGCTTACTCAAAAATAAAATGTTGGGGCCTGCGCTGTGGTGCAGTGGGTTAACGCCCTGGCCTGAAGCGCTGGCATCCCATATGGGCGCTGGTTCTAGTCTCAGCTGCTCCACTTCTGATTCAGCTCTCTGCTATGGCCTGGGAAAGCAGTAGAAGATGGCCCAAGTCCTTGGGCCCCTGCACCCACATGGGAGACCCAGAAGAAGCTCCTGGCTGCTGGCTTCGGATCGGCGCAGTTCCAGCCGTTGCGGCCAATAGGGGAGTGAACCATCGGATGGAAGACTTTCTCTCTCTCTCTCTCTCTTTCTCTCTCTCTCTCTCTCTCTGCCTCTCTCTGTGTAACTCTGACTCTCAAATAAAAGATAAATAAATCTTAAAAAAATGTTAAACTGTTTTGAAGTTGGGGAGTTAAGTTTCCATATTCCAGTTAATCTACTCAAAGATGTTCAGATCTACTGAAAGCATTATCACTTTTTGGCTCACTAGGCTAATCCTCCACCTGTGGCGCAGGCACACCGAGTTCTAGTCCCAGTTGGGGTGCCAGATTCTGTCCCGGTTGCCCCTCTTCCAGGCCAGCTCTCTGCTGTGGCCCGGGAGTGCAGTGGAGGATGGCCCAAGTGCTTGCGCCCTACACCCCACAGAGACCAGGAGAAGCACCTGGCTCCTGGTTTCGGATCAGCGCAGTGTGCCGGCCACAGCACAACACCGGAGCTGCCATTGAGGGTTGAACCAACAGCAAAGGAAGACCTTTCTCTCTGTCTCTCTCTCTCACTGTCCACTCTTCCTGTCAAAAAAAAAAGTATTATCACTTTTTATTTGTTCATAGTGATACATCTTCCTCCAAGACTAAATCCCAAGGAGTCTACATGCTAGAACTTACAGAATTGTGATCAATCAGGACTTAGCCGGCAGCCCACCAGACATTCTGTATTGGTTGCTTCTCAAGCCTCTGGGTACAGCTGAGTTCCTCTCTCCTTTCTGGGTATGCAGGACAGACCTTGGCACACAGTGGTGGTATTTACATGAACCTGTAACCACCAACAACCTCCAAATACTACACTAGAGGTGACACCTAAACTCTTAGGCAACTTTCCCACGGCTTTCTCATCCATTTTGCTATCTTACTGCTAGTTAGTATGGGATACTAAAAATGTATACTCCGATGAGCTGCATTTGACTTGGGAGCAATCCATGTTTTCAACATAATGAGCTGGGATAAGAAGACGGTTGGGTATGTTACATTCTCCATTCATAGCTGACAATGAAACTGATGCCTGATGCTAACCATGCGCCATTTTTACCAACATGTGTTTTGCCTGCACTAAGGTATTGACTTTTTCCCCTATGCTGAAGTATTTTATGTGATTTTCATTTTTCCATCTTGCTAATTTTTGTAAAACTTAGTAACAAAGTTAAAAAATGAAAGTAGTTGCAATGACAAGGGACATAGGTTATACTAATTGAATTTCTGCAGTTTTACTGATTACACGACAAAAAATAGCAAAAGGAAAGAATCACAATGTTTAAGTCCACCTGAATTTAGTCAACACTGTATTAGTCTCAGTAGGAAAAGAACAAAGTTGAGTAACAAATATAAACACTACAAGTACATTGACGAATATTGTATCTTAAAGATGAGATGTAATGAGGATTTAAAAAAATATTTTGGGGGGCCCAGTGGTACAGTAGGTTAATCCTCTGCCTGCAGTGCCAGCCACTCATATGGGTGCTGGTTTGAGTCCCGGCTGCTCCACTTCTGATCCTGCTCTTTGCTATGGGCTGGGAAAAGCAGCCCTTGGGCCTCTGCACCCACATAGGAGACTTGGAAGAAGCTCCTGGCTCCTGGCTTCAGATCGGCCCAGCTCCAGCCATTGTGGCCATTTGTGGAGTGAACCAGCGGATGGAAGATTTCTCTCTCTGCCCTTCCCTCTCACTGTGTAACTCTACTTCTCAAATTAATAAACAAAAAAATGTTTAAAAAAACATTTTGTAGCTTTCAGGCCCTCACCCTTGCCTCATAACTTAGAAAGTTATTATATATCAGCTCCTCATTCTACTCCTATACACACTTGGAGAATACTGCATAAATAATAAACATGGGGCTCTATTTGTTTATATTGGTGTTCACTGTATATTTACTAATTGATTTACATATTCAGTTTGGAAATGCATATCTCAAGCCAAATAAATTATCCAATGCTAACTAAACTATAGTTTCTAACCAATATTGAACAATTGTGTTTATCTGATTTAAGTTAACATATTTTTCTACCAAATATACAATAGGGCTTCAGCGCACTCAGAGAATATGCATTGTCTTTTCATTCCAATTTTCCATGAATTTTGATGCCCTTTAGTTCTTGTATTTAACTTATGACCTCTATCACTTATTTAAGTCACTCAACTGAATATGTGTGGCATGAATTAAGGATGAGGTCATAATCAATTTATCTTGTGGTAATCTTTGTACCTTTCCTGGGAGAATGGTATCTTTCAATTCTAAGCCACAAATAAGAAGGATCTTCTTAATAGATGCTGCATAATTAATTGCATAAACTTCAGCTAGAACATTTCAACATCTCATTTTGAGTCTTTAGGCTTAACTCCTTTGGATTAGTCCTCTGCAAGCAAGCACTTGGCATTAACTGCAGGGCAGTGAATGAAACCTACATCTATCTGCAAAATGAACAAACTGATAATTATATCCAGATAGTTTCAGATTTCTCTGGTCCCTTGCTATTACTCAGCTACACTTCTTTCAGTTTCTATTACTGACTTCAAAATTGTCATTAACGTGGCTCCCTTTGCTGGAGACACTGAGAAATATTCTACTGAGGATTTATTTTCATGACATTAAGTGCCATTTACTTTAAAAGAGCTTCAACAGAAATCCTTCTTTTGTGCAAATGGTATTGCTTTTCCAGTTACTGGCACTGTCTCCAGGGCTGGGTGGATACCTAAGGCATCGAGTTTACAAAGCCCTCCTCTAAAAGAAGCAGAAGAAATGAAAGTGTTGCAAAGCACAAACAAGGACCAAAGGCATTTAGGAATAGGCACTGATTGACTGGATGGTTGACAGAATGATTCATTCATTCATTCCAACAGTAGCTATTGAGCAGTAACTGCCTAGCACAACGTGAGGTGATGGGGATACAGAAGTAAACAGAACAATTAAAACTGAGATGCTGTGGGAAACTCAGAGTCAGCCTAGTCGTCATTGTTCCCACTTGTAAAATGATGGGACGTTTACTGAGGAGGGACAAAGGACAGTCACAAAGCATTCATTGTGCTTCTACAACACACTGAATTCACAACTGAAAGGTTTAGTGAAATTCTCATTTGCCAGAAGACAACAAGCTGACTTCTTCAATGGGCTAAGAATATGAGTGATTACAGTTTTGTAAAACTGAGTATCTTTGTACACAGGTGCTGTAGCCAACAATAGCCCACACATCCAAACTCCTCAAAAATGAGAATTTGTCTGTGAATAGAGCTAGACTAAACATGACCAGACATGATACATTCATCCTAGCTGACCGAACTCAGCAGGTAAGTTGAGTCAACTTATAATAGACTGTCAACAAAAGAGAAAGACAAAAGGACCTCCAATGTAACCTGGGATAAAAAGAACATTTATAGATGTCTATATAGAAGTGACTTTAGAGATTACTTAGTAGGTCAATCCCTTGTCTGACACATAGAAATCAGAATCAAGAGGTCACAGAGCTTGAAGCATTTTATTTATGCATAATATTAATATATTTATTTATACTCTGCTTACTACCCAAAAGGTTTGTTTTTTAAAGATTAATTATTTGAAAGACAAACAGAGAGAGAAGAGAAAGAGATAGCTTCCATCTGCTGGTTCATTCTCCACATGGCTACAATGGCCAGGGCTGGAGTGGGGCAAAGCCAGGAGTCTAGAATGTCATATAGGTCTCATAAGTGAGTGACAAGGGGCCAAGTTCTTAAGACTTCTTCTACTTTCTCAAGCACATGGGCAGGAGCCTGGATCAGAAGCAGAGTAGCTAGAACTCAAACCAGAACTCACATGACATGGTGACGCTGAGGGTGGACACTTAACCCACTGCCCCACAAGGCGGGTCCCACCAAAAGGTTCTGCGGTAATTCTCAACTCACTATAGTTAATCACTTGGTGTTATTAGAAGCTTTAAAAACAATGATTCTAAAGCCCCTTATATTTAGTACAGGTTAGGTGAATATTTCAAGTTATGACACATAATGGTATAATTTTGAAAGAAACACCAATGTGCTAAATCCTCCAGTATTTCCAAAAATTCTTAAGATGAGCTCTGTGGGCTTTGTACAGGGCAAGAGGTGTAAACTATACTATAGTAAAGACTACCCATCTTCACATGATGATTTCTTGTAATTCTTCAAGGCAAACTTGGTGTGAAGCCAATTAATTACACTGAGGCATTTGGCATCTCTTTTAAAAAAAAAAGACTTCTCTTATTTATTTGAAAGGCAGAATTAGAGAGAAGGAGAGAGAGGGAGAGACATAAAGAGAGGTCTTCCATCCACTGGTTCATTCCCTCAAGAGGCTGGAATCACTGGGCTGGGCCAGAGAAGCCAGGAGCCAGGAACTTCTCTGGGTCTCCTGCATGAGTGCAGTCCTTGGCCATTTTCTGCTGGTTTCCCAGGCATATCAGCAGGGAGCTAGATCAGAAGTACAGCGCCTGAGACTCGAACTGGCACCCATTACGGGATGCCTGTGCTGCTGACGGTGGCTTAACCAGCTACGCCACAGAACCAGCCCCTTAGCATGTCTTTAGTTATATATGTAGACTGGTGTTTGCAGACAGAATCATGGTTTAATCAGATACATCCCTTTCTTCAAAAATACACATAAACAAGGATATCTTTGGCTGCAGTAGATGGAATACGAATGTGTGTTTTGGATTTTTTGTGGACTTCTTGCATGCACATTTAAAGTCATGCAAGAAGCTTATATATAGAGGGCAAAATTAGGAGCATAAATTGTGACTATCACCAGTCATTGGGCTTCCCCCAAGGGATCTGACCCACATATTGGACAGGCCCAGTGGATGTTTCTCCACAGGCTACACTTTGGTACTCAGTGGAGCTCACTTTGCTCTTGGAACATGACAGACACAGCAAGGAATCTAAGAGTTCAACAACTAGAGCCAGAAGAAGGAACTGAACATTAGTGTAGATATTTCCTGCGAATTTGGTCTGAAAATGGAGTAAGACTTAAGCTCAAAGGTCCTGAACATGTGAGAACACAGGAACATTTCTACTTGCTCCTAAATTTGTCCAAGGGCCACACTGTTATTCCTCTCTCCCATGAGGACTGGCTGTGGGAGCTGCCTGGAGGGCCCTGTAAGGATGGAGGGAAGAAAGGTGTGTGAAGGAGCCTTCTTAGGGTGTGGTCCCGGGTAAACAGTCCACGGAAGATGGAGTAGCAAGATAGCAGGAGAAGCTCAGTGCCATTGACAAGAGCAAATAATAGTCAGTGGAGCAGATGCCTTTCTCTGGACTCTTTAGGCTGTGAGAGGCTCATGAAGTCACTCAAGGAGACTAGTGTACCGCCCAGCCCCTTCCCCAGGTAACAGGCACTCAGCTACCTTCTCCCTTCCCCCACTGTGGTGGTTAATTTTTGGTATCAGCTTGACTGAATTAAGGGATGCCCAGACCACTGGTGAAGCATGGTTTCTGGGTAGGTCAAGGGTGATTCTGGAAGTCGTTGGCCTAGAATCATTAGGCTAAGTGGGGAGGCTTTGTCCTCACTCAGTGTGGGCAGGCACCAGTCAGTTGGCTGGGGCCCAAACAGAACAGAAGGCAGAGGAAGGATGAGTTGAATCTCTGTGTCTCCAGTACCTAGGATAGCCTTGTCTTGTCCTTGGATTGCAGAACACGACGTCTCAGGCCTTCAGTTGGATTGAGCCTTACTCCCAGCTTCCCTGATTCTTCTGCATGGACAAGGCCCACTTCTCAGCCTTTGAAACACGTAAGGCAGTCTCTCATTTGTCTATGTCTGTGCTTAAAATTACATGTATGCATCCATTGGTTGTGTTTCTCTGAAGAACTCTGTGTCCACGGCCTGAGAACCTCGTCTGCATCTGGCTGTGACTATGTTCCTTGCTCTAGAACAAAGAGGAAAGTCTTCCTGTTATAAAAAGAAGGAGCCACTGCATGACAGGATGTGTTTAGGGGCCCAGGTGTTTCACGAGTAACTGACATGTTTCCTTGTCAAGCACGAGTTGATAAAGCAAATGCTAAGTGATGTTGTCCATTCACTTCCCATTAGTACAAGAGACTTTAGTCATCAGACAGGACTACAGGTTCTTCGTGTTTAACTGGGTTCACATTGATGGTTGTCTTGTCAAATTAGTATACAAAAAAGAAGAAACCCAAATCAATAAAGAAAATGCTTGCTCAAACTCATTTTCTTGGAACAAGAGTCCCCCTCAAAGCCTAGGGAGACATTTTTCCATTTCCAATCTTGCTATTTTATCTATGAGGTGACAGGTGTAAACTGTGACAATACCAATTTCAGAGTATAGGGTATTTCTTGCCCTAAGAAAATCAGTATAGTGTCTCACCACCAACAAGCTCAAGTGAGAACCTTGGTCCACCAGCATCAGGAGAAAGGGATTGAGTTAGTCCCTTTCCTGTGGATACCAGCTCTTCAGTTGATCTGTGCTCAAATGGAATTACAGTGTCTACCGAATCTCTCACACAGAAGTACCTGCTTGATCCCAGCATTCTTGAAGCTGTGCGCATCTGGGGGTTTTCCAAATAATGTCTTCACCCCAGAAAGCATCTTCAATGCCGTAATCAAGCATTCCCTAATTTGCTATTTCCATTCAGTTGAACGAAGGGTCTACTGTACATAAACAGTGTTGGTTTCTTCTGGGGAAGCATGTTTATTGGCACCATACGCATGAAACATCTTGACTCTGCCTCATAAAAAGCCTTGACTGGTGTGTGTATAAGCTCTTAATGAACTTCCATGCAAGCAAACAAAGCAGTAAAGCCCACATATTTTCTGTCCATGAAAACACCTCATTTGCAAAAACGAGGTATGGGTTTTAAGAAAACAGATGGAGAGCAGAAGCCAGGTTGGCAATTTATGAATACTGGTCATTATTTTTTTTTTCTCTGAGAGACACCGTGGGCTTGGAGAGCCTAATTGTAGGCCACAGGCATTGTGTGAGCTACGGCCTCTCAGGTGGTACCAGAACATCAGAGGATCCTCACCAGCTGAAGTGAGGATGGCCCGATAATGTCAGAGGACGAAGCCACATGAGGCCATGCCCCTGTGGCCACAGTCATTTTCAATTTAAATCACTTACGATGTTCCACGTGAAGCTGGTTGGCTCACTGCCCCACTGAGAGGAGACGTGGAGGTCAGGGCAGCTGTCGGTCATGCTCATTCCCGGAGTACTTTCTTCACCAGGGAAGGTGTGTGTGCATCCAAGGGGCTTGGGCCCTTTCCAGTTTGGATAATTACTTTCTACCCACTCATCTCCGCCTGCTGCTTCACCTCCTTCAGCACTGTTCTCCTGTGTCAGAGGCACCGCAGACCCTTGGCAAGGAAGCCGACACTCGCCAACTGGCTCTTTCCTGTTTGGGGCTGATTGTGCGTCTCAGGGTAACCCCACTCTTCACAGATTTCAATTCTATATAGGAAAGACATTTTTTTTGACAGGCAGAGTGGACAGTGAGAGAGAGAGAGACAGAAAGAAAGGTCTTCCTTTTCCGTTGGTTCACCCCAGGCTGCTCTGGCCGGCGCACCACGCTGATCCAAAGCCAGGAGCCAGGTGTTTCTCCTGGTCTCCCATGGGGTGCAGGGCCCAAGCACTTGGGCCATCCTCCACTGCACTCCCGGGCCACAGCAGAGAGCTGGACTGGAAGAGGAGCGACCGGGACAGAATCCGGCGCCCCGACCGGGACTAGAACCTGGTGTGCCGGCGCCGCAAGGCGGAGGATTAGCCTAGTGAGCCGCAGCGCCGGCCAGGAAAGACATTTTTCATCACTGGGGCAGGGTGTTTGGGGAAGTTCCTGACTCGACTCACATCACTAATATCCCTACATCTTTTGAGATTATCCACTTCTATGAATCTGTTTTTGCATGATATCATTAGAGCAAGAGACTCAAAGAGTTGACTACATTTTTAAGAAGAAGGCTGGTAGGTGCAGTTGAGAAAGACACGGATTCAGACTGGGAAGAAGACTGATTTCCCTATGGACCTCACTCATGCAAGTGCAGAAAGATGGGCAGATAGCTTCTGAAGTGGACAGGCCAGAGGCAGGTGCACTGAGTTCAGAGTGGCGGCATACAAGCCCTAAGAAGTCCTCAGAGTGTGGAAACAAAGCTTTCTCACTTGTCTACCCTAATAAGATAATTTAGAGCACTATGAGGAGCTATTAGGAATGTATAGGGGGCCGGCACCGCGGCTCAATAGGCGCTGGCACTCCAGGTTCTAGTCCCGGTCGGGACGCGAGATTCTGTCCCAGTTGCCCCTCTTCCAGGCCAGCTCTCCGCTGTGGCCGGGGAAGGCAGTGGAGGATGGCCCAAGTCCTTGGGCCCTGCACCCCATGGGAGACCAGGAGAAACACCTGGCTCCTGGCTTCGGATCAGCGTGGTGCGCTGGTCGCAGCGCTACACCAGAGCGGCCACTGGAGGGTGAACCAACGGCAAAAGGAAGACCTTTCTCTCTGTCTCTCTCTCTCTCACTGTCCACTCTGCCTGTCAAAAAATTAAAAAAAAAAAAAAAAAAAAAAAAGGAAGGTATAGGGAGGGAGTGGGGTTTACCAGATGTCTCACTTTTTCTCGCTAGGTCTCTGCAGTGTCTTGAGTGAACTTACCCTGTGATAAGATAGGGTGGTTCTACCACCTTTGTCCACAGTGTATTGCATTTTCACTGAGCACTCCATTCTGAAACTGAACTGCACTAGAATTTCTTTAGGAAGCCACTTTTTATGGACTACATTCACCCACTGGAGCAATATTACATTTACAGGCATTTTTACAAAAATTTCTGCGATTTCACATATATTAAATACATGTGTGAATATATATATGGGAATATATATAAAATATATATAAATATATTATATATAAATATATATTCATGAATATTAAATTAATGTTTTCCTCAACCTTCAGCCTGAACTTACAAATCGGATGTGAATCTACTTTCCAACAGATTCCCAGGTTCTAGCACTGACATTGCACTGTTCTTTACCTTCCTGAAGAAAGGTCTCTTTGAGGAACGAAGATCAAGATTTTCGAAAGCAGTTCTCTAGTCTGAAGTGTGTGAGGAATAAGGAAGACGTGACACACTGGAAGGATTGTGAGAGCGTTTTAAAAGCATTTTAGGAGTTCCATGAGTGGCGTATCAGGAAACACACTGGCAGCGGAATATAAAAATACTGCTTACCAACCTAAATGAAATAGCCTGTCCACCTTTCCAGAAATCTGGACTAAAGATTCTGTAGCATGTTTCCAGTTGCTTACCGCAACTGCAGTAGTAAGATTACAGAGAAACTGATAGGTTGCATTTACTTACACAAAGTTTACTTGTAAAAATTGTACAGTAACCACACCCAAGCCCATTTCAAATTTCATTATGTCTTCTGGGGAGAAGAACCCCATTAGGAACTTTCCCCGAGGAAACCGGCGGTGAGCCCTAGGGGATACTAGTCCTAGAGATACGGCAGAAAACAAGGCCAACTTGGTTCCACCAACATTAAACCTGCTAACTGGCAGAGAGATGTCAACTATCATTAAATAACAATCCTTCTAAATATATGCCACAGAGGAAAAAAAAAAAAAAAAACACACAGGTCTCCATGAAAGTAGAATGCAGGGAGTCCCACAATATTTACAGAGAGATCTGAACAATGAATTGGCTGGAGGGCAATTATGAGAGGTAAGTCCCAGAAAGCAACACTTCCAAAGTTTCTGGGTTGATAAAGAAGCCAATGTGTCTTAGGAACCAGAAGGACAGGAGGTATGCACATAAGAAGTCTACACTCACCGGCGCCGCAGCTCACTAGGCTAATCCTCTGCCTCGCAGCGCCAGCACACCGGGTTCTAGTCCCGGTCGGGGCGCCGGATTCTGTCCCAGTTGCCCCTCTTCCAGGCCAGCTCTCTGCTGTGGCCTGGGAGTGCAGTGGAGGATGGCCCAAGTGCTTGGGCCCTGCACCCACATGGGAGACCAGGAGAAGCACCTGGCTCCTGCCATCGGATCAGCGCGGTGCACCGGCCGCAGCGCACCAGCCACGCCGGCCATTGGAGGGTGAACAAACAGCAAAGGAAGACCTTTCTCTCTGTCTCTCTCTCTCTCACTGTCCACTCTGCCTGTAAAAAAAAAAAAAGTCTACACTCACAGGAAGTGAGTGTTCACAGGAAATGTTCACTGGGAAGCCAGCAATGGGGCAGGGCATATCACATGAGGCTTCTTAAGGAAGAGAAACAGACTCACACAGCACCCAGTTCTGTATATATCTGGCCGCATGAAGCTGTCAACACCAAGGAGCGAGGCTGCACGTTGTGTCTGGACAGAATCCAGCCATGTGGAAGATGCCCAGCAGGTGCAGATACATCTGCAATCAGGACAGTGTCTCTGAGTGTCTCCTTCCTTCTCTCTGGGCAACTCAGTCCTGATGCTCTTCTCCTTGTACTACCTCCCTGAGCAAGTATCTATGGGAGAATTAGACCACATCATGGCAAAGGGGCAGAGGGAATGACAGTTTTGGAGATGGCTAGCACTAAACTTGTGATTCTTCTCTCTCATGGTGTCTGTGCTACAACAATGAGGCTATGTCCAAAGCAGAAAGCAGTGCCCCATGGACAAATACGAAGGGCAAGTCTGTTTTGCTTGGGAGTGTGTATCTTTGGCATTCCTCTAGGTGATTTTGGGAAACCATGCCTCTCACTGATTCACAGGCAAGCTGTCTACTGAGGGAAGAAGTGTTTCTAAATTGGGTGGCAATGCTGTGCAGCATAAGGGGAATTATTAGCCTTTTTGAACTTTCAGGCATTGAGTTTCCATAAACCCTGGCCCTCTTCCAGCCTGGGGTGTATCTCATCACTTTAGCAGGCTGCTGAGCAGAGGTGTGGACCTAATTAGCAAAGACCATGGGAGGCCCATGGAACCTGTGAAGACTCCTATGGTCCTGTAGGCACCACTGAATAGGCATTTCCGCCTCCCTGGGATTGCGCCAAGTCTGTGCTGGGAGAATGACTCACTGTGCTGATGCAAGCGAAAGACCAAGCGAGCCCCTACAGAGTCAAAAGCCAGGACTGAAAAATAGCTGAGTTCATCCCAGATACAGCAGGGAATCTGCCACCCCAGCCTTGGAACAGCCCCGCCCTGCCATTGTCCTGAAGAATTTAACTTTAGCCATTGTCGAGGGTCACTTGGCTAATCCTCCGCCTGCTGCACCGGCACACCGGGTTCTAGTCCCGGTCGGGGTGCCGGATTCTGTCCCCGTTGCTCCTCTTCCAGGCCAGCTCTCTGCTGTGGCCCGGGAGTGCAGTGGAGGATGGCACAAGTCCTTGGGCCCTGCACCCGCATGGGAGACCAGGAGAAAGAGCCTGGCTTCGGATTGGCACGGTGTGCCAGCTGCAACGTGCTGGCCATAGTGGCCACTTGGGGGTGAACCAACAGAAAAAGGAAGACCTTTCTCTCTGTCTCTCTCTCACACTGTCTAACTCTGCCTGTCAAAAAAAAAAAATTAACTTTATTCTTTGACTAACCCTGAATGGTGCAAAAACAGCAATGTTGTGAAGTTTAGAAAGAGAGCAATTTTTCGTTGTTCACCAAGAGTGTGGCTCATGGCTGACCGCGGACATCCTGATCCACTTTGAAAAGAACACCTCGCACGGTTCCTCTCTCTGGCTTGTCCTACCTTCCATTTCCTCGGAATGCCTTTCTATCTCCTAACAAAGGACTGTGCTCAGAGAACACCCTTCATGCCAACTCAGAAACGTTTTGGGAACCACTCCACACATCGCCTAATCACTGGGAAGGCACATGCAGTGGGGCATGTGTAATAGGAAGTAATAGGAAGGCTGGGCACACAGCAGCCTGGGTTAAACTCCAGCTCTGCTGCTCACCAGTTGTGACCTTGGGGATGGCTTTACCTCCTCTGAACTCATTTTTTGTGAGCTATTTAAAGAGACTTATTTTACAGATTAAACAGGATCCCATTTCTAAGGCAACGGATACAGTCCTCACCCAAAGCTAACTTTTTTCTTTTGTTATGTTAATATTTGTACTACTGTTACTATGACGTGTGTGTGTGTGTGTGTGTGTGTGTCCCTCTCTCTCTGACCATGGAGGTTTCAGATCACCTGGGTGCAGTGTGTAGTGATATGAGAAAGGGCACTGGGCACAAAGGAGTGAGAGATAGTTCACAGGAGGACTAATGTGAGCCAGGCTTGAATGACTGGCCGTTTTAGCTAGTTGAACAGTGTGGGAAAGGCATTCAAGCAACAGAGAACATCAATGGCCAATGAGCAAAGACACAAACATGTGCTGTATATCCTGGGAGAGTAAGTGTGCAGAGGACTCTCAGCACAGTGAAGGATGAAGCTGGTGGGGACCTGATGGGAGGTTCTTTCCTCCGGAATGAGGAATCCAAGTGTCATCATGTAGGCAGAGGACATTCACGGAACACACAAAAGATCTTCACTGCTGCAGGTTACAACATGCGCTAGAAGAAACAGTGAGAGGACAGCCCGTACAAGGATCTAGAAATCAAACAAGGATCTGAGGCAGAAGAGTCGTTGTGGGAAACGAGGAAGAAGAGAAGGGTGAAAGAGATAGCATAGGGAGCAGCGGGAAGATGGGGACCCCAGATCGGGGACATGGAGGGAAAGGAGAAGAGGCAGTAAGAAGCCATGTGGAGTTTGCAGTCTGAGCACTGGAGTGAAGGGTATCACCGCTGACTGGCCCACTGCAAGACCCCAGGGGACTGAGCCAAGCCGAGTATTGGATCTTCAGCAATAACTATAGTCGTTTCCTTGTAAAACATCAAAAACCTCAGTTGATTTATATAGAATATATTTAGCAAGCCAAGGGAATACTTAGTTAGATCAATATTAAGCCAGCAGTAAAACCAGCAAATCAATCAGCTGTCCAGCCAAAGTTTCTCTGTTAAAACGAAAGCTGATGGAGATTTGAATTCAGTGGGTTTTTCCCCCCACAAATTGTGATCCTGTAGCACATATAGTAACTGAAAATATTTCTCCTACTTGGTCACATTTAGGAAGAAAGAATCAGGTCTGACCTTAAGCTGCAAAATTTGACAAACATTCATTCAAGAATATTGGTTTATTTATTGGAAGAAAAAATGTGTAGGTCTATAAAAATGTGACAATGAAAGGCTCAATTTCCTTTTATATTTTCAGGTTAATATTTAAATGTTCAGGAGTATACGATTTATGAAAGTTTCAAGAGACTGTCTATCCTTTTCTCCTTGAGTATCTTTCCATAAATAAGCCAGAGTTCAAAGGTCACCTTTTCAAGCTATTTTTTCCTTTAGCTGTCTTCATCTACATAAGGAACAAAGCTCTGTATTTTATCCCTGAAGACAACATTAATTCCTCCAGATGTAATTAGTAAGAGAAAAAGCCCTCCACTACGCCAATTATTGATTTAATCAAACATTCTACTAATCCAATATTCTCCAAATAGGATTTTGATAACCTTCTTGATGCACATTATAATCACAGAAGAAGAAATCAGCAGCAGGTGAAGGGGATGACCTCCACAAGGCCTCCCGAATCACACTGAGCGTCTGCTTGATGTTGCAGAGAGGACCCTGGACATCAGGCTCTAACTTCTGGTCTCCCTTAGGCATGCTCATAGAATACCGGAAGTGACAAGGCCTCTGAGGTCATCCACTTCTCTTTTCCCAACTCAGGTCTGGTGTATGACTAGTCCTCACAAACACTGCTTGGAAATACAATGTCACGGCCATGGACGTTTGGGCTATGCTGCATGTCACAGGATTTCACATCAGTTTAAAACAGTTTCTGAGATTTCAACAGACAAGTAAAGTAAATCTCCTGCATCTAGAACTCTCCAATTATTTAATCATCCTTTCCCCATACAAACTTTTGAAGATCTTGTGAACCTAATGGAAAATAGAGACCTAAACTATTCCCATGCCCTTACTTTAAAGGTAACAGGCAGCTGTTAGTTCAATTTCCCTTAGCTAGAACACCAGGCTCTGCTTCTCAACTTTCCATTTATTAACATCTAGCTCACTCATTTATTTATTTATTAAAACATGCTGCTTGATTTATGCTCAGGTTGACTCTTGCTACACCTATAGCTGGCAAAAGAATAGCTCTCTTACAAGCCATGTGTTCTAAAAGGACATGAAGACCTCTGACCAAGGCACTTTCCATGGGGACTTGCTCTGTCATTGGCTTTGCCCCATGGTACAGAACCTATTCTTGCATTTCATCATTTGTACTGGGATACTGCAGAATAAAGACTGACATGAAGGGGCTGGTTCCAAAGTGTAGCTGGTAAAGCCTCCGCCTGCAGTGCCGGCATCCCATGGGGGTGCCAGTTTGAGTCCTGGCTGCTCCACTTCCCATGCAGTTCTCTGCTATGGCCTGGGAAAGCAGGAGAAGATGGCCCAAGATGCCAGGGTCTCTGTGGGAGACCCAGAAGCTCCTGGCTCCTGGCTTTGGATCGGCCCAGCTCCGGCCATTACAACCATTTGGGGAATGAACCAGCGGAAGGAAGATCGATCTCTCTCTCTCTCTCTCTCTCTCTCTCTCTCTCTTTCTGCCTCTCTGTAACTCTGCATTTTAAATAAACAAATAAATATTAAAAAAAAAGGCTGACATTAAGATTAGTCAATATGCAGGCACGCAGGACAGGAGCTCATTCAGTTTCTTTCACCAGGGCAACAAATGTTGGAAGGCTGTATCTCCCAGTAACCTGACATGGCAGTTGTCAGAATTGAGGTTACACCTCAAGTAAAACACAATGAGATGAAAAGTCAATCAGAGTTCTAGGCAAGCACCACGAGAAAAACGAGTGTGTATTGGACAGATTTTCCCTGGCAGTTCTCAGCTCGCATTAAGAACTTTAAAAGAAGGGTGGGTGTTTGTTCTGGTTGCTAAGTTGTTGATTGAGACACCACTATCTCACCTTGAATGGAGTGTCTGGGTTTCAGTCCTGGCTCCTAGTTTTAACCTGCTCCAGTTCTGGCCATTGTGGGCATTTAAAGAGTGAACTTTATGGGGCTGGCACTGTGGCGCACTCGGTTAATCCTCCGCCTGCAGCACCAGCATCCCATATGGGCACCAACTTCAGTCCAGACTGCTCCTCTTCTGATCTGTCTCTCTGCTATGGCCTGGGAAAGAAGTAGAAGATGGCCCAAAACCTTGGGCCCCTGCACTCGCGTGGGAGACCCAAAAGAAGCTCCTAGCTCTTGGCTTTGGATTGGTGCAGCTCCGGCCACTGCAGCCATTTGGGGAGTGAAACAAGGGAAGGAAGACCTTTCTGTTTCTCCCTCTGTCTGTCTGTAACTCTACCTCTAAAATAAATACATAAAATCTTTAAAAAAATACTTTACAATGGAAGACAGGAGCACTTTTGTGATTGAACCTTTCCCCTGGTTAGAGGAGGGCACCTTCATGTAGTTTTTCCCTTACAAAATCTCAGTGGAAGAAACAGTTCTATGGAGGAGGAAATCCATGCAGTGTAGAAGACACATTCTAGATCACGTGGTGAGCATGTCTGGAAACTCACTAGATGGCGAGTCCATTAGATCCATGTGTGTGGAGAGAGCCCGGCCATAGCCTCAAGGAAGCTGATGGTACACATCCCTCCATCAGTTCTTCCTTTGGCTTCCAGTTTTAGTTTCCATATCCTCTTTGAACCTGATTTATGTTTCAAAGGGAAAGTTGAAGGGGAAGCAGCTATCACAGTGAGTTGAGGTTGCGCCAAATCAGCTTTGTCTTCAAAGAAGAACTCTAGTCCACTGCTTTCTTTTTTTCTAAAGATTTATTTATTTATTCGAAAGTCGGAGTTACGCAGAGAGAGAAAGGAGAGGCAGAGAGACAGAGAGGGAGAGAGAGAGAGAGGTTTTCCATCCGCTGGTTCACTCCCCAGATGGCTGCAATGACCAGAACTGCGCCGATCTGAAGCCAGGAGCCAGGAGCCAGGAGCCAGGAGCTTCTTCTGGGTCTCCCACGTGGGTGCAGGGACCCAAGGACTTGGGCCATCTTCCATTGCTTTCCCAGGCCATAGCAGGGAGCTGGATCAGAAGAGGAGCAGCCAGGGCTAGAACTGGTGCCCATATGGGATGCTGTTGCTTCAGGCCAGGCCATTAACCTGCTTTTCCACAATGCTGGCCCCTAGTCTGCTGTTTTCATACTAACCACACCTGGTTATCCCAAAGCCCCCACCTGAGATCAGCACTTGGGTACAGCTGAAATGGCTCTCAAGTAGAGGTGTAAAACTAGCTGTGGTCAACTAGGTAGGTAGATCTCTTGTTGAAGTTAGTTACTTTCACTCCAACGAACAGAGTAGAGAGAATATTCATTAACATTTCTCCCAGCTTTGTCATCTCTCTCTGTGACATTCCAGGGGTTGGATGGCCTCTATCACCAAGTGGCAAATTTCCAAAGATGGCGCAATGCTAGAAAGGACACCCTAGGCTTTTTGAGGGGAGGGAGAGGAGCAACAGGGACAGTGGATTTTAAGGATCATGAAGAATATTCAATATCCTCAGTGTGGTTGAGAGGAGGCAACGCTTAATTTTCACTACCAACTCTTCTCTGTCTTGCCTACAGCACCATATTCTACAGCTTAGTTTACTAAACTAAAGCCGGGTACTGTGCCAGACTTTTCTTTGGTAAATTGCTTAACAATGCAGAACAACCTTGCAGGGAGACGACCAAGCAGTAAACATCTGGTCTAAGCTTACCATTGGCACAATGTCCTAAGGTGTGACTGCGGTCGGATGTGCCAAGTTACTTCCCATTGTGCATTCTGGTAGCCACAGTCCACAGGGCGCCATGGAGGACAAATCACCACAGAGCCTCTTCTGAAATAAAAGTTCATGCACTAAAATTTAGTGATTGAATAAACTTCAGGGATGTAGCACATCATCCACACAGTATAAATGTCAGCTAAGCCAGTGGGAGGTGAAGGCAAATTCCACCGTGAAGTTGGTCGAAGGCCCTGTTCTTATGTTACTGTGTGTTCCGTGGAGCAGTTCTCAGGTTTCCTTGTTCCACCACCCCTATTCCCTTCTTCCACCTGCTCATGCGCACTTCTGAGCCCCGCATCTTTGTTTTCATGAGGAAGAGGACTCAGCTTCTTCCTACAAGGCAGACTTGACCTAGTGTCCTTCTGTAGGGCAGGCTTGGCTCAATTTGCTGGCATAAAAACCAGAGACCAGAGCTAGAAAGCACCTTGTAAAATGAGGGACTGTCAACGAATAGCTTCAGAAAGGGAATATCATCTTTGCTCTTGAACGATCGCAGTCTGGCCCACATCAGGCAGCTATGTCAGTGCAAGGGATGATTCCTTCCTAACCCCAGAAAAAGTCGTGGCTTGAGATGCTGCCCCTGACCCCACTCTGCCCTCCCTCTGACAGACAACACAACCAGAGGAGCAGGAGCGGATAGAAACAGCAGTCCTTGAAACACAGTTTGCCAGCCAGGTCCCTGTCTTACACACAGCGGGTGGCTTAGTGCCAAGCTAAAGAATTCCCCAGAAGAGTAAAAAAGCCTTTTTTAGGATTCCATATCCTCATCATAGATTTTAATTCCATGTTTTTATCTGTACTAAGCATGATGCATCACTGGTAGGGGAAAATATGCAATACTTTTGAGATCTCTTTTTTTCTTAACATGTCCACATAATCATTGGAATTTGCTTTTTTGATCTTGAGCTGTTAGTTTAATTGTTTTAAAATGTAACTTGATGGAAAGAACAGGTCTTCAAAGAAGGAGGTACCTTCCTCTGAAGGGAGGAGAGAACCTCCACTTTGACTATGACCTTGTCTAAACAAGATAAGAGTCGGAGAACTCAGAGGGCTTCCATAGCCTTGGAAACTCATGACTGGAGCATAGGGAGATTACTGATGCCATAGACAGGAGTGTCAATTGGTAAAGTCAACAACAGGAGTCACTGTGCACTTACTCCTCATGTAGGATCTCTGTCCTTAATGTGCTGTACATTGGGATTTAATGCTATAACGAGTACTCAAACAATATATTTCACCTTGTGTTTCTATGGGGGTGCAGACTGTTGAAATCTTTACTTAATGCATACTAAACTGATCTTCTGTAAAAAAAAAAAATTATCAATTCCCAACTTGACTCTCACTGGGATTAAACATGACAATAGGTCTGATCTGATTTCATCATCATTTAAAAAAATCATCTATTATTTTTCACTTTATGTTTCTGTGTGGGAGCAAACTGTTGAAATCCTTACTTAATGTGTGCTAGGCTGATCTTCTGTATGTTAAGATAATTGAAAATGGATCTTGATGTGAATGGAAGGGGAGAGGGAGTGGGAGGGGGGAGGGTTGTGGGTGGGAGGGACGGTATGGGGGGGAAGCCATTGTAATCCATAAGTCGTGCTTTGGAAATTCATATTCATTAAATAAAAGTTAAAAAAAAATAAAAAAAATATGTGTGGGACAAAAAAAAAAAAAAGTAACTTGGTACTAAATGCCCAAGACATACCAATTATAGTTGACAATACTAGGATTACATTTAAATGTTCAGTCATATAGAAAGCATTTCCAAAAAAAAAAAAAAAATAGTGAAATTCCAATGGAAAACAGGAGAGGGGATACCACTGATTAAAGGTAATTATTTTAAAACTAGCTCCTTGATCCAGATCTTAGAAACTCCCAAGGAGTGGGAAGGGTAGAAGAGTTCAGAAAAAAAATTACTTAGAATAGCTTGGGGTTTACAAGTGAGTGAAGAAAATCAATATGACTAGAAAATAGGTCTATTTTTATTCAAATAAAGTCTTCAAGGACGGCCTAATTACTGTAACAGAAGGCAAAGGGAGTATCTTCTTGGCCGCCAAATCCTTTTTTCTACCTGCATCCTTTCATCCAGGTTCAAAACACAGCATTCTGCACCAGACGTATTTCAGCCACCCATCCAGATGTAAATTCAAGCAGGGACCCACGCTTGAAGCAACACAAAGGGTGCTAAGACAGTGGGATTCCTAAGAACTTGAGTATACAGTTGCAATTTTCAATGAAAGCTCTGGAAACTATATTCATACTTATTTTAGAAGCAAAATCTGAGGACATGTTTAAGGGATTTTGCCAGAGGCAATTACCCGGTCTCCCTTCAGTGACATCAGGGAAGATTCCCTCCACATTGTTCCCAGCAGATGAGAAACCCCTAGAAGGTGACAACACAGCCCCGCCTCTCCAGGGCTGACCCACTTTTACTTGTCTTGACAGGAATAGTAATGCCTTCCCTTTCTCCTCCCTCATGTGCCCAATTTGGATGATAAACTATTTGATCACTCTACTTATAGGTCGATTTCCCCTATAATAGAGCCCAGCTCTATTTCGTAGTTGTATATTTAATGAACTACAGTGTTAAAATCTCTTTACATATATGGAGGTAAACTGACAGTTTCTAGACAGTTTTGCTACCTCTCCTGGAACCCAAATGAATTTCAAAGAAGTTGGAAATTTCACCTATTTCACCTCCAAGTTCAGTGATGACTACCAAGTGCTTATTTTTATAACAAACTGTTTCTCTAATATTTTTCTGATCTGGCTTTCCAAGGAAGGACCACAATTGCCAGTGAACACTTCACAAATGGAATAAAAAATTGAAAAGCCCGAGTCTCACCCATGTAAGAGCTTGTGATTTGCTTCTTGCAGAATTTACAGGACTCTAATAACCAAGTTCCACAGAGCCAGTAAAGTCTTGTGTCAAAGTGGAAATGACCGAGGTAGGGTGACAATTTATGGCTCTACCAGGAAATACCAAAAGAGGATCTGTTTGTGGCCTGATAATCCTAGGCTCCTTCCCACACAATCAGCATAGCTTCCATTTTAATCTCTAAAGTGAGCTCATTATTTTTGCTTCTATTTCCAGCCACAGGCATTGTTCCAAAACTCAAGGAGCCAAGACACCTCGTGCTCATTAGCAAAAGAAAGTGACTGACAGCGCCAATCCATTGTTGTCCAGTGGTAAAATAACCAATGCATGGCCCTACTTGTAGTGGGCCAGAATTATAACATTACTGTAAGAGGTCACGTAACATAAACTGGGATTGTCCACACATTTTTTATTTTCACAGAGCTGGCCAGTGTAAGCGTGCCATGTATTTTTTTTTTCAATTTTATTTTTTTTTATTTTGACAGGCAGAGTGGACAGTGAGAGAGAGAGACAGAAAGAAAGGTCTTCCTTTGCCATTGGTTCACCCTCCAATGGCCGTCGCGGCTGGTGCGCTGCGGCCGGCGCACCGCGCTGATCTGATGGCAGGAGCCAGGTACTTATCCTGGTCTCCCATGGGGTGCAGGGCCCAAGAACTTGGGCCATCCTCCACTGCACTCCCGGGCCACAGCAGAGAGGTAGCCTGGAAGAGGGGCAACCGGGACAGAATCTGGTGCCCCGACCGGGACTAGAATCCGGTGTGCCGGCGCTGAAAGGCGGAGGATTAGCCTAGTGAGCCGCGGAGCCGGCCAGCGTGCCATGTATTTACACACAGCACATTGCTCTTTGGAGAAGGAGACTTTATGTTTCAGGTGGAGCTTTACAGCATCCTGTGGCATTCCTAGCTTCTCTTCACAGCAAGATTTCTCAGCCTGCACACAGCAGAGTACCTCTACTTCCTCACAGTCACCTGTCCGTGAACTGTGATCTGGTTCTGTATTCACTACTCTTAGGGAAGTGTCAGTAAATTGCTCCCAGCAGTGTCTCCA
This sequence comes from Oryctolagus cuniculus, assembly GCF_964237555.1. Lineage (NCBI taxonomy): Eukaryota > Metazoa > Chordata > Mammalia > Lagomorpha > Leporidae > Oryctolagus > Oryctolagus cuniculus. The sequence goes on from NC_091438.1 coordinate 19,717,587, forward strand.
AAGCCCTCCCCACTGCACAATCAGTCTATCCTTGATCTCTTTCAGCTGTTGTTAACACCGCATTTCTTCTGGGTGGACTCCAACCACACCAGACAGACTCCTTAAGGGATCCTTCCTCTTTTTATCTTCCTTGTCTTTCCAGGTGTCATCCTTCATTAGTTACTGTAAACGTAATTGATGTATCAACTACTCTTGCATTTCATTTGTCTTAGCATTTTAGATCTTTTCTCTAGGTGCCATAACCACACGGCAGACATGGCTCATTGGGCAACACCACCCTGTTCATGTCAGGCTTTTGGAAATGTTGCTCGCTCGCTCGCTCTCTCTCTCTCTCTCTCTCTCTCTTTTGAGGTTTATTTATTTATTTGATAGGCAGTTATGGGGGGGGGGGGGAAGACACAGAGATCTTCCATCCATTGTTTTACTCCCCAAATGGCCAAAACAGCTAGGACTGGACCAAGCAGAAGCCAGGAGCTTCTGCCAGGTCTCCCACACAGGTGAAGAGGCCCGATCACTTGGGCCATCCTCCACTGCTTTCACAGGCACATTAGCAGGGAGCTGGATCAGAAGTGGAGCAGCCTGGATATGAACTGGCACCCAGATGCCAGCATTAGAGGTGGCAGCTTAATCTGCTATGCTATGAAGCTGGCTCCAACTTCCTGAGTCAACTCGTGAAAACAGTCCCTTCTCATTCTCCCTCTGTCTCCCTCCTCCCCACGTTCCCAACTCTGCAAGACTGGCTCGTTCTCATTCTTTAAACTCAACCTAAGCATCAGCCAGGAAGACTCTTCCCTAACTATGCTATCCAAAAGAAAACCCTGGATATCTCTATTGTTATATTCAAGCTGAGAATAGCAGGAGAGAGCAATCCCCATGAGGCCAGGCAGTGTGCCAGCCCCCCGAGTCCCTGGAACTAGGCCGATGATGAGCAAACACAGACACCAAGCCAATGATGAGGGAATGCCTACTTCCTCACCAGTGTACTTACAAGCACTAACAGCCATAGGGGAAAATGAATTCGATTTGGGGGAAGAAAACTATTGGAAAGTCAATGGTCCTATATTCTGGTTACAAAATACCACTGATTCTACTGGAAATGAGCCATACCCCAGATAATATTAAAGAACAAATACTTTCTTGTAAATGCAGATCCAATGCTTAAGAAAGAACTTCCGGATTGAGTTTTAATTGAATTTAAATGAAATATGACAAGTTTACAGGATGGCTTTAAAGAAAGCCCTGAAATTTATTTAGAAGAAAGAAGGCTTTCAGGCCATGGGAGTTCAGAAATCCAAGGAGCAGGCACTGATTTACTGATGTAATTACTTGATATGGGTCAAACCCAAAAGTCTTTGGGGATCACTGAAGGCAATTTAGTGAGTTGGAGTTCATATTCTTTCTTATAGTTTGCTGCCCTCAAGCCTCCATTTCTTCTGTTATAAATAAGCCAAAAGTGTCTCGTCAGTTTTGGCTCCAGGCTCATTGACACAGTTCTGATTGTTTGGACAGAAAAACAGCACCTGAGGATCTGTGCCTGGCTGCTCTTGAGCTTGCATAAGACCCACCGGGTGGCTGGCTGCTCAAGTGGATGGCTGATGAGGTCGATGATCAGTGGGAAGAAGGCGATGGTCGGAAGCAGGAGCGGCTGATGGTCAGAGGGAAGAGGGCCTGATGGCTAAGATCCAAATTGTATGAGTAAGTCTAATAACCTAAAAGAATAACTTTTAACAGCAGTAAAAACACAACTATAGGATTCATTACTATAGGGGGTCAAACTCAACAATATATATTTTAAGATACTGTCAATTATACTGCAAATAGATAGTTTTATTGCTATTTATGATGCATATACAAAGAAACAAAGGCTCACAGAGGTTAAGGAAGATGCTCAAGGTTATTCATCTAAACTGATGGGTAATTTAAGTCTCCATTTCCTTCCAATCACCTGTGGTTTATATAATAGACGTGGAGGCACATTTGTTAAGTCATTTCAAGATCACAGTATATTTGGAGGTCACCTCTTCTGTCCTTTCTTACATTTGGTTCTCCTTCCAGTTTGCTTTTCAACCAGCTCTGGGTCTCAAATACACAGAATTCTTTACGTTTCTATAACACGACTACCTGCCTCCATGCCAATGCCACCTCTAATTCATATACAAACATGCAAATGCATGAGCCACTCTCAGTGCACAAGGGATGAAGAAGTGAAGTATTCTGTGATGGTAATAATCATCTGTGATGGTAATAATCATTATTTTACAGCTTTTAGTACCCATAAGGTACAATGACATAGGTCCTGAGAAAAGTGAGCCCATTGCTTCTGCAATTATGTCTATCCTTAGATTTATGTGAAAATTTCCACTGGAAAATAAGTTAAATAATATTTTAGTTAAAGAGAATGGCTTTATGTATATATTTTCTGTAACTAAGAATTATGAGAATTATACCCAACTGAGTATTCTCCAGGATGATGGGTCATTATCAATAGCTAAAATAATATATATTTCTATTTACAATGTTACTTTAGGGACAGAAAAGGGAGAATTGAACATTTTTGTGTCATTGTTGACACAGTACTGGGATGTTCTAGCAGCAATGCCCATGTTAGAAACTAAATGAAGCCGGCGCCGTGGCTCAATAGGCTAATCCTCCACCTTGCGGCGCCGGCACACCGGGTTCTAGTCCCGGTTGGGGCGCCGGATTCTGTCCCGGTTGCCCCTCTTCCAGGCCAGCTCTCTGCTATGGCCAGGGAGTGCAGTGGAGGATGGCCCAGGTGCTTGGGCCCTGCACCCCATGGGAGACCAGGAAAAGCACCTGGCTCCTGGCTCCTGCCAGGATCAGCGCGGTGCGCCGGCTGCAGCGGCGGCCATTGGAGGGTGAACCAGCGGCAAAGGAAGACCTTTCTCTCTCTGTCTCTCTCTCTCACTGTCCACTCTGCCTGTCAAAAAAAAAAAAAAAAAAAAAAAAAAAAAAAAAAAAAAAAAAAAAGAAACTAAATGAATTGTGAATTCTCAGACTCTCCAGAATACACAATCCCCACCTGCGCACAGGGAGCATGTGCGGCCACAAAACAGGTCTTAATAATTGTTAGAAGAAATCAAATCACACAGAGATCTTTTCTAATCACAATGGAATGAATCTAGAAATCAATAACAGACAGAAGACTGGAAAATACACACAAGAATGTGGAAATTAAACAACCCTCTCCTAAATAACCAAAGGATGAAAGAGGAAGCCAAAAGGAAAAATTAAAAAAAAAAAAAAAAACAACCAACTTTGAGCAGAATGGAAACAAGAACACAATGCACTTATGGGATGCAATGAAAGCAGCCCTTGAAAAGATTATAGCTGTAAACAATTTTATTAAGAAAGAGGGACAACACCAATCAATAACCTACTAAGCAACCTTAAGAAATCAGTTAGAAGAGCAAACGAAACTCAAAGCAAGCAGAAGGATGGAAACAATAAATAACAGAGTTAACCAACGATAACACCCAATGGCCACTGCCACATTTCACCTCCCAAATCTCGGAGGACGTCACTTTTCATCAACTCTAGCTGTGAAGCACATCTACAGGAAATTCTGAGAAGTCCCAAGCATCACAGGTTGATGACAGCACAAGCCATCAATCCAGATACGCTGCTCATATTCCCGAGTTTCTATCTCATCTGGTGAAGGGGTATGGCAACATGACCTACCTCATAGCATTGCTGTGTCATACGAGGCCATGTAAAACTGCAAAATGCAGGTATTATCGCGGTGACTATTATCTCAATCTTTCAGTCCACTTTTATTTTAGAGAAGAGAAACCAGAGATAATAGGGGAAAAGGAGCACTGTGTATGTTTCAACAGCTGTGCTGTAAGACCAGACAAGGAACTGAATCAGCACCTGTTCTCCCCAGGAGGCTGGCATGAGTGCTTCCAGCCCAGAGGTGTGGGATTGCTGCAGGGCGCATTTGGTTTGGTTTGTGCAGACAGTGGCAGCAAGGACCTGGTGTTGGTTTGCTGGCCATCATGAGCCCTGGTTACCATGGAAACAGATATTTCCCTTTACCCAGGGCAGAGATTCGTGGTTTCTTCTTGCATAAAACACTGTGTGTTGTGAACTATTAACTTGTCAAAGGAACATGACCCCCCCCCCCCCCAATAACATCTTCTATCAGACTATTTCTCCTCCCTGTTATCTGTGAACCGCCAACCTCAAGATGGTATTCATGATATATATAAAAAATGTCAGCATTTCCCCAGAAACGATGCCACCGAATTTCACAGCCTACCAGGCTCGGCCTAAAAACCAACAGCACCTGCTTGCCATATCTGATATGAAAAAGAAGACATTTTTCAATGCTTGGGGAAAATAGCTTTGTTCTCTTGTTAACTCATTCTGGACTGGCCCCAACCTCTAACCAGAGCAGTGAGTCTGTGGTGATGGTGACCCCGGATTCTCGATCTCCTTATAACCACAGACAGGTTCTGTTGTTTTGCCTCTTTCAGCTTCCACACAATACTCCTGACATTCAGAAACAGGCATCTACTTAGTCCCATCTTCTCAGGCAAGTTCAACCTCGACTGCATTGCTATCTGTCTCAAGACATCAAGGTCACGATAGCCTGACCTCCCAAGGCAATCACTGGAGATGCTGTGCCATCTTCATGTCTCAATCGGAGAACCCAGTCCTGGACTCTGCCTTGCATGGCAAAAACCCTTTTCTGTATGAGGACAGCATTCCGGCCATCCTACAGTCTTCACTCGGAAACACTATACGTGATGCTGCTCACCTGTGCCTCCCAAGCCTAACCAGCCCATCTCCTATCCACCCCACTGAGCAGATCAGATTTAGCAAATGACATGTTAATTTCAGCTCATTAAGCAGCAGTCTTTAATATGAATCTCTCCTAAGCTCAAGGCACTTCACATGCATTTTGCAAAAAATTCATTACGCTTCATTGTAGTGAGCTGGTAGGTCCCAAGTCAAGTTGACAAAAGAAAAAAAAAAGGGTTTGCAAGAGATGATAGAGGAGACACAGAAATGAGTCTGCATATCATTTTAAGGGCTTCATATTCTTTAAATAAATTTGGAAGTAGGAGTAAAGAATGGCTACTATCTTACTCTAGCTCAAACCCTGAATTTCTTTTACCAGCTCTCTGTTATGGCCCAGGAGGGCAGTGGAGGATGGCCAAAGTGCTGGGGCCCTGCACCCACATGGGTGACCAGGAGGAAGCACCTGGCTCCTGGCTTCGGATCGGCACAGCGCGCCAGCCGTGGTGGCTATTTGGGGGGCGAACCAATGGAGAAGGAAGACCTTTCTGTCTCTGTCTCTCTCTCTCTCACTAACTCTGCCTGTCAAAAAAGAAAGAAAGAAAAAAAAGAATTCAAGGGACTGAGCATGTCAATATAAAGTAAGAGGGTAAAAAAAGACAAGGACTGCAGTACTTGATCCTTAAAAATATATGTATCTGGACCAGTAACCATAATGTCCAACAAGTAGAAAGTAGAAAGACCACTGTTCCACAAAGGGTACAAATAATAATCAAATCATAAGATTCGGTTTGACTGCATTGTCTGTGATTATAAAGTAAATTGAAACTATGTCATTACAAAAATTAAAGAAAAAAGGGAAGAAGGAGGAGAAATTGAGGGAGGGAGGGAACTAAGGTGATCTTAGAATTGTACTGATAAAATATATGAAATCTGTTCTCTTTATAATAATAAATATATGTATCTGATTAAGATATAAAAAGATATTTCTATAGACCTAAAAGTAAAGGCAGGGTATCTTGTACATGGATCCCTTTAGGAAATTATTTTTGAGTTACCAATTTTTAACTAGCATGTAAGAATTTAAACAAATTACAAATCTGTTAGGCATAGCAGTTAGGATACCACTTGGGATGCCCATATGCCTTACAGGAATGCCAAGGATCAAGACCCAGCACCACTCCCAAGTCTAATTTCCTGCTAATTCACACCCTAGGAAGCAAGAAGCCATGGCTCAAGTACTTGGGCCCCTGCCACTCGCATGTAAGTCCTAGGCTGAATTCCCGGCTCCTGGCTTTATCTTGGCCCAGTCCTGGCTGTTGTGAATACTTGGGGAGTAAACCAGCAGGTCTATCTCTATTTTTTTCTGCCTTTTCAAATAAATAATAAATAAATATTTAAAAATATTCTACTGAAAGTATCTGGAGAAGCATATTTTTAAAAAATTTACAACTTTGTTATTTTTTATTCAGCAACCGCATGTCTTAATAGAACTAGGAAATGAAATGCATGGGAAATGAGTGGATTAGATCGAGTTTCTGCTAATCTAAACAAAAATAGCCTCTTATTTTGTATTTTTGGTTGATACTGTATTAATGACTGTAAGTTCAACTTGCTGTCACAGAAATTCAAGGCTAATGAAGAGAGGCCCTTCTGGGGAGACTTGGGCGTCCTTGAGGTCAGCATACTGAGGATGTTCCTCCATTGACCAGGATTGGAGTAGAAGAGAATTCAGAATAAGCAGTCAACTTGCCCTGGGCCCAGTTTGCCACTAGGTCACTTTTTTTTCCAATTTATATTCCTTTCTTTTCTTGGTCTTATTCTCTAAGTTCACCTTCTGAGAAAGAAGACAGATCTTAAATAATTGAGGTATTTTATTAAACAGATGTTAGGCTGAATTAATAAGTAAGTAAAGAAAAAGTCCAAAGAGATGTATTGGCAATGATACAAGGAGAAATTACTACCCTCTAAAGGTGGAATGGTCCAATATTTAAAGGCAGGCTGAGATGAAGAAATGTTTGAGTCCTGGACATGGAGAAGATAATTTTCAGACCTTGATTGAAGAATATATATCGCAAGCTTTGTTTTATTAGTGAAAGTACATGCTAAATTGGGTATTTGCTTTCTCAATGACTTTCTGGGAGAATTAGAAAATCTAATCGTGTATGAATTGCCACAGATCAAATACAGTGGAGTAGGCAAGGCTACAACATAAGTGCTTTCTGTTCCTTCAGCAAGTGATATATTCAAAAGAAGGACCCTGATTTCTGAAAGCCAATTAAAAATAAAGAAATTGAAGCTAGATGAAGCAAGTATTTTAATTTTTGAAAAAGAAAATAAGTCCAATATAAAGGTTTTCTTCAAGAGAGTGAGTTAAAAAAAAAAATCTCCTGATTTATTTGTGTGACAGAGAGTGAGAGAAAACACTTCTATCCTCTGGTTTACGCTCCAAATGCCTACAACGCTGGGGCTGAGACAAGCAAAAAAGCCGGAGCTAGGAACCCAATCCTGGTCTCCCACATGGGCAGCAGGGAACCCAAGAACCTGGCTATTACCTGCTGCCTCTCCAGTCTGCACTGGCAGGAAGCTGGAGTCAGGAGCTGACACAGGACAGCTGACCCAGGTACTCTGATATGGTACATGATACTCTTAACTGGTAGAGTTCCTGCGAGGCTAAATGCCAGCTTCAAGAGAGTAAATGTTCATTATTCATTCATTTAACCATTTTCAACATTAAACTGTTCTTTGATTCAGAATATATAAATGAAGAAGACATAATCCAAGACTCAAGAAGTTTAAGATCTATTCCAGCAATTATAGTGTATATGTCTTACTTAACATACACATCATTTGTAAATATAATCGATTGAAAGTGGATGCATAAAGAACTTAAGATTATTAAATTTTGTATAAGGTAAGCATTGGACTATTTGTCACAGGAATACATATATTTCACTTTATAACTAAGCTGTCATAACCAGAGATCCTTTTCTTCTATGTAGAACTAGACTCTTCAAGTGAGCTTACAGTACACACAGATTATTTATCTGTGATTGGCAACAGTATTACCATACAGCACACAGGAAATTATAGTCAGCTATGCAGATATGATTACAGTAGTGTGTTACTTAATAGTCAGGGTCTGTCTGAGAAATGTCTCAGAGTATTCTGAGTGTTAGAGTGTTAGAGTATTCTGTCATGTGAACATCACAGAGTGTACTTATAAAACTAAGCCAGCAATGACACCACTAGACAATAGGAAATTTTCAGCTCCATCATAATCTTACAAAGCAACCATCTTATAGGCAACCCATCATTGACCAAAACATTATTGCAAGGTGCATGACTATCATAGATGGTAATGTATTTACATTACATTTTGCAGTAATGTAACAATTGTTCTTAATTACAAATGAAATCACTTAGACTTAATTAAAATCAACTGCAAAAATACAAACTCTACAGGTTGTATACACCTTAAGATCAATGTTCTTAGAAAAATCAACCCACTTCAATGAGTGACATCAGTAGTACATGTCAGAATTCACGCACTGTGAACTTCCTCAATTTTAAGACCTCAAGAGTAGACGTCATCCCTACCTGCAGTGGCAGGTAGCTGTTCTGCATTGGGATCCTTGATTTACAGCCACATCGCACCATCATCTCAGGCCAGATCTCGGATGAAAGTCATTAGAATAAAGCTCTCAAAATTTATGAAAGTCACAAATGTACCCTAATGGTTTATGATTCTGATTATTCTGTTGCTAAGTCCAGAAAGGATCATTTGAGATTGGCTTTGAAGTGTGTTATGGCTATACGTAGGGTCCTCTAACTAGGACTCAGAATGTAATGTACCTTGAGTAGTACAGAGCTTGCCCCCATTTACACTGGTGTTGAAGGAGTAGCCAGAGAGTAAAGGACTCCTCCCTGTGTGGGGCTCCCTTTGGAGATACAGACACACTTGTCTTTCACACTATCTGATGGCTGTAGAAGCACTGTAAGACCAACCAGTAACCTGTTCAAAGTAAGCTAAATAAATACCAGTGGCATCTGGAGGGCCAGTCCCAGACAGGAAACAAACAAACAAATAAACAAAAAACACCTGAATCCAGGTATGTGCCTTACACCTCCCAACTTCTGCATGCTGATGAACTTGGTGAGAGCCAGACAACAGTGTAGACCTCTCTGTCCACCAACCATTCCTACCTCATTCCCTTTATTTGCAGGCAAGGGTGTGTTAGAATCAGGCTATAGACAGCATGCAGAACAAATGTGCATACCCAGCTGTTGCAAAAACTCAGTGTAAAGTAGGACAGATATTCTGGCAGCAAAAACAACTATGGAAGACTTTTGGGAACAGGAAACATTTCAAGAAGTGGAACTTGATAAGATGGGTTTATTGAGATGGAAGATTAATTACAACATTACTATCACGAGTATAGTTCTTGACTCCTCGTGTCTGCTGCTGGGTGCCTGTGAGTCAAGCTGTGGAGTTGGATGAGCCTGAGTTCTCTCTGGCTCTCACTGGGTAAAGGCATGAAAATACATTTAAGGCTCTCCTTAGGAAGAAAAAACTCAGGAATTTTTGAAGTTCACTAGGAAACAACCACTATGCGTTGGTCCTACTCTGTCTCCTCATCCACCACTTTAATAATTAATAAATGTTAGCTTTTATTATTGTGTCTCATGCAGGATGTGGACAGACCACTGTATATTACATCATTGAACTGGTATAATAGCCCTGAAGTACAAGTACATTTACTCCCATTTTATAGATAACAACTGAAACTCACAAAGTTTAAGTACCTTGCTTAAGGTAACCAAGTAGCATATAAGAAGACCAGGACAATCCAAAAAAAGTGTGATTTTTCCCTTGGACAAATGAGAATTTGCCATTGGATTGGAAATTGTATTTGTTGAACACTTGATGGTGAACCCATAGCTGGGACAAACAAGGCTCCTGGTGGGGCACCTTGTTTCCAGTGAAACAGAAATTTTATCCAAGCTCCCAGAAGATCAATTCATGTAAAATGTTCTGTGATGGTAAGAAAACTCGGGTTTTCTTTTTTTTTATTATTATTTACTTATTTGACAGATAGAGTTAGACAGAGAGAGAGAGACAGAAAGAAAGGTCTTCCTTCCATTGGTTCACCCCCGAAATGGCCACCACGGCCGGAGCTATACCGATCCAAAGCTAGGAGCCAGGTGCTTCCTCCTGGTCTCCTATGCGGGTGCAGGGGCCCAAGCACCTACGCCATCCTCCACTGCTTTCTCGGGCTACAGCAGAGAGCTGGACTGGAAGAGGAACAACCGGGACTAGAACCCGGAGCCCATATGGAATGCCAGGGCCGCAGGTGGAGGATTAACCAGGTGAGCCACGGCACCAGCCCCAGAAAACTCAGGTTTTCTACATATAAGATCATGCCATCCGCAAATATAGAGATAACTTTACTTATTCTCCAATTTATATGCTGCTTCTTTCTCTTGCCTAATTGCTGTAGCAAGGACTTCAATTACTATGTTGAATTAAAGATGTGAGAATAGCATATTTGTTTAGTCCCTGATATTAGAGTAAAAGCATACAACTTCTCAACATTGAGCAGTGCCAAGAAGACACAGCAGGAAAAGGAAAGTTCAACAAATGATGTTGAGAAATCTGGATCACCATACAAAAGAATAAAAGTGGATTCTCATCTTACACACACATAAAAAAAAAACTCAGAATGGATTAAAGATTTACACATACCACTTGAAATTTTAAAGTACTAGAAGAAAGCATAGGGGAATTGCTTCCTAGCACTGGTCTAGGCAATGATTTCTTTCACATGATACCAAAAACACAAAAGTGACAAAAGTAAAAATAGACACCTAGAGCTGCATCAAACTAAAACCTTGAGAACGCTAAACAATCAACTGAGTGAAAAGACAGCCTACTAGATGAGTGAGAATATTTGCAAACCATCTATCTGATAAGAGGTTAATATTTAAAATATGCAAAAACTTCCAAAAATGGGCAAAGGACTTAAACAGACATATCTCCATAGCTAACATACAAATGGCTACAGGCATATAGCCAAAAACACTAATCATCAGTGAAATGCAATAGAATAGAGATGAGATTTAACTTCACAGGATGGATATTATCAAAAGGACAAAAGACAGCTTCTATTGGCAAAGATGTGAGGAAGTTGGAATCCAAGTACATTACTGGTGGGGATGTAAGTAAAATTGTACAGTCACTAAGGAAAACTCTATGGAGGTTCCTTTAAAGATTAAAAATAGAATTACCATATGATTCAACAATCCCTTTTCTGGGTCAAAAGAATCAAAATCGAGATCTCAAAGAAATATCTGTACTCTGATGTTTACTGAAGAGACAAGATATGGAAACAGCCTGGTGTCCATCAACAGATGAACAGATAAATAAAATTGGCATATATACCAGGAAATATTATTTACTTTTCATGTGGAAATTTTGCCATTTGTGACAACATGGATGAAGCCTGAGAATTTACTAAGGAAAATAAGCCACTCACGGGACAAACACTGCCCAATACCATGTACATGAGGCACCTTTTCCAGCCGTCTGAATCTTTGTGATCCATTATAACCAATATGTAGAATAATTCTTTGAGTAAAGGAGGGTAAATTAGAAAATGTAGATATTGCTGTCAATTCCCTTCCCATTTGACCTGAATAACATCTCAACGAATATTTTAAAAATTAGAAATATGTGTGTTTCATAATTTTTTGTCAAGAAAAAAGACCCTATCTCTTATGCCTAAAATATTTCATGATGTGGAACAATTACCCTTAATTATGGAAAATGCCTAAACATCACACAATATCATCCTAAGAGTTAGTCATATTTTCCCACCAAGATACTGCACATAAATTTTCTTCAGTTATATTTAAATGGAATTTTATGCTCCTGTTTGATGACACAGAAAAAATAGATGAGAAGAGACATCTAATTTCATCATACTTGCAAACAGAGGGAAAAATACCTGCCTGTTTTTATTTTTATTATGCCCCCTGGCATTATCTAGAGAAGAAAATAACTTAAATAAATATTTTCCATTAGCCACTGGCATAAATCATGATTCATTCTGACAGGTACCTCAACAGGGCATACACCTGTGGTAATAATAATGGAAATATTTATTGAGGATTTACTGATCGCCAGGCACTTTTATAAGAGCTTGACATATGTTTTCTGATTTGATTTTCACAGCATTCTTGGGAAACAGACACAGTTATTTACCCCTGTGCTAGATGAAGAGACTGAGGCATGGTGAGTTAAGTGATGGGACCAATAAGTTCTATTGATTCAGCTTGATTCAACTTGTCCTAATGAAGACCCACTCTCTCCTCACTGGAACCCTAAAAGCTGAACAGTAGAGCCATGCCCCCCCAAATTATGCTCAGCATCACCAGTGTTGGGTCTGGTGTTAATCACAAATAAGAGCAATAGAATATGACTGTCCCTCCAACAAAGCCAAGTGCATAGTATGGTCTAAGTCCTTCGTTCTGTCCTCATTCAAAGACATCTATTTTTATACTTGAAAGTGCAGTTCCCATTCTGAATGGGCTGTACCTCCTCCTGTCCCACACACATAGCAGGCTCATTCAGGTCTTTCTTTTTCATAGTTTCCTTCCTTAAATGTACCCTTCTCTCCACTTCCCTTCCAACCTTCCTCTAATTATCATTTTCTCACCCTAAGCCATTTATACCCCACACTGTTCTCTTATTTTCTCTTGTTTTCTTGATACTCCAGATTGCAGCAAGTCTTCTAACTTTGAATAGAACAGCAACCGATGGACCCTGTCCCGGGTACATGATCTGTTTGCTCTGGGGCCTCCAGGTTATGGTGAACTCCCTACTCTTTATGATGTGGTGGGGTGAGGTTTAAAGCCTTCTAAGACACCCCCACGTATCTAATCAAGGCTGTCTGTCCCTGCAGGATAGCACTCACACTATTCCAACATCACAGACATCCGTGGTCTCTCGATTGTTATATTGCCTTTATAATAAGGGGTCTGATGTACCTTTGTGTCTTTCTCTCCACTTGTTTATTTTAACAATTTCTGGTTGTTATTGTGCATCCACCTGTGGTTTGCACCAAAGTCAAGTCAAATGCCTACCCTGCACCAGAGTTGCAGGGTAGGCATTCTTTCTAGTCCAGTCATAGTGTTTTCTGCTTGATGTAGCTCAACATTTCACAAAGTAAGGGGCAAATATCACAGTATACAATGAGTATAGAGAAAGCATTAACGTTAACGGCACAAACACAGTTGATTTGTACAAGATTCACAAAACTCAGTGGATTTTATATTTCGGTATCTGAAACTCCACTTAGAAAGCAACAGGATGCAAATCTGGTTCTACTTCCCACATGCAATACCCACCCACATAACTTACACGAGCCTGTAAATCACAGTCAGAAAAAAAAAAATGCTTTTTTCCCTCCTACTTTAACTTGCTTTACTACCCACATCTCTGTCTGAACCATATGAAACCTTCTGGTTAATTAAAATTTTTAAATTCTGGGGTGAACATTGTGGTACAGCAGGTTATGCCACCACTTGGGGTGCCTACAAGCTATATCAGAATGTCTGGCATCTAATTCCACCTCCATTTCTAAGCCAGCTTCCCACTAATATGCACCTGGGGCACAGCGAGTCATGGTTCAAGAAGTTGGGTCTCTGCCAGTCACATAGGAGGCCTGGCTCCTAATTTCAGCCCAGCCTTTGGAGGCATTTGGGGAGTGACACAGCAGAGGTATGCATTTGCTATCTCTGTCTCCCTGCCTCTCAAATACATTTTGTATTTGAAAGATTTATTTATTAATTTGAAAGGAATATCTATAGAAGAGAAGGAGAGAAGAAAGGAATGAGGAGGAGAGAGAGAGAGAGAGAGAGAGAGAGAGAGAGAGAGAGAATCTTCCATCTACCCTTTCCTGCCCAAAAGGCCACGACAGAAAACCAAAGCAGGCCAAAGGAAGGAGCCAGGAACTCAGTCTGGGTTCCCACACAGGTGGCGGGGCCCAAGTGCTTGGTCCATCTTGTACTGCTTTCCCAGGCACATAAGCAGGAAGCTAGATTGGAAAGCAAGTAGCCAGGGCTCTAATGGGCACTCCAATATGGATGCCGTTGTCTCAAGAGGTGGCTTAACTTGCTGTACCACAATGCTGGCCCCTCGAATAAAATTTTTAAAAATACATTACTTTAATTAGTTTATAAAAATAGACATCATGGTAGAGTAAAAATTTCATTTATACATAATTGAGATTTGGCAATTACTCATTTCCCAGATTTACTCCATATCTATTTTAAGAATTAGTCCAAGCACATACAGTCACTTTTTGCCTTGGAATAGTTCAGTATGCAAGAAATCTGGGTGGTGGGCAACTCTTAAGAATAGAGATCTGGATACTTTTCTATATAATTAATTAAGAACATTTTCACACTTTAAAAACGTAATTTTTAAAATATCATCTGGTAACTTCACAATTTATTTAAAAAGAAAGATGCTTGTAGATCTAGTTGCTATAGATACAGATTAAACCAAGGCCCATGCAATGCCCTTGCTGGCTATTATCCTTAATTTAGGATGTGTCCACCTCAACAGCTCCTCCACCCCAGCCGTACCACACTGGCCTGTTGTAAAGAATGTGCCTGCTGTCTGATCCAGTTTCCACCTCTGGGGTTTGTGAGGCCGTTTCTGCCTCATGTCTATTTCTGGATACCCTGTATCCTATGTTTCCTATGAACTAAAAGTTATACATCAAAGCTTAATGAGTATTTTTGGCACTAACCCACAGGTGATGCCGGGTACTTCAAGTGGCATCACAGAATGTCTATTTGTCCCACTGTTGGAGATGAAAGGATCAACAATGGGTGTAAGGTGGTGAAAGTCACTGTCCTCTAGGATACAACCAGCTTTCATCCCTTGCCACCAGCATCTGATCCCTGGAGTGATATTTTTAACATCATATAAATACCCCGAGCAAACTGCTTTTGTATCCATTCATGACATTTGAGTAAATCAATTATTTGACTAAAAGCTTTTGCTCAGTGGTGACTGTTGGGCCACTTAGCACACTGGTGGCCATGAGGCTGGCCTGCCCAAGTTGGGGCACCTGCTCATATCCTGTCCAATCCCTGATCCACAACAGCCTGGTGATGAGAGATCCCTTGGTGCCCCAAGGGAGCTAATGCCCCTTTGGCTGATTCCATGAATCTGCTCAGAACCAAACTGGGCTGCTGAAAACCGAAGGCAGCAAACAAGGCTAACTTACAGGCTGTCCTTGTACACATCTGGGTGAATATTTCTTTATTCCCAGGCCTTCTGATTTATTTATTCATTATTAAATTTAACTGAATTAGATTTCTAAGACAATGAAAAATGCTGAAGTTCAAATGAAATCAAACTACTCCTATGAGCTCTGGGAGGCCTTGATACTCAACTCACTTTGTGGAGGGCTCCAAAGTATTTGTGGTCATCTGGGACCTCACGAGGCATGGAGGGCTCCTGACTAATGATCAATACAGCCCCAGAGACAGGAACACCTCAATGCACAGCTGTGAGATTCCTGTCTGGATTTTTAATCTACAAATTATAATTGTACATATTGATGGGTACAAAATGTATTTTGATATACATATATATATATATATATGGGATGATTACAGCAAGCTAACCAACATATCTATCACCTCAGAAACTTTTTATGTGACACAAACATTTAACATCTACTCTCCTAACAACTCTGAAATATGTAATGCATTATTAACTGCAGTCACCATGCTATGCAATATATCTCAACAACTCATCTCCTCTTTTCTAAATGACACTTTGTACCTTTCGACCAACGCTTCTCCTTTCCTCCTCCATGATCACCCCCAGCCTCTGTTTACCACTGTCCCACTCTCTGCTTCCAGGAGCTCAACATCCTTTGGATTCCATATATCAGGGAGATCATGTGGTATTTTCCATTCTGTTACTGTCACAGCATAATGTCCTCCATGTTCATCATATTGTTGCAAATGATAGGATTTCCTTCTTTTTTCTTTAAGACTTATTATTATTTACTTGAAAGGTAGAGTTACAGACAGAGAGAGGAAGAGACAGAGAGAACTTCAATCTGCTGGTTCACTCCCCAAATGGCCACAACAGGCAGGGCTGGGCCAGACTAAAGCCAGGAACCTCTTCCAGGTCTCCCACGTGAGTGCAGAGACCCAAGGTCTTGGGCTGTCCTCTGCTACTTTCCCAGGTACCTTAGCAGGGAGCTGGATCTGCATCCATATGGGATACTGGTGCTGTAGGCAGCAGCTTAACTCTACACCACAATGCTGGCCTGGGATTTCCTTTTCTTAAGGCTAAAAAGTATTCTGTTATACATCTTTACCATATTTCTTTAACCATTCAATTATGGACAGACGCCTAGATGGTTTCCAACTTTGCTACTGTGAATAATGAGGCAATGAACATGGAAATGCAGATATCTCTTCAACATACTGATATTTCATTTGAATACATACCCAGTAGTGGAACTGCCGGATCATATGGTAGTTCTAATTTTAGATCTTTGAGGAACCTCTATAGTTTTTCATAATAACTATACTGATTTACATTCCCACTAATTGTATAAAAGAGTTCCCTTTCCAGTGCTTATCTCTCTATGGTCCTTTTCAAGGTGAAATCCACAACTTCGAAGCATTCTTGTCCATGTTGCACCTGTACACTTACCTCTGGAGAAGCCTGGTCTTTGTCTTCATCTGCTGCCCATGCTGCCATCTAGCTACACCCCCATGTGGTTTTTCCTTCAGCCATTTTCACCCCTCTGGGACCCGGCACTTAGTCTCAGTGGTTAGTCCCATTCCATCTACCAGTCTCAACTCAGTCATCACCTTCTCAGAGAAAGCACCTTCCCTGACCACCCTAACCAATTTGAGCCTCATCCAAAAGCCATGCTTTATCCACCTCCATTTCCTCCAAAGTCATGATCACTCGAATACTATTTTTCATTTATGTATTGCCTTCTTCTTCCACCTGCAGAATGAAAGACTACCAAATCTGTATCATCCAGTTTAGTGTAAGGGATGCAGAAATCATTCATGTTTGTTAGGTTCTTTACACTGGAATATAAATCACAACTGTATTGCTCACCTCGGAAAACTCAGTATCTATCATCAAGCTCACTGAATACATACACTGGATATAATCCTTCTCCAAGTGGCTGCAGCAAGAACCGACCCAGTCGTTCTGTTCCTATTCTTACGGAACTGAGCCCCTGGTGGGGAAGACAGATACACAAATATAACTTCTACAATAGAAACATTTTTCATGGAGTGATGCTATGGGAGCAAAGAAGGGAGTAACTGATAGAACCTGGGCAACTCAAGATGTTTTCTGAACAAAGTTGCCTCTGAGAAAGCAGGAAGGATGAGTAGGCACAGAGTAAGATATCCCATTCTCTGTTCTCCATAGAGCAGTGGAGACTGAATGTGCCGCACAGAATCTGTGGGAGTGTGAGATGCTCAAGGGTTTTACAGAATTCCAGGGGTTACAGCTGGACCTCAAGGTGCAAGTAGGAAAGAAAGGTAAGCTGTAAAGCTGAAAAGGGAGTCATGGTGAGCTATTATTAGCAATGTGGATTTATCCTGAAGATCAGACTCTTTACAGCTATAAAATCAGAGATCCTGTGGGATGTTAAAATCAGAGAAACTGTGAGATGTGGAATTTTGGAGAAAGGCCAAGTGCTACTCATCGCCAAGCCTCTGGTCACACAGAGTTAGATACAAGCAAGTAGAGCAATGAGCGGAATGGTCAAGATTTGGAATTCAAGAATTAGATATTCTTTTGATTAGTCCTTTTATAAGTATGCTCTCATTTTGGACTTTTTTGGGTTCATCTCTCTCCTTGATGTCATCAAAGAAGGAGGGGAGGAGGCACCATCACTCCAGGCTGTGCCCCAACTACTGCCTTCTTTTACATAAATACTTCTTTTTTTTTTTTCTTTTTTTTTGACAGGCAGAGTGGACAGTGAGAGAGAGAGACAGAGAGAAAGGTCTTCCTTTTGCCGTTGGTTCACCCTCCAATGGCCGCCGCGGCCGGCGCGCTGCGGCCGGCGCACAGCACTGATCCGATGGCAGGAGCCAGGAGCCAGGTGCTTTTCCTGGTCTCCCATGGGGTGCAGGGCCCAAGCACCTGGGCCATCCTCCACTGCACTCCCTGGCCACAGCAGAGAGCTGGCCTGGAAGAGGGGCAACCGGGACAGAATCCGGCGCCCCGACCGGGACTAGAACCCGGTGTGCCGGCGCCGCTAGGCGGAGGATTAGCCTAGTGAGCCGCGGCGCCGGGCTTACATAAATACTTCTAATATCTGAAGTTATCTGTTAGAAAAAATGAAGGTAGAGTAGAATCAATCTTACCTTGAATATTTATCTCTACCCTTGGAGTTATGTTTTGAATGAATTATTCATAGGTTAAGAGCGCCAATGTTTACAAATTGATAAATATGCAGCATGGATCTAGAAGACTCTGTGAAATCTAAAGAAGCTCCTCCAAAAAAATCCCAAATGTGTCCCCCCACATTAATGCCACCCAATAAATTCATGGTAGCAGACTGTTTTGAGAAGTCACAGGAGCTTTGAAATATGAATATGGTGCCTTCTTAATCATCGGAACACATTTGCTGGTGTTCCTAAAGCAAGTTCTACCATGGGTATCACATCTGACTTTGACAAAGTATTGAAGGAAGAGCTCATTAGTCCTTCCCAGCCATATATCATGTGTATCCAATTTTCTAGCCATTGACAAATGATGTTCATAAAATATGACTAAATTGTCCAGGAAGCAAAATTTCTCAAGGTGCAGCCAAAAGATACCATGAAAGCATGACTTCTAACACTCTAGGCCAGGTACATTTCTTAATTATTCTCCATCAGCTTCAGGAGATGCATCTGCCTGCCAGAGCAGAAGAATGTGACTCCAAGAAGGCAAGGCATATGACCCTCAATGCCACTTATGTATAGGTGAGCAATACAGTAAGACCAGAAAAGAAGGAGCTTGGGCAGTGGGCACACTGAAAACTCATAAAAATGGTACCACACGTTTAAATCCTTGTCGTTATCATTCTCTCATATACTCAATTAGGTTCTCATTTACTGGAACACCAACATCTAAATTCAACACAGTGATTTCTTCCCACAAAGAAGAAAACCCACATATTTTTGATATTTTGGGGAAATCAAATACCATAAGTATGGTTAATTTAAAGGAAGTGTCTTCTATGATCAGAATCGTATGAGGAAGAGGATGTGGGGGTGTATGTGGTGGTGGGGGGCAGTTGAGTAGATAACATCTCTGTTGGAATCAGTTTTACTGGGAGTCAGTCACCCTGAGCTGAGAAGGTGGAACCATTCCCTCTGTATTTGTGATCAGCTGGCCCCTTGGGCATAGAAACTAAATGTCTGCCTTCAGAACTCCAGCTTGACAAGGCTAATCAGATCAAAAAATTGATCCTATGGTGCTGGCCTCTTCAATTCAGAATAGGTCTATTACCCTTGGCCTTCAAAACATTCCCTTTATTAGTCTTATGATCCAAGACCATGGTGATTGGTACATGACACCAATTCATCTTTCATAAAATTCTATGGATGGCTTGAAATGGCATGATATTACAGATATGCACCATGCATGGTAAACATTAAGAAATGAACAAAGGTTAAAACATTTGAAATAAAGGAACAGGAAGAAAGAGAACTAGGGTTATCTAACAAGAAATAGATAGAGACATTACAGACATTTGTATATTATCCTCTTATTACTTTTTTGATAAATACAAATGCACACAAATATAAGATTTATTCCAGAGAAGATTCTAAAAAGTATTAAACATTTTTGACACTCCAATGGAGAGACAACTTGGGAGCAAAGAAAGATATGCACATGGAAAAAGTAAAGCGACTATATAATGGATGAATCTGTGGCTAAATGAGGGGTCTCACAGAAACCAGGGAAGGTACAGAAAGAGGAACCTTATGGAAACCAAGATCTGTGCGATGGACTCACATCTCAAGAGCTTTAAACTCCTAACAACAGCAATTTGTGACAACAGCTGCCTCTTTGAGATCCTAGTGCATAGAAAAACATGGCGGAGTCCAGAAACATGAAGCAAATGTGCACCGAGTGAATGAATGAACAAGAAGAAGGATCTGAGGGAAACGGATTAAGATTCTCTATAAAAACTTCTCAGCAATGTTCTACTTGCAAAATATGGGACTTTTAATCCCATATTTCTTGTCTTTGTTATAACATTAAACATCAAAATTATAACATTAAACATCACTCTTATCTGATGTGACTTCCTCCCTTTCCTCCTAAATGTCTTGCTTGGCTTAACTCTTCTCTCTCTCTCTCTACCTCTATTGTTGGGAATTACACATGTGTGTTGAAAGAAAGAGGGAAGAAGGAAGAAAGAAAAGAAAGAGGAGGAGGAGGAGGGATATTACAAAGGAGGGAAGATAAAGAAAAAAAAAAGAATGAAATCACAAATATCGACTAAGCTCTAGCTAGGTATAAAAAGAGTAAATTTAAGGCAGACCCAGTCTCTTTGGGATCTTTCCAGACTACATAGAAAACTGCATGATTTTAAATATAGTGTTCTGCATTACAGTAGAATTAGGCACAGGATGAAACTGGTGCACATAGGATGAACAAATAATCTCAAATCAAAATTCCAGGAGGAGCTCTTCTGAAAAAAAAAAAAAAAGTGTGAAACATGTGACGGGGTATGTTGGGAGAGGGATGTTCAGCTCAGCAGTCAAAAGATCCTAAACCCAGAGACAAGAGATGGATGAAGGGCCAGGCAGACAAGGTAGACACACAGGCCACACCCAGGCAACTGCGAATCTTAAGGGAGGAGTGGGCTCAACATGGGAAGGTAGGGAGGGCTGTGAGGGCCTTCACAGCAGATGTCACTGAGATGTGTTCTTAAAGACCCAGCGGCCTTTTGTTAGTGAGTTGCTACAGGAAGGAAGAAAACAGATAACCACTACCGACAAAGAAACGAAGCACTGGCGTGTCTGCTCTCTGTTGCAATTCTGTTGAGTGATGAGGCAGGAAAAGGACATTAGGACCACAGAGAGAATGAGCGGAAACTCCAGAGGGAGTAGGAAGTTCATTCCAACAGCAGGGCGGAGGAAGAGTCTGGGGCTGAATCTGCTTCCACAGAAGGGGTCAGGGGAAAGAAAGCTGGAAGAGAAAGGAAGCAGCAGATCTGAGCGGGTGTGAGAATGAAGCCCGGGGAAGGAGGAGGTCCCAGTCGTCAAGACGGGAGATGAAGCAGAGCACTGGTAAGGACATGGCATCGGAGACAGGGAGTACAGAGTGAAGAAGTGAGCCAATGAGGCAAGAGGAAAATAGGTGTGCTACCCAAAAATCAGGGAGTAGTTAATAACATAAGAATACAAACAAAGGTAGATAAGAAATGAGTCTCTTTTTTCTTTTATATTACATTTATTTATTAATATGTATAGAACAGATTTCATGAAATTTCACAGACATGATTCCAAGAATACTTGTTATATGTAAGGACAGTGTACTTTAGAGCATTAGCAACTGTGGGGTTTTCTTCAGTGAGTATTCTAAGGAACTCTCATAGTTTAAAAAAGATGGCAATTCTGGTTTAAAAAAAATCTCTGGATATTTATTGTTTGTTATTCTAGTCTAGTCCAGTTTAGACATTTTCCTGAGTTCCAGACTCAAGCATTCACTTGAATCCCAAATAGCATCACACATGCTGTGCAAAATATAACCCTAAACCCATTCCTCCAGCTCAAAATGACAAGTCCATTCATCCCAAGATGAAGCCAGAGGCTTCATTCTGACCCACCTTACCTCCCACGTCTCGTCTGTTAGAGATCTTGGCGTGTCTGTTTTCAGACTCTATCCTCAATACTCCCATGGCTGCCACTCTGGCCCACGTTACTCCATTTCCTGGCTACATGACTGCAAAACCTGCCAACCCTCAACAGCCAGTCATCACACAGCACCATGTCAGTTTAGCTGCCCAGCCTCTCAAGCTGTCTAGCAGCTTCCCAGCTCACCTTGGATGAGGCCAACGTGCTCAAACAATTGCCAGTAGGCACAACAGGGCCAGGCTCTTCCTTGTGCCTCCAACTTCTCTTCAGCCACAGTGGCCTCCTGGATAATCCTGTATAGATTGAGTCCCGCTTGCCCCAGGACCTTGGTATCTCTCTTCTATTCCTGGGACGCCCTTCCTTCAACTAGTCCACAGCTCACTCACTTAGCTTCTTTTATTTTATTTTATTTTTTGACAGGCAGAGTGGACAGTGAGAGAGAGAGAGACAGAGAGAAAGGTCTTCCTTTGCCGTTGGTTCACCCTCCAATGGCCACTGCGGCCGGCGCGCTGTGGCCGGCGCACCGCGCTGATCTGAAGGGAGGAGCCAGGTACTTCTCCTGGTCTCCCATGGGGTGCAGGGCCCAAGCACTTGGGCCATCCTCCACTGCACTCCCTGGCCACAGCAGAGAGCTGGCCTGGAAGAGGGGCAACCGGGACAGAATCCGGCGCCCCGACCGGGACTAGAACCCGGTGTGCTGGCGCCGCTAGGCAGAGGATTAGCCTATTGAGCCGCGGCGCCGGCCTCACTTAGCTTCTTAATGTGACTTGTTGGCCACACATTGGATCAATTTTAGCCACTCTCCTCAAACGCTCTATATTAATTCTTTGATTTAATTTCTCTATTATCTATATATGCACATAACTTATAGTCTGTTTTACTGGTTTACTTGCTTATTCTGTGCATCAGAACATAAAACTATTGAAGGGAAAGATTTTTGTTCATTTATGTTTCTAAAGTTCTTAAATAGTGTCTAGTTCTTGGTACAAATTTGACACTCAATCAGTATTTATTGATGAAAAAGTGGCTTGTGAAGAGCATCTTCAGTTTCATCTCTAATATGAACTGCTGTTGCTATAATTCTCCATCAAAGCAGGGGCCTGGAGTAGACGATCTCCTATTTTCCTGAGTCAAATGAGCTCTGTCTTTAACTGGAGAAAACTTCTATTTTATTTCACTAGATTTACATTGTTACTCCATACAAAAAAATGTGTTTATGTGTTACCATTCTCTCTAACAGTCATAAATCTTTCAACTGCATCAGTATATTAGAATGAGCACTGGCACAACTGCAAAACAGATCTAAAGGCTGTTTACGGTTTCTGCTGTATGACCAGCTTGGCATGATTTACTGTTGGGAGTGCAGGAATTTTATAGGGCAAGAGTGAGTTTAAACACTTGTTTTATTTATACAGATGTTTAGAGGTAGATGCTTGCTAGTGCAAGTATCATTATCAATTCCCTGCAAGGAAGGGTGAAGGAAGTGTGGGACCCATCCAGATGAGGCAGCAGCAATGAGGACTCCCACCACAGGGCCATTTTCTCTTTTGAATTGGATCCTGGAATGTAGGTGACCTACAGACACCTGCTGTCCTTCCGCACCTGGTGGCACCATCAAGAAGGATGGCAATTCACTCTGTGGCAAACTGAACCAAGCCCGATGGAGCTGAATGAGCTCTCGAGGGGCAGGAGAGGTTCCCAGGATGGGACTCTAAAACGTAGTGTGGTAACCAGAGCATCTGTCTATGTCTGCTTTTCAGAGTCCCTTCTAATTACCCACCCAAACTTGAGTCCCACTTAATGGAATCTCCTAACATTCTGTGGCAATTTAAATCCTATGACCACAAATGCCTTGGATTGCTCTCCCGGTCCCCTTCAACATGTGGAGATCCTGGAGTGGGGATTGGACTCTGTGACTTGTTTGCAATCAATAAAGCCAAAGAAGCCAAATGCAACTTTGGAGATAAGATCACATGGCAGGCCAGTGCTGGGCCTCAGTCCATCTCTCTCCATCTCTCATCTCTCAGGTTCTGGGAGACGTCAGATGCCACATTGTGAGTAAGGGCCCACATGGTGACCACCTGAGGCCTCCTGCCAAAGCCACATGAGTGAGGTTGGCTGTGGGCCCTGATGCCTCCGTCAAGTTGGGCACGTGACTACTGCTTCAGTCAGCATCTGGGTTGGGTTTCCAGAGAGACCTGGGCCAGAAACCCCACCTAAGTTATTCCCAAATTCCTGTCGCCCAAACATTGTGTTGCTTGTTTTAAGCCACTAAGTGTAGAGTAATTTTTATACAATAATTTCTATTTAATTCAATGTCCAAATGAGGATAATGCAGCATTTTAAATACATAATTATTCTGGTGACCAATTTCATTGAGAGTACAAGAGAAAGCAGA
Organism: Oryctolagus cuniculus; assembly: GCF_964237555.1. Taxonomy (NCBI): domain Eukaryota; kingdom Metazoa; phylum Chordata; class Mammalia; order Lagomorpha; family Leporidae; genus Oryctolagus; species Oryctolagus cuniculus. The sequence goes on from NC_091438.1 coordinate 19,741,675, forward strand.
TTGATTTTTCAGTTGATTGAGCATGTTCTGAGAGGCGCTCCATGCTATGCACCCTGGAACCATACATTTGAATTAGATTTGCACCCTGCCTTCAAAAGGCTTACCACTGAATGGCACAGGGAAAATGGGACTGTGAGGATATGGCTGGAATCTCATTCGTTTTCCACGGAACTACCTGGCTGCCTTTCTGTTCCGTTAATATGTCATTATATTAATCAGATATAATGCAAATCTTTAAAAAGGTTTAACCATCACCTCTGAATTCAGCAGGACGCAAGCCATAACCTGAGCAACATCATATATTAGATCTCATTCACCTTGTTCCTCAGCCTAAGACTTCTAGAAGATGAACTGAAATTAGTCTCCCCTGTCTCCCTGGTGAGCCACCTGCCCAGACTCACCTGGGAATCAGCTCGTTCTGCTCAAAAAGCTTGTACTTCTCCTGTGAATTATACGCAGACACTTCTAATATCCCCCGGTTATTCTGCTTCCACCTGCCCTCTCAGTTACTAAATCCATTCTCTGCCATGGAACACAGACCTGCCACTGCAGCTGGCCTTAAAGAGATACAGCTAGACACTGTGCGAGAGAAATGCCAGTGCCAGAGCTGCTGCAGATGATCTCAGAGACACGCCAAGGCCACCTTCAAGGAAAAGACAGGAAAACAGCACAGCTTTTATCAAGGATTCTTATCTCCCTTCGATGCATTGTCTCCTGTTCTGGGTCTTGTTGAGTTGAGGCCTTTTTGGAAGAGCAGGTGAATGTCGAGGTACTAGAAATTCCCCTTCCTATTTCTGTATTAATCAGCAGTGACACTGAATTATGAAAAACATACTATCTGGGGACAAAAAGGTTGCTGTTTTCTGTGATCCTACATAGGGAGAGATATTTTCAGAGAGATCCAGAATCACAAGGACATTGTCAAAAATACCTTAATACTAAATGATACATCTTCAGATTTCTTCCATATGCAATGATAACAAAGACACCCCGCACCACCCAGAAAAGATGATAGCAGCAGAAATGCACAGCTAGTCGAAGACTGGAGTGAGTTCTGTTCACTATACAACACAGCATCCAGTCAAGAGAAATCATATACGTGCAGAAAACTCTAGCAGACTGACATTTGCTCCATAATAAGTAACTTGCCTTCATAGCCACAATGTTAAATTCCCTTGAATAATCCCACAGAGTTCTGTATTGATGGGAACTTCCTCCCACCTCTTAAATCAATGTTTATGGATTTGTATTCTAAAGCATCCGAAGAAACTGCAACTAGCAGGCCTTGAGAATGATCTTGTATCTGTTATAAAGAAAATGGTCCATTTCTTACGGGGCCCTTCTGAAGTTTACCAAAGATGTATAGTATATTATATAAATACATATTTTGTACCTGTCATATATAATATATAAATTATTTGTATTTTTATTATATTTTATTAATATATTATATTTATATAAAAATTATCATATATTATATATTAACTATATACATTATAGTTAATTGACCAATATTCTCATCCCAAGAATCTCTTTCCAGATTTGGACATAATTTAGCAAAAGTTCATCCTTTTACGCCAATAAGAATGAAAGAAAATGACCTTAACCAAAACATGAAACATACTTCAATAATGCAACAGTACACAGATGAGGCTGTGAGGGTGGGAAGGACATATGGTAGAATTCTGTCACATCTGTATTGACTGCTAGGAAATACCTAAAGTAAGTTGACCCATCTAGTAGAATTATATGCCTTGGCTTGTCCCAAAGTTTCTGCTGATATGCTGAAATTTCCCATCTGTCTCACTTTTACCTTACCAACTTTGGGGGAGAACACTCTGGCAGAGATTTAAATAATTAGTTGGGATAGGATGGTAATAGTGGGTGACAGTGGAGAACATAATTGTGCATAGTGTGTATGCACGTGCTTGTGGTGTTCAGAGGTGAGACCAGCACTTGCCTCAAGAGCACATAAACCAAAGTTGCAAAGACATGGAAAAGATGACCTTGGCTCTTGTGCAAGCCTGACAAACCAATTCATGAAAGGCTCCACATTTTTGTAGAATGTTTCTGATGCAGAAGAGGAAATGAGGTTAGGAAAAGAACCATCCTATTAGGACTTGATTCATGCGAGAATCACCAATGGATTTCAAAACCAGTTGTTGAAAAAATGATGAAGCAAAAGTTATTAATACAGACTTGAAGATTTCCCACACATTAATTGTTAATTTCAAGGAAAATACAATGATTTTACAGTACAAAAATCTTACAGGCAGTACCTTAAACAAGAGATCAAAATTAGTATATCCCGGGGGACAAGCTGGCATCCTGTGCCTCTTGATCTCACGCTCTGCATGACACAAGATCATTTCTATGGGATCCTGGCCAACATTCTAATTATGAGGAAACATCAAACACAGGCATGGAAATTACACAGGAAAGCTGGTTCACTCTCTTAAAACCTGTAAAGGTCAAAAAGTCAAAGAAAGATGGAGAAAATGTTCCAGATGAAAGAAGATTAAAGAATCATAAAAATGAACACCCTGGTTGATCCTGAATGGAATTCTGGAACAGAGTAACAAAAGGTCCGCAGTGCACCGCTGGGACAAGTGAAACCAGAATACGACTCTAGTGCAGATCACAGCATGGAATACACTGAAAATACCCTGGTTCTGATAACTACACTGTGGCTTTCTAAGAAAATGTCCTTTGTGTTGGTAAACACATACTTTAATATTAACAGTAGAGGAGATGGCTTCTACAACTAGTGTTTAAGCCATTCAACAAAGATTTCAGTGACACACATAGGAAACAGAATAAAGAAAGAATAATAAAGTAAATGGAGCAAAATATAAAATTTTGATAATCTGGGTAAATAGTGTCAGGAAGTTCTTTGCATATTTTTGCAACTGTTCTGTACTAATGTACTGATGCAAATTCTACCAGAATAAAGAATTATAGTACAAAGGTGTAAGTGTGAGTGGAGAGATGGCAGAATGCATGCAGAATCCCTCTCCCCATAGATATAACTCCCACCCTTTATGTTGTATTGCATACAAATAAATATAATGCCTGAGAACTGTCGAGAGCCACCACGGGCAAGCCTGTCTCTCCATTCCAAGAACATCCTAGATGCAACTTGACTCGAGATTTTATACCATTTATAAAACTGCGTAATGACTGCAATGCTGAGGAGTAGCTGTTGCTATCACCTCTTCATCTGGATCAGAGCTGGCCTCTCCACAACGCAGGAACAGTAACATGATCCTGTTTCCGGAGGCCGCCTGGGGAGAGGGAGAAGAGCAGGTGCAGGAGGCAGAGGGTCGCTGTTTCTTTCCTCTTAGGGACCCTCTGCTTTCTGATTTTGTTTTCCCCATCCCGTCCCCCTGGGCCTCACTAGTAGCTCAGCTTTAGCTCGCCCTCTCCCTGGAGTAAAACATGTTGGTCATGATGCTGGGGGCTTTCACAAATGGTTCTCAGAGGACATAATGTGCTCCCGGCAAACCAGAGATCATGTTCTCTTCCCACAGGGAGAGCAGACAGAAACTTTCCTTCTGCCAGGGTAACTGCATTACCTTTGCTAATCCAGGTGGGCCACACTAGGAGAAATGTGTAACACATCCCCAAAACCTCAGAGTCCAAACACGTGAGGCCCTGACTGCCAGACAACTGTCTCTGGCAGCCAGGAGGAATCTCTGGAGGTTTCTCAGGAGGGGAGCAAGAGGGCTCTTATTTACCATGAGAGCCCAGGACCAAGTGCTCCAATTCTTTCCTATTCCCTCCAGGGTGGGCTCAATTCTTCCAGCAACTAAGGAGCTTCCCAGTAAATACCATGGAACTGCACAGAACTGAAATCATTCAAACTGTTTCAGGCTCCATGCTAGTATGGAAACACGTTTGAGCTGTGGGATGTAACTAGAGGAGTAACATGCAAGTATTGGGTATAGCTTTTTCTGGCCAGTTCCACCTTGGGTTTCCAGTGGTGTCAGCAGCTCATTTAAATTCTTTGCTTCTCAACTTAAAGAATGAGAAGATGGTGTAGGCTCTGTTCCTGAGTCTAGTTTCCTGCTAATGCACACTCTGGGAGGCAGCAGTGGTGGCTAGAGGAGCTGAGTCTTTGCCACCAACATGGTAAACCTGGGCAGCCCCTGACATTGTACGCATCTGGGGAGTGAACCAGCAGATGGGACATACATATTCTCTCCTGCTCCCTCCTCTCCCTCCTCTCCTAGAATCAGGAACAGAGGCAGGACTCAAATCTAGGAACTTACATGGGCATCCCAAGCAGCACCTTAACTGCTATGCCAGGTGCCTACACCATCTTTCCTCTCCCTCTCTTCCCTCTTCCTCTCCCTCTCCCACTCCTTCTCCTACTCTCTTTCCTTCTCCCTTTCAAATAGTAATACTAATAATAAAAAGAATAAGAATTAAGAAATTCAACCTCTGCAGGAACCAATATGGGAAAGTTGTAGAGGTGGTTTTGTTTTTCAGGTCACCAGAAAAACATACTTCTACACACAAGGGATCTATATTTAAAATATGACATTTTTCAAGGTTTCAATTTTTTTTTTTTATTTACTTGAGAGAGAGCAACAGAGAGAGACAGACTGATAGAGTTCTCATCTACTGGTTCACTTTCCAAATGCCTCTAATTGCCAGGGATACCCAGGCAAAAATTGGGAGCCAGGTATTCAATCCCTACCTCCAATGTGGGTAGCAAGGTCCCAACTACTTAAGCAATCACCTGCTGCCTCCTAATGTGCACAACAGGAAACTGGAATCCAAAGTAGAGCTGGGACTTTCTTAAAAAAATTTATTTATTTATTTGAGAGGTGAAGTTAAAGACAGTGAGAGGGAGAGACAGAGAAAAAGGTCTTCCTTCCATCGGTTCACTCCCCAAATGGCTGTAACGGCTGGAGCTGCGGCAATCCAAAGCCAGGAGCCAGGAGCCTTTTTTGGGTCTCCCACGTGGGTACAGGGGCCCAAGGACTTGGGCCATCCTCAACTGCTTTCCCAGCCCATAGCAGAGAGCTGGATAGGAAGAGGAGCAGCCAAGACTAGAACCGGCGCCCATATAGGATGCTGGCACTGCAGGCGGAAGATTAACCTGCTACGCCACGGTGCTACCCTCCCCCTTTAAAAGATTTCATTTATTTATTTGAGAGGTAGAGTTACAGACAGTGAGAGTGAGAGACAGAGAGAAAGGAGAGCTGGGACTTGAACCCAGGTAACCTGACATAGGATACGGCATCCCAAATGGTGTCCAAAGTACTATGTCAAATAACCACCATCCCAGTGTTTGATTCATCTTGTTGTGAATGTGAATATAAAATTCAATTTCATAACATACTTCTCAATAGGCACCTTTAATATTTCATGTGCAACTGAATGCAGCAAGATGTAAATGCTTCAGACCAATTAGCAACTGGATGCTGAAGGTTATCTGTATCTGTGAGCACTTGTTTATAGAACAACAGATGTGCAGACATGCCCCCTGGAGCATGTAGCAGTTGGGTCCTATTTGAATTCGTAGCTCGGGACATGGTATTGGCACAGCCTGCAGCAGAAGCCCCCTCCCTGCCAAGAGTGAGGGTTCTGGAAGCATGAAGACCAGGGGAGACAGTGCTACCTTGCTGCTTGTCACTGTGCAGCTTGCTCTAGCCCATACAGCACCACTGTCACCAACCTCCATGGCCCCGTGCCTAGAAGAGTCTGAAGAGGGATTTCAAAGGCTTATTCATCACACGTTTGTGGGCATTAACATGGAAGGAGAGAAGAATATCTTCTTTCCTATGGACTTTACAACTAAATTCTGATCTCTCTGCAGTTCCCCACAAATAAAGCACGTGGCCCTAACCTTACTGGAAGCACTATAACATTGAAAGTAGCACAGAGCTTAGGACCAAGCCCCCCAACCTGGTCTGATGGCTCTAAACTTTGGGGCTTTGACACTTGCTTAATGTGCTAACACAACCTGATGCAAAAAAACAAATGATTAAAGTCTTGCTTTGTAAAAGATTGTGTAAAAAATAAACTAGAAATTATTGAAGCTGATTTACATGAGGGTTTCACTCTCATTTCCTTGCATTTTAATTCAGTTTCTTGCGTTGGGGTGAGTTTTTGTGAGTGCATGGGAATTGCCCTGGGAATGGCTTGATCGGGTGGATGTCACCTGTTGTGTGTGGAGGCAGTAATGCAATGGGGACCAGCTGACTAGAGGAAGGTACCTCCCCTGTGTCAGGCACTGCACTTGATGCTTTATACGTGTCTAATTTAATACCCAAAGTGGTATTGCAAGAAATTATCACTCTCCCACTTTAATGAGGAGACTCTTGATGAGCTAAGTAAGTCGAGCAAAGTCATTTAGTTAGAAAATAATAGATAAAGGGTTTGAGATAAATTTATCTAGCTCCAGAACTCATTGTTCAGATGAGCCCTTGCTACCTCCATTTGGGGCAGAAATATACCTCACAACATCTCCATTAACTGAACATCAGTCTCTATTTTTTTTTGGCCAGGCAGAGTTAGACAGTGAGAGAGAGAGACACACAGAGAGAGTTATAGGCAGTGAGAGAGAGACAGAGAGATAGGTCTTCCTTCCGTTGGTTCACTCCCCTAACAGCCGCTATGGCTGGCGCTGCACTGATCCGAAGCCAGGAGCCGGGTGCTTCCTCCCCGTCTCCCATGTGGGTGCAGGAACCCAAGCACTTAGGCCATCCTCCACTGCCCTCCCAGGCCACAGCAGAGAGCTGGACTGGAAGAGGAGCAACTGGGACTAGTACCCAGCGCCCCAACCAAGACTAGAACCCAGGGTGCCGGCGCCACAGGCTGAGGATTAGCCAAGTGTGCCACTGCGCCGGCCTCAGTCTGTATTTGAATAGAGATCCTAGTGACAGCACATCCCATTTTTAAAAATCTTATGTTTATTTTGTTTATTTGAATGGTAGAAAGACAAAAGTACAGATTTCTCATCTACAACAGCTGGGACTGGATCAAGCTGAAGCCAAAAGACAGTACTCAACCTCAGGCCTCTTACTTGGATGTCAGGGATCCAATTACTTGAGCTATGCCTCCCAGGGCATACAGCAGTTGGAAGCTGGAATCTGGGGTGGAGCCAGGACTTGAACCTAGACATTCCCATATGCAATATGGGCATTCCAAGCAATGCCTTAACTACTAGGCTAAACACCCATCTCAGCATCCCATTTTTAAACAGTTCTGATGGAAACATTGGACTTACACAGTGAGCTAGAACCCACTCTTGTATTCTTCCTGCTAGTCTGCATTAAGCTCTGTTAAGTCATTCTTGAGAAACCTGCTTCCCTGATGTAGAAGCTGGAGTGGGAGGTGGCGATTTTTTAGGATAAATAGCTTGAGTTTCCTTAACCATTCCTCACACCGTGAGGCTTCCTCCCCATCCTGATTGTATACTCTCTAGAGCAGATCCTTCTGAGGAAACAGAGTGCCTGTGAGACACAGAGCCCAGCCAGGGGAAACACGGGACTCTCCAGTATTTGAAATGTGGTTAGCACTCACGGAATGGCTTCAAACTGCATTTATTTATTTATTTATTTATTTATTTATTTATTGTCAGGCAGAGTGGACAGTGAGAGAGAGAGACAGAGAGAAAGGTCTTCCTTTTTGCCATTGGTTCACCCTCCAATGGCTGCCGCAGCCAGCGTGCTGCGGCTGGCGCATCACGCTGATCCGATGGCAGGAGTCAGGTGCTTCTCCTGGTCTCCCATGGGGTGCAGGGCCCAAGCACTTGGGCCATCCCCCACTGCACTCCCGGGCCACAGCAGAGAGCTGGCCTGGAAGAGGGGCAACCGGGACAGAATCTGGCAACCTGACCAGGACTAGAACCTGGTGTGCCGGCGCCGCAGGTGGAGGATTAGCCTATTGAGTCACAGCGCTGGCCTGCATTTAATTTTAATTACTTAAAATTTAAATATCCACAAATGGTTAATGGTCACAATACTAGAGCTGGACCTCCCCAGGATAATACACGTTTCTCTTGGGGGAGAGCATTTGCTCTAGTGGTTAAGATGCTCCTATCCCATACTGGAGCACCCAGCTCTGCTCCCAGTTGCAGATTCCTGCAGTGTAGAACCTGGGAGACAAGAGATGGTGGCTCAAGAATTGTGTCCCTGCTATCCACATGGGAGTCCTGAACTGAGCCTGGCTTCTGGCTTCAGCCTCGCCCAGGCCTGGCCATTGTGAGCATTTTGGGGGAGAGAACCAGTAGACAGAGCTGTCTGCCTGTTATCTCACTCTTTCCATCTCTCCCTGTGACCCCTTAACTCCCTCTGACCTCCCTCCTCCTCCTCCTCCTTGGCTCCTTCCTTGTGGCTTGCCATCACAGGCCTTCTTTCAGTCCTGGAACTACCTTCTTGCCCCACAGCTCAGCTCATTCTGTTCTTCTGTACAACTTCTCCCTCCCTGCCAAACTAGTGAGCAATTGCTCCTGCTTTAGCTGTCAGCTTCTAAGTCTCCATCTTGGGGAAAGTGATCTGACATGCTCCCCCACTTCATCCCACAGGCCTTCCTGGACCTCTCCAAATTGGGAAGGCAAGGTTACATTGGCTTTGAGATGATTTCAGAGACACCTGCCTCCTTCACTTGGTCCTTAAGTGTATAAAGTAGGATCACTTTTGTATCCACTGCACTGTGCCTGGCAAATAGTGTATGTTCAGGAAAAAGTCCAGAGATAGAACATTCCAGAAATCACGCAGAGCAGCAGTTAGAGTAAAATGAAAAAAAGGAAATGTGGCTCCGGGGCTTATTAGAATATTATGTTGATTCACAAAGGCTCTCAAGGGCCATTTTTCTCTGCCTGCTGTTGATTGCCTTAGTGTAGGTCCACCTCACGGGAGGGATGGCAGAGATTTAAAAGGAAAAAGCAGGTGCAAGCTTTTCACCCAGTCTGTTCACCATGCCACATTTTCTCCCTTCTTCAGGTACAGTTCCCGATCTCTGTGTCCAGGAAGTTTCTCCAGGTTGTCTAACCTGCTCACCTGTGGTTTCTCTGAACTTCTGATGAGCTATGAGCATCTCAATTTTTTATTTGCTTCATCTTGATCTGTCTCATATCAACTCAATCCCAACTTCTTGGGGAGGAGAAACTATAGAGAATTTAGGCATGTGTTTCTAAAGAACTAGTACCATAGAATATTCTTTTTAAATTTTCTAAAAGGTCTAATTTTGATTTGGCTGAAAAATAAATCCCAAGAATAATAGGAAGTTCAGAATAGAAGGTCACTATTTTTCCTCTACACTTTCTGATTTTTAGTTATGACTTATCTCAGAAGCCAGTTTCTCAATTCTGCTCTGCCTGAACTTGCATAACTATATAGTTAAACACAGTTCCAGAAAACAAGAAACGGTTTTCTAGAGCTTACCTATTCATTCAGCAAACTTTCACAGATGAGTTATTAAGTACGATATGAAAGCACTTGACAAACTCCGTGGAAAAATGGAATTAAAGCAAAGTTCATTTTGTGGGCAAATGCATATGCAGTTTTTCTTAGTAGCCATTTTTCCATGAACTTCTTGAAGGCCTATCATCATCTTTTTGATAGAAATTAAAAGGCGGGATGAAATGCTTCTGTCTGTTTGGCACTGATCTGTGTATAAGAGATGTCAGGAGACAGTGACTTGCAAAGGCCAGCGGGGCAGAGGCAGTTCAAACATGGCGGAGACTGCCGCGGGGTATCTGGGAAGGCTTCCAAGGGAGCACGGGGCATCCTGATGGGATGGGAAGGAATGTTGGGAATTGGACCAAATGAAATGTAAAAGAACATTCCAGATGGAGACGCTTTATCAGCCCAGCATGAACTAAGTTAGTGACTACTAAACACCTGCCCCAGATTGCTGATCCTTAATGAAATCCTTCTCCATTTGTGCAGAAATTAAAACCAAAGAGATGTAACGAGTGCTTTAGAAAGATTTTTTTTCAATTAAAAAAACCTGGCATTTATTCCAACAGCACATCCTTCTTGATTTTTTTTATATTAAAATGTCCTTTCTTATATGAAATTACATTGACAGAAAATGACAGTTGGTACTTCAAGTGAGTTCATTTAGGCACAAGTTGGTGTTCAGTTTTGCCTCTCTCCATGTCCTCATTTTAAAAATCCTGGCATCTAACCATTGCCAGGAGACCCACAGCTCTGGGCTGGGTGCTATCTTGGAGGTGGATGTGTGGATGGTGAGGCAGAAGGGGAGGGTGGGAGAAAGCTGGATTCTAGCCTGTGAAGGTTAGACTAAAGTTCCCTTTCAACCTAGGATGACGGAAATGTTTTTGAGAAGGGACTGACATGATGAAAACAGTTTGGGAGAAAAGAATAATTTGATAGAAGATGTCACTTTCAGACAAATCTCTGTGAGCCAAATCCATGCCATGTTTTTGCTATGTTCATGGTTATCTTTACCATTCTCCTGCTAGATGGAAAGTGGCTTCCCTCTCAATTCTCACCAAGGGGCAAAGCCCAAGCTGTTGCTCCTTTGGTATCCCTCAAAAACCCCTGAGCTTTCTCCTAAAGCTTAGGTTAAAAGCTCAGCACCAGCATGCTTTCAAGGTAAGTGACAAATTCAGTTTCTCCAATTTAAAATAGAATTTGGTGATAAAATTTATATACAGTACAGGAAAGCACACTATCAACACCAAGCACATACTAATTATAGCATTTTTGTTGGAACCTCTCAGAACCCCAGACACTGTCAATTCTATAAAGTCCAAGTTCAAGGCAAACCTTTCGATGTATAACAGCAGCCAGTAAGATTTGCTAAGACTTTGGCTACATGATTAGTATGAGCCAAGGAGCAAGACCAGAGTCAACAGGTGCATCTGCAGGAGATGAACAGCAGAGTCAGGGTCTTCACTCTCTGCCCCCTCCCTGTGGGTCATCTCACCTCGCCTGGGCCCCTCTCTACAAAGCAGCTTTCTCCATACAACTTCCCTGGTTCCCAATGGCAGCTCCTTCACTTGCACCTGTACCATCTCTTGTGGCTTCCCAACCCTCAACTCCCAATAGATATTTAGTGGCTTTTAAGAACTCTTCTTGAATTATTCTCATTTGGTATTCTTCTGTCTCCCCAAGACACTAGTTGACCCAATGTATCATTCACTTGGCTCTTTCTCCAGGACTCGTGTTTGAGACACTATCGCTGACTCTCAGGGGGCTAATGTACGACTGCGGAACTCTGCAGGGTAGGAAAGAGTAGAGCACACACGGTGGAATGGATAGCACAAGGACAGCCCACCCAAAGGGGCACCAGATTGTCAGAGTTCTCTGTAGACCTCTACCTGCTGGCCCTCCACACTCTCCCATCTCCCCCAGCATCCACTCCCGGCCTCGCTGAGCAGTCTGTTACCTGCCTCACATGGGCCATGCTTGTTGCTTTCCCAGTACCACCTGACCCCACTCTGGAGCAAAGCACTCCCACAGTTCTTTCAGTGAAAATGCCAGGCTCCACGTTGCCCCTCACTTTGAGCCTTCTTGGGCTTCCCAAACCCAACTCCCCCTCCCTTTAGCAGCTCTCATTCTTCACTTGCTCAGCGTTTTTCTCAAGGGTGTCCATAGGTGAGCATGGGAACGAAGGCCAGGTGCTTCGCCTCTTTTACAAATCACTGCTGAACAGACACCAGGTGCTCAGTCAAGCTTTGTAAGTTGGCCGTCTAAGAAGCGGCTACCTTCAAAACAGCTAAAGTAATGGTTTTGGGAGGTAGAACTGTGATCCTGTAAAAGAAAGGCAGAGTATTTTTTATAAAGAAAGGACCTATTTTCATTTCCTCTGGGATTTCCCTAAGTGTTTTGAATTTTAAAGAGAAAACTTTATTTTTAAAATGTACAATCATTTTGAAAGCAAAGTTAAAACAGGGTTTGTTTTATAAATCATTTTGAGTGAATTTCTTTCTCTAAAATTAAAGTCTAAAACCAGGTGGCTTTCTTTGATTCCAATCCTTTTCATGTTCTTCCGTGTGTCATGTGAAAGCACAGTTGCTATGGCAACTACTCATTATTTTTCAGGAGTTGGCTAGATATTTTAACAACAACAAAAAAATCCCCAAATCTTTCCAGTCTCCAGATAGTCATATTTTATACCCTACAGTGGCTTTTAATTTTTACAGTTTCTTAACTAAGCACTTTCTGGCAGCTCTAACAAGCCCAAACCACCCACAACTTGGTCACTAAATGAGCTTTGGGGAGACTCCCTCCCCCACCCCCATATTGCTAATAATCCAAGAAACTTTAAAAATTTCCCGACATTTTGGAATCTTGCTCTGTCTTCAGAGTAGACAATATATGTCAATTTAATGATGCTTAGAAATGGTGCACGCACATGTGTGTGTGTGTGTGTGTTGTACACACTGATGTTCAAGAGATTTGCAATATAAATTAAAGAAGAAAGAATTTATTCTTTAATCATTCTATTTCCAAACCTTGTTTTCTGAGTATTTATCATATCCTCAGCAGTGTGCTAGAATTTCTGAAAGATGAAAGAAAAGCGAGTGACAACATCTACTGCCTGCAGCACACTTACTATCTGATCAGAAACAGTCAGTTAAAATACAAAGACCAAGCATGGAGAGATGTTATATAAAATGTCAGGGCACTTTCATATGCAAAGCGTGGAGCTGACATAATGAAGTAAGTGACCGCTGTCAGAATCACCTGAGCTTGGAGGGCATGCCTTGGCAGCCGGGGATTTGTAGAAGAATTAGATCTGTGGTCTACTTGGGATTCTCTGTGGAGGAATTCCACCTTCTGGGAGCCATTTTTGAAATGGAGAAAGCCTTTCCAGCTATCACAGTGCGTGCAGGACACCAGTAGCATTTAGGGTGGAGGCCGGGGATGCTGGATATCCAGCCTTGAATTTAGAACCTACACTGAGAGGTGACAGACATTCCCAAGTTCAACAGCCTTGCAGGAATAAACCTACAGAATTGCACATCAGTAATACTTCAGCCCAGGGTTGTCTTAGCCCATTTTTGTGTTGCTATAAGAAAATACTTGACAGGGGCTGTGTTGTGTTGAAGTAGGTAAAGCCACAGCCTGCAATGCTGGCATCCCATATGGGCACCAGTTTGAGTCCCGGCTGCTCCACCTCCAACTCAGCCCTTGCTGGTGTCCTAGAAAGGGAAGGGGAGGAAGACCCAGGTGTTTGAGCCCCTGCCACCCCTGTGAGAAACCTGGAAGAAGCTTCTGGCTCCTGCTTCAGCCTGGGCCAGCCCTGGATGTTGTGGCCATCTAAGAACCAGCGGATGAAGATCTCTCTCCCTCTGTCTCTCCCTCTCCCTCTGTTACTCTGACTTTCAAATAAATAAATACATCTTCACCAAAAAAGAAAAGAAAATACTTGAGACCTGGGTGGCTTATTACTAGACAAGGCCCATTTTAGTTCACAGTTCTTAACTTGGATAGCTGTATCTAGTAGCTACTGCTGAGGGCCTTGGGTTGCATTATCATATAACAGATGGCATCTCATGGCCATTGCATGTGCAGAAGAGAAATTAAGGGGAAGCGCTAGGCTTGCTATGGCCACCTGCTCTCCTGTGTTCTAATCTGATTCCATGAGACCTAGGATTCCTTCAAGACACTATTAACCCCTTGAATATTACCCAAATGTGCTAGTCACCTCCCAATAGGCCCCACTTCTTAAAAGTCTCGCCACCTCTCAACATCAGCACACTGGGGACCAAGCTTCCAGCACATAAACACTTGGATAACATAGTCAAACCATTTCCAGGGGGCGGACATTGTGGCACAGAGGGTTACACCGCTTCTTGAAGCGTCCACATCCCACAGAGTGCTAGTTAGAGTCAGTTTCCAGCTAATACATCCTGGGAGGCTACAGAGAATGACTCAAATGCATGGGACCCTGGACCCTGCCACCCACGTGGAAGACCTGGCTGGAATTCCTGACTCCTGGCTTCAGCCTGGCCAAGTCCTGGCTGTTGCAGGGATTTGGGGAGTGAACCAGTGAGTGGTTCATTCACACTTGGTTCTCTGCATTTCCATTTCTCTCTTCCCATCGAAACCACCAGCATGCACCTCCTCATCTTCAAGGGGCCTGTTCTTGCTTTCTAAAATGACCTCCCACAAAGTACAGGAATGGTTTATCCTGCCCTCTGTCTGCACAGGGGCTCCTAGTAAGGTAAGAACTGATTTAAAAGACTGCCCAGCTGAATGGATCTGCCATTTGAGTTTATTCTAATTCTAATGTCATCCCAGATCACTTGCACCTGTTGTCTCTTGGGATCCTTTATATATGGCAAAGCCAGCAACAAAACAGGAGGAAGCATACAGAAGTATCAGATTAGCATAACAAAAATAAGGATGATCCCACATGGATATATTCTTAAAAGTTCACCTTCATCCTTTTAAACTTACAAAATGGAACGATTACATTTCAAATACAGACCATAACACATGCTCATAACTTAACATGCTAGTACTGACTGTATTTATCACATGTTTTTATGGAAGTTAAAGCCCAGTGTTCACTACCATCCCAGTCCTTACCCCCCTCTCCAAATAACCAGAGCCTGAAGTTGGTGTGCAACTTTTTATTCCACTTTCTTATACTTTGCCTTCGTGCACAGGCATCAGTAAGCGTAACGTAACTGCCCTGTGTGACGTAGACAGTTTCATATGATAGCTGCATATGACAGTTTCATATGATTACAAAGCAAAGGAAGGCGTCTGAGATTTATCATGTTGATCAAAATATATAACTCATCACACAGTTGCATGTTGCTCCATGACATAATATATTAGTATGAATTCCATTTTCAAAACATTTCATTTTCTCTTATTACAAGTAAATATTTCTATGCATCTATTCTTAGTTAAGTAAGTATGTCAGATGTATTGTAGGGAGTTTGTCTAGAATGAGAATGGCTTGCCATAATACTGAAGCAATTCCAATTCTATTAGAAACTTCTAAATTGCTCTTTTAAGAGTGATTTTATCAACGCATTTTGCCACCAACAATGTATGTGAATTAGCCTCCCCAAACTATAGAAAAGACTTCATATGCTTCAAATGTGTGAAATTGTATTGCTTCATTGTTTTTATTTTCTCTTCTCTGCTTCCCAATGGGGCAGAGCCTCTTTTGTTAAACTTCACTGGGTATTTCAGTTTCTGAATCTGTGATATGCCTGTTGATAGCCTGTCCTTTTTTTCTGTAGGTTGTTTGTCGATTATTTATTGAGTTTAGAGATTCTACATGTTATGGATACTAAGTCTGAGTGACAAGTGCAGCTATATTTTCATCTGCCCTATGGTTTGTATTTTCCCTCTTCTGCCTTCTATCACACAGAAAATTATCATTTTTCACTTATGATTTATATTTTTAGTGTCCTCTTTAGGAAATCCTGTAATGCCTCAATGCTATAATGACATTATTTACTTTCTTTTGAAGTTTTAAATGTGTTAGTCCTTAATCCCTATGGAGTTTTTGGTATAATATGTAAAAGAAAATGAACTATTTTTCTAAACAGATAATTTTTATTTATTAAGTAGTATTTTTTCCCACTGATTTGTCACAATACTTGTCTTTAAAGCCAATTTTTCTTTCCAAAAGTTGGTATTTTAAGTAATTTTCCTTTCCTAGTTTTGCTAAAATATTAAGTGGAGAACTTAAGTGTCATTTCATGGGTAATTGTGAGAACTGAAGATTTGCTTAAAAAGTGTTTAGAGTAATGTCTGGTTGAGCAAGAACCATCTGAGTTGTTGGGGCTATTTCTGTTTTGCTCATTGGTCTACTTAGTCCAACCCTGCTCCAAAGTGGGCTGGGGTAATCAAAATTACCAAGGCCTCATAAGAAGGTTAACACCAAGTACGTGCCAAATGGAGAGTCTTGCTCTGCTCTGCTTCCGTAGTTATTCGTTCTTCCCTTATTAACTCATGTATACAAAAGCTCATTATACACACAGTACAGATTTTCATCTTCTTTTTCACCCTATTCCTCCAAAGGTAGCTTGTTCAGTATACATATTCTCAAGATTGTCTTCAAGGCATTTTTAAAATTTTTATGTATTTTTTTATTTATTAGAGAGAGAGAGAGAGAGAAAGCCACATCTGCTGGTTCACTCCCTAAATGTAGACAATGGGCCTGGCTGGGCCAGGCTGAACCCAGGACTCAGAAACTCCATCCTGGTCTCCCATGTGAATGGCAGGGATCCAAGTGAAGTAGGCAGGCATACAGGTTAAAATTGATCAGATTTATGAACTGGAAGACCACGCTCCTACCTGATGCCTTTGCCACGTCCCTGTGTGGCCTCACTCCCCTACCTGGCCACACCGGGGTGCCCACTAGCCAATCAGGTTAATTAACCACTCCCCTTTTGGAGTGGGTTAAAAGCCTAGGGCACAGTGTGCTGGAGGCTCTGCCCGGCTCTTCTTCCCTGGCCTCTTGCCAGGACAGGGCTTGCTGTAGCCCTGCGCCTCCAGGGCGCATGGCCTTCAGGCCATGTGCTCTAGGCTTCCTGGCCTAGATGCTCCTCCACGTGGCTGGTTCCTGGTGCTCGGTATGAACCCCTATTCACCTCTCTCCCCTAAATAAAGCTCTCACTCTCTTATGCACCTTTCTTACTAAATAAAAGCTTAAAACGTACCATGCTGCCTCGTTTATCTGTGCCGGTATTTAGAATTCTTCTCTAAATATTAGGGAAGAACCCTCTCAGGCTTATTAATATCGGGGATTTGGTAATAAGCCTGTGGTGAAATCGTAAGGCACCCCAAATTCCGGTAGCGCATGTGGCACCCCAGATAACATTTCTATGGAACTTTAAAGGGCCACATTTCAGGGTAAATTTTAGGGGGTCTTTTCCGATTTCACAAGGACTGAGCCATCTCATGCTGCCGGGAGGGTCTGCATGAGCGGGAAGCTGGAACCGAGAGAGCAGAGCCAGAACTCAACCCAGGCACTTCATTACTGGATACAGCTGTGGTAGATGTTGTTTAACTGTTAAGCCAAAGGCCCCATCCATAGTTCTATACATTTTTTTTTTTTTCAAAATATAGGCCCATGTGTATTTTTTTTGGAAAAGCACACATAATCCTTATTTTTCTGTAACTTGCAACATTTGTTTAGAATCACCTTCCTACCTAAATCCTGTGGGAAAACATTCATTGAGATTTTTGGTGGGAAAACTTGACTCAATGGAATAATTGATACATAATGGACATATTTTGAAAGTAATATTTTAAAATAAATAATAGCAAGTTCTCTCCACCATGAATTCCAGTTTCTCCTTAGACTATTTGTTTATATATATATATTTTTTTTTTGGACAGGCAGAGTTAGACAGTGAGAGAGAGAGACAGAGAGAAAGGTCTCCCTTTTCTGTTGGTTCACACCTCAAATGGCCGCTACGGCCAGTGTGTTATGGCTGGCGCGCTGTGCCAATCCGAAGCCAGGAGCCAGGTGCTTCCTCCTGGTCTCCCATGCAGGTGCAGGGCCCAAGTACTTGGGCCATCCTCCACTGCACTCCCAGGCCACAGCAGAAAGCTGGCCTGGAAGAGGGGCAACCGGGACAGAATCCGGGGCCTCAACCAGGACTAGAACCCGGTGTGCCGGCGCCGCAGGCGGAGGATTAGCCTAGTGAGTCGAGGAGCTGGCCTAGACTATTTAATACCATGGCATTAAATCTGATTTTTAGTCAACAAACTAAAAGTTTTGTTTCCTTTTTATTGTTTTTTCTCTTTTTTTTTAGTTAGATAATCGTCTTTTTTTTTTTTTTTTTTTTTTTTTTGACAGATAGATTTAGTGAGAGAGAGAGACAGAGAGAAAGGTCTTCCTTCCGTTGGTTCACCTCCTAAATGGCCGCTATGGCTGGAGCTACACCGATTTGAAGCCAGGAGCCAGGAGCTTCCTCCTGGTCTCCCATGTAGGTGCAGGGCCCAAGCAGTTGGGCCATCCTCCACTGCCTTCCCAGGCCACAGCAGAGAGCTGGCCTGGAAGAGGAGCAACCGGGACTAGACCCAGCACCCATATGGGATGCCAGCGCCGCAGGTGGAGGATTACCAAGTGAGCCATGGTGCCGGCCCCAAAGTTTTGTTTCTAACCCTGGACTTTAGATAACTGAGATTCTTTCACTGAAACCCATTCATTCACTTATCACAATGAGCACTGAGCACGGATTTTGTATATAAAAAAAAGTATAAAGTAGGTCTCATGAGGTCTCATGCTTGAGATACTCAGGGGCTGGGGGACATGGCCAGGTTTTCAGCACACAGTTGACCACACAGAATGCTCAGTGACCTATCCAAGTACTACGAAGGCCCGGCCCTGCTTAGCTCCTGAGATCAGACGAGATTGGGCACATTCAGGGTGATATGGCCGTAGACATCTCTGTTGTCATAGGGGCCCACCTGGGCTCTGCTGCACAGTGGAACCAAGAGCTAGGGAGAGAAGAGGGGGGCACACCGGCTCAGAAAGTTCTCCCAGAAGACACGGATGTGGGAGGCAAGGTGGACCAGCACAAGTTCCCCCAGTCAAGGGCATTCCAGAGAGAGGGAAGAGGATGAAGGCAGGCAGCGAGGCAGGAGAGACCATGGAAGATTCCAGAAAGGAACAGGCATCCCAGAGCATAGGAGGGCAAGCTCAGCTGTCAGACACCATGAGCAGCCATTTCACATGTGAACCCTCTCATCCATGCCAGGAGGGACATCTGTGTCTGCAGACGCAGCTGGTGACACAGAGAATCTAGAGGAGGCAGTGGTGCACTCTGCATCCCCCACGGTCATCGGCTTCACGGTCAGTGCAGGACCCCGTGAGCCTGTGGGCTTCACAGCTGGCACTCCGTGCCAGAAAGGCATTCGTGGAAACAACACCTCCCTCCCCATGGCACAGGCCAGAGCCAGGGCTGGAGGGTGGCTTCTGATAGGCGTTTCTCGCTCTGCTGCACTGACAGGACTTGAGGAAGAGGGTCCACGCCGTTGAGCTCGCTGGCATGGAGTTGAGACAAGTGCCCCAAGTGAGCAATGCTGGATACCGGCTGTTTTTTATTGACATGTGATGCAGTGAGGCCCAACAACCTGTGGGCACAATTTGGGGTGGCGGGTGGACAAAGGAACTTGTAAGCAAGAGTCAAAGACCAACAACCCCTAATATTGGATAGACATCAGCTGCCCACCCTCAGGGCTTCCTACTGAGCTGGAAGAATGATATTGGAAATAATGACGCAGCTCTGGCTATGAGTCTCACTGCAGGGGAGACCCAGGCTGCACGAATGCACAGCCAAGGAGCTTTCTCATGACTTAAAGGGATCAGTCCTTTAGGGGGGACACCAGAGCCCCCCAATGTGGCATAGGGTCAGGAGGGTCAGGTCTCTGGACAGGGTTTTTGTTTGTCGAGATGGAAACAAGTAAGTGACGTTTCAAAATCAAGAGCCCTGGAGTGCAGTAGAGGATAGCCCAAGTCCTTGGGCCCTGCACCGCATGGGAGACCAGGAGAAGCACCTGGCTCCTGGCTTCGGATCAGCGCAGTGCGCGGACTGCAGCGGCCATTGAGGGGTGAACCAACGGAAAAGGAAGGCCTTTCTCCCTGTCTCTCTCTCTCACTGTCTAACTCTGCCTGTCAAAACAAAACAAAACAAAAAAATCGTGGATATCCTAAAAACGCTATAACAGAACTGCAGGCTAACCGAAACCCTTCCATCTTGCCAGTTTCGCCTTACAGAATCATTTCCTTGTACTGACATAAGGAATCATTTTTCACAGCCTGCTGCTTCCCCCCCCCCCCCCCCCAAGGCTCACTGCACTTATCACCAAATCCAGAAAACAGAATCTAGTCAGTAAACTCTGCCCTCTGCTGTCCATGCTCGGAAAGTGCATGCGTCTGCTTTGTTCCCTCCAATATTAATTAGCATGCACCGGCCACCAAAGGAATTTTAGGTGTTTACTGAAAACTGTTGAATTTTCAGTTTTCAAGCAATTGAAATTTTGGATGCATTTTGCTCTCTGGATTTTTCCCTGCCATAGATTGGGGGAGTTGAAGAGAGAGAAAAACCCTTCTCCTTTCTGCAGCTCTGTTTTTTATTCATTAAGAGAGGTGCCCTTTTAGACCGTCCCTTCAATCACTGTAGAACACAGCTTCTGAGAACCCTTAATATAAAATAAGGGCATCAAGAGGACCCAGACAAATACAACGAAATACTTTCCGTGCAACAGATCGGATTCAGGATCTGTTTCAAGATAGTAGGCGGTAGTGAAATAGATGAAACAGCAGAGCCCACGTCTTGGTAATTACACAGCTGGGTCATTACAGAGTTCCCTCTGCTGTTTTATATGCTCAGAAATATCTACAGACTTACTTTCTCCTTAGCATGATGAAAACCAAGCAGCTACAGGTGCAGGCTGAAAATGTGATGTTTTTACATAGGAATCAGGGGAGTGGAGGAAACAGGGTTTTCTGGGCAAAAACATCTGGATTCTCACCTTGCTTTTGCCCCTTGCTGCGAGGTCTTGGGCAGGTCACATCCTGCCTCTTAGTCTTGGGTAGTTTCCCTATGTGTAAAATGAGAATAATAAAACCTAGCACACAGGGTCACTGCAGGGATACAGACAGGTATTAAAATGCCCAGCACACAGAAGGCAGACGACAGACTATTTCTCCCAGCAAACCTCAGATGAATTCCAATGGTCTGAAACCACAACCAGCATCAATAACTCGCTTGTGAGGGTCCGCCCTGCAGACCCTGATAAAGACGGTCAGTTTGCTCTAT
This sequence comes from Oryctolagus cuniculus, assembly GCF_964237555.1. Taxonomy (NCBI): domain Eukaryota; kingdom Metazoa; phylum Chordata; class Mammalia; order Lagomorpha; family Leporidae; genus Oryctolagus; species Oryctolagus cuniculus. Next base: position 19,762,409 of record NC_091438.1, read on the forward strand.
TTCACTCTCCCTAAGGTGAAATTTGTCAGCCAAAAAATAACAGCAGACACACACATACACACGGACTACTATTTTACATGGTATTCTTGATTGCTTTTATTTTAAAGCATTCCTGTTCAATAATGCTTATGTATCTCAAGCCTCTATTACAGCAAAGAGGATGGTTTAAAGCAACTACCCATTAATATCATATACTGTCTTTAGAAAATACAGGTCACTCTCCAATTTCTAGAGTTGTCCCTATGGGCAATTCCTTGATTAGGAATGGCCTGTGAGAACACAGTTCCCCCACAACCTCAGTTAACCAAAAAACTTGAAGAATGCTCATTACCTCTAATTTTGATTTTCTGCTAAACTACTGGTTGAACAGAGAGTCCCTCTTGTTTAAAGTGGATCTTAATGAAGAAAACTGATTTGGCTGCTTTCTTTAAAATTTCTGCATGACCTCACTCAGTAATGATGCCAGTTAGGAAAAATAAGTCTCACAGAAGCAAATGTGTAAGTTGAAGGAAATTTTAGTAGCATGCGCATGAGATCCAAGCCTTCTACTTACTAGCACGTCAGATAACTGATCATATAAAACACCTAAAATTTTTCCAGGACCTTCTGAATAAATGAATAGCAAGTCATGAGATAATTCACACAACTTTCTTCTGAGGAACAGATGCATTCATTTGTCTCACGGTTCGAGAAGACAGGTGAACTGAGGCTTGCAGATTTTCTGCTATGTCACTTATCTGTGATAGAGCAAAGACTCAGGCCAGGCGGTCCAACTACCTAAGCACCGAATTTCCTGCCGCACGCTTCCCTGGCGATCTGCACAGTGAAAGGAATGCTCATGACAGACGGTGTAGGAAAGCAATTACCTAACACCTCAGCATGCAATTCCACTGGGACTGCGTCTCCTCTTTCACTGCTTTACTTAAACTCCTGATACAGGCTCAACCGAGGTACCCCAGACATCGACAGTATATTATATCACATTTGAGAAAACCAGATTTTAAGTCTTGCAAATAACTGGGCATTTTGCACAAAGACACATATTTTAAGAGAAAATGCCACTTCAAGGAGAACTAGACATTGGCTTAATTTGTCTAACAATATCAGAACATTTATTTATCATTAACTGAAATATTATCCAAAGAAAAATATATGCAATGGTCTGTGCACATGCGGCTCTCAAGCAGGTTCATGTTTTCGAAAAACAAAATACTGTCCTGAATTCCAAATAAGTGTCAAAAACCTAAAAGAGGGGCAAACACTTTCATAAATATCATATAGGAACTTCTAAAAACTGTACTTTGTGCTCAGACTCTGAGGTCCAGAGATGAATCCTTGAAAAGGAGAACCCCATATCCGTGAGTCTTCTTCCTGGAGTTTTCTACTCCTGTGTTTTTATCTCTAAGCTAAGAAATATTTCTTTTAAAAAATAATGCTTATGCATATTTTCAATGAAGACTCTAGGAATAATCTAGAATGTGGCTTTAGGAGATTGTGCCTTAGAGCGCTTAACTCTATATATTACAACCTGACTCTCTGACCCTACCATGTGATGGAAGAACTGTGTCTTATTTTACAAGATAGCTCTCAGATGAGTAATATTGACATGTGTGTTGTGGCTGATTTATGTTCCTGTCTTAAAAGAAGACTGCGTGTTTGGTACACACACATTTGTTAAATACAGGGAAGACCACTGCTATTTGACAATTGTCATTGGTTACTGTAACACCATGAATTATGTCCCTGGTAGACTACTTTAATAAGTTTCCAATAGTCAACTTCCAGTCTCGAAGTGCTCCCGCTGACCAAGGATCTCTGTGCCAGGTGTTGCCCCATGATCAGTTCTTTGATTTACATGGTGGCTTCTTTTCCTTGTGGCCACTCTGCATTCTGTGATGTGGACCTACTAATCGTGGAAGAGGAGGTCCCTTCCAGTGGAGTGAACTGCAGGACCCTCCTAGGTATGTTGCTCTCTCTCTTCCCATTTGGATTCACTCTGTGCCTCACATGCTTATTAATTCCTTTAATTTTCCAGCTAGTGGGATCTCCTCCTTGTTTGCATCACAGAAACCTAGTTCACGTCTGTGCCCTGCTGAAGCCTTCCTGGCTGCCAACACCAAGTGCCCTCACACACTGAGTCCACTGGGTACTTTCTGGGGTTTTGGCACTTGTCTAGTATGGACCGGCCTTGTTTTTCTAAAAGGTATTATCCTTTGTATTCCTCTTTGAGCTTTCCCTCCCTGCCTAAAATGGGGTACCCTCCTAAGGGCTCACCTAACACCTTCTCTTACTACACTACCCACTACCTTGAGCAAGTTCCTCAACTCCTAGGAAATCAAATAACACCACTAAAGTAATGACATCAAAATTCAAACTCCTCCATCATCAGGATTGATTACATCAACATGCCTCTTCCTACCACGACAATCTCTCCCACACAGATGTCAATATCCCTGAAGCTCTCCAAGAGTCTCCCTTTCCCAGTTAGCCTCATCTCCCATCACCAATCTCTCACCAGATTCTGTTCCTTTTGTTCAATCTTTTAAAAAAAATCTCTTCTCTCATCCTCTTTCTTTTCCAGCAATACTACTGATCTTTGGAAAATACCAATGGGATAAGAAAGGAAGAAGGAAGGAAGGAAGGAAGGGAGGAAGGAAGGAAGGAAGGAAGGAAGGAAGGAAGGAGGGAGGGAGGGAGGGAGGGAGGGAGGGAGAGAGGGAGAGAGGGAGGGAGGAAAGAAAAAAAAGAAATCCACTCGGTGGCCTACCCAGAGGGAAGAATTTGTATTTTGTGTAACTGCTTCCAATTTTGCTTCATTGCTTTTGTCAGGAGGCAACTGGAGTCATCATGGCAAGATCTGCTGGTCAATTCCCCCCAGACTGCTTTCTCTCATCAACCAAACACCTCCAGTGCAGCCTGCAGGCTGGAGTCAGGATGATTAAACACCAACAAAGGAAACCTAGAGAAGACCTGGCCCTGTGTCTTTTGGGTCTGTTTGAAACTCCAGTGACCTCCCCTGACCCAGACAAAGATCACCTAAGGACAATCACTCTTCCCTGGTCACCCTGTTCTGCAGGCCCTCTTCCTGCCTTAGTTTGAGCTCTCCTTCATGTCACTGTGCCTTTGAAGGGGCTGCGACCTCTATCCACACCGCTGCCTCCTCCTTTCCTTGGTTGTCCTCTATTAATCCTTTAAGAATCATCAAAAGCACTCATGTCTCCCAGGAAACTCTCCTTGACACCCTTGACACTGAATTAAGTATCCTCTTGCTCTCACAGGGCTCTTTGCATACACTGTCAGATAATAATACCATAAGGCTATGTGTTCAACCTGGATGCAAGGACTGTTTTGTTTGTGGAGTATCGTATTGAATCCTGAGTGCTTGTAAAGAGATTAATACAAGGATTTTAAAGGAAAGGAATGCATCAACATGTTTTTCGTTTACTCACTGGAACATAAATTTCTCAATTGATCTTCCAGGTCTGTGCTATTCAATATGGTAGTCACTAGCCACATGTGCCTATTTAAATTTAAAATAGATGAAGATTAAATAAAACTTGAAAGTTCTTCAACTGCACAAGTTATATTTCAAGTGCTCAAGAGCCACCTGTGGCCAGTGGCGACTGATTTGGACAGGTGCGAATTCAGAGCATTTCTGTCCATACAGGAAGTTCCACTGGACTGCACTGTTCCAGACCCTTCACAGGCAGACTCAACTCACTCACTCACATGTCCACCTCTTCAATCCACCCCAGCACTAGGTTCTCAAGCATTTCTGTGACCCATGGCGTCAGTCCTGCTTTGGGCCATGACTTACATCCAATACGAGTGTGTTATATGAACGAGAAAGCCCTCCTGCATCATCTGCCCTATGAATTGTCTGTTGTCAACATGAAAGGCTTTCCCTCTCCTTCATATCAGTCATGCCCATGTTCTGTACTCCTACTCTCACCTCTCCGAGCCAAGCTCTTCTCACTTTTCAGGTACCACCCAAGAATCCTTCTTTGGAGCTCTTCCACCTCTCCCTTTCATAAAGACTATTCCCATCTGAATGTCTATAGCATTTAGATTCCAGCACCTCCCTCAGCCTGAGCACAAATGTGTCCCTCTGGTTCTCAACAGGCAGATATCTCTGTTCTTAGGACCATATCCATTGACTGGTACTGGGGCACGATTACAAGGAGCTTGGAAGCTGGTAATAGCTGACTCTTATTTCAGTGACCATACAAGTATTAAGGTGAGGTTTAGAAAAATATAGGAGTTTCCAGCCAGAAAAATACAGAGATTCTAGTTGTGTATAGGGCTAGTGAGACACCAGGAGGACTTCATAGGGGTGTAAAACACAGTTCTTATGATCCTATCATGCAGGCTGGTCAGAAGAGAACCTCAACCTCCAGGCTCCTGCCCTCCCTGAGCAGAACCTGGCCCAATTCAGGGCCACGGCCCCATCTGATGTCCATGTGGGGGGGTGGGGCAGCAGCACTTCTCCCCCTGGGAGGAGTTCTGTGATTCAGGGAAAAACAGGCGTATTTGTACCATTGGCCTGATCCTTATTTTTTTCCCCTTCCTTACGATGCCTTGAATATCAATTTTATTACAAACATTATTCTGGGGGATGATACAAAGACTAAGCATAACAGAAATCAGTGTTATATGTTAGGCACCTGACCTCTGCTTCCCAAGTGAGTAGAGTAAGCAGGACAACTGAGATTCATTTTACTGCTAGCTGTTCTCCTTGTGCCATTCTTGGTTTTCTTACTCAGGGAATACATGTCAGGGGGTGTCTGGGAACTCAGGTTGCATTCTTTTCTTTCTTTCTTTCTTTCTTTCTTTCTTTCTTTCTTTCTTTCTTTCTTTCTTTCTTTCTTTCTTTTACAGGCAGAGTGGACAGTGAGAGAGAGAGAGAGAGAAAGGTCTTCCTTTTCTGTTGGTTCACCCTCCAATGGCCACCGCGGCCAGCGTGCTGTGGCCGGCGCACCGCGCTGATCCGAAGGCAGGAGCCAGGTGCTTCTCCTGGTCTCTCATGGGGTGCAGGGCCCAAGCACCTGGGCCATCCTCCACTGCACTCCCTGGCACAGCAGAGAGTTGGCCTGGAAGAGGGGCAACCGGGACAGAATCCGGCGCCCCGACCGGGACTAGAACCTGGTGTGCCAGTGCCACAAGGAGGAGGATTAGCCTAGTGAGCCGCGGCGCCGGCATGGTTGCATTCTTTTCTACCCTGTGTGGTAGCCTGTGTGGGAGATGCACTCCCTCCCCCTTACCCAGTGCCCTCACAGCCTTTCTCCCCATCTTTTTATTTGAATATATATCTAACTGGTTAGAGTTTGTTCAAAATGGCAAAGATGTCTCCTCTCATTGCTGTCATTCACAACAAGAGCTGTGATTGATGGCAACATAAGACTTGCGAGGGTGGTTTCGTGTCAGACAGCACTCAGGATATGCAGACGTGGGAACAGCCACAATCTGGGGAATTGGAACCTGAACACGGTTATCTTATAAGGACATGACACGCAAAGATGGGATGCCACAAGTTCTACTGAATACTTCTGCTCTGATAGGGCTTTAATCACCAGCCAATACCATCCCTGTCTATGGTGTGGGGCTCAGGATGCAGGCGTTAACAATGTGACAACCAGAGGGGTCATGGCATGTGACCAATGCAAGATCAGACCAATGCAAGTAAGAAACCCTTAAAGGGGCCAGGGCCGCAGCTCACTAGGCTAATCCTCCACCTTGCGGCACTAACACACCGGGTTCTAGTCCTAGTCGGGGCACCAGATTCTGTCCCAGTTGCTCCTCTTCCAGGCCAGCTCTCTGCTGTGGCCAGGGAGTGCAGTGGAGGATGGCCCAAGTCCTTGGGCCCTGCACCCACATGGGAGACCAGGATAAGCACCTGGCTCCTGGCTTCGGATCAGCGCGGTGCGCTGGCCGCGGCGGCCATTGGAGGGTGAACCAACGGCAAAGGAGGACCCTTCTCTCTGCCTCTCTCTCTCACTGTCCACTCTGCCTGTCAAAAAAAAAAAAAAGAAAAGAAAAGAAAAGAAAAGAAACCCTTAAAGGGACTTCACATGTAGTCATGGGGGAAGAGCGTGCTTCTGCCTCCTGGTCTTATTGTGAACTGTTGCACTGTATCAGCCCAGATAGAGCAGTGACAATACTGGCCTCATGTCTGAGATTAACACTAACACAGAAAGCTGGGGACACAGATGGAAGACACGCTGGGACCTTGAGTTAAGCATCTCGCTCCAGAGAGAACGGAAGTCACACAATCCCTGTCTTCAGGTGTTGAGGCAATAGTTTGCTACAAATTTGTTAATGTTTTATATAAATCACCTAGGAATGTGCCTGTCACTTCCAGCTGAAAGTGACCAGTATACACCCAGTGGTAATGAAATTAAGAAAGAGCAAATGTCTGGAGTGGGAAGGCTAGGGGTAGAATGGGGAAAGTTGAAGATGTCCAACTGACCTCCACTGATGGAAGTCAGTGCGGAGAGTCACAGGGGATGACAGCAAAGGAAGCGCTGTGATAAAAACTGCATGTCACACAGGGAGGTGAGATGGCTGTGGGGAAACCTAAGTGCCCAGATTAGGAAGCACTGTGTGGTACGGGGCTGAACTCAGAGGGTGGCAGAAGCAGCGACAGAGGCACTAGAGATGAAAGACTATGTTCCCTCTGCCTGACAGTGCTCCATCTGCTTTGCCATCACACAGCTCAACAGCATGTGCACATGGGAACTAACAATGGGCTCAGCCCCATGCTCTGCGCTTAGAGAAGTTCCAAAGGAGGTTGAAATGCAGGTGCTGACCATGAAAAACAAGGGAAGGTGGCAACAACCCACATGAAAACAAGAATCCCAATAAACATCAGCAGCGCAATATCACAGTAGAACATCAAAGAAACTCCCAGAGAGTCCGAGGAGGCAGGGGCGTCCCAGGAAGGAGAAAGGAATGATCTGATGTTGGACAGACGGGTGGGATTCTACAGTAACAAGGGTAGTAACTACAACTAGTTATCAACGGGGCAGAATGGCCCAGCAAGAACCAAGGATGCCCACCCAAGTTCATGATCATCTTTCTAGAACTTTTTTTTTTTTTTTTGACAGGCAGAGTGGACAGTGAGAGAGAGAGACAGAGAGAAAGGTCTTCCTTTTTGCCGTTGGTTCACCCTCCAATGGCCGCTGCGGCCGGTGCACCGCGCTGATCCGATGGCAGGAGCCAGGTATTTATCTTGGTCTCCCATGGGGTGCAGGGCCCAAGCACTTGGGCCATCCTCCACTGCACTCCCTGGCCACAGCAGAGAGCTGGCCTGGAAGAGGGGCAACCGGGACAGAATCCGGCACCCCAACCGGGACTAGAACCTGGTGTGCCGGCGCCGCAAGGTGGAGGATTAGCCTAGTGAGCCGCGGCGCCGGCTTCCTAGAACTTTTAAACGAAGCCAAAGTGGAACATTTGGGGCACACTGTTTGAAGAGGTTTTACAATCGCCTTATTGGCACTCTATTAATGTCCTGGTGAAAATAATGTCCTATACAGAAAAGCTTCTCTTTCTTAAAATTGTGATGACCTTTTTTAGTGACAGAAATAGAACAAAAGATCTGATTTTGGCAACACCGACCTCAGTGTATAGGGCACTGTTTGCATTTATTCCAACTGTACAGGCTTATGTTTTGGATTACTTTTCCCCATTCTACTTAGCAGAAGACCATAACTGGGTTATAATAACTCCTGGATCCTTTTCTTCTTAAACAAAGTACCTCTGCCCTGGCTATCCATTTGCTCCCAGCCTCTTCTCATTTCTCTGGGACACTGTAGTTCTGTAATGGGTCCCTAGAATCCTTCCTTGCCTTGCTGTCTGTTCATTGCCTGTCCACATAATTCCCCTTTGTTAATGCTTCACATTGGCTTCCTTCTCATGGGATGCAGGAGACCAATTGCAATTTTCTGCAGCTGTCCTGGCAAACAAATACCCAAGGCTGACTGACGGTTGACTGCTAAAATTCCACTGGGAGAGTCTTGATATTTGGGTCACCAGTTTTAATTGAAGGGCTATCCAAGCTTTCGCCTTATCTTCCCAATGCATGGTGGGCTGAGCCCATCTTGGCCTGCAAACAGTTCTCTCCCCCTCTCCACAGTTCTTGTTCCTCCATCTCCGGGGCCTGCAAACTGTTTTCCAGGGTGAATACAATCAGCTGCTGGTTTTTATGAGTTAAGTTTTGTTGGGACACAACCATGCCTTTCCATGTTATCTGTGGCTGCTTTTGCTTCAAAGCTAGAGTGGAGTCGTTGTGACAAAGTCTATCTGTTCTTGCATGAAAACGTGGGTCAGTCTCTAGTTGAGAGCAATGCTCCGGAAGCCAGTTCTGTCTAAATCACTACATGTTTTATTGACTCATAATTCATAAAGCACAGAGGTATACGTGTTTTAGAAATAATCAAAAGAACTTAGAAATCCAACAATTCCCCTCTACTTCAAGCACCAGACATACCAAAATTAATATATACTCCCATCTTCAAAGAGCTCTGATTGGGATATTAGTCCAGCAGTTAATATGCTCATGTTGGGTATGGCGTTGTGGTGTAGTGGGTTAGGCTGCCGTCTGCAGCACCGGCAGCCACTATGGATATCGGTTTGTGTCCCAGCTGCTCACTTTGGATCCTGCTCTCTGCTAATGGTTTGGGGAAGGCAGCAGAGAATGTCCAAGTGCTTGGTTCTCTTACCCATGTTGGAAACCTCAAGGAAACTCCTGGCTCTTGGCTTGTGAATCCATCTGGGGAGTGAACCAGCAGATGGAGGACCTTTCTCTGTGTCTTTCCTTCTCTCTTAGTGACTTTAAAAAAAAATTGTTTATTTGGGAGGCAGTGTTACAGACATATATAGAGAGAGAGACAGAGAAAGAGGTCTTCCATTCCACTGGTTCACTCTCCAAATGGCCTCAACAGCCGGAGCTGGGGCGATCTGAAGCCAGGATCCAGGAGCTTCTTCTGGGTCTCCTACATGGGTCCAGGGGCCCAAGCACTTGTTTCATCTTCTACTGCTTTTCCAGGCCACTAACAGGGAACTGAATTGGAAGTGGAATATCTGGGACTCAAACTGGTGCCCATATATGGGATGCCAGGGCCACAGGCTGAAGCTTAACCTACTATGCCACAGCACTGGCCCAACTCTGACTTTCCAATAAATAAATAAGTCTTTTTAAAAATGCCCATGTCCAGGCTAATCCTCCGCCTGCGGCGCTGGCACCCCGGGTTCTAGTCCCGGTCTGGGCGCCAGATTCTGTCCTGTTGCTCCTCTTCCAGTCCAGCTCCCTGCTGTGGCCCGGGAATGCAGTGGAGGATGGCCCAAGTGCTTGGGCCCTGCACCCCATGGGAGACCAGGAGAAGCACCTGGCTCCTGCCTTCAGATCAGCGCAGTGGGTGAACCAACAGCAAAGGAAGACCTTTCTCTCTGTCTCTCTCTCTCACTGTCCACTCTGCCTGTCAAAAAAAAAAAAATGCTCATGTCCCACATCAAAGAACCTGAGTTTCATTCTCAGCTCTAACTCTTGAGTCGAGCTGCCTGCTAAGGCAGATCCTGGAAGACGGCAGCAATAGCTCAAATCACTGGGTTCTTGCTACCTGTGTAGGTGAGCTGGATTGTGTTCCTGGCTACTGGATTCAGCCTGGCTCAGCCTCAGCCATTACAAGCATTTGGGGGAATGAATCAGCTCTATCTGTCAGCCTTTCTCTTTCTGTCTTTCAGATAGATAGATAGATAGATAGATAGACAGACAGACAGATAGATAGATAGATAGATAAAGATCTCTGACCTTGTGGGAATGTGGGACAGAGGGCAAAATCCTGTGAGTGAGCACACTGCTGCGTGAGACCTACTGCCCAGCATGAGCCCTAGGTGCAAAGAGGAGGGACGAGTCCTACCACGGCTGCAACATGTACCTGCAGGTCATGCGACGCTTGTGCTGGTCTTCAAGGATGGCCAAGCATTTTCCAGAAGTGGAAAGGAGCAGAGGGCAGTGGATAACCACGCTTACCAAGGCAAGGAGGCAGGAACTCTCCTGAGAGCACACACGTAGGATGAACAAGCCTAGGGGTGCAGCGCAACAGGAGGACTAAAGCTATAGATGGTATCACACTAGAGGTTTGTTAAATAAGTAGATTTAGTCGCTCTTGCCACACACACACACACAAATACTGTTATTTGATAGATACTGTTGAATTACTTCCCCATAGTAACTGTTTAACTATATGCATGCCCTAACATCATGTTGTAAGCTTCAAATATACATAATAAAATTTCTTTGAAATATAAAATCAAGAAGATTAGGATCACCTCTATTCTCAGTATAGACTTCTTAGAAGTTCTTTTAGGGTGCCAGTTTGTATACTGGCTGCTCTTCTTTTGGTCCAGTTCCCTGCTAATGGCCTGGAAAAGCAGCAGAAGATGGCCCAAGTGTTTGGGTCCCTGCCACCCACATGGGAGACCCAGCAGAATCTCTGGACTCCCGGCTTTGGTCTGCCCCAGCCCAGGCACTGTGGCCATTTGGGGAATAAACCAATGGATGGAAGATATCTCTCACTTTCTGTCTCTCACTCTCTGACTTTTAAATAAATACATCTTTTCTACAAAGTTATTTCAGGCAACAGATGAATATTGGTTTAGGAAATTGGCTTAGGTCTGTCCTTAGCAAACTCTGTATTAAAACAACTCTTAGTATATAAAATAAACAAGGAGAAAGAGCCCATTAACGTTGGAGGAAAGGCCCAGCATGCCTGTGGTTGAGACATAGGTTGCACAGAACAAAGTGGATAGGAAGGGCCTGGACCTCCAGGGCCGGGCAGACCAGGGTACACCACTGAGGACAGGAAGCAGGTCACCTTGGGAAGCAAGCCTGTGGCAGCAAAACATCCCTAGAGATAGACACGTAAGTCACTTGACAAGCAGACAAAAAGAGCAGCCAAAGGCGATGTTGCTTTTAATGGCTTGTGACATTTTACATTTTTTTTCTTTCTCAACTCTTCCCTTTTGTTGTTTGTTCTCAGACATGAATTTTATCCAATGCCTAGGAAGTAACTAGAATCCCCAAGAGAGACGTGCCTGGTGCTTTGTAAAAGGACACATCTTTAAAATAACCTCATTTCTTTCCAACTGGACACAGCACGAAATGAGGCGTCTGGGAAGGAAGTAATGAATAATGGAGAAATGCCAGCAGCATTATGGGTGCCCTTTGAGGAGGCAGTGACAGAGCTTCTGTCTTCATCCTCTAGGTCTCCCATGCGGGTGCAGGGGCCCAAGGACTTGGGCCATCTTCTACTGCTTTCCCTGGCCATAGAAGAGAGCTGGATCGGAAGTGGAGCAGCTGAGACTTGAACCAGCACCCATATGGGATGCCAGCACTGAAGGTGGTGGCTTTAACCACTATGCCACAGTGTCGGCCTGTAACTCTGACTTTGAATACATAAATCTACTTTTAAAAAGCATCAATTGACATTTAAGAAAAATAATTATTAATTAAAAAAGAACTAAAAAAGAAATAAAACCTATAAATAAACTTGTACTTCCTCTACTGGAGCCTTGCTTACTGGTCCTTGGAACAACAAGAAAGTAGAAACATGTGTGGGTCTTTTAATCTGTTTTATTTGGTTGCTATAACAAATATCTGAGACTGGGCAATATACGAAGTGGAATTGTCTTACAGTTCTGGAGGCCTAAAATCCAAGACCGGGCAGCCACGCCTGGGAAGGGCCTTGTGCTATGTCATGACATGGAAGAAAAGTGGAGGGGCAGGTAGAAATGTGCAGACAAGACTAAATGGGGGGGGGGGGGTGGTGGTTCTTGCTTCCTAACAGTCTGCCCTCCTGTTAATTATTCCCAAGAGAGTGAGTGTTCCTGTGAAAGAGCAGCATTAATCCTCTCCATGGGCAGAGCCCAGCCCTAACCTCTTGAGGGGCCACCAGCTCTCCACACTGTGACTTTGGGGACCAGATTTCAACCTGAGTTTTGGAGGGGATAAATGCCATGCACACCAACAATGTTTTCTGGGATTTCACTGCCTTACAATTAGCTGTGCCTTGACGCCCAGATCATTATGGTACCAGCCAATAGACTAGGACCAAGCACAATCTCTGTAGAAGGAACAGAGCCGTGTGCAGGAAAGAGAACCTATTCATGCCCTCCTGTTGGCTCTGATGGCACCAACAAGCCTGTGGCTATGCCTCTCCTTTCTAATTCATCCTGCTGGGCCTCATCACTGTTTGTAAGTCTGCCAAAACACACGCATGACACTTCAACAGGCACCATTCTGGTTCCCCTAATTACTTATATCAAAAATCAATTTCTTCTCTTCCTGCCTCAATTACTTTCCCCGAAGTATATGAAACAGCACAAAAAAAAAAAAAAAAAAAAAAAAAAAAAAACTATAAACAACCAGAAAGCACCAATAACAAGGCAATGACTGAGTGACTGATCCACTGCACAGCACAGGTGAGTCAATAAATTTGGAAGCAAACATATTGTTCCTTTAAGTTCTGAGACAGGTAGTCACCCTCCAAATAAGCCTTAAATGACCCACAAGCTTAAGGAAAGTGTCAGTACATCAGTGTCACAAGTAGAATTGCACCTTTGCATAAACACAGGCTGTCCCAGCTCTCAGTGTCTTATAGTGTGATCGTATGTGGTTACACAGTGCTTTAAAGAAGTCATTAAAATGAGGTCATTAGGGTAGGCCCTTAGCACAATATGACCAGTGTCCCTACAACAGGAAAGGAACAGAAACACAGGCAGAGAGCACTCATGAGACAACGGGGCAGGAGATTGGAGAGGGGCTGACACTGGCCAAGGAACGCCCGTGGCCACCAAAGGCTGGAAGAGGCATGGAAGGAGCCTCCCCTGCAAGGTTCCCAGGAGCAGACCCTGCCGGCCCCTGGATTCTGAGCTCCCAGCCTCCAGAACCGTGAAACCAGAAATCTTATTCAAAGCCACCCAGTTTGTGGAAGTTTGTTCAAGTACTTCGGAGCTGTATTTTTTAACCCAGGTGTAATCTAAAGTAATCAGAACAGCCTGTGGGAGTGGCCAGTAAACACTTCCCTGCTGAACGGAGGCAACACACAAAATCTGCCCCCAACATATTGCCATTGCCACAAATTGACAAAAACACTGAAAAATCATGCCACAAGCAAATCTGCTTCATATTCTGATACAATGAGGAACTCTCATTGAAAGCCAGTGTGTCAACTGATAAGTATTCACTGTTTCCCAAGTTTTCTGACCATGAAATTCTTCCAGGACAAGTAAATATTTAAAAAAGAACACCTTGGAAAGTGCTCCTGCAGCTCCCCCTAACCTCTGTGCTAACAAGGATCCAATCTTATAAAAAGAACTGTATATCTGACAGCTAAATATATACACACACGTCTGATATTAAAGAGTAAGATTAAATTAGGTCCCTCATAATTGCGTTTTAAGTGAAATTTTATATTCTACCAGTCAACAGATTTAATTGAATACTGTGAATAAGACATAGATGAGTCTTGGAGCCACAAAGATGAGGAAAGTGCTGGGAGAGGGTGATTATTATTAATTTTTTTTGACAGGCAGAGTGGACAGTGAGAGAGAGAGAGAGAGAGAGAAAGGTCTTCCTTTGCCGTTGGTTCACCCTCCAATGGCCGCCGCGGCCAGCACACTGAGGCCGGCACACCGCGCTGATCCCAAGTCAGGAGCCAGGTGCTTCTCCTGGTCTCCCATGGGGTGCAGGACCCAAGCACTTGGGCCATCCTCCACTGCACTCCCGGGCCACAGCAGAGAGCTGGCCTGGAAGAGGGGCAACTGGGACAGTATCCGGCGCCCCGATCGGGACTAGAACCCGGTGTGCCGGTGCCGCTAGGTGGGGGATTAGCCTATTGAGCCATGGCACCGGCCAAGAGAGGGTGATTATTCACAACAATCAGATGTGCCCAGACTGGTCCATGCTGAACTGGAATCATGTCATAAAAGGACATATGGGAAATGTCCATACTCAGAAGCAAGGGCCTAAGAGCCATGTGGAGTTTTCCAATTAGAGTCCCAGATTTTCCCCTTGTCACTCTGGTCTAGTACCCCAAAACCATGCACCTTGCCTCTCGTGATTTGAGATGGGTTAATTGGAAAAGATTTTTCTTCATTATTTGTCTGGAAGTTTCTCGAAGTATTGTGATGTCGGCCTCCATGCGAATGTCCCTCTTTACACAGCCTAATGCTTTGAAGGCACGGAGCTGCAACTGACTCAGACAGAGGCCAGTGCCATTGACGTGACTGGGTGTCCTGGGGTATGGTTTTTAAGTCACATTAATGGGCTCCTGGGAAGTGAACAGTCAACAGGCACACACAGAACCCACAGCGGACACAAGAAGACACCCAGATGTGTAGCCAACAAGAGCTGAACATTAGCTATTTCATGGGCAGGCGCCGTGGCTCAATAGGCTAATATTCTGCCTGTGGTGCCGGCACCCCAGGTTCTAGTCCTGGTTGCCCCTCTTCCAGGCCAGCTCTCTGCTGTGGCCCAGGAGTGCAGTGGAGGATGGCCCAAGTGCTTGGGCCCTGCACCCACATGGGAGACCAGGAGAAGCACCTGACTCCTGGCTTCCGATCAGCACGGTATACAGGCCACAGTGGCCATTGGAGGGTGAACCAACGGTAAAGGAAGACCTTTCTCTCTCTCTCTCTCTCTCTCTCTCTCTCACTGTCCACTCTGCCTGTCCAAAAAAAAAAATGCTATTTCATGATACACAACATCTTTTCAGGGCTTTAACTGACCCACTTGGATCCATTTCAGAGTCTTTTGGCCCTGATAATTTCTGAATTTGTAGAAAACCCTCAAGATTCTGAATACAATTTTGGATCTGTTTGTTTCATTTTGGGAGGCCTTAAGTTGGCTTCTCCCCCTCCCCCCCCCTTTTTTTTCTTTTCTGTCTGTAATGGCCTGCATCCTCTGGTACCTTATCTGATGAGGTGCCCTGAGATTGGTGGGCAGCTCAGCATGTACTCTGTGTCCTGTCTGCACACTGTGTTTGAGTCCTGGGAGACAACTGAGTGCCGTGTCTTCTGTGTCATGGCAGGGACCCGAGGAGGACCACCTTAGTCTCCAGCACAGGAGCTCAGGTGACAGCCAGACCCCTCCGGTCAGGATGACACCTCTGATTTAAAGCATGGCATCCCACATTGCCTTTTTTTTTTTTTTTTTTTGACAGGCAGAGTGGACAGTGAGAGAGAGAGAGAGACAGAGAGAAAGGTCTTCCTTTTCCATTGGTTCACCCCCCAATGGCCGCTGCAGCCGGCACACCGCGCTGATCTGAAGCCAGGAGCCAGGTGCTTCCTCCTGGTCTCCCATGAGGTGCAGGGCCCAAGCACTTGGGCCATCCTCCACTGCACTCCCGGGCCACAGCAGAGAGCTGGACTGTAAGAGGAGCAACCGGACAGAATCCGGCGCCCAGACCGGGACTAGAACCCGGGGTGCCGGCGCCACAGGCGGAGGATTAGCCTATTGAGCCGCGGTGCCGGCCCCCACATTGCTTTGCGCTACCACTGTGCATAGACATTATCTGTCTGTCTGTGGGTTCACAGTGACCTTTTAACTCCTGGTGCCTGCTGTGTGCATGTGTCATGTATGGTGTGTGTGTGTGTGCATTTGGTATGTATGTGTGTGAAGCATGTGCTATAGTGTGTGTGTGTGTGTGTGCACGCGTTCAGGATGAGTGGTACTTGTTTGCATAATGGAAAAGCTGAATTTGATTAGATAAGTCTGAGGTGAGTGGAAGAAACATATTAGCTTCTTGCTTTGTTCTATGAGAGGAAACATCACCGGATACAGTTTAATCTCTAAATGCAGCCTGCATTCCTCTCATCTGATAAGCCGTGCTCTCCCTGGCTGCGTGTGAGTGAGGAGACTTCCCCAGGCGCACAGAGCTGCAGAAACCATGGAACATACACAGGCGCATTCTCGAGGATCCTGATAACATCGCATCTCTGTCTCTGCTTTCCTGATTTTTGGAACCTGAATAAAGAGACTTCTGGAATGTTATAAACAATGAAAAACAGTTGCCAATGTTATTGTTAATAGAAACACAGGTAATTAAAACTTGGAGATTATATTAAGTGAAATTTTTTGAGAAAACACCAAGAAGTAGACTCAAGACTTTTATTCATAGTTATGCCCTAATAGGTTCTCCAGTCCACTCACCTATGTTTTCTCCTCACCAGCAGTGAGCTACACAAGCCTATTTCTAGTGTCTCTCAGTTGGACGTGTTCTGATCATGGCTAGCTAGAAGTTAATTACTGAGCACTTACTCTGTGTGATATTTTAGACTCTTAATCATAACAACAATTCAGAAGATTGAAAAGAAAACAGTTTTCAACAGCCATGGTTAAGACCTCCAGCTCAGGAGGAACTCAGTGAACAACCTTGGTGACTGTGTTCTGTCGGCTCTGCTGGGTCCTCGGTGGGAATCTCATGAGCTTCCCCACTGGGTCTCCTCTCAGCAGGGAGACGTAGGACCTATTGTTTCAGACCTCCATGTCTTAGTCCCTTTAGGCTGTAATAACAAAGTACCAGACTGGGTGACTCTTAACAAAGTTGGGAGCTGGAGGTTGGATCCTCCAGCTCAGGGTGCCTGCATGGTCGGGCTGCAGACTGCTGACTTCCAATTACCTCCCCACCAGGTGGCAAAACAGCTAGAGAGCTTTCTGTGGCCTTTTATAAGGGCACTAATCCCACTCACAGGGGCTCCACCCTCTTGACTGAGTTAACTCCTAAAGGCCTCTATCTCCAAATCCCATCATATTGAGCACTGAGGGAGACAGGAATATTCAGCATACTGCATTCTGTGTTTCCCTAATGAATGCTCTCAGCATGGGCTGTGACAGGGCACAAAGCCAAAGCAAAGGAGACTTGCATGGCTTTGTCTATAGGCTCCCCCTGAAGCTGCGTTATCCATCTGCCCAGCTTTCTCATAACCAAACCACTTACCCCACGCATGGGGACTGCAGCTAAATTCTAAACATGTGGGATTACAGCTAGATGATCATTTGTGACTGCCGGGGACTTCGGGCATTCCGTTCCTTGCCACACGTCCAGCCTCAAGCCAGCTGACCCTGGGGCCATGCTATCTCACTATCTCTGCCCTTCCTAGCAGGAACAACTGGATCTAGTCCTGAGGATTTTATAATCCTGCATTCATCTGCAGCATGCCAAGCACTGTGCTAGTGTTCTACATGTACCAACCCAACCTTCACAATAAACCACGGGGAAACATTATTTTCCCTCTTTTATAAATGAAGAAGTGCAGTCATGTTTTAAACAACTAATAAGTTGTAGATACAATCACCAGTCAAGCTCAGGTGGTCTGTGTCCAGAGGCTGCAGCCCAACCACCACACCGCCCTGCCTTCCGACGTGGAACACTTCTGAGCCTTTGAGTCAGCACCAAACTGAAAGCCAGCCCTGTTTACTGTAATAATGGTGTTAGGTGCAGGCTTGATTGAACTCTGTGAGCAATGCTTTTATAAACTGTAACAAGAACATCTCATTACACAACCCTGCTGGAGATCTGTGAGTTTATTGAATAATTTGGCTATTACTCCAATAGAGCTCATTTAATACCAAAATCACTTTTTACATTTGAAATTGTATATACAAGCAATATATTTTAAAAGCACAATGGCTTTAAGGAGGGACTGAAATTCTGTTGGCTCTGTTTCCTTCTTCCTCCCCGGGTGGCTCCATCAGGAACCCCATGATTCAAAGCAGCACAGCTTGAAAATCAAGACCCACACTAAGGCTCAGGATCTGGCTGTTATGAGCCAGCTAAAGCAAGCAATCACTATTCACACAGCACTTTATGGTTCTGTTCTCACAGAGGTTTGGACCTCTCCTGGCTGCCCCAGAAAGAATTTTATTAGTGCTGAATCCCACTGATGCCTCAAGTTCACCTGCACTGCATTTATGCTTGTAGAGTTGAGCCCAGCTATCCCCTCTGAGAGTTCCCTCTTTACAGCAGAGCCCTAGACACCCACTGTCTCATCCCTCACCCTTGGCTTCCCCTTGTCCCCATTCCAACCTCCTTTCAAATTATTTTTCTGCTCTCACTCCACACATGATCATGACCCACAGTTGAGATTGAAGACAGAGGCCCTAGGAAGACCCTGAAATCTACTCACGCCGACCACCTTCACCTACCGCTGAGAATTTTCTGGGCCCTTTGGAGACAAAGGAGGGACACTGGAGGATCAGTGCTGTGGACCTCCTGCTTGGGCTGCTTTGCCAGTGGTTTGGACGTTCTGGGGGTGTGCAGGTCCTTCCAGGTGCATGGTGCACTAAGTGCCTGGCCAGTGTGCAGGCGATGGCTTTTCAGATGCATTGTCGCGCCTTCCCTGCCCTGGACTCAAACCAGATGCTGAGCTTCAGATCTTCCCAACATGATGTAATGACAGTAGGAGATGGGTCTGTATGAGTCATTAGACCTGACGTTGCCTACCTAGGCCCCTTGATCAGAAGGCAGATCATCCACGCCTCTGCCTCCCCTTGCTGTTTGCTGCATTATCTTTATCTAATAGTGTACATCTTGGCACCATCTGGTAACTCCAGGACGACAAGCACTCCTACTGTCTCTGGATATAGCCTGCCTGCAGGTGTCTGATTACCCCTCCATACACTGCCTCAGATACCTTACATTCAAATGGAAGGGTTTGGTTTGTCTTTTCCAGGGTTCTTCTGATAATAAGTGCACCCAGAACAAAGACTTTCATTGCAGTCCTGTCTGGCAACAGAAAATAAACACTGCCCCTCTTAGCCCTGCATAGTTTACTCACAGACACTTGACCTGCAGTATGTGACCACAGCCTTGGCACAGCAGGAGGGGGTGATTTCCCCAAGCCATTTTGCACATGGGCAGGGCTCAAAGATTTCAGTCCCCTCTCCCATCTCCATGCTAAGAGCCAGATAGTTCTGATTGCATTATCATAAAATGTATGCTGTAGATAGCTAAAGAGCCTCAGGCAGTTTCAAATAGATTACAGGATCCAGGAACATTTTTTTTTTTTTTCCTGGCAGAAACTGCATTTTGGTCTGGGAAATTTAGTTTTCCTCTAATGATATAAAGTTCAAAAACACTCTAATTTGACTTCCTACCTGCCAGATAAAGAAATGATCACAGTGTCACGGAAAAAGTGACCATGATCTTTTTCTTTCTGTTATGTTGAGAAGAGGTAATGCAAATTTCTAATCAGAAGCAACCTGTCATCTTGCTATATTTATAGGAATATTTTCTTCTCAAAGATTTCTATTTTCCCTACGGGACCTTCCTTTCTACCAGTCTGTCTTATAAATACAAAAAAGTCAACCAAATGGTCACATGTAGGGAATTTGGATATAACTATTACTTTTATTTTAATGCAAGAGAGAAATAGAAAATGTTATGAATGCTAAACATTACACATTTTAAGCAGATCTTAGAAAAATAAATTATAGTTTTTCTAATAGCTATTTTGTCTGCTTAACTGTACTTTTAAGTTAGTCAGAAGGAGCCTGTACAAAATCAAGCAATAATGAAAGCCTGAAAAGAAGGAATGTATTTGTAGAGTTGTAAGCAGCCACATACAAGGTTCAAAGTTCTAATTTCAGAACTCCTTCACTTTTTACAAAGTTTGGAAAACAAGGTTAAGTAAATTGTTATTCAGATAGAAGTGAACAGACATTTTCTTGGGTCAGAAACTATTTATTCACTCATTCAACAAATATTTTATTGAGCAATTCCAGTGTATTAGGCATTGCACAAAGCATCTGATCATGTCAGATAATGAAATAGACAACGATCTTTATCCTTAGTTCAGTTGATTGGGTGAGGAAGACAAACATAAGGTACATTACATAATATACTGGAAGGCAGTAATGCCATAGTAGGAAAAAAAAGTAAAATTAGCAGCGTGAGGGACATATGAGTGACAGGTGTGAATCACTACAAACTTAAACAGGGTGGAAAAGTAGATGTCATTGAGAAACTGACTCCGGAAAGAGGAGATTTAAGCCAAGAGGATGAGGAAGATAGTGAGGAGGTTCCAGGGGGAGGAGTGTTAGGCAGATGGAACAGCCAACACTAAAAAATTGAGATGAGAATGCAATGCACCTGTGATCCAGGGGCAGCAAGGTATCCAATGGCTGGAACGCAGCAGAGAAGACATGGTCACACAGGTAAAGGGGTTGCAGATCATGCCGAATATCAGGTCGTAATGGAAACCATGTGCTTCGGTCCTGATTACAATGGGGTTTCCTTGAAGGATGCTAAACTGAGGACTGACAAGAGGATCTGATCATGGAGGGGGCACACTGAAGAGAATGTATTTTTAGTAAGGTTGGAATAAAAGGAAATGGATCTAAACCACAACATGTTGGATTGATTTGGGCAAGAAGAACGCACATCCTGAACAATGATGGAAAAACTTTCTCTGGATGGCCATGTAGAGGTAGGGAATGATGCTCAGGTACGAGATAGAGAGGATGGGGGTCACAGAGACCCAGAACTGACCATTCAAAGTCCCTTCTCTGCTTCAGAGGTGCTGAGGACAGCCCCAGTAGGAATGCCAGGCCAGCAGAGCAAGGCTGTGTTTTTCCATGTGGCTGTGGTGAACTGAAAGAGCAGTTAGAGCAGAGGCAGCGGGATTAGAAAGAGCTGGCAAGTGCAGGACATTGGGATTCTGCTGAGGTGCTCTCCTGTGCCTGCAGAGACAAAAGCCTTACTGATGGATGTGATCTCACTGGAGCCAGAGCATAACACGGAGGAAGTGCATCATGAGTTAGCATTCAGTAAGGCCAGCAGCCCAACAGGAAGCCCACAGCCCCTGCCTCTCAGAGCAGCTCTGTTTCTGTAGAACCAACACCCTGTCTTCTACGGCATTCCTCTCTCCTTTTAACAAACAGCCAGTCAGAGAAATACACAGGGGCTGAGTTTCCTATACATTTGGAAGAACAAAATATTTGCAAAGAAGGAAGAGAAATAAAAGGCATCATTTCCACATACAAAACAGAGCTTGCATGGTACTAGAGAGGACCCTAGTTGAAGGAGATTGTCCTGCTGACATTAAGGGCTTCACTAACACCTACCATTTAGATGAAGGCACAGAACTTCCAGTTTCTAACTCATAAATAACCAAGCCCTGGACCCACATTAAATAGAAGAGCACCCCGTACACCAACGATGCAGATTTTTGGACTGTTCTCCACCGTCAACCTTGCAAAGCCTCTTCCTGAGAACCTCTACTTCGAGAGCTTGAAGGGCCTCTGGTCAAAGGCCCTCATTTCTGTGGCTGGCCCTTCAAACCCTCTGCAGGCAGCAGTGTGTGCTTCCATTCTCACCATCTAACAACCTGTATGCTCAGTCCTTCCCCTACCCACTCCCCATCCACTTCAGCTCCATGTACTTGAACACACACACTTGCCCTCCGGGGATTGGAACTTCTTGTTCTTCCTGTCACCAGCAAAACATGTACCCCCAAAGGAAGGACCTGGTATGAATCATGCACTCTGCCTGGCACTGTGGCATAGCAGGTTCAGCCACCATCTGTGAGGCCAGCATCCCATATGTGTGCCAGTTCGAGTCCCAGCTGCTCCACTTCCAATGTTGTTCCTTGCTAATGCACCTGGGAAAGCAGTGGAAAATGCTTAAGTGTTTGGGCCCCTGTATCCACATAGGGGACCTGGAAGAAGCCCCTGGCTCCTGGCTTCGGACTGGCCCAGCTCTGGCACTGCAGCCATTTGGGGAGTGAACCAACAGGTGGAAGATCTTTCTATCTCTGTTTCTCCCTCTCTGTAATTCTGACTTGCAAGTAAGTAAGCAATGAAGTAAGTAAGTAAATCTTTAAAGAGAAAAAAGAACCATGCACGCCCAGGTCCATTGCCTTTTCAGGGATAATTTCCACATGCACCTTTGAGAAGTGAGCACTCTGAGACAGAGGAAGAGGGGACACACCTCATCTTGCAGCTTAGAGAGCATCAGTTTTGCCCCCAGATGATGATGCAATTGAGGCCCCGACTGAAGGACCCCTTGTGCACATTAACATTTATCCCACCATGAAAGTCAGTGCAGGCGGTGACACAATCTCAGTGATTTACAAGCCTCTTTGTATCTTGCTTGTTGAACAGCCACTATCTGGAATACTGCTGGTTTCCATGGCAGACAGCAAGTCATGCACTGGCTCTTAAGGCTTTCACTTATGAGTGCTGCTATCACCCCCACACCCTTCTTATTTGTCAGCCACATCCAGCTCCACGGGGCAGGGAAGAATAGGTCTACTGGGCACCCACAGACCTGGGAACATTAGCAGGGCTAGCCTACTCTCATGAGAAGCCACCCTCTCCACTTAGCTTGACTTCACACTTGGGAAACCTGAGCCAAGCCGGACTCTCTGCTCACTAGCTTGCACATTCGGGCTCCCTCTATTCCTCCACCTAACAGTTATTCCCATGTAGGTTTGGGCTGGGCTTACATTCTGTCTGAAGGGAAGCTATCGCTGGTGTGTCTGAGAAAACACGAGGGTGAGGACACTAGCAAACACTGATTCTGGGTTCAGCAATCCTTGCAGCCCAATTTTTCTGCCACTTGGCTGTGGAATACATTCCTTTGCAAACCATAAAGACAGGATGAGGATGATGAAGAAGGCCCAAAAGCTCACTGGGGAAAGTAACTGGAAATCCCAAACCTTAGCTCAAACGTCCTAGAAAATTCTATCAATTCCCTCCATGGATATTCCTGGGGAGTCTTGTAACAGTAGTGAAGGAGGCTCTGCCCAGAATCCTAGAGGCGATGGGAAGCCCCCGAGCAAAGAAGACACGGCGCCATGTGGCTTCATCTGCTTCAAGTGCATAAGGGTCCATGAGTAGAAACGAGAGAGGCAGTATCCACAAAGCCCTAACAGTCAGTGCCACTAACCTTGGGCTGGGCCACTTGGCAGGTTGTTAACAGCAATAACTCTAAAATTTTTCAGACAGTCGATAATTTTATCTACTGTGACTTTCATGGAGGTTTCTTGCTTTCCTTTTCAATTTTTAAAAAAGTGTTAAATAGGGCAGGGAGGCATTTGGTGCAGAGGTTAAGACACTCGCATTCCGGATCAGATTGCCGTGGTCTGAGCTCCTGAGCGCAGCTTCCTGTCAGTGCATACTGGGAGGCAGCCGTGGTAACTCAGCGGTGGGGCCCCGCCACCCACATGGGAGACGTGGGTTGAGTTCTGGGTTTCCTCTCAGCTAAGTCCCAGCTATTGTGATCGTTTGGGGAGTAAATTAGCAGATTTATTCTTTGTCTTTCAAGTAAAAAATGTTATTAGAAAGGATCTTTGGGAGACATATTAAGGGTTGGAATACAGTTTTGAAAATCGAGTATTTTGAAAAAAAAAATTGGGGAGTCTGGAGGCCAGTGAGAGTCTAGTATTTCTTTACCTTTAATTTCTGCTTCACGTCCACCACCCACCTACATGATTTCTGTTTTTTTTTTTTTTTTTTTTTTTGACAAGCAGAGTGGACAGTGAGAGAGAGACAGAGAGAAAGGTCTTCTTTGCCGTTGGTTCACCCTCCAATGGCCACTGCGGCCGGCGCACCGCACTGATCCGAAGGCAGGAGCCAGGTGCTTCTCCTGGTCTCCCATGGGGTGCAGGGCCCAAGCACCTGGGCCATCCTCCACTGCATCCTCCACTCCCTGGCCACAGTAGAGAGCTGGCCTGGAAGAGGGGCAACCGGGACAGGATCCGGCGCCCCGACCGGGACTAGAACCCGGTGTGCCGGCACCGCAAGGCGGAGGATT
Organism: Oryctolagus cuniculus; assembly: GCF_964237555.1. Classification (NCBI taxonomy): domain Eukaryota; kingdom Metazoa; phylum Chordata; class Mammalia; order Lagomorpha; family Leporidae; genus Oryctolagus; species Oryctolagus cuniculus. Next base: position 19,786,222 of record NC_091438.1, read on the forward strand.
AGCCTA